>NC_090932.1:230444496-231052829 GCF_040938575.1 Ambystoma mexicanum | reverse complement strand
ATGACTGCGGTCTGAGAGGGGATTCCCTGGCCCGGACCGCTAGAGGATAGGAACCAAAGAATGATCACTAGGCCTTCAGTAGACCAGCGATTAGAAAGAACACAGCGTAGGAGATGGCGGGCAGGCCCCGATGGTGAGGTCACCGGTGGATGGGAACAGGTCGTGCGGTAAGAAACTCCACACCAATATCACGCATCCTCTTACGCCCGCCCAGTCCGGCGATGATCCCTGGAGAGAGACTCTGACGTATAGGCACGTCTGGACCTCCAGCTCCCGCGGCCACATTGGCTCCCCATAGATGTAGACTTAGACAACGTCAATCGGTTCTACCTTGACAATAGAGCTTGTTCAATCGCCATCACCACACAAGGTGTTTCCCTGCTCTGGGGGAAGATCCAGGTCTTCATTCGGTACGAGCATCATTTGCTACCCGACTATTATGGGAATGTGCCCTTCTGTAGAGGGGCTACGGTCTCATGGGGAGGGGTGCGGCTCCAATAACCTACACCCATTGCGTCCATGCAGGGGCTATATCGCCATGTATTGGGAAAAATGTGCTTGATCCCAATGTTCTCGGGGGATGTTTACCCGCTGTTGGTGTTCTTGTGTTAATGTTTTGCCTATTATTGGTTCTGGTTGTTACTAAAGGGATTTGGGGTGGGGGGAATCTATAAGGTGTAAACTAAATGTTTTAATGCAAGAAGGGGAAGGACAAAAGGCTTCAACTCGCAAACCCATGCTCCGGTCATATTACTGATGGCTACACTCACGTTAGTGACCCTTAATGTACAAGACTGGGGCATCCTATAAAAAGAAGACGGGTCTTAAATCACATGTGAGATCTTCAGGGGGACGCAGTTTACCTGCAAGAAACACATTTAAACAACACAGAATCTAATAAACTTGAACACGGCTGAGCTGGGGCTGCGCCTCATGCCCCATGCCATGGCAAACGCAGGGTATCTATCCTGGTTAACAAGCAGTTCCCCCTCCGAATCCAGGACACAATCATAGATAAAGAGGGTAGATATGTCGCTATTAGGGGTGGATTCATCACCACTTGGTCATCTTCCTGCACATCTATGCCTCCACAACGGATAACCCATCCTTCTTCACCCATATGTTTATCGCTTGTGCACCTCTCCTGGGGAATCTGACATTTGTTGGGGGATTTCAATGTAGCCATTGACCCCATGCTAGATCGCCTTAGTACCGGGGTGGCCAACCCAATAAAATTAAAGAAACAGACCACCCTGAACGCCCTTTTATCGGACCTGGGTCTGAAAGACGCCTGGAGACATACACATGGCTCCCGTAGAGATTATACATAATACTCTCACAGCCACCTCAGTTATTCTAGGATCGATTACTGGTTTATTCCGCATAAGACCATGTATATGGCAGAGGGATGCGACATACTGCCTATCACTATATCTGAACACGATCCGGTGCGGCTTCGGAAGACACTACCAGACACCCCCCAGTACAACCATACCATGGCATCTGAACATGGGGGCGCTCACATATACAGATTTCATAGACCAATTTAGGATAGAAATGAAGGGGTTTTGGGATACCCATATAAACCAGGTGTATGACACACACGCATGCTGGGATGCGTTTAAAGCCTTCGTGCGAGGCCAATGCATATCTAGATGGTCACACAAATGAAAGCAATGTAAGGAAAAAGAAGCCCATCTCACCGGGGACATCACTATATTGGAGAAGGCACATAAACAAAGGCCCGATAGTCAGACTCTCATGCAAATACGAGCTCTCCGATCCAAAATCAAACAAATAACAACTACTAGAGTTCAGAAATCATACTCGGGGTGGTACCAGAAATATTACCTCGAGAACTAAGACCACTACGCCCAATGGCGCTTGCTCTGACACAATGGTAAGCCACCCAGACAATTTCTTCGGTTAAAGATAAGAACGGAGACCCCCCTGGTGGGTGACGGTGCAATCAATGCCTGATTCACCGAATATTATGCTGAATCCCGATATACTTTTACCATTCTATGACTGATCGGACAGGCCCCCCAGTGGGTGGGGCAGTAAGTTTGGGCACCCCGGGGCCATATTGGCACATCAATGGGCCCCTCTGCACCAAGGGGAGTTGGGTTACCAAAGGAAAAAAGTGAAAATGGTGGAATGCTTTTTGCTTTTTAGGGGGGGGGGGGCTGTGGGGCACCACAACGGGTCTGGGAATTTTCTAATGGGATGGGGCGTTGACCCCCCCCCCCAGCCGCAATGGAGTGGGTGCCATATCATGCAGCCCTCCCTGGGACCAGATATCTGCTCCTTGGAACGGATGCCTGAGCCCAGGGAGGTGTGCAGGACAGCCCCCCCCTTATCTGGCCCGGGGAGGGCTACATGAGATGGGCCGCCCCTCCAATTTGGCCATGTGTGGATTCCCACGGGTGTCCTCTTTAAGGAAATGCATGGGGTTCCCTGTTTTCCTTGCTGGCTTCGACACCCTAGGCCCAAATCTGTAGGTTGCCCACATGAACAAAATGGGCACTGGCGAAAGCCTTGGGGTTACCAGTGGCTTACCCTTTTCCTTTTGCGCCCCCAGTAGGTGCACCCACACATGTGAGGTACCGTTTTCATCGGGACACGTGTGGGGGCGCGGGAAGGTAGGCCATGTGTTGTTGGCGGTGCGTTTCGGTGGGGGCCAGAGCGAAATGTCTGAGAATTGTCTTCATTTCCAGCCAATTTCAGAGACATTTCCCTGTGTCCACTCACCGAAACACGTCGCCAACAACAGATGTCATGCCTTCTCGCGTTCCCACAGATGTCCCAACGAAAAAGGTACCTCACATTTGTGGGTGCACCACCGGGGGCCAAAAGGGAAAGGGTAACCCGCTGGTAACCCCAAGCCTTTCGCCACAGCACAATTTGTTCATGTGGGCAACCTACAGATTTGGGTAACACCCGTGGGAATGTACAGACATCTGACATGCGCGAAGCGGCCCAGAATTTATTACCCAGAACCCGAGACAAAGTGAACATTGTGTTTTTTCCTCACCAAATATCACACTTTGTCGGGGATTGTGGCTAGTAAAAACTGGGGCAATTTGCGCAAGGCAGACCTCTGTGGATTCCCACGGGTGTCCTCTTTTGGGAAATGCATGGGGTTCCCTGTTTTCCTTAGTGGCTTGGACACCCAAGGCCCATATCTGTATGTTGTGCTTGTCTGGCGAAAGTGTCAAGTTCAGGTGTCGAAACAGACTTGGGGTTACCTGTGTTTTAGGCTTTCTCCTTGGCGCCCAGGTAGGTGCACCCACACATGTGAGGTACCGTTTTCATCGGGACACCTGTGGGAACACGGGACTGTAGGCCATGTGTTGTTGGCGGCGTGTTTTGATGGGTGCGCCGAGTGAAATGTGCGGAAAATGTGGGGGTGTCTGGGTAATAAATTCTGGGCCGATTTGTGCAAATCATACCTCTGCGGATTCCGACGGGTGTCCTCTTTTCGGAAATGCATGGGGTTCACTGTTTTCCTTGCTGGCTTCAACACCCTAGGCCCAAATCTGTAGGTTGCTGACATGAACAAAATGGTCAGTGGCGAAAGGCTTGGGGTTACCAGTGGGTTACCCTTTTCCTTTTGCGCCCCCGGTAGGTGCACCCACACATGTGAGGTACCGTTTTCATCGGGACATGTGTGGGGACGCGAGAAGGTAGGCCATGTGTTGTTGGCGGTGTGTTTGGTGGGTTGCCAGAGCAAAATGTCTGAGAATTGTCCTCATTTCCAGCCAATTTCAGAAACATTTCCTTGTGTCCACTCACCGAAACACGTCGCCAACAACAGATGTCATACCTTCTCGTGTTCCTACAGGTGTCCCGACGTAAAAGGTACCTCACATGTGTGGATGCACCTACCAGGGGCGCAAAAGGAAAAGGGTAACCCGCTGGTAACCCCAAGCCTTTCGCCACAGCACAATTTGTTCATGTGGGCAACCTACAGATTTGGGCCTAGGGTGTCGAAGCCAGCAAGGAAAACGGGGAACCCCATGCATTTCCCAAAAGAGGACACCCGTGGGAGTGAAAACTCCTGTGTACCATGGCTCAGTGTTTGGCTTGTAGTACTGCTTGTTTTGTAAAACACTACAAAAAATGAGTGTTTTCGTAACTGCAAGTGTCAGGGGAATGTAGCGGAGCATTGCTTTTCTCAAAATTCATAGAAGCCATTACCGTACCAAGCCAACCATGTCCAGCACATACCTTTTTTTTCCAGTCATTTTCCCGCTTTCCCCCCAATCAATGGGATTTTCCCCTACCAAGTTGTTGCCTGACCTACGCAAATCACCCCTTCCTAAACCTGGAATTTTGTCTACTTTTCAGAAATATATGCCTTTCTGTCCTCCAATTCGGCTTTCCTACCCTTTTCTTCCATTCCGTCCATGCATGTCCAATTGGCAAAAATTGCCAAAATCGCCTACCTCTCACAAAACAGTTGATAACCACATCAAAATATATTTTTTTCGTTTCTACTCAACCTATTCTTGAAAGCCAGGAAATTGGGGAACTCAGCACAGCAAATCATTTGTTCCTAGCTCTTACAAGGAAAAAAACACAGGCTTCTTTGTACATCATTTTATTGGCATTTTTTGAAAAAACCCAACATTTTCGCCCTTTTGCTTATTTTCTCTCACCCCCCTACAGAAACCTAGGATTCCTGGGTGGCGTTACGACCGCCTACATGTGGGAAAAAAGGAGCCAAATTTGGCCGAGATATCTCATGTAACAAAAAAGTTACAAGGCATCGAATGACCACATACCGAAATCACCAAAAAAGTCCCTGGCACTAGGGGGGAAATACCCATGGCACTTAAAGGGTTAAAGAGAGATTACCCGTTTCAGATAAAGTCATCCTTTACTGAATAAAAATGTGCGAGGCAGGGGTCCTTTCATGAGAGGGATTAACCGTTCTCTAATACTGATTGCTTCTCTAGATTTGTTTCATGGGGTGCACTGGGTGCCAAAGGTTTTGGGGCCTGCGGCTTGCAGTTTGTCTATAAATGACTGTTTCTCTTTTCACTTGACACTTCTTTAATTAATCCCACAACAAAGGTTCTTATATTAATGTGCGGTAATAGCTCCATTCACCAGGGCGGAGTTGGTAAGGATTTGGAGGCAGCCATGGCGCTAACAGCGCCATGGTTACCTCCAAACTCCTAATGAGGCCCCACGACTTTGCGAAGGCTGGGGCAGGTTCATAGTGACCTTTTGTATTTCCCCATATTGTGGTTGTCGTGCTGCATGTTTCGCGTCCGTTCTCTACCGGTCGGAGGCGCATGGTTTTGGTGAATGCATGGTCGCAGGGCCGTCATTGCGCCATCATGGTCTACGAGTTTGTTTCAGAAAATGGTGGTCGCCGTGCTGAATAGCTTTGATGGATGCACGGTCGCAGGCAGGACCGCCATAGTGACATGAGGGCATATGGGTTGGGTTTGGAAATGGCAGTCGCCAGGCCACATGGTTTGCTGCCTCTGAGAGGATGCGGGTTGTTTTCTGGGGCACGCAAGGGAATGGAGGAGCTGCTTGTGTTTGAACCCGAGCAGTGAACCTTGTATGCTATTTTAGCCCATTTAAAAGATTTGGGACAACTCTTTTGGCCAGGATGGGGCCAATAGGAGTAATTAGCTCACTATCTGGCTTGTAATTTGACCAGTATTACAGAATAAATATCCCACATGACATGGCATCACAATAGGGGGCTACTCAAACGGTGTCATAAAGGATCAGTTGCAACTGTGCGCCAATTTTCCATGTGTGTCAGACACAATTTTATGGCGCGGTCGGATCCGGGGTCATTGTTGCAAAAGGGTACTTAACACCAGTTAGGACGGATTACATTTTTGTATATGGGAATGTGTGATCAGTTGCAACTATGCGCCATTTTTCCATGTGTGTCAGAGACAATTTTTATGGCACGGTCAGATCAAGGTTATGGTTGCATTCTAAGAAGTGCATTTTTTGTTACCTGTGAGCTTCAAGGAATGTTTTGCGCTGCGTGAAACAATAGAACAATTTCCATGTGAGTATGGAGGGCTCACCCCATTACAAAGGTTTGGCATGGAGATTGTTTGGCCGTTACCGCGCCGCGTTGGCTGCACGCCCCGGTCACCCCTGTTTTTGAAATTGGAGTTTTTTGGGGCAGATCTTTCTGGCAGTAATGACAATTAAAGGACGGGGCACAGGCAGCTACATAATTACTTGTGTAATTACTTATTGTATTCAGTATTTATAATGTGCCTATATGGAAGGTTGCAAGACAACGATTACGAGTCCCAGGGGCGCAACGACAGAATACTTTATTATCTGATGAACGGATTGTTTTATGTGCTTTTGCTCTTAGATTAAAGTGCTCCCAGTTCTCGCAGGTCGCCATCAACAACTAACTTCCCATGCAGCACAGGGTGTAAACAGTGGGGACACGTTTTGGAAATATTAATTGACACAATCTTTCGAAGGAGGCACATCAGGGAAGAAGGGACGCTGAACAACCGTAGAGGTCCCAAGTGGGTGATGATAGGAATGCTTTATTATGTGATTTTGTTGGATAACGGATTGTTTTATGTTCTAAACACAGGTTCAAGGATACCCTAAAGAGGAGAAAGGATAATTTTGCACGTCCGCCTCGGTAAGAGTGAAGAACTGGGAATTAGTGGTAAGGTTGGCCTTGTGTAAAGCAGGTTGAGAGAGAGAGGATTTGCTGGACATGCAAGGTGGAGGAACTGTCTGCTGAGTACGTATAATATAAAAGTACAATTCCCTCCCTACCTTCCCCTGAATTTTGTGAGCTGTGACCTAGTCAAGGTCTAGTGAGATTGTTGTCTTGTCCCCCTGCTGTCTCCCTCCTTTGCATTGTCGTGCCTAGAAACACCTAGGTACAGGCACTTTATAAATTACATATATCAATCATCAATCAATCAATGTTTAGTCGGATAAAAACATCCATTAAACACACACAAAATAAATACAAACAGAGAAGCAAAAAAGAAAAAGGACATTCCGTCACAAATACAAAACATCAATATTAAAAACATCATTATCACACAAAAAAGATACAACTTAACAATTTCAGGTGCAAAGATGCATAGAACATAACCAGAAGTGTGAAGAGTCTCCTCATAATTGAGCCAAAAATGCCCTTTCTCTGATACATCACTCTTTTCAAGAAAGACAAAAGTGCCCAAGTGGTCAATGTTGAGTCCATTGTTTGAAGAAACAGCAAGTCCAGCCTATAAAGGCACAAATTTGACTCCCTAAGGACCGGCAAAATCGTAGCCCTTCCGAAACAGTAGAAAGTGCTTCATCCTCTCTGGCAGCCCTGCATGCTGGACAGTTATCTGTATCCGGGTACCCATGCCACTTTACCGTGTTTCCCCTCAACAGCAGGCTGTCAGATCTTGCACGTGTAATCAGCCATCAATCTCCCTTTTTTGAGCTCAGGAGAAGGTAAGGTTGTATTTCATTCGTCCTGCTAATCACAGCGTGATCTCTATTAGAGTCAGAGGCAAACTCCATAAATTATCCCCTCTCCTTCACCCCTAGTTTACAAATGTGCTTATAATGATTCTGCTGCCCCAAATTCAGCTTACTGTTAGGAGGACAAAGATCCAAAATATTGCTCTTTAACATTGAGTCATTAATGAACGGTAGCTAAGGGATTTTGTGCCAATTAGCCCTCTCCATGAGAGTCCTGATAATAAAATAGCATAGGGTAGCACGATCATTAGACCATAGGCATAGCCAAAAAATACTTGGTGATGACATCCAATGATCCTCCCAAAAATCCACCCCTGTCATCAATGATCCTCCCAAAAATCCACCCCCAGTTCCCTATGTACTGAGAGACAGGGGGCGGATCCGCGAGTCCCAAAAGCTGCCTGAGAAACTTGTTTTCCTTAACCTGTATCTCAGACGCCTTCATATAACCCCACAGAGGTGCTCCATACAAAGTTGCAGTCCTGGTCTGCCCTGCATACACCTTCAGAACCTGTTCCAAAGGTTGTCCCTGACAACGGGAAAGAAAATTAAACATCCCCCCTACGTATTGGCTCATCTTCAGGGATTGTTTATTCAAATGTACTCAGCCTGTAACTGTCTCTGAGAATCTGAGGCCAAGGTAATCAAATTCCTTGGCTCTTGGAATTACAGATCCGTTGCAGACAATCGGGCGCATCTTTACCGACCTCTTCCTTCTCACGCACCCCATTACTGCTGATTTTGACGTATTAATTTTCAGCCCCGGGTTGTCCATAAAGGCTGCATAGGCATCAATCGGAATCTGGAGGGCCCAAGGGGTTCTGGCTATTAACACCCTGTCAACTGCATAAGCCAGAACCGGAAATCCCCTACCCTCCAAACTCGGGTTGTCTGACCCAGTGTCCACCAGTGCTTTCAAAAGCCCATTGATATATAAGGTGAACAAAATAGTGGCCAAAACACAACCCTGATGGACACCAAGTCCAACATCAAAAAGCGGAGTGCATTGCCCCCCCGGACCACTGCGCGCATTAGCCCAGTTACCCTATGCAATTCACACAATACCGTTAGAATTTCCTCAGGACATCCCATGGACCCTGTTAGGCAGAATCCTGTGCAGTGCCCTTAGGGACCACTACACAAAATTAAGACCACAAGTTGTAATACAAGTACACCTTTGGTACAAGCCTGTACTACTATGTTAAAGTGGTAGCAGTAGTGGAGCAGCCAGGCTTATCTCAAGAGTATATGAGCAGTAGCAGAGATTACACAAAGGGACCACAATTACTGTGACTCAAGCAAACAGTGACTCAAGGTTTCAGGTAAAAAAAATATAAGTACATTTAATTTTAAACCAGCTGTTATAAAACACAGCACTTCTATAAATTCAAAACCACACATAAAATACACTACAAACAACCAATTCTCTTGGCACAGAACAACTCTAGGTAAGTACCTTTGGGGTAATTCATAGATTTCAGCACTGAGGCAGCGCAGGCGAGCAGCGCAGAGAGGGAGCGTGCACCAGCAGTGTGCGATAAACAGCATTCTGGCGCACTGCGTATTCATGGAATTCCCAAGCCACAATGAGCGCTGGTGCAGAGAACATCCCGCAGCGCCAGTTACGCCCCCAAGAATGCCCCTTGTGCAAGGAAAAGCCATTGAAATCCCCAATGCAGCGCAAAGGGCCGCGCTAACCCTGGACCAGCTTACAGGGCCGCTACACTGCAATCGCGCGAGTGGGGAACGTGTATTCCTGGGGTGCGCTGGAATTATCACACGCGATAGGGCTTTAGCGAGCGGGGTATGTGTATTTCTGGGGCTGTGCGGGAACCATGCGATAGGTGTTGTGCGAGCGGGGTACGTGTATTTTGGGGGGTGTGAGGGAAGTGTCACACGCGATAGGCCTTGTGCGAACGGGGTATGTGTATTTTGGGGGTGTGCGGGAAGTGTCATACGCGATAGGGCTTGTGCGAGCGGAGTCGTGTATTTTGGGGGTGTGCGGGAAGTGTCACACGCGATAGGGCTTGTGCGAGCGGGGTACGTGTATTATGGGGGTGCGCAGGAAGTTTCACACGCGATAGGGCTTGTGCGAGCGGGGTACATGTATTTTGGGGGTGCGCGGGAAGTTTCACATGCGATAGGGCTTGTGCGAGCGGGGTACATGTGCTTCTCAGGTGTGCTGGAATTATCACACACGATAGGGCTTGGGCGAGCGGGGTACGTGTATTTTGGGGGATGTGCGGGAAGTGTCCCAAGTGATAGGCCTTGTGCGAGCAGGGTACGTGTATTTTGGGGGTGTGCTGGAAGTGTCACACGCGATAAGCCTTGTGTGAGCGGGGTACGTGTATTTTGGGGGTGCGCGGGAAGTGTCACACGCGATATGGCTTGTGCGAGCGGGGTACATGTGTTTCTGTGGTGCGCTGGAATTATCACACGCGATAGGGCTTGGGCAAGCAGGGTACGTGTATTTTGGGGGGAGTGCGGGAAGTGTCCCATGCGATAGACCTTGTGCGAGCGGGGTACGTGTATTTTGGGGTGTGTGCGGGAAGTGTCCCAAGCGATATGCCTTGTGCGAGTGGGGTATGTGTATTTTGGGGGGTGTGCGGGAAGTGTCACACGCGATAAGCCTTGTGCGAGCGGGGTACGTGTATTTTGGGGGGTGTGCGGGAAGTGTCACACGCGATAGGCCTTGTGCAAGCGGGGTACGTGTATTTTGGGGGTGCACAGGAATTTTCACACGCGATAGGGCTTGTGCGAGCGGGGTATGTGTATTTTGGGGGTGCGTGGGAAGTTTCACACGTGATAGGGCTTGTGCGAGCGGGGTACGTGTATTTTGGGGGTGCGCAGGAAGTTTCACACGCGATAGAGCTTGTGCGAGCGGGGTACGTATATTTGTGGGGTGTGCGTGGAGTTCCACACCGATTTCGCTGGGCGAGCGGGGTACGTGTATTCCTGGGGTGCCCCAACACGAACTGGCAGTGTGTGTCCTCCCAGGTGAGCCCTCTCCCCCCTTCCCAGGGGCTGCAGGCAGCCCACACCACAGGGGACTACCCTGCACCCCTGGCCATGCCCCGCAGGCAGCCCATCCACCCTGGCCATGACCTCCAGCCAGTCCACATGTTGTCACGATGCCTGCCCCCGGAAAGCCAGACCAGGCCGAGCAATCCCGGAAGCAGGCATCATGCCACTTGAAGCATGCCCAAAAACCCCAGTTAGGGGCTCTTTGGCTACAGTCCTGGCGCCTATTGCGCCAGGCTCATAAGAATAAAGTCAGTCCTGGCGCCATAGGCACCAGGCTCATTACAGAAATCTTACCTGTTGCAGACCATGCTGCATACCTACCTGATGCAGACCATGCTGCACGAAGCCACAAGCCAAATGAGGCTTAAAGGGACTACTTTACCTCAGGGACTCCTTTCCTCTCGGGTGGGGCTGTGGAATAATACTTACCTGGGACTTCTTCCAAGGCTATTTAAGCCACATCCGGACAGCCACACGTGCTTCGCGTTATTCTGCTTGCTGCAGCGTAACGCTCACCGTGTCTTCAGCAGCTCCAGTCTTCAGCCACGCCCGCTTCAGCCCTGGAACACCTGGAACAAGAAAAGGAGAAGGAGAAGAGGTCAGAACCAAACCCTTACCTGAATCCTTGATCCAGCACATCGTCAATCTGGAAGAGAGAAGCCTTCTCAGGTGCATTGCCACGTACCTCGCAGAGCCGCGCTGAACTCACCAACCGGGGCTGCATTCCTTTACTCCATCGCAAATCCAGCATCTCCAGGCCATTCTTCAACACCTGGGGGAGACAAGAACAGATAGGTGAGCAAGGGCAATACAAACCACCCCCAAAGACTTACCTGATTTACCACAGGGGGGTACTCACCTCATCTCGGGTCGGCGTAGTCAATTCTGCATCACTGCCGCACCCCGGCCCCTAAGGGGAAAACAAGGACAATACAAATCACCCCCAAAGACTTACCTGATTACCACAGGGGGGTACTCACCTCATCTCGGGTCGGCGCAGTCAATTCCGCATCACCGCCGCACCCCGGCCCCTAAGGGGAAAAAACAAGGACAATACAACCTAACCCCAAAGACTTACCTGATTTACCACAGGGGGGTACTCACCTCATTTCGGGTCGGCGCAGTTAATTCTGCATCATCGCTGTACCCCGGCCCCAAAGGGGAGAACCACAATAGACTCACCAGGATCTTACCAATTGCCACTTGGAACTCTTCTGGTGGTTTAAATCCGCAACCTGCAAGGAATCTGGCAGAGTGAAGATCAGACTTTTGAACTCTTACGAACAATTGGACTTAGAGTCAATACTGGAACTCACCAATTCCTCCACGCCAGTGAAGTAACTGGTCGTCTACGCACCCCTGCGCTCGACGCAGGATGGAGAGCTCATCTTTCCAAATCTTCAGGTGAGATTAAGAGGGAACTTCAGGAGTGTTCTGTGGGCAGACAAGGGGAGTGGGAAGGCGGGTTAACGCTCAGATTACGGGAGGTTAATTCCCTATCTCCATTGCAGAAAGATATTCGTACGAGTCCAACAAACAAAGCTAAGTGGGTCTGTCCAGTCTGTCATCTCGGCTCTACGTGTTACTCTGGTGGAAGCAACAGCGGGCCAGTCCAGATCGACATCCCCGTGGGAATCAGGTGAGCGTAACACATGTCACCATGCACAAGTGAGCACCGACACATGTCCCCCTGCACCCCCACCAACCCAGCAGTGACGGGCACCTGCCGGCAGGCCCCGACTCATGTCCCCCTGTACCCCCACCCACCCAGCAGTGACTGGGAACCTGCCAGCAGGCCCCGACTCATGTCCCCCTGCACCCCCACCCACCCAGCAGTGACAGGCACCTGCCAGCAGGCCCCGACTCATGTCCCCCTGCACCCCCACCCACCCAGCAGTGATGGGCACCTGCCAGCAGGCCCTGACTCATGTCCCCACACCCACCCAGCAGTGATGGGCACCTGCCAGCAGGCCCCGACTCATGTCCCCCTGCACTCCCACCCACCCAGCAGTGACGGGCACCTGCCAGCAGGCCCTGACTCATGTCCCCCCACCCAGTCACCCACCCAGCAGTGATGGGCACCTGCCAGCAGGCACTGACTCATGTCCCCCCCCCCAACACGTCATCATGATCCACAATCATGGCCCTCATGGCCATCCAAATCCCACCACACGCCACCCCTGCCCAAAGAACCAACCAAGTATTACATACACCCCACAATGAAATGGCCATTATATGAAACAACCCAAATGGCATGTATGTACATCAACACATGTCCGTCACACACACACAGTGGGTGCCAGTGAATGTGAAAACCCACATCGTGACATGCATGAAACCAATCAGAGAATACCGCACATTGAAGTATGAAAAAAAATGTATTCAACACAAAATGCCGTGAATCAAATGAAAACACACAATAATGGTAATGAGAAATAAAATGCTGCATGTTCCAAAATGAGAAAAAAATGAAATCAGAATACAATAAAATCCAAATGAAAATGTGTCCAAAGTCTCCGTCCAACAAAGCAAATCCAAAGGGAAAGAAATAAGTGAAATCCATTGCTCCATGGTGAATAAAAAAAATTATGATGAATCCACTGTTCTACTATATACAAATAACAAATCCAGGGTCCATGAGCTCAACCATTGAAATAAAAGCTTACAAAAAAAACGACCTAATAAAGAACTTTCTACAAAAAGGTGGGCATAGTCCAAGCGCCCCAAATGAAAGAAAAACATAAATGAAACCTAACACTAACTAACTATATACAATGGCGGCGGGTAAGTCCTACGGCTCACTTGCCGATTTCCCGGGCCAGGGCATCATCGATCTCCTGTTCTATGTCCTGGAGGCGGGCCTGTTGACTGGCCCCGGGGTCTCGCAGGGATAACACCATGTTCACCTCTAAATCCCTGCGAATTCCCTCGAGGCACTCAGCCCGCCTCAGCGCCCCTGCGCATGGAGTTCTCCGCCCTGAACATAGCGAGCTGTGCTTCTTCCGCCCGCTGCCACTCCGCATCTATGGCCTGGCCCAACCGCTGCCACACAGAAGACACTCCCAATCCAGGGTCCTCCTGCCCTCTGGCCGATGCCTGCCCCTCTGATGTTGATGTCCCCAAGCCATCATCGCTCCCACCTTGAGCCTGCTGCTGCCGTGCATGTTCCCTGCTTTGTGATGCCTGCACGTCATCCTCCTGCTGGGGTCCAGTTGTTGTGGTGGCCACCCCTGCTGGACCTCCGACTCACGACTGTGGCAGGGATGTGTCCTCCACCAGCCTGGCCGCTGGGTCAGGGCCAGCTCCACAGGGTGCCCGGGTGACACTTGGGAAGGAGGATGGCACAGAGGACGACTGGCGCATAGGGGGTTCAGTTGAGGAGGGGGTCGGTAGAAGCTCCAGCACACGGAGTAACCCAGCACCGGTGATCCCTCCTAGCCGGTCGACGCGGTCTTCGAGGCATTCGAAATGACATGCATTGTCCTCATGATAACCCTGCACGTCGTCACGAACACACAATGCCACCCCAGCCAGGACAGGCTGAACACGGTCCCAGATTGCCACATCTGCAGGGAGAGGAAGGCCAGTTGTTGTGCGGCTATCCCCTCCCTGAAAATAGGTCTGGACGAAGGCATCCCTGCTGGCGCCGGATGATACAGTCACAGGATCGGGGACATGATTACACACAGGCACCTCCGCGGCGGCCTGTGCTGCCTCCTGTCCCTGCCGCTGGACTGCACCACTGGCACCAGTGGAAACCCCCCCTCCAGGCCCCGTGCGTGTGACTTCCACGGCCTCCTCCTCAACTAAACCCCCCACCAACCTGGATGACTCCGTGCCATCTTCCTCTGTAGGCCACTGTGGGGTCTCAGCTGACCCTTCTGCTGCCGTGGAGTCCACCTCCGACCTCTGCCTCTTGAACCTACCCCCGGCAGCTGCGGACGCGGATGCAGCACCAGACTCCTCAGTCCCTGAAGAGATGTCAACCTGGGAGGGGAGCTGGGCCTCGCGTCTCCGGCTGGCGGTGGGATCCCTGCCGCTGTGCTCCACAGCACCGTCTCCGCCCTCTTCATCAGTTGACGCTGCAGACAGGGAGAGACAGAACACAGGCATCAGGGCAATGTACAATGGTCTGATACACACTTGACAGTTGCAGATGAGTGGCAGTCGCAGACCAGACATGGCATCACACACCCCAACACACATGTCATTTCAACTCACACACATGAGCAAAACAACAGGAATGTTGCACCAGGCAGCACCATCCACACACAAACAATAGCATGAGTAGCCGAAGGTGAGCCTGACGTCACATGCAACACAGGGAGTGCAGAACACATGCACAGACGCCACCAGACATACATGCATCTGTACATCTCCACCACCTGTCGCATTGATAACATCGCCATCCATGTCACATCTGGCAATTAGCGTCCTACATGTCAGTGTCACGTGCATCCATGGTGTATCACAGTTGCACGCTTGTCATATACACACACATGCACATGTACATAGTGCAGATACATGCAGGTGGAACCAGCATCCATGTGTGACACCCCAACCATGCCACAGTACATACACAGAAATTCACAAATGTGTACACCCACACCTGCATTTGGCCAGCATGCTTACTAACACATACACCATCGATGTGTCTCACACATGAGAGGACTCACATGTGGCAGGTTCACGTCCCTGTACATACACATCCATACATGGCCCTACAAAGACATATGTGCAACCTGCACACTCCTGGCACACCTCAACACGCACAGCGTCCAATCAGTACGCATGTACACTTACCGCTTGACTCCAGACGGGTCTGCCTCTCAAGGACCTGGACGTGGAGCGCTGGGCGTATACGTTCCAGGACCCTCATTTAGTTTTTGGTTAGGCGGATCCGGCACCCCTCAGCATCCTTTGCCTTCAAGAGGCGCCGGGCCTTGTTGAGGGTCCTGGACCTGAAGTCCGCCCAGCGCTTCCGGACGTGTTTGATGTCGTGGGCTGCCACCTCCTCCACGTTAACGGCAGCCACGATGTCCATCCAGATCCTCTTCCGTCATTTCATAGTTGGCGCGCAAACTTCCAAAGAGGGCATCATACTGCTCCAGGACTTGCTCCACCAGGATACCAACTTCATTGGCACTGACGCTGGTAGCCCTCTGCCTCCCTGCTGGGGGATTGCCACTGGTGCCAGATGGTGTTATGTCTGACATGGCAACCCCCGAGGCAGATGTGGGTGGGCAACTGGGTCCTGGGGCTGTGGAGCGATGGTATCCCAGTCGGGAGTCTTCTGTTCCAGCAGGGGTGGTCACAGCAACTGGACCCCTGCAGATGGCTGATGTGAAGGCACCAAAGAGCAGAGCAGGTGTTTTGCAGGCAGGCAGCAGCAGATGGCAGGTGGGAGCATGCTCGCGGCTCTGGGGGGCAGGAAAATGGCCTTCTGGGCAGGAGCGAGGTCTTCCGTGGGTTGTCGCGTGGCCAGCTTGATACAGAGTGATTTGGCACGTGAAAAAAGTGCAAGTCAGCGTAAGATTTGAGGAAAGGCCCTTAGCGCGTAAGCGCGTCTATGACGTTACGCGCGCAGGCGTTTCCCACAACACGGGTGCATGTTTACTGTACACGTGAAAGAACTGCATGTCCGGGTGTCACTGCGTGTAATTGGAGGAAAGGCTCTTAGCGTGTACGCACGTAAGTGGCGTCGGACGTGTGGGCTGGTTTAAAAGGTACGGGTAGGATGCCATTTTCTTGTACATGCTTTTTGTGGAGAGCCGAGCGGGTGATTCTTGTCCTTCTTGTCGGTTCACATGCAATTACTTCACAACGGTTCCAGTTTGTACTCCCTGTTTACTCAGACAGCGTTCAATTCTTCTTTTGGTGGGGGTGTTGCCAACGCGCATACACGTGTCTTTTTCACATTCTTTTTCCAGGCAGACGGTGAGTCGCGCACGTATTTTCCAACTGTGGTTGCCCCCGTGTTTCGCGTACCCCTTCAGAGGTCATTGTAGGCTGCGTGTATCACTTGTATGCTTATTTCTGTGTTTCTGGGTACCACAGCGTAGTGGAGGTTCATTTTTCCACGCACGTGGTCTACCAGGGGTTGTGTGCACGTTTAATATTGTTTTCAGGGTGCCTGTGTGTTGTGTGACCCGTCATCTTCCCCCAGGGGTCACAGACAGCCTTGCTAGAGCACTAGGGTACAAATTCCATCTAGTACCCTACCCCTTTCACCCCAATTGCCCAAGACAATTGTTTGCTGCAACTCCCATACGCACAACAACATCAGGGCCATGGTTGGGAGGTGACTAAGCAGTAAGGGAGGCAAAGGTGGCCGGGCTCAAAGAGGTGGGCGCGGTAGGGGACGTGGCCAGGATGTGCAGGGTGGCCCAAGAGGCCAGCGTGTGGAGGACCAATCGGGGCCACCTATGCCCCCCCACCCCAATGGTTGGGGGAAATGTAGCTGACACCATCCCAGCTCAGCCCTTGTTAAACCGGCCCATATTGTCAACTGAACCGGCACAGGATGACTCCCAGGCTGACTTCCGTGTCACCAAGTCTAAGGCATGTTTTGCGGTGAAATTTGCTGTCACCAGGCCACGTGGATCTGGGGCAGCAATGTCATCTGCTGCCCCAAGTAGCCAGGGTAAGGAGGCTGCAGGGGCAGCTGCAGCTCAATCCACCCCAGCTCCGAGTCTCCCAACCGGGAGAGTGTCGGTCCAAGTCCATCACACCGAGGTTGGTCCTGCCAACATCACCCTGCAGCCAATGCCTGCAGTGAGACCTTTGGTCATTGTGCCTTTGGAAACTTCCAATACCCAGTCCACCTGCGCTTCTGCCCTTACCAACCAGAGCAGCGTAAGCCACTCATGATCCGCACCGCCTTCCAAGAAGAAGAAGGGTGCTCTTGCACTACAGGCTGGGACCCCAGACATGGCTACACACTCCGGCACGTCAAGGAAGCCTAGCTTCAATGACGTTGAACTAGATGCACTTGTGGCCTATGTGTTGGCACATAGCCGCGAAATGGTGGTGACTGCAGGGTGAAGACTACGCCTGCTCAACGTAGGGCCCACTGGCAGACCATCGCGGACCAGATTAGTGCCCTTGGATTTGTGAGGCGCACAGCTGATGATTGCTATAAGCAGTGGAATGACCTGAAATGCAGAGCAAAGAACAAGCTGGCTTCCAATCAAGCTTCTACTCTGGTGACTGGCGGTGGGCCTCCACCAGAGGACGACCAACTCACTGAACATGAGTCTGTCGCTGGAGGCTTCATCACAGAGGAACAGATCCGAGGCGTGGGAGACCTACCAGATCTTGAAGCATTGTCCGGTGAGTGCCCATGCATGTGTGTGCAATCCATGTGTATGTGGCTTGGGTGATGTGTTCTGATTGAGTGCCAGGTGAGGCTGTGTAGTCATGACTGGTATGGGTCACCCATGTGGTCCCTCCAAACCATTCCCCGGCCTTGGGTTTTCGTATAACAGTATCCCTTCTGACCACAGTTGCCAATTTGCACATTGTTCAAAATGTTTTCCTGTTCATTCAATCCTTGCCATTTTTCGGACACATTTTTTTGCCGTACTGCCACAAATGTAACATACTTGTGTCATAGATTACACCCCACAATGGCCCACATTTATTACCTTGTTATGGGAATGATTTAACCATTCAGGCTGATTGAGTAATGACCTGCACACAATCATTTTTGGGCCCTGTTTGAATGTTCAACATGACTGTTGTCTTCTGTCATGTTGAAGTGACCAACCATTGATGTATTCATCTGCCTGCCATCACTTTATCAATGAACACTGGATCTGTTGCAGCGTGTGGCACATGCGTGTTTTGTCACACTATTTAGCATGTTTTATCTCATGATATCCATCTCACATGGATGGGTGACAGTACTGATTTCCTACCATATGGATGTACTTGTCAAATGTACCATGGCTATGCTACGTGCCATCTGTGTGCTGGCATGTGTCATGTATGTGTATTGGACATGCCACTCACAGGCTAATGTGTGATGCCAGTGCTATCCAGCATGCAGCACATGTGTTGCTTTTCCATCTTGGAGTCCTCAGTGTCTGCTTTTTGCCTCCCCTTCCAACTCATTGACAGTGCATGCATGCCAGGGTTATAGTCATGTGGGACATGTGTAATTTATGTACTGGATCTCTGCCTCGTCAGGCCTATGTGTGCGCTATGGTGCTCATGCCTGTTTCCATTTGTTATCTTTCATGTTTTTGCAGGTGATGAGGCACTTGATGCTGTTGAGGAGGAGGAGATGGTGCAGACACAGGAGGAATCACAGCCACAACCGGGCACCACTGGAGGGCGTGGGGTGGTGGGTGAAAACCCATTTGTCCTACAGACCATGCTGTCCATGGGTGTCTCTGGGTACACCTCCGCAGACCTCTATGAATCAGGTGCTGAATCGGACAGTGAGACATATGTACCGTCGCAGGTGAGTGTTTCTGGCAGGGATGCTGTTCTGTCCAACCCACCTGCACCGGGGGTAGACCCCTCTATGTGGATTTCAGTGTTGGTAAGTCCGCCTTTGGCAGTTACAGATGCAGGGTCACACTCCACAATATTTTCTCCTGTTCCTGGGGCAGAAGATCAATGGAGGAATGCAGTCCTGCAGCCTCAGGCAGTGCCAGCACAGCAAGGTGCAGATCGCCTTGCCCCAAACAGGTGTGGTGCCCGCCAACGCGGTGGCCGTGCGCCACCAGGCAATACTGTGTGGGAGAACTCCATCTACACTATAGCAGCACAACAGGGGGCATTGTGTGAAATGATGGCTCAGGCAATGGATAGGGTGGCCACTTACATTCTCCCCCCTGAAAGGCAGATGGAGCTCCAGCAGCAGGCAACAGACTCCATTTGCCACTCACACAGGGAGGACATGTTGGCGCCCAACAGGGACCGACGGGCTGGACTGAGACTCTGCGTGCAGCCATATCTGTAGAGTCACAGGCCCACAGGGAAGCCCTGAGGTTAGAACACAGGTCCCTCAGATATACTCTGGGTGAACCTGAGGTTTCCCAGAATTTTAGGTCAGAACAGCAGCTGGAGCAGCTCACACGTTCACTCTCAGCTGAGCTCCAGGCAACCCGTGCGGAAATCCGAGCATCAGGCGAGGCCATGCAGGCAGAAATGCGTGCTACCCGTGAGGTGCTGCATGGGGATCTCCGTACCATCATCCTGCAGAACCAAACCTTCCAGACCCGCATGCTTGCTGCCATGGAGGACCATACCAGGGCTTTGCGTGGGCTGCCTCCCATATCATGGCCACCTCCTGATGTAGCAGCAGAGGGTGATGACAGTGACGGCAGTTCTCCCACTGTAGCATAGCCGTGCAGGCCATGAGCCCATGGAGGATTTTTTTTTTCTCAACATCCACGCTTGTAGGTGTTGGGTGCACCCTGTACCTCGTCCCACCTGGGTGCCCCCCCCCCAACCCGGTCCACACATGGCCATTTCTGATTTTAATTCTTTTAAAAAAATGTTTTGACAGTGTGTTGCTTTGTGTGGCTCCCATGGGCATCCACTGTGTATTCCAGCTGGGCACATGCAGGCTTGTCCTGTCTTTGGGTTAGATGCTTGGTTTCCTGACACCCACCCCTCCTGCTTCCCCTTTCCATGGGCTTGCAAAGGGTGTGACCATGTGACAGTAACTTACACAGTGACATTGGGCTCCCATGAGTTGTGTGGGCAGTCTGTAGTCAAAACTGTGTGTACATCCCTAGTAGGGATTGTTGTTGGATTCTACACTGCATGGTGTATTGATATGTGCTTGTGCATCCATGTCTTTCTCCTTATATACATGTAGGTTCTTTATGTCTTCACAAGGCCGTCTCCTTTGCAGATGCAGTTCATGTTGTATGCACTACACTGAGACATTTGCCTGACAGCAACCCTCTGCAGTTGGAAGGGGTCGATGTGCTGCCTTAGTCAGGTTGTGAGACTTGCACTACTTTAATTTTCTCCTGTCATATATTGCCACGGTTTTATCCTGTACTGATGTTTTGTGTTGCTGGTAAGTATTTGTTCATGTGTGCTGTTTCTTATTGATTACTGAGAGCATATTGTCTGTGGCCTGTTTACATTAGGGACAGTGCACTTTGTGACACTTGTGTCATGTGTTGTGCATTCATTTGGTTGCTTTCACATTGCATGCCATGCCATGGTGTGTTGGGTAGCTGAGATGGGGAGGGGTTGGGTGACATGGCACTATTTTGATGTGGGATTTTGCAAGAGGGTAGTCATTCCTGCTGCATGAATGTGTGTCTTTTTGTGACACAGCATTGGGTGTCTTTAAGTAGGTAGGGATGCACACAATGTAACACTTCCAGGTGAACAATCTCAGGCTGGTATGGTTGTGACAGTTGACTGTCCCTTTTGTCATCATCATTGATTGTCAGCTGGTATGTGCCAGGCCTGTGTGCACTCCGCAGGGGTGGGATCTTAGGTGAAGTAATTTGCCACAAGCTGGGTACCGGCTGCCTCACCACGTACCCTTTCACCCCCATGTACAGCGGCCGTGCATGTGGTTGGGGATGTGGGGGCACCACCATGTCCACCGGCACGCGCCGGCGAGTTGCAACGTTGTGCAGGACACATGCTGCCACTATGATCCTGCACACTACTGGGGGCGCATATAGCAGCTGCCCACCAGAGCGGTCAAGGGAGCGAAAGCGTGACTTGGGCACTCCGAATGTGCGCTCCACTATGCCCCGGGTTGCAATATGGGCTGTGTTGTATCTTACCTCAGGTGGTGTGGTGGGGTTCCGAATTGGCGTCATCATGTAGGTGCTCAGAGGGTAGGCACTGTCCCCTGGGGAGGTGATGATGGCTATCATTAGTGGGGTTGTCACATTACTCAGTATCTGACATGCATGCATGTGCAGAGGCATTTATACTCACCAATCAGCCATGTGTCGCCATGCCGCCCAGCTTCCAGGTCCCGGTTTAGGGGGTGACATTCTGAAAATGAAACTATCATGGCTTGACCCTGGATAGTTGGCATATACTGAAGTGATGGTTCCCTTGGCATCACAAACTACCTGCACATAGATTGAATGCCAGTGCTTGCGGTTTCGATATATGTGCTCAGTGTCCCTGGGAGGACGTAGAGCCACACGGGTGCAATCAATGGCACCTAGCACTTTGGGGAAGTGTGCCACCCCGTAAAAGTCCTGGACCACGGCCTGCCTTTCTGCAGGTGTTCTGGGCATGTATATGTGCCTGCGGACTGAGGGGCGTGCAGTCATGATGGCCAACACCTGGTGTAGGCAGCGTGACTGCGTGGCCTGTGACCCCCCCCCCCACTATGGCACTTGTCCGCTGAAATGAACCAGTAGCCAAGAAGTGCAGTACATTGAGCACCTTTTCCAAGGGGCTCAGTGCTTGCGAGCACAGGGTGGGTGATGTGAGGTCATCCTCCCACTCACTCACCAGGTCGAGGATTATTTGTGGTGGAAACCTGTACCTCCCATGCACCTGGTCATCAGGCATCCCAAAAAGGCTGGTCATGGGTAAAAAAATGCAGGGCCTGGCCATCCTCCTCCTCCTGCGGTGTCCCACGACCACTGCTGCAAGGAATGGTATATTCATTGTAGCGTCTGAGCTTGTTTGTTGTTTGCGTGCACTTTTATGCTGCGCGGGGCCGCTTACGCCTGCTTCCTGCTGGTGTACGTGTTTCCGGATTAGCGCATTTACCTCTTGTACTTCCCCCGTAACGCCCACATTTTCACACGTTGTTCCCCATTCTGCGTGTCGCGCCCTGTGTTACGCCCACTTTTGTTGTGTGCGCTGCGCTATGTGTGCTTTCACTGTGCGCGTAGCGCACGCCGTTTAATGATGTGTGCACCCGCGTTTGCCACCCACGATTTTAGCGCACATCCCAGGATTTACACGCACACTGAATTCCATGCGCTGCGATTTTCACACTTGCGCTGCGATTTTCACGCTTGCGCTCCCCTTTTCGGCACACATTTCTTCCATGTATCGGCCCCCTTATGTTTTGGCGGACCGGTGTTGTAAAACAAAAGACGTTACCGGGGATACGTATGCAATCACTTTTTGACAGTTCAGTCCTATTAAAGAAATGCATATCCGCGGCAAGAAATGTTACCGGGGCAAAACACACTTAGCACTTGGGCTAACCAGAGATAGTTGGGGGCAAAAATCATAGGCGATGCTTTTGTCAAGGCAGACAGAATCAGAGAACACTTGCTGACAGAAATACAAAAGTCAATAGGCCGGAGCCAGTGTCAAGTGGAACCGGGTTCCTGTTGTCGAGGATCACACAGTCAGACAGTTCAAGATTCAACGTTGCCAGGAGTACTTGGATATTGTCAACAGAGGAAGCAAAAGTTATAAGATGGAAGGAAGACAAGGGCAAGCCTTGGAGGAGGAGAAAAGTGATTCACCCTAGTTCCTCGAAGCAGAAACAGTACCTTATTCAATGAAGAAGCTGGTGCCACAGCAGTTGTTCCTGGTAGTTTCCTGCAGACCCACTGTTCCTCGAGCTTCGGTCGTGGAGACGAGAAGGACGTCTGGAGAGGTCTGCACCACTCAGGGATGAGGCCAGCAGCAGCGACGGAGAATAAAAGGTGCACTCCTTTAAAACAGGAGAGGCTCTTCAGATGGCTATCCGGACCACTACATCAAGGTGCAGTGATTTCGACCACGAAGGGGGATCCTCTGGCTGTAGAAGATGAGCTGGTTGACCCCACCAGGCTCAAGGGAAGAAGATACCGGACTGGATCTTCTCTGGTCATCGAAGGGTAGATAGCTCAGGACTGCAGCGGGGCTCCACCGGGACGGGGTAGCTGCAGCAGCTGTCTTCTTCTCTGGTTCCCTTCGGTTCCTTGCAGTTCCAGTGGCGACTCTGACTTCCAGCCCAAGAGTCCTGCCTTTTATGCGAAAATCCCCCATTCACACAGCCTGGCTGTCAATCATGCAGCGGGGGCTGTCCGGCCCGGACAACCACCTCAGCCAATCATGGCAAAGTGCGACTTGGGCTTCCTAGGATACCCTGTGCAGTTGGTGACTACACCCCTCCCTCACATTCAGCCCACCTAGACGCCCAGGCACCTAGAGGAGGGCTTCTTGGCAGAAGCTCGCCAAAAGACGGTGAACAAAGAAGGCAAACCTGGTTTGCCGCGCAAAGTAAAACACAAGAAGGACTTTAACAAAAAGAAATGGCGACTAAACACAACCGGAGCAAAAAGAAAGAGTATTTGGTCAAACGGGTTTATGTTCGAGGCTAATATAATAGCCTAAAACAATACCACGTTTATATAGTATAATCGTGGTAGAAAAGTTAGGGTAGATACCACTGCCACCAGCCAAGTCTAAATGTTAAAAGAGCAAAACAAAGCTCAGAGAGGCACAGACAACAAGAGGTAGGAGTTAACCCTTTTCCAGTACTCCATGTAAGATGAGTTGTACTGGGTCTGTAGTTTTAAAGTGTCTATGTAAAGTTAATGGCAACTTTACCTGTTTCTGGGGGACAGTAGAAAAAGGAGTCATTGGAAAGTCTTAGAGACAACCGTGTGTTACCGCACTGAGGGTGCTGTATAACACACAAAACAAGTTTGGGCTCTTGGAGTGGTGTGCTCCAGAGTCCAAGACCACACAACAGTAGAAATGCACATGACAAAACACAGGTAAGAGTGGGGAAAAAGGCACACTCTTACCAAGTGGAAAAAAATAAACTTGAGAAATCCAGCAAAGCTGCTGGGTGGCTCACCAGGTGAGGGAAATTAGCCATAGAATACGAATTCTCCCTAACAGACACATAACTTCAATTTATTCACTTTATCGAAGGCCTTGCTCAGGTCCATGAATGCCAGATACACAGCCTCGCCCCTGCAGAACACGGAATTTGAAATTGGTACACACAGGTTCAAACCCTGTTAGATATTTCCTACTCATGGGCGAAAGCCAAACTGTATATCAGAGAGTACCGTGCCCTCCATCAGTCAGGTCTCTATTTGGCCCAACAGCACCCTCTCGAATATTTTAAAAGAAATGTCTAATACAGATATTGGTCTATGTGACAAAGGGCTGCCGGCTGGATCCCCCTTTTTCAAAATGGGGAAAATGGTGGTGGATTTCCATGAGGAAGGAAAATGGCCTGAATCTAAACAAGTGTTAAACGCTACTGTCAGAAGAGGCGCCCATAAATCGAGCTGATCTTAGAACAGATCCGAGGGGAAAGCATCAGGTCCTGGGGCCTGGACATTAATAGCCTGAGAGACCTCCTCTAACGTAAAGCGCAGTGAAGTGCAACTACTCCTAGGTCCCTCGAATTGAGCACAGTCTCCAAACAAAGTACTCTACCCAGGCTGCCGCTTCCACATTGGTGCCCCTAGATCTTTCCTGGGTTTTATGTACCGTACCCCCATTCCCGAATTCCCAAAATACTTCGAGTTGTTTGACCGTGATGCCTCTAAGAACTCTTCCCATGCTTCCTCTTCTAACTCTATTTTAATCCTCTCCAACACATAGTTATAATTAGCTCTAGCCTGGATAATCTCCCTCCTCGAGTAATCAGGTGATTTCAATACCGTCAGTAAAGATTTGTTCGGCGAACTACAGGTGTCGTTAAACCATCCCCTCTCCTTTATAATCGCCTTCCTCCTACCCTCCACCACAAAGCCCTTAGTCAATGCCCCCAATACATCTACAAAACATTCCACAACCTGCTCTGAATTGGTGGCATTATCCCGAATTTGCAGAATTTCCGGGATTTTCCCTGCCAGAATGTTTTAATGCAGTTTAGAATCCTGAATTTTAGCCCAGTTAATTCTCCTGTTAGACCATCCTCTGCTTTCACAATACTGGGTGGATTATGTGGCGCCTCCCCTACTGACCACACCCCTTTGTTTCAAACTAATAGGGTTGTGATCACTACAAGGGTCAGTCACCCCTTCAAACCCTATTATCGTTTCCCATAATCCCAATGAAAGACAGAAATAGTCTATCGTGGAGGAACCCTGATGGCTATAAAAAGTCTGATTGCCTGGCACATAAGGCGCTATACAGCCATTCACAGATTGCAAACCCAAGCATCCTTCATAAACGGCATCAGGATTTTTAGAGTCAAGTCCTCCAGTTGGTCAAAAAAATCAGCCAATAGCCCAACACCCATTCTAATATTTAAATCTCCTCCCCACACAAAATTGACCCTGCTATATTCCCAATTCTTTAATTGGTCATCAATAAAGGCCTTAAGTTTTACCAGCCTATTTGCTTCTGCCTTGTGAGGACTATGATCGAAATTTAGTATGGCTACCGGGTCCCCATGGGGTGGTGAGATTAGCAGCATCTGTAAATAATACATCTTCATCTCCCTTATCTTCACCCTAAAGTTCAATGAGGCCCTAATCATAATAACCATTACCCCATAACATCTACCTCTACAGTTCTTCTTAACTGGAATCCCATACGGTACATACCCATCAAAGAGGGGAATCGGCAAGGACCAAGTTTCCTGAAGAAGTATAAGCTCATGGGACTTCAGAAACTCCACAATGTCAACCTTCTCCAGTTTCCCCGTACCCCCTGCTATATTCAACGAGAACAGACCCACCACCGAGTAGACATCCCCTTCCCCAGCAGGGCCCTCCCTGCTCTCAGTACTCAGGGCATCACCTCCCACCCCATTTATCCCATATGTCCCGCAAACAGGTCCGAGGGGTAAAGAGCCTGTCCGTCAATCTATCTCTTCAATGGATGAGAGTAGATTAAATCGATTGTGGGTCAATGCAACCAGAGGCGCTGCCTCCCTGCCCTTCCTCGTCTGCCGGGCTATATCAGTACCAATGCTAGTCCTGGGATTATGCCCAGAACACACATTGGGATTAGAAAAAGCCCTCTCCCACTCTCCCTTCCTCCCTAAATGCTCCAAAGGGCCAATCCTATCATCAGCGCCCTTCCCTGGGACTGAATACAAAATGTCGTATGAGACCATCCTGCTATGTAAACTGTGACCATTCGATTTAAGGCCTCTTGAAAGATTAGAGTTTATCAGGTGTTTTACAATGAGTAGATCCAAAAAGGAAACTACAATGAGGTCCCCTTCCATCGATTTACGCTGAGGACCAATCCACCCTACCCTTCTGCCCATCAGGATTTATCATATCTTGTCATTGAGGGACACTGAGGGGATGTCAGGTTAATACATAGGATACACATCATAACAAGTTAATTTTTGTTCCCATCATCTTAGGTTGGTGAGAAATGACATGATCGCCAGCATTGAAGTTGGCTCCAACAGTCAGAGTGGTAATGAGTGTGAGGATGAGGCCGTATTCTGGGCCCTGTTCCAGGAACAAAATGCGCAGTAATGGTAAAACCTGGGCAAAAAAGATGTTCGAGGAGGTGTAGGAGGTGCCTACACACCAGCAGGTTGTTCAGAACCGGATCTGCTTGCCTGTAACTTTGAACCCCCTCCCACACTCGCCAAGTGAAATACATTGTATAGCATCTCCTAAAAGGAAACTGGCAGCATCTAAACCAAGGTGTAAGGCTGTAACTGTCAGGTCACAAAAATCATTGTTATTACAGGTGGCACCTAATCCCACCAGGGACTCTGCTCAAGTGCAGCAGGCGGTTCTGCCCACAATAGGCGAGTTTGCAACGATAGGTAGTGCTGGGATCTCACTAACAGGTAACTACTTGGATAGTGGGGCGGTAAGTGAGTTACTGGCAGGTAATGATTCTGAGAATGACAAAATTGGTAAGTATTTAAAAGAAATGCTAAGATTATTGCAAGGAGTGGTGCATCTACCTAGGGAAGGGACCAGCAGAGAGACGCCAAGAAGAGTTTGGGAGGGCCCCTCAGAGCCTGCCGCTATTATGAGGTTAATGGGGGCCCGGACATCTCTTGATGCAGAGTGAGTGTCTGTCACACTGGGGAATGCAGTACCAATACACCAGCTGGGGGGGCACAGATCTGGGTGACTTGTTTGCTTAGGGACAAGGTGAAAGAGGAATAGACGAGGTGGGGGGTACTCCCTTAGTAAGCATTGCACTTTTACTGTCTGGCGGGTCCAACTTAGCATGGCATATTCCTAGGCGAGTAAAAGAGCGGATTTGGGAAATTGAATGTTTTTACATATTCTCATTATTATTGGTAGAGACGGCAGGGACGGATATTACGGTTAGCCAACAGGAGGACAAGAAGAGGCAAAAAAGAAATAGGTCTGAGGGCAACATAGTAAACTGGAACAAGGCATTCTTATTATTAGCAGCATTATTGATGTTGAAATACCCAAAGCAGGGGGCAGCTTCATGGAAGTACAGGGACACTATTGTGAATGAGCAAAGGAACTATGGCTCCACAGGGTGGATAGATTACGAAAGTGATTTTAGATCCAAGATGTCAATGGTGCCAGACATAACATGGGACCAGAAGGAAGTAGTGGGCTGGGTTTCATTTATGGGTGGTAAGGACAGGGCCAGTAAGGCACCTGTCGAGGTGTCAAAGGGCACGCAGAAGCCGTGGTAGTGTAAGGATGAGCCCAACCATAAAGCTGACTGGGGGCCCTTTCATCAAGGCCCCTCATCACTGAGGCAAAATGATCAGGCACACAGGGGTTTTGGATCTGGACAGGCCCGCAGATCATTTAACAAGAGGTCATGCAGTTGGGGTGCAAGGTGCCGATTTGCACACCATTGCTCAAAGTGTGTGGGGAGTCACCCAGTTGCAAAATGCTTCAATTCCGAAGGGGAGGGCAGTGCCAGAGGGCAACACAAAGGTGCTCAATAGATCAAGGTATAAAAGGGACCCTCCCCCCAGTGGGAAAAAAGGTGCAGCAAGAATGTGTTCATTTGTATCCAAAGGACAAAGAGTGTGAGTTACTATTTAAGGGTTTTTATTGGTCTGCATACTTGTGATGTGAATACTAACAGTTTATGTTGATGTGCTGTCATAGGAATGGAGATATCTGAGGACGAGAACCACCTCAGGTTTGTCTCTAGAGTATGGCCATGGGCACTGTAGAAGGACCCAAAAGTGTGGTAATGTGTGGGATACTCCCACGGGTTACAGGCTCAGCAGTAAGATTGATTGTAAACCAAATATTGCAGAGAAAAGCTTACAACTAGAAGTATGAAATACAGTTAGGCCGAGTGAAGCCTTGGTGAGGTACTTTGTACACAGTCATAAGAATATTAAAATAACACAACACATGCCTGGAAGGTACACAGACCAAAAGCATAAACTTGTTTTGACCAAATAATTGTTTGCAGGTGCTTTGCACCATGCAGAATGGACACCCGATAGGAGGGATGGTGAGTATATTGGCCTGAAACTGTGGGGCCAGTATTGAGGGAGTACTAACCTGGTGGTCAGACACCAGAGGTGGGCCATTCACGCATGAACAGAGACAGGAGTGATCCATACAAAGGTTATGGAAATGACTGACCTGGCAGTCGGACAGCATACAGCAAAGGTTTCCTCGTGGTTGTGTTCATAGCTCTAAAATGGGCAGGATAGGCTAATCTGCTATGGGGAGTGTAGATGCAGTTAGATATGGTCTATACTTTTTTGGGGGTATTGAGGGTAATGGGGGGCCACCCCCAAAGCGTGCCGGAGTTACAGGGCGGTCCTAGCCGGGAAGGAGTTTGACGCTGCAGTAGCAGTAACATTCGGATGACGGGCTCCAAGTCCCTTATGGACAGTTGAGACTCCTCTTCAACGAGATTCAATGGCCCTGGGAAATTACTGCTTGGCAGTTGATAAGCCGAGATGGACGTCCGCTAGTCTGCAAAACCCGAATTGACAAGTGTCACCCGGGACAATAAAATTATTGCAAGCCCGGGTAAAACCCTAAAGGGCCACCTTAGAAGTGTAAGGAGATTGCTTCACTTAGTGAATGGGACCACCTGCAAATTGTGTATGACTCCAATAAATGTGATCTTGTGTTTCCAAATTCTATACAAATTGTCTGTGTGATTATTGTGAATAGTGTAACCATTGCATCTATGTATTGGACCCTGTGGAGAAGGGGAGCCATAGTACGGGATGGCCCTGCTATGTTGTTTTGAAGAAAGATGTTTGCGTTTTGAAGGAAAGACGGTAGTTTCTGGCCTTATTTCTCTAGGAAAGAAAGCCTTGAGGGCTGGTTAGAATCTGAAAATGGCCTCATGGCTTGGGCTTGTCAAACGACGTCCTATTGGCTGAGGCAGAATGCACCCAAAAGGACATGGATGGGCTACTAAAGTGAGTCTAAAATTTCTATTATAAGCGATAATAAAATGTTACTGAGAATTCCCAGCTGAAAGTATTCAAAGCATGGGAATCCCTGAAAGGTCCAATGCTGGAGAAAAGGATGTGAACAGAAAAAACAAAGGGGCCACACCAATGTTACTCCCCTTAGTAACATGGGCCAAATATGACCAAAGTAAATAGTTCGCCATTTGCATGTTTGAAAACGTCATTATAACACAAATCAATTCATATATATTACTATCTGTCCCCGGCCATGCGTGCTGTGGCTCAGTCAGGTTAAATGGAAAAGAAAGAAAAGAGAAAGCGCATGTTTCTAATATGTTTAATTTCACAATGCTTATGGGTAGTTTTTAATGGCTCTGGCGGTTCTCCAAGTTGAGGCAGTTTAATTTTCCCAGCGGCGCGACACATTCCTTTAGTTTCTCCATTAAATTTCAGAGCCTTGCAAGAAGGGCACACTTCAGTCACGGTGCCGATGAGAACATGCCGGCTCAAACTATAATCATCAGCTGGGTTGTACGGAATGCAAGGCGATTGTAATTGCGTGATTGCTGAACACAGAGTCGTGTTTGACGCTGATCTGCTGTTTCTCGTTGATGTCTTTCAGCTACTCTCAACCTGTCGCGTTCATTCTGTTGAGAACGATGCAGATCTGAAGCTGCAGAACACGATCGCTGTGCTCGCAACCGTGTATCCTGAAGTCTGGCTGCATGTCGCTCTGCTGCTTCCTCGTCACGTATTTGAGCCGTTCTAAATCGGAAACATTGAAATGGAATCGTAAAATAGTTAGTATAACGTGTGTTGCTTTTACGTCCAACAGATGCCGCTGTTTTTCAGTAAAATATTTGGTATAGCGTATGTTGCTTTTACGTCCAACAGATGGCGCTGTTTTTCAGAAAAAGCATGTTTTTACCTGTCAGAGGTGTGACATCTATGTATAGTACGTATATAAAAACACGTGCCTATTCGAATGCAACGTTGTGTCAAAACTTCTAAGCAATCAGTGAAGAACTTTCAGAGATTTAAGATTTTGAACAAACAAACATTTACATTTTTATTTATACAGATTAGGCTGGTTTGGTTCATCTGGCCATCAATACTGTACGAGTGTTCATTAAAGGGCCCTGAAGTAGATGCAATGTATGGATTTGTAGAGATTTCTCTATTTCCACTTTGAATAACGGGACCCCCATTAATACAAAAGTCAAGGGGCCTGGTTAAACTGGAAGTGAGAATAACCAGGTTACTCACCATAGTGACCACTTTACTCCTAGTCCATAGTCCCCTTTCCTCCATACTTATGGGACATCTCTCCGTCCTGTGGGACGGGACCGGAGCACTTTGTAAAAAGCATCCAACATTTTTCCAAAAATGTGTCCTTCCTCTCTTTCTTGCGCGGGGCCCGGCACGCAGACGTAACCCCGCCCACCTTGGCTCTGCCCTGCGCATCGCCCATCAGTCCTTTTCTATCGCCAGGTCAGAGACCTATTAGCAATAACAGAGGAACCTTATTAGAGGGGACGGCGGGCGGGCGTATGGAGGAAAGGGGACTATGGACTAGGAGTAAGGTGGTCACTACGGTGAGTAACTTGGGTATACTCCTAAGTCCCGTCCCCTTTCCTCCATACTTATGGGCGATTCCCAAGCACTCCTTACAGGAAGTAGGGGTGGATGGAAATACCCCCTTACTGAAACAGGTTCTTCAGCACAGCCTGACCAAACTGAGCGTCAGCTCTTGAGCTCATGTCAAGACAATAATGCTTACAAAAGCAGATGGGGAGGCCTAAGTAGCTGCCCTCGCGATGGACTCCCAGGGGCATATTTCTGAAAAGCAACCATGGCTGCCTTGCCCCGCACCAGGTGTGCATGTATACCCTTAGGAGGTTTCAGCCCTTGGACGGTGAAAGACTCCGTGATGCAGGCGGCGATCCACCGAGAAATAGTCGCCTTAGACGCCTACTTACCCTGAGGGTTACCGAAGGTCACAAAAAGTTGAGAAGAACTCCTAAGCTCGGAGGTCCTGTCGAGGTAGAACTTAAGAGCTCTTCTGATATCAAGACAGTGCAGAACCCTTTCAGCCTCTTGAGACAGGGTTCGGAAAAAAGACCGGTAGGGAGATCGACTGATTCAGATGGAATTCGGTTACCACCTTCGGTAGAAAGGCCGGGTTTGTCCGGAGGACTACCTTGTCCTTGTGAAAGACTAAGAAAGGATGCTTCACCGATAAAGCCTGGAGCTCACTCACTCTCCTCGCAGACGTAACGGCAACCAGAAAGGACACTTTCCAGGATAGGTACTTGAGGTCCACCATGGCCATGGGTTCAAAAGGTTTATGACACAGCGCCGTCAGGACTACATTTAGGTCCCACGGCGGGTGCAGACTACGAACCGGAAGGTAGAGGCGTGAAAAGCCTGCAAAATGCCTCTTAACCACTGGGTTACTCAGAGAATTGGTCTGTAGCAAGATAAGCGGAAACTGCTGAAAAGTAAGTTCTGCATGATAGAACGTGAACACCCGACTGTGCTAGGGAGGACACGAAGGACAGCCCTGTGTCAATCGTAGCCACCCTTGGATCCAACTGCTTTTCCAAACACCAACGACAGAACCTGAGCCATTTACTCCTGTATTGGGATCTGGTCGAGGGTTTCCTGACTGCCTGGATAATATGCATGTTATCCGTAGACAAGTTAAGATGCTCTAAAGACTTGAACTCAGGAACCATGCCGCCAAGCTGAGCGATTGTGGGGAGGGGTGCCACATCTGCTGTTCCCCTTGATGAAGAAGATCTGGGGTTACTGGTAACCTGATCAGCGGAAACACAGACACGTGTTGAAGTTCTGAGAACCAAAACCTGGCCGGCCACCACAGGGCCATGAGCAGAAGGGAACAGTTCACAGAGTTCTTCAGCTTCCAAATTGCTCGATGAACTAGAGGCAGAGGCGGGAAGGCGTAAACTCTCATGTTGTGCCATGGAATCTCGAGAGCATCCCCCAGAGAGGAGGCTCTCAGCCCCCCTTGGAGGCATACTGAGGAAGCTTCTTGTTTACCGCCGTAGCGAAGAGGTCCACCTCCGGTGTGCCCCAACTTGAGAAAATCCATGAGAGGACCTCTGCCTTCAACTCCCACTCATAGATGACCACTGTCCGCAGGCTGAGGGCATCCGCTGTGACATTCAGCTGGCCCGGGATGTGCACCGCAAGCAGCCAGACGCCATGAAGCATGGCCCACTGCCATATCTGGATAGACAGATCAACCAAAGGTGCCCACCCCGCAGGCAACGAAACAAGTGCGGAAGGGGCATCCGAGTGTTCTGGTCATAAACTGGCCGACAAGGATGCGCACAAAGCCCACAACCCAGCCCTACACATGAGGCCGATTGTGCAGTTGTAGGGGTAGCATTCAAAATGGCCGCCGCGGTCGTGGCGGGAACGGGCGCCATTTTGTCATCACCTGAGGGGAACTGCGGCACGTGAGGAAGTGAGGCAGGGGTCCCCGTCGATGGATCAGGGGTTTTAACTTTAGCCTTAACATAAGGAACCTCGGCAGAGCCGGTACTATGAGGCCTGGAATGTTTCTGCGACATACCAACCGCCAAATTAGCCTTCTCAGGAAGGACCTCGGCGCTGCCGGTAAAAGAAGAATTTTCCTTCATTGCCCCCTCAACAGATCTGGTGTCGCCACAAGAGCAGGAACGGTGAGAAACAACCTTCACCGTTAAGGCCTTGCCAGACCCTCAGAAATGTTGGTAGCTTTAGCCTCTGTACGAGGGACCGCAGACCCAGGTCCGGTAACAGCCTTATTCGCGCGGGCCTCGAACATCCGTTCGGTAACAGCAAGCCCAACTAAGGCCTCGGGGCGCACCCCGGCATAAGAGCCAGTCGTCCAAAAAGGATAGCCATGGATAGCCTGGAGACGAAGTTAGGCCGCAATCACCAACATCATCTTCGTGAAGACACGCAGCGCCGAGCTGAGGCCAAAAGGGAGCACTCGAAACTGGAAGTGCTCCTCTACCAAAGAGAAACTGAGATATCTCCTGTGTGGGTTCCAAATCAGGATATGCATGTACGCGTCCTGAAGATCCACAACGCTGAGCCAATCGCCCATCTGCAAGGAGGAGCATATCTGGCTGGGCGTGATCATCCTGAATTTCTCTTGGGGTAGGAAAAGATTGAACTGGGAAAAGTCTAGGATGGTGTGCAGGCCAGCCTAGTTGGGTTTGGGCACCGTAAACAGCCGGGAGTAGAAGCCCTCCCCTCGCTCCCCCAAAGGGAACGGGTTCCACAGCTCTGAGGTCCCAAAGTTTCTGCACCTTGGCTTTGAGGGAGGGCGAGCCCGACAGCTGAAAAGGAGGGTTGAACGGTGGGGTAGGGGATAGAAGTAAGCGGAAGCCCGCCCGAGCGACTGACAAGACACATCTGTCTTCTGTGATGGTCTGCCCCACCTCCCAATGAGACGCAATGCGTCCTCCCACCGGGGTCACGTGCGAGCACGGAAAACCCTCATTTGGCAGGTTTATCGGTGGCGGTGCCACCTGAACCTGATGAGGAGGCTGATGAGCAGGAGAAAAACCGTGTGCGTTGTTTTTTACGGCGGTTATTCCCCGCAGGAGTATCCACTCTGCGAGATTTGCGGTCGAGGAAGCCCCTAAAACCAGAGGAGGGTCGACTTTGCGACGACGGTCTCTGGGATTTGAAAGGAGCTTTGACCAGAACAGACAATGATTTAGCCGTCTGAGTGCTATCCTTGGTCTTGGCGAGCTCTACATCAGTAGTGGAATGAAAAAGCTCCTTACCATCGAATGGAAGGTCCAACACCTTGTCTTGCACTTCCTTAGAAAATGTAGTGGCATGCAGCCATGCCTGCCGTGAGGTATCAACCCCAAGCATCAGGCCCCGAGCCGAGGTGTCTACGTGATGAGCCGCAGCCTCCAGGAGATCCTGGGCCAAGACCCTGGCATCGGAAAGGCCTCCTTTGAAGTCTTCCAACTTCTCGACCGGGATGTGCGCCTCAAACTCCGACATACCTTTCCACATCTGCATGTTAGCTCCCGCCAATATCAACTCAGCGTTGGCCTGCCTGATCTGCAAGGCTGAGTTGGCAAAGATTTTCCTCCCTAGGGAGTCCAGGAGCTTGTCCTCCTTTCCCAAGACCTGAGTAGCCGTCGTGGAAGAGGATGCTGCAGGTCTGGATTGCAACATAGCCGCAGCCACCACTGTGGAGGAGGGGGGCGGACAAGATGACAGGGCCACCTCTTCCGAAGAATGCAGCCTGTACCTCGCGTCAATCTTCTTATTGACAAAAAGTCCAGAGTGTGGCTTTTACCAGACTCTTCGGACCTCGGCCAGAACGTCCTTCCTCAGGAACAGGCCGGTGCGCTCCAAGGGAGACAGGGTGAACGCCCCAGAAAGCACGCCCTCCTGCGGAGCGGGTGCCTCGGGCACCGGAACATCTAAGAAACTCATCATGTCCAGTACCCGGTCATGAAAGGCTCTGATAGAGCGGGGAAGGTCCTTGTTGTCCTGATCGCCTTGAGAGTCATCTGACAGGTCAGGATCCTGCTGAGACGTGTCAGGCATTGCCTTGTCCACTGGGGACAATGGAGGCACAGGTGGAAGAGCTGGGGGAGGCACCACGGGCAAGGGAGGCGCCGGCGGAACCACCGGAGGAACGGGTGGAGCCGGAGGCGCAGGTGGACATATCTCCTTGAAAAGCCCCTTGAAATATTCCCTCATGGGGTCGGTGCGCATAAGCGCTTGAAATGTACTGAAAAAGGCATCCTCAGGAGATTGCTTCAGAACCTGAGGAGGCCTCTCATGAGGCGGACAAATCCAGGGACGTAACGGGGTAGGGTGCCACACCGGCCCCTCCACCGACGTATCCACATAAATCAAAGGAGCCGCCCCTGCGGGCAACAAAACATTGTGTGGAAGAGGCATCCGGGCGTTCCAATCATAAACCGGCCGGTAAGGATGCGCACAAGGGACCTTAGGTTCACCCAAGGGACTGCGCCCTACACCAGAGGCCGATGGCATAGTTGTAGGGTTAGCACCTAAAATGGCCACCGTGGTCATGGCGGAACGGGCACCATTTTGTCCTCATCTGAGGGGAACTGCGGCACGCGAGGAAGTGGGGCAGGGGTCCCCGTCGATGGATCAGGGGTCTTAACTTTAGCCTTAACATAAGGAACCTCGGCCGAGCCGGTACTATGAGGCCTGGAATGTTTTTGTGACATACCAACCGCCAAATTAGCCTTCGAAGGAAGGACCTCGGCATTGCCGGTAAAAGAAGAACTTTGCTTCTTTGCCCCCTCAACAGATCTGGTATCACCACAAGAGCGGAAACGGTGAGCAACCGCTTTCACCGATAAAGCCCTGTCCGGCCTCTCAGAACTGTTGGTAGCTTTAGCCTCTGATCGAAGGACTTCGGACCCAGGCCCGGTAACAGCCTTATCTGCACGGGCCTCGAACATCCGTTCGGTAACAACCAGCCCAGCCAAGGCCTTGGGGCGCATCCCAGTCTTGTTTTTGAGGGAAGCCCACAGAGAGGCCTCAGAGCGAGCTCCGGTACCCCACGATTCAGTAGAACTGGGTCTACAAACAGCCCCAACAGGAGGGGCCTCGGAGCGTACTCTGGTGTTCACAGGCCTCTTACGGAGACCCTCGGAGAAAACTCCGGTAGAATTATTAGGCCCAACGGGCACCTCAGGACAAACCCCGGTGACAGATAAATCAAGGCCCCTCCCGGACCGAGAGGAACCCGGAAAGGTATCCCCCAGCCGGGGTGCTCTGAAAAATAAAGAACTTACCGGGCGTTTCTTCTTCTCGTCGATGAATGCCTGAAAATGCGAAGGAGGAGTTCGTCGGAACATCTCCTCCCACTGCTCCAACCGACGTTGAAGTGCCCCGACCGAAAGGGAGTCACAGTAAAAACAGGAGTCCCAACGGTGTTCCGGACCCAAACACTCTAAACAAAGACGATGGGGATCCGCCCTCGCGAAGCGACGGTGACACGATGAACAATCTGGAAAGTCTAATTTGAAAGACATAGACAGACTAGTAAACGAACGCTAGCGAGAGCCAGAGAGGAAAAAAGGGAAGAAAATCTTCCGAGGATGCAAGTGCGTCCGGCCCCGATCGAGCGGAGAAAAGGACTGATGGGCGATGCGCGGGGCGGAGCCAAGGTGGGCGGGGTTACGGCCGCGTGCCGGGCCCCGCGCAAGAAAGAGAGGAAGGACACATTTTTTTAAAAATGTTGGATGCTTTTTACAAAGTGCTCCGGTCCCGTCCCACAGGACGGAGAGATGTCCCAAAAGTATGGAGGAAAGGGGACGGGACGTAGGAGTATAACCATTCAAGATTGACTTGTCTATTCATTATTTTTCCCTTGTTGGCATGTCATAGTGAATCCTTAGAACTATTCGCAAGGATAGATGGCGTCACATTTTTCCCCTGGGTGCCCATTTAATAGGGGAGGGGGTTGATCCTAAATGGTTGGTTTCCAAATTTATGACTCTTGCTTCTTTTGGAGATTTAGATAAAGTGCTTAATTAGTTAACAGTTTCCATAGGATTTAAATCCTGAATATCTGGAGTTGTCCCGCTTAGTGTCTCAATTTATGGAAAAACACTCCTTATGTTTTTTTATTGGACACAAAATCTCTTTATCAATATCCGTTAACTCATCAGCAACAGACATGAGCATGTACACTACTAAATGTATAGTTTATATATATTATCATGCAATAAGAGTATGTTATCATCCAGTGAGAGACCACCGCTCATGGATTTGAACACTTCTGCGGACATTTTCCCAGAACCACGCAATTATTCTGCTCACTTCTAACCAGAGTTTACATCTTTTAAAAGCCTTTATATATTGTTTGATTAGGTGCAGAAATGCTGTTATCCTTTCCCTTCTGTGTATCTTTCAATTTAGATGCCACAGGTTTAATTGCCCAAAGATTTTTACCCACCTTTTTAGTGCCTAGTTTTTTCATTACAACGAATGTAAAGAGCCCCAGTCTTCTTGATTTGCAAGATGTTCCGCAAATTTACTAGAATTAAGATTTGCTTTCTCTGCATTTTTAAGGTATAAAAAAATGTCCAGGCATGGGTATTAAGTCACATTCAGAAGCATGTAAACCATTAACTGGATCAGCCTGATCTGGCTGAAACGATGGAGGGATGGATTTTAGAGATTTTGTTACAACTTGTTTAAATTCATTCCCAGGTTCCAATTGGTCTGGTCTATTAAGCACTGTGAGTATATTTCTTACAACCACCATAAATTTGTGCTTCTACCTCTCAATTGCTTATTTTTAAATTATCTAAAGTACCTGTTTATGCCGTATACATTATTCTCTTAGGAGCTTTATTGCCATTAGTTGCCCTAAGAGACATAAGCATTTCCCTCTTTGCCATTAAGATGATACTCCACTTTTTTCCAAAAGAAGTTAACCCAGCTTTGCACCTGAAGCTTTAGGTGCAGGAAAGTAACATATCCAAAGTGGATTCTAGAGGGGCATTTCCCTGCAGCTTACCCAGGCTTTCGAGGCATCACACCAACAGACCATGAATCCAGTTACAGCCGGTAGCCCGCTAACTGGCGGCTCCACTTGCCCGCGCTTTGCTGCTACTTCGCTGCTGGGGGTGCACTAAACCGTCTCAGCTAAGCTGACGTGCACAGGTTCTACTCCCACACAACATGCCGTCCGGCAGCTCCGCTACCGACTGCGCTTCTCTGTGCTTTTCTTTTTCCTCTGGATTGCCTGCCCGGACTAGGACCAGGCAGCCCTGTATCCCCTCTTCTTTGCTATTAACCTGAGAATTCCCAAACTATAATTCCCTTAACAACACTCAGCATGTCCAGCCACAGATGGTGTTCTGTTATCCCCCAACCTGCCCACCTTTTCCATGAAATTGTCTATCACAGGGTTGTCCAACTCCAGGCCTCGAGAGCCGGGGTCCTGATGGGTTTTCAGGATATGCCTCATTTATTTTTATGACAGGCACCAGGGCATGACAATATAAATATTAATCAGGAAAAATCTGCATACATTTAGCATCATTGTATGCACATTTATCACAAGAATATTAATGAGCGGTACCCTGAAAACATGATATGATGCGGCATTTATAACATGCCTATACACAAGTGTTTAAAGGCGTGACGTGGCAAGGGAGGGGGAACAAAGGGAGGACAGAGACAACGATCTCACTAGGACAGGTGACATTGAGATCACGCAAGTGCAGAGGAGGGGGGAGGGGCAAGTGGATGGGGCAGTGCTGTACATAGGATAAAAACAATAACAAGAAGTGTGGCCAGCAGGTGGCAGGTGCAAGAGTAAGTGTCAATAGCAGGTTTCCAAAAGTGCAGGTAGAGGGACTGTAGGGTTACAGATACAGAGCCAAGTGCAAGGGTTTGCCAGGAGGCAGCGCAGGAGTGCAACTGGGCGGGTAGGGACCTGGGCCCGAAATCAGAGGGTATACAGGTGACCAGTGCAGTAACAGACAGGAAATCAGCAGGGGAGAGGAAGAAAGAAGACAGAAGCAAAGAGGAAGGTCCCGAGGAGCTTCCGGAATCAGAGATAATTCTCCTCAAGTTTAAGAGAGGCGGGGAGGCTGATCTAGATGGAGGATCCAGCCGAAGAAAGAGATCTACCGCCAACTCGTTGCTTGGAGAAGCGACTGACCCTGAGGCAGTTGGAGGTGGAGGAGCAAAGAGCTCTAGCAGGAAGGTATTTACGAAGAGAGAGTTGGAGGTATTGAGACCCAAGGCCCAGAAGGCCTTGTGGACAATGCAGAGGGTCTTGAACTTAATCCTCACAGCCACTGGGAGCCAATGCAGAGATTTCAGTACTGGAGAGATACGATCCCTGGGCTTGAGGCCAAGGACAAGTCTCGCAGTCCTGTTCTGGATAAGTTGCAGAGGGCGGAGAGTAGCAGTAGGCAGATTTAGAAAGAGGCTGTTGCAGTAGTCCAGTCTAGAGAGAACCAGAGCTCTAGAGACAGTGAGCTTCTGGAGGAAGGAAAGGAAAGGAAAAATACCTCAGAGGAGGTGCAGTTGGTAGTTTGACTTCTTAGAGACATCAGAGATGTGAGGAGCAAAGGAGAGTGTGGAGTCGAAGATGACCCCAAGGTTCTTAGCCTCACAGGTGGGAGCAGGAAGAGGGCCAAGGGAGGCCGGCCAGAGAGTGACAGGAAAGGAGGGTGCAGGCGTGCTGATGAGGAGAATCTCTGTCTTACTGGCATTAAGGCAGAGATTGTTGGCAGCACACCACTCCTGGATAGCAGACAGTCAGAGATGAGAGAAGGAGAAGAGGCGGCAGAGGGAAGCCTGAAAACGAGCTGAGTGTCATCTACATTGCACTGAAGGTTGGATCAGAGAGCGGTAATGCAGTGGGCGAGAGGTGCCAGGTATTGGTTGAACAGCCAGGGAGAGAGGTTAGGCCCCTTGGGAACACCGCAGGTAGAGAGTGAGATAGAGGAAAGGAAGGACCCAAGTTGGACTTGAGAGGGTCGATTAGAGAGGAAAGAGGTCAGCCAGGCCAGGGCCTGTTCGGTGATACCCAGGTTATCATGGAGACGATTGGGCAGGATGTGTCAAAGGCAGAAGAGAGATCGATTAAGATGAGGACAGAGGATTGATTAAAATCAAGGTTAGAGAGCAGGTCTTCACGATGTTCAGGAGAGCAGTTTCCGTGCTTCTGGGAGCTCTGAACCCAGACTGATGGTCATGGAGACAACCAACAGATTCAGTGTGAAGATTAAGCTGGGAGATGGCCAGCTTTTCCAGGAGTTTGCCCAGGAAAGGACTGATGAAGATCAGGCAATGGTTAGCGGGCAGTAGGGGTCGGCTGAAGGTTTCTTGAAAAGAAGGTGCACAAAAGAGGGCTTCAGCGGGGAAGGGAAGACTCCAGTGGTGAAGGAGTGGTTGCAGAAGTCATCCAGGGCAGGAGCGAGGGTGTCAATGTGGTGTTTGATGGTTTTGGAAGAACAGGGAAGAGCCTGTTTTGACGAGACTTTCCTAGATCGGACTTGTTTAGAAACCTTGTCGGGGAGAACAGAGGAAAGGCAGAGAAGGAGAGAGGAGAAGTGGCCACAGGAGGGCAAGAGATAGAGGAGAAAGTAGAGGGAGGAGGAGGAGAGGCGAAGAGGGTGGACAGGATGTCCTGAGTTTTAGAGATGAAATGAGAAGCCAGGGCCAGGCAAAGGACCAGGGAGGGGACCGGAGAGGTAGAGACTTCAGCAGGATTAGCCAGTTCCTTGCAGATTTTAAAGAGCTCTGCCGAGTTATTAGATGACGCAGAGACACAGGTTTGGATGCGGCTCTCTTCTTGGTGTGGACAGAAAGCCAGTATTGCCTTTGGAGCAGGCGGCAGGCCATTTTGTCAGAGGATACACAAGAAGCTAGCCATTTCCTCTCAGCCACCCTGCACTTGCGTTTAAGTGTGACAAGGTCAGAGTCGTAACAGGAATTGCACTTAGCTTTGGGATTCAAGCGGATCCTCATGACAGGGGCAAGCACATCAAGAGTATCAGAGGTAGCAGAGTGGAGCATGGAAAGAGCTGTGTCAGGATGTGAGTCAGCCAGAGGAGGAGGAGTGGGAGAGAAAGTGGTGGCGAAAGCCTCAACTGACACAAGCTTCCTGGGTCGGATGACCAAGAAGATAGGTGGCAGTACTGGAGTTGGCTTGGCCTGAGGGGTAGAGCGGTAGAGATTGGAGGAAAGGAGAAAGTGATCACTCCAGAAGAGAGGAGTGGTGAGAGGGATAGAGAGGGGGAGGTCTGAGGAAATCAGAACATCCAGATTGTGCCCTGCAGAGTGAGTCGGGCCACAGGGGAGAATAAAAAGAGAGAGAGTGAGAGAGAGAAAGAGAGAGAGAGAGAGAGAGAGAGAGAGAGTCGCAGAGGTCGCAAAAGAGTCCGGAGGATGTACTGGAAGCATCCAGGTGGATTTAAAATCTCCAGAAAGGAGGAGTTGAGTGGTCGAGGCCAGGAGGGAGGAGAAGAGGTCCACCCACTAAGAGAAGAAGGAGGGGATCTGACCAGGTGGCGATAAATAGTAAGCAACAAGAGAAAAAGCGCTGCTGAAAAATGGTACTTGCAACCTAAGAATCATGCTGTGTAAGTGAAGCACCCTTCCTCGGGCCTGGACTGAGTCAGATCCCGGTCACCTCATTCAGTATATAATTTATACAAAAAACAACACACATGTCGTGACGTGTTAAATAAACAATTGTTATAATTGTCGTTCAATATTTTGGCAATGGACAATACATTTGCAAAACAACATTGAATCAAAAATCCAAATAAAGCTGGAAATGAAAAGGATATTGTTGACACTCTTTACCATTCTCTAGTGTGCGGTCCACTGTACTGAACGCGTACAGATGCAGGATAAAATTTCATCAAAAACAGTGGTCAACAAAAATAAAACCCAATATTGGTTTAAAGATATCAAGGAAAAAAGTGGTTAAGTGTGAACCGAAACCCAGTTCTGAGGGAAAAGAAACATGTTTCCATATTTGATTGAGAAGAAAAACAGTTGGACAAAGAATACATATTAAACAATTAAAAATCAAAAATACTGCCCTTAGTCTTAAATTGTGGCTTGGCTCTCTCTCTGTACCCGAATATCTCGAGAGACTGTTAGGTGCCTATTACTCTGATGTGTAGCCGAATCTTTTTCAATGTTATAACCGTTTTAATAACTGCACTTAACAAACACACATAAGGACTGCTCTTGTGTTAAATAGTTCATAACAGTGCGATTCATGAGGAAGGCTTTCATTCGATCTGCCATACACTGATTTTGATGGCTTTTGCTAATTTGTTCGTATTGGAAAGCTCCTGGTGGTTTAGTTCGTGGATCAAAGAACCTGTCATGATCTCTGCTTCCAAAAGGTCAGGGTTTTCCCAACTCCCTTGGAAGCAGATCCATAACCCAGGTTCCGAGTGCCAACCAGTCCCAATTGGGACCTTTTGGACCCAGTCCTGGCGCCAGTGGCACCAGGCTCATAAATATGCCCAGTCCCAGCGCTGGAAGCGGCGGGCTCATAATGCTTGGGTGGACTTACCTTCAGCAGACCATGCTGCTTACTTGCCTGCCAGTTGAGCCTCTGATCCTCTTCTGTTTGGAACTACTTTTCCTGTTGGGTGGGGCTGGAGCCACTCCCTAGATTCAGAACACTGGAACTCTTCTGAAAGGCAGGAACTTTTTTCTTACCAGGAACTCTTTTCTTACTTAGGCGTGGCTGTGGAAGGAGACACCTAAGCACTACAGGAGGCTATTTAAACCACACCCGGTGGATGAATCTTGCTTTGCGTTATTCTGCAACCTCTGCAGCAGAACGCTCATCGTGTCTTCTGCATCCGGTCCTGGGCCTAAGGAAAAAGGCTTACCATCCTGAATCCAGTCTTCAGCAACACCTATAAAGACAAGAAAGAACAGGTTAGCATTCCGGCATCTGAAAGGCAAAGGCTTACCATCCTGAATCCAGTCTTCAGCAACACCTATAAAGACAAGAAAGAACAGGTTAGCATTCCGGCATCTGAAAGACAAAAGTTTACCAACTCTTCGCACGCTCCGGAGGCCTTCGGCGCTGCATCCCGCATCTGAAAGACAAAACAAGGTGCGTTTAAAGGCATTAGGGAACTTTAATACTCACGTGCCATTACTCCTTTCCACATCTAATCCAGTGGGTATTCCGGCACCCTGCAGCCGCTCCGAACTCGTACCTGCAAAATAAAAAGACAGTTAGAGCGCATAGTGAAGCAGGCAACAAGCGCTTACTTACATGCTTCCAGGCGCTTCTATTCATCACACGGGCTCCATCTTCAACTCACTTCAGCCCGTCATCCGCCATCGCCGGAACACTGCAAAACAAGAGACATCATTACTAAAGACTTTAAAGACATTTGAATGACTCGAAACTTACCGTTCGTGCAGTAAACGACGGACAGCAGTCCTCTGAAGTCAAGAGGCCTGCGCTACCTATCCAGTGAAGAAACTGGTTACAGCACCCTGCCCCGAGGCAGATGGAGAGCTCGGCATTCACTTACCTAAGACATCTTACTCTACACGTCAGGCATACAGTGCACAGAGGTCCAGCCCAAAGAGCCAACCGGGTGCTACACATCACCTTTGAAGATACGGTAGTCGCCCAGTCAAGACCGGCGCCTCTGCGAGAATCAGGTGAGCGTTACAGAACGCAAAGCCTACCGCAAAACTCTCGCCCAGGCGCTATGGAAACCTCGGATACTGACCCCCTAGCCCGGTTACTTGGGGAACTAAGGGCAGAAGTGCATGCAGCTCGTCAGGAAACGAATGCTCTAAGAAGGGAACTAATTATTTCCAAGGAGAGAACAGACAATCTTGCTAGACAAGTGCTACAGTCACAAGCCGGACAGACCCCGTTACCCGCATCAGGGGCAAATCTTCCTTCAACATCCTCTATGAATCCAGTGCAGATCAACCTACCTGGGAATGTACCTCTGGCTCCGCCCGAACGATTTTCTGGTGACCCAAAGAGGTTTGCAGTATTTATCAATCAGTGCCGGTTGCACTTCTTATGCCGGCCAGCAGCCTTTCCAACTGATCAAGCAAAAGTAGCTTTTGTACTTTCGTACCTTAGTGGCAATGCGGCAGACTGGTCGATCCCTCTAGTTAATCAAGATGATCCGGTTCTCCATGATTTTCAAGCCTTTCAGCTTAGTATGGAAAAACTGTTCGCAAGACATTCACAGGGGCAGGCCTTGGACAATGAGCTTCTTTCGTTGCGACAGGGTAATCAAGACCTTTTGGCTTATATTGCATCTTTCAATAGACTAATAGTGGAAACTCAATGGCCTGAGGACAAAAGGATTACGCTGTTTTATAGAGGTCTACGTGGAGAGCTCAAAGACGTTTTAGCCCAAGTAGTGAATCCCCCACAAGACTGTTCAGATTATATAGACTTGGTCGTTCAAATAGATCACAGGCTGCAGAACAGGAAGGCTGATCGTTCCAAGTTTGATGCTCGAGTATTTTCCAAACCGCCAACTCCTTCCAAAGGAGTAGACTCCGGGGAACCCATGCAAATAGGGGGTCTGAAAGGTCCTCTAACACAAAGGGAGCGGGAAAGGAGGAAACAGTTGCAATTATGCCTATATTGCGGAAACTCAGGGCACTTTCTTCGAGACTGTCCGGTGAAACCTGCCAAGAAGGCAGTAGGAGCTGCAGTTACCAAAGTTACAAACTCTGAGCAGGGAAACGACCTCGCCCGACAAGAATAGAGGTCCTCTTGCCGAGCGTGAAAACCAGTTCCGTGACCTCGCATTTCGTGATACCTATGGTCCTCATTAGCCCTGATAATCCGGATCGATTACATGCAATTGAAGCTTACGTCGACAGCGGTGCCATCGGCAATTATGTGGATCATGAAATGGTTTTGAGGATGAATCTAACTCTTTGTCCCAAGGCTGTAAAGGACGTCATTACTACGGTGGATGGTACGGAGATAGCCTCCGGGCCAGTAACGCATACCACTCAAGAGGTGACGCTAGTAAGTCAAGATGGACACCATGAGAAGATCGTGTTCGATGTGATCAAGGCCCCTCAGTTTCAGATTATTCTAGGAATACCTTGGTTAGAGAAACACAATCCTCTGATCGATTGGCGAGCAAGAACGGTCCAGTTTCCAGAATGTGTCTCTACTTGTCACCCTCCACCTGGTGTTGCACTGGCCGCAATTTCTTCAGAGACTCCCCAGTTACCTCCTGAATACCTAGAATACCAAGATGTTTTCCGGAAGGATCAGGCTAACTCTCTACCTCCTCATAGGTCTTATGACTGCCAGATAGACCTGATACCTGGATCTACTCCTCCTTGTAGTAGAATTTATGCCCTCACCGAGCCTGAGAACCTTCACCTTCGACAATACCTGGATCAATACCTGGCAAATGGGTTTATTCGTCCTTCCAAGTCCCCTGCTTCTTCAGCTTTGTTCTTCGTTCCAAAAAAGGAAGGAGACCTTAGAACTTGTATCGATTATCGCTCCCTGAACCAGATCACCGTTAAGAATAGATATCCGTTACCTTTGATCCCTGAACTCCTGGACCAAGTCAGAAAAGCATGCATATATACAAAGCTGGATCTTAGAGGAGCTTACCACTTGGTACGAGTAAAAGAGGGCGATGAATGGAAGACGGCCTTCCGCACCAAGTATGGGCTATTTGAATATCAGGTCATGCCCTTCGGACTTTGCAATGCCCCGGCCGCCTTTCAATATTTTATGAACGATGTCCTCAGAGAGCTCATAGATGTATGTGTTGTTGTTTACATTGACGACATCCTCGTTTATTCTTCATCGGAATCTGAACATCGGAAACACGTGAAAATGGTCCTCGAAAGATTGCGTCAACACAAACTTTTCGCTAAGTTGGAAAAATGTGTTTTCAACGTGACTGAAGTTGAATTCTTGGGATTCATATTATCACCTGGCGGAGTGCGTATGGATTCAAAGAAGGTCGATGCAGTTCTCAAATGGCCATCACCATCCTCCGTAAAAGGTGTGCAAAGCATGTTAGGCTTCGCTAACTTTTACCGCAGGTTTATCCCCGAATTCTCTCGAATAGTCCAGCCCATCACTGCCTTGTTAAAGAAAAACAAACGTTTTGAATGGTCTACCGAGGCGGAACAAGCTTTCCAGGATTTGAAGACTAAATTTATCTCTGCACCAATCTTAAAACACCCTCGCCCCGAACTCCCCTACATCGTGGAAACTGATGCTTCAAGCCTTGCCATGGGGGCAGTTCTATCACAAAAGGACCCGGTAACCAATCAGTTGCATCCCGTGGCATTTTGGTCCCGCAAATTCTCGCCTCCTGAAATCAATTACACGATTACTGACAAGGAACTTCTGGCTATCAAGTCTGCCTTTAAGGCTTGGCGGCATTATCTGCTGGGGGCCCGACACACCGTTACTGTGATTACGGATCACCGAAACCTGCAATATTTGAAGACCGCAAAAGCCCAATCCTCTAAACAACTCCGTTGGGCATTATTCTTTGCCGAGTTTGACTTCATAATTACCTATCGACCTGGTACAAAGAACGGTAAAGCCGATGCCCTTTCTCGGATGGGAGTGGAAGAACACTTGGTCAACCCTAAACCTGTACCAATCATTCCCGAACAAAGAATTCTGGGTGTAATCGCCACAGAATCCATAGAGGAAGTTAAGGATAAAGCCAGGCAACTTGTAACTCCAGCAGACATACAGAATTGGCATCTGCAGGGAAAGGACTTTGCAGTAAAGGACAACTTATTGTATTTCCAAGAACGATTATACCTACCCAGCACAGATTTACAGAAAAAAGTAATCTCTTGTTATCACGACTCTTTAATGGAAGGTCATCCCGGTATAGCCAAGACCTCAGAAAAGATCAAGCGCTACTTCTGGTGGCCGTCTTGGAAAAAAGATATCAGAGACTTTATAATGTCCTGTGGAGTATGCGCCCAAAACAAGAGTCAAAAGGAAAGACCAGCAGGCCTCTTACGCCCTATTGACATCCCACCTCGCCCTTGGCATACGCTTTCTATGGACTTCATCACCGATCTACCTCCATGCTCCGGATACAATACGATTCTAGTAATCGTGGACTTATTCTCCAAGATGGCGCATTTCATTCCGCTCAAAGGCTTGCCAACAGCAGCAACTCTGGCCCGAGAATTTCTCGAAAACATCGTCCGACTGCACGGTTTTCCTTCGGTTCTAATTTCGGATCGAGCTAGTCAATTTATTTCTCATTTTTGGCGAAGTTGCTGTCGGTCGGCTCAAATTGATGTGAGACTATCGACCAGTCACCACCCTCAGACCGACGGACAAACCGAGAGGACCAATCAAACTCTGGAACAGTATTTACGCTGCATGCTGCAACAAACTGAAAAAACTTGGAAAGATATCCTTTGGATAGCCGAGTATGCCTACAATAACTCTGTCCATTCGGGAACTGGGAAAACCCCGTTTTTTCTTTTGTACGGCAGTCACCCTCGAACCTCGGAGTTGGATCCCCTCCAAGATCTTGAAACACCAGCAGTAGACTACCTGCATTCTACAATCACCCAAGCCTTTAAGGAAGCTGTTTCTCACCTTCAAAGGGCTAAAGAACAATACAAGAAAGGAGCAGATCAACATCGGAAGGAAGCCCCTCACTATCAAGTAGGGGATCAAGTCTGGTTATCCACCAAATATCTATCTCTAAAGGGGCCACGCACATTCAACCCAAGATACCTTGGTCCCTATTCCATCACTACCATAGTAAACCCAGTAGCGGTCAAGTTGGACTTGCCCCCGCACATGAAGATACATCCGGTCTTCCACGTCTCTCTATTAAAACCCGTGCAACCTCAAACCCGACTAACCAAATCTCCAAAACCTATCCTAGTGGATGGAGAACTCGAGTTTGAAGTCAAAAGCATTCTGGACTCCAAGATCTCCAAATCTAAACTATTCTACCTAATTGACTGGAAAGGCTACGGCCCCCAAGAGAGATCCTGGGAACCTGCTGAATATGTCCACGCTCCTCGCCTAATCAAAAGATTTCACCGAACATTTCCTGACAAGCCAAAACCCCCGGAGAAGCCCGGTTTGGGAGGGGCCTTGAGGGGGGGTACTGTCATGATCTCTGCTTCCAAAAGGTCAGGGTTTTCCCAACTCCCTTGGAAGCAGATCCATAACCCAGGTTCCGAGTGCCAACCAGTCCCAATTGGGACCTTTTGGACCCAGTCCTGGCGCCAGTGGCACCAGGCTCATAAATATGCCCAGTCCCAGCGCTGGAAGCGGCGGGCTCATAATGCTTGGGTGGACTTACCTTCAGCAGACCATGCTGCTTACTTGCCTGCCAGTTGAGCCTCTGATCCTCTTCTGTTTGGAACTACTTTTCCTGTTGGGTGGGGCTGGAGCCACTCCCTAGATTCAGAACACTGGAACTCTTCTGGAAGGCAGGAACTCTTTTCTTACCAGGAACTCTTTTCTTACTTAGGCGTGGCTGTGGAAGGAGACACCTAAGCACTACAGGAGGCTATTTAAACCACACCCGGTGGATGAATCTTGCTTTGCGTTATTCTGCAACCTCTGCAGCAGAACGCTCATCGTGTCTTCTGCATCCGGTCCTGGGCCTAAGGAAAAAGGCTTACCATCCTGAATCCAGTCTTCAGCAACACCTATAAAGACAAGAAAGAACAGGTTAGCATTCCGGCATCTGAAAGGCAAAGGCTTACCATCCTGAATCCAGTCTTCAGCAACACCTATAAAGACAAGAAAGAACAGGTTAGCATTCCGGCATCTGAAAGACAAAAGTTTACCAACTCTTCGCACGCTCCGGAGGCCTTCGGCGCTGCATCCCGCATCTGAAAGACAAAACAAGGTGCGTTTAAAGGCATTGGGGAACTTTAATACTCACGTGCCATTACTCCTTTCCACATCTAATCCAGTGGGTATTCCGGCACCCTGCAGCCGCTCCGAACTCGTACCTGCAAAATAAAAAGACAGTTAGAGCGCATAGTGAAGCAGGCAACAAGCGCTTACTTACATGCTTCCAGGCGCTTCTATTCATCACACGGGCTCCATCTTCAACTCACTTCAGCCCGTCATCCGCCATCGCCGGAACCCTGCAAAACAAGAGACATCATTACTAAAGACTTTAAAGACATTTGAATGACTCGAAACTTACCGTTCGTGCAGTAAACGACGGACAGCAGTCCTCTGAAGTCAAGAGGCCTGCGCTACCTATCCAGTGAAGAAACTGGTTACAGCACCCTGCCCCGAGGCAGATGGAGAGCTCGGCATTCACTTACCTAAGACATCTTACTCTACACGTCAGGCATACAGTGCACAGAGGTCCAGCCCAAAGAGCCAACCAGGTGCTACACATCACCTTTGAAGATACGGTAGTCGCCCAGTCAAGACCGGCGCCTCTGCGAGAATCAGGTGAGCGTTACAGAACGCAAAGCCTACCGCAAAACTCTCGCCCAGGCGCTATGGAAACCTCGGATACTGACCCCCTAGCCCGGTTACTTGGGGAACTAAGGGCAGAAGTGCATGCAGCTCGTCAGGAAATGAATGCTCTAAGAAGGGAACTAATTATTTCCAAGGAGAGAACAGACAATCTTGCTAGACAAGTGCTACAGTCACAAGCCGGACAGACCCCGTTACCCGCATCAGGGGCAAATCTTCCTTCAACATCCTCTATGAATCCAGTGCAGATCAACCTACCTGGGAATGTACCTCTGGCTCCGCCCGAACGATTTTCTGGTGACCCAAAGAGGTTTGCAGTATTTATCAATCAGTGCCGGTTGCACTTCTTATGCCGGCCAGCAGCCTTTTCAACTGATCAAGCAAAAGTAGCTTTTGTACTTTCGTACCTTAGTGGCAATGCGGCAGACTGGTCGATCCCTCTAGTTAATCAAGATGATCCGGTTCTCCATGATTTTCAAGCCTTTCAGCTTAGTATGGAAAAACTGTTCGCAAGACATTCACAGGGGCAGGCCTTGGACAATGAGCTTCTTTCGTTACGACAGGGTAATCAAGACCTTTTGGCTTATATTGCATCTTTCAATAGACTAATAGTGGAAACTCAATGGCCTGAGGACAAAAGGATTACGCTGTTTTATAGAGGTCTACGTGGAGAGCTCAAAGACGTTTTAGCCCAAGTAGTGAATCCCCCACAAGACTGTTCAGATTATATAGACTTGGTCGTTCAAATAGATCACAGGCTGCAGAACAGGAAGGCCGATCGTTCCAAGTTTGATGCTCGAGTATTTTCCAAACCGCCAACTCCTTCCAAAGGAGTAGACTCCGGGGAACCCATGCAAATAGGGGGTCTGAAAGGTCCTCTAACACAAAGGGAGCGGGAAAGGAGGAAACAGTTGCAATTATGCCTATATTGCGGAAACTCAGGGCACTTTCTTCGAGACTGTCCGGTGAAACCTGCCAAGAAGGCAGTAGGAGCTGCAGTTACCAAAGTTACAAACTCTGAGCAGGGAAACGACCTCGCCCGACAAGAATAGAGGTCCTCTTGCCGAGCGTGAAAACCAGTTCCGTGACCTCGCATTTCGTGATACCTATGGTCCTCATTAGCCCTGATAATCCGGATCGATTACATGCAATTGAAGCTTACGTCGACAGCGGTGCCATCGGCAATTATGTGGATCATGAAATGGTTTTGAGGATGAATCTAACTCTTTGTCCCAAGGCTGTAAAGGACGTCATTACTACGGTGGATGGTACGGAGATAGCCTCCGGGCCAGTAACGCATACCACTCAAGAGGTGACGCTAGTAAGTCAAGATGGACACCATGAGAAGATCGTGTTCGATGTGATCAAGGCCCCTCAGTTTCAGATTATTCTAGGAATACCTTGGTTAGAGAAACACAATCCTCTGATCGATTGGCGAGCAAGAACGGTCCAGTTTCCAGAATGTGTCTCTACTTGTCACCCTCCACCTGGTGTTGCACTGGCCGCAATTTCTTCAGAGACTCCCCAGTTACCTCCTGAATACCTAGAATACCAAGATGTTTTCCGGAAGGATCAGGCTAACTCTCTATCTCCTCATAGGTCTTATGACTGCCAGATAGACCTGATACCTGGATCTACTCCTCCTTGTAGTAGAATTTATGCCCTCACCGAGCCTGAGAACCTTCACCTTCGACAATACCTGGATCAATACCTGGCAAATGGGTTTATTCGTCCTTCCAAGTCCCCTGCTTCTTCAGCTTTGTTCTTCGTTCCAAAAAAGGAAGGAGACCTTAGAACTTGTATCGATTATCGCTCCCTGAACCAGATCACCGTTAAGAATAGATATCCGTTACCTTTGATCCCTGAACTCCTGGACCAAGTCAGAAAAGCATGCATATATACAAAGCTGGATCTTAGAGGAGCTTACCACTTGGTACGAGTAAAAGAGGGCGATGAATGGAAGACGGCCTTCCGCACCAAGTATGGGCTATTTGAATATCAGGTCATGCCCTTCGGACTTTGCAATGCCCCGGCCGCCTTTCAATATTTTATGAACGATGTCCTCAGAGAGCTCATAGATGTATGTGTTGTTGTTTACATTGACGACATCCTCGTTTATTCTTCATCGGAATCTGAACATCGGAAACACGTGAAAATGGTCCTCGAAAGATTGCGTCAACACAAACTTTTCGCTAAGTTGGAAAAATGTGTTTTCAACGTGACTGAAGTTGAATTCTTGGGATTCATATTATCACCTGGCGGAGTGCGTATGGATTCAAAGAAGGTCGATGCAGTTCTCAAATGGCCATCACCATCCTCCGTAAAAGGTGTGCAAAGCATGTTAGGCTTCGCTAACTTTTACCGCAGGTTTATCCCAGAATTCTCTCGAATAGTCCAGCCCATCACTGCCTTGTTAAAGAAAAACAAACGTTTTGAATGGTCTACCGAGGCGGAACAAGCTTTCCAGGATTTGAAGACTAAATTTATCTCTGCACCAATCTTAAAACACCCTCGCCCCGAACTCCCCTACATCGTGGAAACTGATGCTTCAAGCCTTGCCATGGGGGCAGTTCTATCACAAAAGGACCCGGTAACCAATCAGTTGCATCCCGTGGCATTTTGGTCCCGCAAATTCTCGCCTCCTGAAATCAATTACACGATTACTGACAAGGAACTTCTGGCTATCAAGTCTGCCTTTAAGGCTTGGCGGCATTATCTGCTGGGGGCCCGACACACCGTTACTGTGATTACGGATCACCGAAACCTGCAATATTTGAAGACCGCAAAAGCCCAATCCTCTAAACAACTCCGTTGGGCATTATTCTTTGCCGAGTTTGACTTCATAATTACCTATCGACCTGGTACAAAGAACGGTAAAGCCGATGCCCTTTCTCGGATGGGAGTGGAAGAACACTTGGTCAACCCTAAACCTGTACCAATCATTCCCGAACAAAGAATTCTGGGTGTAATCGCCACAGAATCCATAGAGGAAGTTAAGGATAAAGCCAGGCAACTTGTAACTCCAGCAGACATACAGAATTGGCATCTGCAGGGAAAGGACTTTGCAGTAAAGGACAACTTATTGTATTTCCAAGAACGATTATACCTACCCAGCACAGATTTACAGAAAAAAGTAATCTCTTGTTATCACGACTCTTTAATGGAAGGTCATCCCGGTATAGCCAAGACCTCAGAAAAGATCAAGCGCTACTTCTGGTGGCCGTCTTGGAAAAAAGATATCAGAGACTTTATAATGTCCTGTGGAGTATGCGCCCAAAACAAGAGTCAAAAGGAAAGACCAGCAGGCCTCTTACGCCCTATTGACATCCCACCTCGCCCTTGGCATACGCTTTCTATGGACTTAATCACCGATCTACCTCCATGCTCCGGAAACAATACGATTCTAGTAATCGTGGACTTATTCTCCAAGATGGCGCATTTCATTCCGCTCAAAGGCTTGCCAACAGCATCAACTCTGGCCCGAGAATTTCTCGAAAACATCGTCCAACTGCACGGTTTTCCTTCGGTTCTAATTTCGGATCGAGGTAGTCAATTTATTTCTCATTTTTGGCGAAGTTGCTGTCGGTCGGCTCAAATTGATGTGAGACTATCGACCAGTCACCACCCTCAGACCGACGGACAAACCGAGAGGACCAATCAAACTCTGGAACAGTATTTACGCTGCATGCTGCAACAAACTGAAAAAACTTGGAAAGATATCCTTTGGATAGCCGAGTATGCCTACAATAACTCTGTCCATTCGGGAACTGGGAAAACCCCGTTTTTTCTTTTGTACGGCAGTCACCCTCGAACCTCGGAGTTGGATCCCCTCCAAGATCTTGAAACACCAGCAGTAGACTACCTGCATTCTACAATCACCCAAGCCTTTAAGGAAGCTGTTTCTCACCTTCAAAGGGCTAAAGAACAATACAAGAAAGGAGCAGATCAACATCGGAAGGAAGCCCCTCACTATCAAGTAGGGGATCAAGTCTGGTTATCCACCAAATATCTATCTCTAAAGGGGCCACGCACATTCAACCCAAGATACCTTGGTCCCTATTCCATCACTACCATAGTAAACCCAGTAGCGGTCAAGTTGGACTTGCCCCCGCACATGAAGATACATCCGGTCTTCCACGTCTCTCTATTAAAACCCGTGCAACCTCAAACCCGACTAACCAAATCTCCAAAACCTATCCTAGTGGATGGAGAACTCGAGTTTGAAGTCAAAAGCATTCTGGACTCCAAGATCTCCAAATCTAAACTATTCTACCTAATTGACTGGAAAGGCTACGGCCCCCAAGAGAGATCCTGGGAACCTGCTGAATATGTCCACGCTCCTCGCCTAATCAAAAGATTTCACCGAACATTTCCTGACAAGCCAAAACCCCCGGAGAAGCCCGGTTTGGGAGGGGCCTTGAGGGGGGGTACTGTCATGATCTCTGCTTCCAAAAGGTCAGGGTTTTCTCAACTCCCTTGAAGCAGATCCATAACCCAGGTTCCGAGTGCCAACCAGTCCCAATTGGGACCTTTTGGACCCAGTCCTGGCGCCAGTGGCACCAGGCTCATAAATATGCCCAGTCCCAGCGCTGGAAGCGGCGGGCTCATAATGCTTGGGTGGACTTACCTTCAGCAGACCATGCTGCTTACTTGCCTGCCAGTTGAGCCTCTGATCCTCTTCTGTTTGGAACTACTTTTCCTGTTGGGTGGGGCTGGAGCCACTCCCTAGATTCAGAACACTGGAACTCTTCTGGAAGGCAGGAACTCTTTTCTTACCAGGAACTCTTTTCTTACTTAGGCGTGGCTGTGGAAGGAGACACCTAAGCACTACAGGAGGCTATTTAAACCACACCCGGTGGATGAATCTTGCTTTGCGTTATTCTGCAACCTCTGCAGCAGAACGCTCATCGTGTCTTCTGCATCCGGTCCTGGGCCTAAGGAAAAAGGCTTACCATCCTGAATCCAGTCTTCAGCAACACCTATAAAGACAAGAAAGAACAGGTTAGCATTCCGGCATCTGAAAGGCAAAGGCTTACCATCCTGAATCCAGTCTTCAGCAACACCTATAAAGACAAGAAAGAACAGGTTAGCATTCCGGCATCTGAAAGACAAAAGTTTACCAACTCTTCGCACGCTCCGGAGGCCTTCGGCGCTGCATCCCGCATCTGAAAGACAAAACAAGGTGCGTTTAAAGGCATTGGGGAACTTTAATACTCACGTGCCATTACTCCTTTCCACATCTAATCCAGTGGGTATTCCGGCACCCTGCAGCCGCTCCGAACTCGTACCTGCAAAATAAAAAGACAGTTAGAGCGCATAGTGAAGCAGGCAACAAGCGCTTACTTACATGCTTCCAGGCGCTTCTATTCATCACACGGGCTCCATCTTCAACTCACTTCAGCCCGTCATCCGCCATCGCCGGAACCCTGCAAAACAAGAGACATCATTACTAAAGACTTTAAAGACATTTGAATGACTCGAAACTTACCGTTCGTGCAGTAAACGACGGACAGCAGTCCTCTGAAGTCAAGAGGCCTGCGCTACCTATCCAGTGAAGAAACTGGTTACAGCACCCTGCCCCCAGGCAGATGGAGAGCTCGGCATTCACTTACCTAAGACATCTTACTCTACACGTCAGGCATACAGTGCACAGAGGTCCAGCCCAAAGAGCCAACCGGGTGCTACACATCACCTTTGAAGATACGGTAGTCGCCCAGTCAAGACCGGCGCCTCTGCGAGAATCAGGTGAGCGTTACAGAACCCTTGTTCGGTCTGCCGATAGATAGTAGCCACGGTTAGAGAGTGGCCAGGAGAGAGAGAAAGCCTGCAGACAAGGCATTAGAAAGAGGAGTAGACCTGCATAGGAATGACAGAGGCAGGAATCCACTCTGGGAAGATCAAGGCTACTACCCTCTGAAACGGTTGGATCTGGGTACGGAGAGGATCTTGTAGCCATCAGAGAGGAGAGTGTCAAAGCTTGTGGCAGAGCTGGCCGTGAACCATGTCTCAGTGAGACCGAGGACATCGAGGCCAAGTTCTTCCAGGAGGCGGCAGATACCTGAGGAGTGTTTGACAGTACCTTGTTTGATCTTACATTCCATTTTCAGGTGATAACTCAAACTGCTAGTGACCATGAATTTCTTTCATTATCATGCACATAGCCTAATCTGAGAAGAATTTTTTTACCATCTGTCGCCTCCAGCATGATACTTAATAATGGCAAAAATAGATTTCGATGGACGTCTGACTCTTTAGATAATTTTAACAGGAGTCTGATACAAGCATCGAATATTCGGCGGCTAACTCATAATTTAGATGCACACTCATATGTTAGTGTTATGCATATTTTCAAAACTGGGAAGCAGATGACCTCTAAAATCAGTAAAAATAATATACATTCTTATCATCCTGAGGTAGCTGAAGGGAAAGCTGCTTATCGAACTGAGAAAAGAAAAATCCTCTCCCTTCTTAGCCCCTGTAAAATGGAAAGATTAAGATCTCTTAAATTGCAATATAAAAACTGGATAAAAGCTAGGCGAGCACTAACTTGCCAATGAGATGCCGAACATATGTTAGAATCATTAGCCTCTAAAAACTCTGCTAGGATATGGGGACTGCTGAACAAAGTGCAGGGTTCCTCGCAATTGATTTCACAAATAAATGCTGTTCCTGAGGAAGTGTGGTTTACATTTTATAAGACCCTCTACGCCTCCACCCACTATCAGATAATGCAATAGATTGATCTGGTATTAGTCACTGCAGTCTCCAGTTTGACATTGATGAAACAATATATCATATTTACAAACTTAGTACATTCAGGGCCCCCGCCCCGACAGCCTGTCTAATCAAATGCTTAAACATCCTATTGTATGGGCCAAAATTCTTATGATGATTTTCACACAGGCCATTAGAAATCACCAGCTACCTTCTTCATGGAGAAAGTCCATTGTGATACCGATCTATAAGAAAGGCAGTTGGTCCAATCCTGGAAACTACAGGCTGATTACCTTATTGTATGTTCCTGGCAAACTATTTGCCAAATTAATGTTGAAAGAATTCAACCTGTGGATTGGCACTACTGAGTTACAAGATCCTAACCAGACAGGGTTCATGCCTGGCCTCGAGATAGAAATTAATCTTCACACCGGCGGTAAAATTGCAAGAGCAAGATAAAATACAACCATTTTATATGGCGTTTATCGACTTTCATGCGGCCTTCAACTCTGAATGCATAGAACTTCTATGGAAAAATTGTCTAATGCTGCCTGTCCAGACCATCTATCATTCTCGATCGATCAACTGCCTTCCCAGCCCTCCATACAAATAAGGCTGTCCCTTGATGGTAATTTATCAGAACCTATTGAAAGCTTCAGGGGCCTTAAGCAGGGGTGTTTATTAGCTTGCAGGCTCTTCAATTTTTTCATTGCAGATATGCGCCATGAATTTGCTAACATTATTTCTGACTCACTGAAATTGGGATGGAAAGCAATCCCTTGGTTGTTTTATGCTGACGACCTTGTGTTGTTGGCTAAAACACCCAGGGGTTTGCTCGTCCTTCTATTTAAGATGGACAAATATGTAACCACCAACTTACTTAAAATCAATCAGCCCAAATGTAAGTTTGTGGTTATGGACATGAATAGAAAGAGGGACCAAAACACTTTGCCATGGCTGCTGCAGGACATCCACTGGGAGGTGGTTTGTATTGGAGATCAGTATTAGCTTTTCCACAGTCCACTTCTATGTCTATTATATGACCTAAAATCGGAACTGTTTCCCTCTATGCTATTTACACATTTACACATGGAAACATTTTTCACTATATAGAAAATATCTTATGTCTGACAAACCCCACTGTATCATGAATACCTTGTCAAAATATGTAATGACAACTAAACACAAAAGGATGCAATGCTGGAGAACTAAAATCCAGGAAACCTTGAAAGCTGAGGGGATCTGTAATATCTTATTAATTACTGATCCGATCAGAACACAAAAAAACGATGGCGGGCTGATTGGATAAGAACAAGGGAAAAATGTTCAAAATTGTATCTATTTGTGGATCATGCTTTTGGGCCAAAAAGGTTATATACCCCAGAGCCCTATATGATAAGATTCCCTGGCCCCAAGATAAGGAACTTGTATATGAGACTAAGGATGAATCTGTGGTATACCAATGATGTGTTGTATATACGTAGAATTATCAAAGATAACGGCTGTAGGTTTTGCCTTAAATCCTCTCAGCCGGAGACTATAATACATTTGATTGCTGAATGTCCCTCTTTAATTACTTTAAGAACTAGATATTTCCATCCGATGTTTCAAGATTATCGCATAATAAATTCAAACAATTTGTGGAAAGTTCTTTTTGATTGCTATAGATCTGTGGTGAATATAGCTATGGTTAAATGTATGCAATCTTTAAAATTACCTGAAGAAAAGCATTCAAAATAAATGTCTGTCTCACACAGCGTTTAAGATGTTTAAGGTGCTAGGATGGTCAAATCAACTGTAACCTGCTTTATTCTTATTGTAGGGATCTAGAATGTCCTTTCTTATTCTTTAACTATCTACTGTGAGATATGTAAATATGTTTTTTATATTTTTCATCTTTCATTATTCTGATGTATGTGATATGTACATTTTATGTATATGATGTACATACGAGATGTTTTCGTTTTTTTGTATGCTGTAAAATCTTATATTTGAAAGGCTGTTTTAATTTAGCTGTAACAAATTAAATACATAAAAAATAAAAAATATATTATTAGCTGCAGGCATAAAGGAGCAATGATTCTAGTACAAGAAAAGGATTTTGAGGACTTACCCAGTAAAGGGCGTTCGGCCGTGGAGCACCAGAACACCTTCCTGCCCCATCCCATCCTCTGTAATCCACGGGAGACGGTAGATAAAACCCCTAAACCTCTGGGGAAATATGCCATACAGATGCACACTGGGAGTTGAGGGCATTGGGATGTTCCTTAAAGAACATTGAGGAGAAAGGTACAGAGGCTCTACAGAAGAGAAAACAGACACGCAGTAAGGACCAACCTAGAGAATCAGCATGTGAGGCGGCTTGTGCAGCGCAGATTGAGGGAATGGCTGGAGCTGCGTGGGTGGAAAAGCTGCATGAGAGAATTGGAGAATGTGAGGATGTGTAGGCAGAGCAAGATGGGACAGGGGCTAGAATGGAATCAACAGAGAACTTCTGAAAGTCGTTGATCAAGCAACAACTTCATGCTAGCCAAGGCCTTTTCAGTCCCATAATAGATTAGACCTTTAAATATGTTTTTCATCCACGGTCTAATCCGGAGGGCATCTTAGAATGCTAAATAGCACAAAACATGTTACTTCAGAAACTAACAGGATCTATTGCCCTTTGATATCCTAACTGCTTTACTGCTCAACTTCCTTCCTGGTTCTCTTCTCATCCTGTTCCTCCCCTGCTTTTCTCGAATCCTGATAACATGAAACTTGTCATCTCTTTTCTGGCCCGGTCAATCGTCACTGGGTGTTTAGCTCCATGCCGCATTCTGCGAGGAGGAAACTGTTTGTGTCCGCCCACAATCTTTTTATTATCCTCAACTCCTTCTTCAACTTTATTATCCAAAGGCCTCCACATGCCCATTGTCTTTATTTTCCCAGTATCCATCCCTGACCTATCACCTTCAGAAGCTACTCCTATTCTAAAGAAATGTGTTCTGAATGGCAAAGGGTCCTTTCCCAAGGTTTACCAAGCATTGTAACACGGTGTCTAAGTCATCCAACTGGAACAAAATAGGCTCCCACACTTTCCTCCAAAGCCAACCCTTCGGGCACAGCCTTATAAGCCAGTCCAAGCTTGGGTATCCTCTCCCCCAGGACTAAAAGCAACCTTCTGTTCAGTCCAGTTACTGCACCGCATCTGACCTGGTATTTACTTTCAGGGGTGTGTAAGGGACTGGGTCAAGCACTTAGAGGTTCCCTTTCTGTTTGGCTTCCCACAGAATTGACCCCGGGCCGAGTTTGCTGACGACCTTAACCTCACAGCTATCCTCAGCTTTCAGTATTACAAGCTTAAGACTTGGGGCCTGCTTCACAGAGAGTTTTCCAATGGGATAGTGCCATTATGAAACGCTTCTGTGAATCAGAATCTTACTCTCACTGTCTCATCCATCCGTTCACATGGTTAAATCGACCACACCTTCATAAATACTCGCGTTCTTTATTTGCTAATTGCATAGGCATTGCGGTCTGGACCTCGCAGCAACTCAGGCCGAGTTTATGACTTGCTCTGAACTAGGTCCAGGTCGACAAAGCTACCTGGGTGGCTTTTGGCCTGCCTTTGTATTGTTGCAAGCAGCTGGGTGGGGTGTTAAGATGCTGCTGTGCCTGCTGTCTGCCTACTTTGAGCTAGAAGGGACGCTCCTTTGGCATGGGGTGGCAGAGATAGGCATATAAGGACCATTTAAGGTCTGCGCCTCGAGATACCTAGATGGTGCGCCTTTCCCATGTACTGTGCCACTGGCTGCCTCTCCATTACTTCCTGGCAGGCTCCCGCAGGAGGGAAATTGTGCACAAAAGCGGTCTTGTTATTTGACCTATCCTCCGGTGGAGGGAGGAGGCTGGAGGAAGCCCTAGACGCTCTTTTGGGCCTTAGTAGCGCTTTGTGAATCTTAAATAAATAATACTTTCATAAAAGGATGACATCTTCCAGGGACGTAGAGGCGGGCATAGGAGGGGCATTTGAATCCCCTGGGGAACCCTAAATGGCCCATTCTAAGAACCTCCCAAAAAGCTCTTTACATTTTTAAATGCCTTCCATCAACTGCCTAAAACATCCTCCCATCCCACCCCCTAGACGTGAGGGGACGGCATCACACACCATTGGATTTGCAGTAGTAATTGTTTTTGGAAAAGAGAAAGAAATACTAAAAAAAGGAAATTGGAACCGAAGATATTTACCGTGGCCAAAAGTGTTGGCAGCTGTTAGATGAGCAGTTGTTAAGGGAGAAGCGAAGCATGTTTCGGGGCGTGGGCCCTAGTGCAGCTGCAGCTCTCCGGATCTAGGTCTGCACCCCCACCCCCCGACGCTCCCATCTCGAGCCCCCTCCCCCGGGGTGTATTTTCTGAAGCCTCGGTGTCCAGATTGAACAGTGAGAGGTGACGTCCGGAGCGGACCGGGCAGAGTCGCACTGCTGGGGGACGACCTTTCTACCTCCTGTGCGGGGGCCTCACTGCCTCGTGCTTGCCACATCTCTTCAGGTGAGGAGCTGCCGGCTTTTTCGTATTACTCTTTAATCGGTGTTATGCGGATGGGGGTGGCTGGCTCTTTCAATGGCGTTTTTGTGATGTTCCTGTTTTGTATGTCGGTAAATTAGCTCGGTGTGTTCATGCACCTACTTCAGAAATATGTGGGTTCATGTGTGTAACCTGGAGGTCACAGGTTCTAGTTACCCGAAGCCCATCTCCCGCCAGTTTCTGGAACCAGTGCTATTAAGTTGGGTAATGATAATACCTACTATTTGCAAAGGTAAAAAATCCGCACGTCTTAAAGAACCCATCACGGTATATGAAAGCACGTTATTATGTCTTGCTCCGCATTGGGAAAGGGTTCCTCGCATGACATCAGGATGCCACAAGGCTGCAGCAGTGTCATGCCACAGTGTTTTGTGGGCAACCAACAGTAATATATATGTATATATATAATTTGCAATATAGAAAATAACTCATAAGTATGTCTTAAATAAAATTATCCCTCATATATTTAATACGCGCTCCAGACTAGGTCAACAACATAAGACATATCACAATGGAAATGAATCCGCTCTGTGCTTATTTTGTAAGAAAATATGTGCCAGGGCCCAAATATTATAAGCGTTGTTTGAGCTTTGAGACAAATGCAGTGAACGAAGCAGCTAACAATGAAAGTTGTGGCAAAGGGAGCATGATGGGGTTTGAGACGGAAAAAGCAAAGGACGTGGGAGCTAGAGTTATGGGAGTTAGTGGTAAAGGGGTGGTGGATAGACCGAAAGCCAATGATGGGGATGGGGGTGGGGGGGCTGTGAGAAAATGAGACAAGGCGATGAGAAAAATGAAGGAACAGTGGAGTGATTGGAAGAGATGACTTATGGAAGGCATAACCAGGGCATCCGGAGAGCAGCGTGCAGAGAATAGATGAGTGATGTTGTAAGGCCAAGTGAGGCTTCATGTAATAATGTCCACTCAAAAATATCGCCATGCAAAAAAACGGGCACACCCCCGCTCCCCCTGTCCCCATATATATATATATATGGTCACCTATATAATGTAGTCTCGACCTTTTCCCGGTGACATTACATACGGCGACCATATATATAGGGATAGTATTACCTGATACCAAAGTGAGTGATGGCGATAGTGAAGAACAGATAGTGAGAGAGAGCATGGTGGGGTGTGGATAAGTGAATGATGGGGAAGCGAAACAAAGTCATGCAGAGGCAGAGAGGAGGAGGACATACGTGCAAGAGAGCAATGCAGGCGAGGTGCAATGGGCAGAAACGAAAGAGTGCTCGAGCGATGGGTAGAATGGGACTGCAGTAGAAAGAAAGCTGCATGATTTTTCTTTCTCCTCTGACATATTGTTCTGTTTCAGTCCAGTTAAGAGTTGCACAGTCTCATGTGTTGCACAACTGCGTGTTTTTACAGCCAGCGCCAAGTAACGTTTTTTGGAAGCAATCTCTACATGTTACATTCACTTAGACCCCTACCTCCAACTTGGGGACTTTTTTTCTCTAGGAAGTGCCACTGGATTTTTGTAAACTGTTTTGTTTAGTTCCAAATAGCCTTTGACCTCACACCGACGTAGCTGGTCGGAGCGCAGGTCAGCCGCACGTGCGAAGTAGCTCACTTAGAACACAGAGCAGGGGCGAGTTGTTTGTTCGACAATGGATGGACATTCTCAGCAACTTGCACTGCACTGGAGGGCTTGTGGGACCGGAACAGAAAGTGCACGGCGTCGTTCCCAACCCCCCAGCCTTTAAGTGCAGTGGAAGAAATTACTTTACACGGGCCCAGCAACCACTATTCTTTCGTAGTGCAGATCAGTTAGCATTCGCAAATAATTTACATTACAAATATTCGGGATTTGCATGTTTATATTACGTAGTTATAACATACATGGCGTCCTGTGCATGGCATTATAAAGAAACATTTAAACGTCGTTTTGATGGCAAGCTACACAATTTGCAATCTGAATGTTTTATACACGGTAAGACCATGACACAACGCGGGTCCACGTGGCGGGGCAGGATGCCAATTATGAGGCAGGACGCCAGGTAGGGGTTTCCTGTTGTGGATTTGGCGAGACAGGAAGCCAGGCATGGGTTTTGTGTTTTGGGGCTGGGAAGGTGTTCGTACTGATTTTCTCTACTCTAGCCTGTTTAATAGATGCATAGAAGGCCTACCTATATTGTGCAGGAACAACTCTGGGAGCTGTAGCCAAACCAGTTAAAGGTAGCAAGGCGAGTGGTCTAGGCTAAGTCTCACGAGGGAGTGAGCTTGTAAGGGGCCCACAATGAGCATACACAGTGAAGCAGTCAAGGAACACAGACAAACAAGTAGAAACATACTTCCTATGGCAAAATGACACAGTGAAAAATGACTACTAACAGGTAATATTATCACTCAATGCTAAAAATGAGATTGGTATATACAATTACTGGTGTAGGGCAAAATACATATCAAACACCCGAAAAGAAAGGTACAGATTAGTATTTGCACTAATAGTCCACAGAGATTAAATCCTAACTTCAGAAGTCCATCCCTAAAATGTATGGGGCCTTGTGTCCAAAAGTTCAGCAAAGTTCCATACAGTTTTGTGGAGCTATAACAAATGAAGGTAGGTCTCTGAGGTCCAGTGAACAGTTCCAAGTGTCAGGGGACGAGTTAAATTAGCTAACAAATGTGTTCCCAACTTTCAGAGTGCTTATGTGAACAAGCAAGAACAAGCAATGGCAAAGCCAAAGTAACCTAAAAGTTACCAAACTTTTAAAAGGGAGTAAAAGGGTTCAGGTAAGTATTGCTACAACTCACCCCCTGTACTCCTGTACTCTGATTCTTCACAGGACTTGGCAGATCGATTGAAGAAGGTCCAAGTTCGCTTTTCCAGCCGTCAACCTCAGCCCTTGATTCCCAGGGGTTGCAGGTTCGAGCAGCTCTCTGGTCGGTGTCTAATGCTGGTGCAAGGTCTTCCAGTTGAAGAATGCAGCAAAACCTGACGCAGGTCCCCTCTCAGGACAGGAATGGATGCAGGTAAGCAGTTTCAGACGACGGCCACTGATGCACGGCAGCGCTAAAGGATTCACTTGCCACGGTCAGACTTTCCCTCCTATTTCGGGTCCCCTTGATGCTAGGACCACATAATTGTGCAGAGGTAAGTCTTGTTGCACAAGCAGAAGATTCCCCAAGTTCCAGGCCTCAACTCGGAATGGTGACATCTGCAGCACGGTAGCCCAAACTCTGAGCTCAGCAGCCCCAGGGCAGTCCTTGGGCACTTCCGAATGGCTCTTCTTCGCAGGACTCCGAGTTGACATCAAGAATGGATGTTCCCTCCACTTAAAAGATCACAGCTCCTTTGCAGCACTGCTGGAGATCTTCCACAGGACATGGCTCTACCAGGGCAGCAGCAGAAGTTGGTCACCAAGCCTTCTTCCGACGGGTCCACGGTCGCCTCACAAGTCTTGTAGCTGGACAGGAGTCTTGGCTCATTTAGTTTCTTCCAGGGTCTCTCCAGAGTGGGTGCAGGAGTCCTCTTCTTATCCTAAAAGCAGGTACGAGCAGCAGCTCCCACTAGCCAATAACAGATCTGCCCCCCACACACACCCCAGCAGTGGTCCAATCAGGAGCACTGGTAGCAAAACTCATTCATTCCACTCAGGCACACTGGCACCAGGTTGTGGATTGGGACCAGACAGTCCCAGCCCACGTCCTGGCAGCAAACACACCTAGCCCTCCAGTATCCCACCAAAAGCCTCTATTTTACCGGGTACTGGAAGTCCATCTAAGGATTTTCCTAGCCTCAGAGGCCAGGAAGAAGGCTAAAAGACAAAATGGACAAAGGGCAAGCGAAAAATCTCGTGGCATGGCCATGCTTGACCACTAACCACAGTTAGTAGCCAAAGGCGGTAAAAGCGATAAGGCTAAAACTAAATGCACCAAAAAATAGTAAAAAGTCACTGCTGCCACCAGCTTGTCCATTTAGCACACCTAGAGTAACCAAAAAAACCTCTGAGTGTTAGTCTAGGAAAAAACAAAAAGTGTACCCCACTGTACTGCATTGCAAGATGCATTGTACAATGATAACAAGTTACCACAAGTGATAACAAACTAACAAGACTAAGGGAAAAAATGTTTCCCAGTAGAGACAGCATGAAGGACATGTCAGCTTCCCCATAACAGATGAGCACATGCCAGCATAGTGACTGCACTGTAAAAAGAGGTCAGATACAAAAATAAAAGCAAAACGTTTGGGGTACAAAGACATGGAAGGAAATGTGCAATAAAGAGCAATCTTTCCTAACAGGAGGCAGTACACACGGTCTGGGTTTTCTAATGTGTATTTGCCAAAGTGGGATGCTAGGTTTGGGTTCTGTTATGAGGGTGGGGGGCAGGATAACTGTTCTGGGCTTTGTGTTGGGATGGGAAGGTAGGATACCCGATTGCAGAGGTTGGGAGGCAGGATGTCAGGTATGAGTTTTGTGTTGTGTGACTGAGGAGGCAGGACACCAGGTATGAGTTTTCTGTTGTGGGGGTGGAGAGGTGGGAAGCCAGGATTAAGATTTCTATTGTGGGGGTTTGGAGGCAGAAATCAAGGCATGGGTTTTGTGTTTTGAGGCTCCTGGGCAGTATACATGATCAGGATTTTTTGTTGTAGGTTTTGTGATGTGGGATGCTAGGTTTAGGCTCTGTTATGAGGGTGGGTAGGCAGGACAACCTGCCTGGGTTTTGTGTTAGGACGGGAAGGCAGGGTTTGGGAGGCAGGGCACCAAGTATGGGTTTTGCGTCATGTAGGTGTGGAGGCAGGACGCCATGTATGGGTTTTGTGTTGTGGGGAGTGTAGGAAGTATGACAGGTCTAGGTTTTGTGTTGTAGGGGAGAATGTGCAGGGAGATACAGTGTCACTGTGATGGGTCTTTTGCTTGTGTTGGGTCTTTGAGTCAATCTATATCCCACCTCTGAGCTCTACCCATGTATACACTGACTCTGCCACCACTGCCACTTACCAGCTCCCCATTTAGCCAACCGGGATGAGCTTCTTTCTCCATCACCCCCAGTGTCAACTTTTCTCATTTCCCCACTCACCCGTGCATGAACCCCCCTGAATAGTGTGTGATCACAGTGCATATGTAAATGTCCATTCAATCTTTGGCCATTTGTGAACATTTGCATATTGACTCGACATGGTCGACTTTGCCTCATCAGCACTTCATCTTTTCTCTTGCAGTGGCTGTCCTCCAGCATGAGAATGGAATGTCTCCATCATGTCATGTTCTTGCTTGCTTTATCTTCCATTTTGGTGGTCCATGCACCAGGAACGCGGAGTCAGCAAACAGGTGTGTCAGTAAACAGAACCTCAGTGGGCACTGCTTGACCGGTCCTTCCCTCGTTTAGTAGTAATTCAAATGTTTAGCATGTGATATCAAAAAATACATATGGGTTAACCTGTTTAAAATGGTTCATTAAGGCCAACTTGGGGGTCTGGTGACATTTACAAACTATTCACCCTGATAGAGGCGTACCCAACTGTACATGGCAAAAGATCTTCACAGCTGTTTGATCCCTCATTTCTTGATACTTTCCTTCTATTAGTTGGTCCTCTTGAGTAGTACTTCTTTTTTCAAAGTATGTGTGCCAACGATGATTTTTTCAGAATATTTCTTTCCTTTAAGAGTTCAGTGTCTACCACACCGCCTCGGTTTTCTCTATATTTTTGGGTTTGTGTCCCTCGCACCCACCCTCCAACTTTCCCCTAAAACCCATCTTAGTTTTGAATGATAGGTGATGCTTTATTGCCAGCAAGTGGAGAGAAAACAAATGGTCTAGATAGTGGCAGTTGGCAAATGTGCATTAATGCACAGTTATGTGTCCCTATTTCACTATTTTTGTAGTTTTCTGGCCTTTTGCTTTGTTGAAAGGGGAACATTATGTGTGTGCCTTTGCTGTAATTCGCTACCTCTGCTAGTCATAAAAAGAGCCCCAGATGTCCTAGGCTGGACAGAAGAGTGCTTGTTTTTGGTCTTTTTTGTTCACACATTGTGCCTGTTTTGTGTGAAGGCAACTGTGTGGCAGTGGCTTCCCGTCTCACTTCTCACTCCATTGTCACATTAAATTGATTTGCTTCAAGCTAGTGGGCTGCATAATGGAGCAAGTTAACTTCGATGAGTCAACCAACATCTTACAGAAGTAATACATTGGCTTTTATTGCTTCTCTGTAGATGCTTATTTTATAGCCTTTCTAAAGGTTTTACGCATGTGCTCCTTAAGCCTCCCATTCCGGGTCAGTGCTTAACTAACAAAAGCATGCATACAAAAATAGAATATTCATATTGTAGAAAATAATTTGAGCTGTGCATAAAAATAATGCATATCCATTTTTTGTTTAGAAAACAGAGTTTTTGTGTCAATTTCATGACAATTTTTTAATTGTGATGTGGCTTGAAAAACAGCACTTTACAGTTTACTAGTTGTGTTCATACGGTATTTTCATGTTTATTAGGCAAGCATATATGCAATGTGTGACCTGATTTGTAATTACAGGCTTTATTCTGTAAAAGAGCTATTTTACATATGAACATTTAGCTTTATTTTATATTTGTATTTTATTATACTTTAATATAGCGCCTTTAACTAAAGCACTTTACAGAGAGCAATTAACTGTACATTAAAATCATCAATAGAAATCGGTATTCAGAGTCAACCAATATCAACCAAACAGACAACTGAAGTAAATGAGTTTTTAAAGAAGAGCGGAAGAGAGAATAAGAGGTAATAGATCAGAGGGATAGAGGAACAAGGTTCGAGTGGAGGGGAGCAAGAATTTGGAAGGATCGAAAACGGGATTGAGCACAGGGGGCACGAGGAACATTACGTTGAAAAAGACCAGCAGAGCAGAGAGAGCGAGAAGGAAAATAGTATGAGAGGAAAGATGAAAGATAGTTGGGGGCAAGACCATAGAGAGATTTGAAGACTAAACAAAGGAAATTGTACTTGAGCTGGGACTAAAAAGAAAGCCATCCAAGTGAGGCAAGAGGCAAAGAAATTGAGTCCCGATAGGAGAGAAGGCAAAGTGAGGGAATAGATTGATTTAAGAGGAGCAAGACGTGAGCAGGGAAGACCAAAGAATAGAACAGAGCAGTAGAAGAGTCGAGAAAAAAGCTTTGAGTTTTGATCCCTGTTCAATAAAAAAGCACAGACATCTAGGTAAAATGTTATGTATTTCATCAAATTGATTTTTTAGATGCATATTTATATTACATTATGTTTAGGAGCAGCAAATAATGTTTATGTGGAGGGGAATTTAAGGCTATTCCGATATCTGAGTTCATTGTTTAAAAACAAAAAGCATGAATGTTTATTTTAGCCACTTTATTGAATTGCTTATATCGAAGCAAACTGAACTTGAGAGCAGAGGAAGGCATTGCAAGGGGTGGGTGGTGCCAGCACTGGGCTGGGCAATTTCTACAGCAGTACAGTAGTGTTAGTGGTGGGCGGGATGCCTTTCTATTCATCCAGCAGGTTATTTTTTGAAAAAGCCACGTTTTTCAGTGTTTTGAGGAAACTGGAAGATGGCGGGGGCATTTTGCGCCTCTGCTGAAATTGAGTTACAGATGGTCTGGTCGTGGTAGAAGAAGGACTGCTTGAGTGTCTTTGCGGTACAGGTTAGTTTATACTACAACCTTTGCTGTTTGAGAGCTTATAGAGGTGTGCAGCTTAGTCACGAAGCATGTAGGTGTTTAGTTCGAGACCATTTTGTAGGACATACATGCAGTGAAGCTGCTCAGTGTAGGAGAAATACAGTCGAATTTGCAGGCGCCTGCAATGAGGTGGGCTGCAGAATAATGAGCAGCTGGAAACCCAGTAAGGGAGGGAATTTCCCCTGTTGATGTGTAAAATCACGAGGTCTTGGACCAACGTGCAGAAGTCATGCAGGGGAATGGAAGGGTTTGAGATGTAAAGCAGGTCTGCAGGCACTTCAGGTTAGTTACCAGCAATTTGTTGTTATTGCCTTGAATTACTTGTGTATAGGCGCGCTAAAAATGCCATATCAAATCATATCATACATCAAGATACATTAAGATGTCTCATAGGAGCCCACTGGCACCCATCACCCAGGCATGCTCTCTTCAACTGCCTAGATGTAGAACCGTTACACATAACATTCTCTTACTCATACCACAACATTCTCATAGCATTCTCTCTTACTTTATAAGTTCCATGCATCCGTCCAACCACAAACCAGCAGTTTGATTTTGTCGAGTGTGGATATCTGTAGCTATGTGGTTTGCACCTTTTTGGCTATGTACTTTTGAAAAGAAAGGCTACTCTAAAAAATAAAACCCAGTGATTTGGCTGAGTTTCACAGATGTGGGGTGACCCATTGCAGGATAAATATTCCACTCAATCAATTTATGACAATTTAGAGAAGGGGTTCTTATTTATCTTCTGGCATGTGTATAGGTTACCTGATGGTCGAACAAAAACCTTTATGTGAGCAACGGGATCTGGTAGAAACCATGTTCAAATGGTTCTACTGAATCCAGTTGCTGACATATGGGTTTTGCCCATCTCCCACATTTCTATACAAGATATATTTAATTTAATTTATTTATATACAGGTGGAACAATGCTATTTGGATCACAAAGGACCTTACAATAGATAAGAAATATGATTTGACGGGAAGCAGTGAGCTTGTTACAATGGGGTGAGTTTGAAGGGCATTCTAACCAGGTTGTGAAGGGGAGTAAATTGAACAGTCACCAGGGACAATACATAAGTGAAAATAGGACAACCAACATTGGACATTTTTAAGTGCGGGTAGTTGGTTACGCCCAGCTGTGCTCGGGTTGTGACCATGATGGGTGAAATGCTATAGTGGAGGCAGAGGAAGGGAGGGACAGAGGCAGGTTAGAGGCGAGGGAAAAATGTTAGCTAGCAGGCAGATGAGAGGTAGGTTAAGAGGGTAACTCAGAGGCAGGCTTTTAGTTTGGTTTTGAACAAATCCATGTGGACTGTTTCTCGGATGTCCGGGGTAAGAGAATTTCATGCAAATGGAGCAAGAAGAGAGAAAGATTGAAAGCGGGAGGAAGCTCAGAGAGGGCGAGGCGCACAGGGGTAGTCGAGGAGGCCGAACGGAGATCACGAGAAGACCTGCAGAGTTGGATAGAGGATAGATACAGTGGTGCATTACCCTGGATATATTTGTCAACCCGAAGAAGAAATTTAAATCTGCCCTTGTTTTGCATCATCAGCCATCCAGCCTGGTGACGGTACGAGGAAGTAGGTGGGAAGGGAGTGAGTTGAAAGAGAATCCTGGTAACAAATTTAATGATCTTGTTGAGAGGACAGAAAGCATAGTTGGGGAGACCAAAGAGGATGCTGTCACAGTAGTCCAGTTTAGAGAAGACGAGAGTGGTTAAGAGATGATTGGTGGTGTTGAAAGGAAGGAGGTGCCTGATTTTCCTCAACTTTAGGAGGTTGAGGCGAGCTGCTTTTTCAGTTTTGGAGATGAAATTAGAGAAGGTGTGAAAAGTGTCATAGATGACGCCAAGGTTTCTAGCTGAAGAAAAGTAGGGGAGAGGGTCAGGTGGGAACTGGATTGGCAGAGGAACCGATGAGAGAGAGCTTTTGGCAGGGAAGAAGAGAACCTATGTTTTGGTAGAGTTTAACTAGTAGGTTTGTGTCCACCCTTTGCATTTTTTAGGAGAGGGATGACTCTGGCTGTTTTGAAAACAGAGGGAAAGCAAGCAGAGTCGAAGGCCAGGGTGAAGAGTTCAGTGAGGTGAGAGGCCACTAAAAGGGCAATAGGCTTGGCTAGCTGAGGAACAAGAGGGTCTGATAGAGCACAAGAGAGGATAGCCTTCATCAGTAGAGATAGCACTTCAAAAAGGGATCAAGGCCTCCATGTCACACATTTTATTCATATGTCAAAGGTTAAAAAACCTAGTTCAATGAGACGTACATATTTCAACATACAATTTATGGCCAGTTAGACATATTACATACGTAAACTTATGCTCAATTCAACAGACACAAAAACCCTATTATTCACGGCTTTGTATATACAACAAATAACAAATACACATACATATTACATACATATAATTCCATACAATCATTACATCAATATTATCGAATGAACAGAACAAAACACTACATTCTACCATTGATAGAGCCGTACATTAGTTAAAATACTGAATACAATTCATTAAAAATGTCAACAACTCGCAAGTAGTGAGACACCATAAAATAAATAAGATTGCAATCATTGCCGTCCATAAACATTTCCCATAGCATTGTTATGTTGCTACCATCCACTGAATTATTGTATGATTTCAGAAAAGTTAGTCGGAACCCTTGAAGGCTTTCACATGCCATCATTATATAGAAAAGTGACTCTATAGCATCACAACCACACAGGTGACAGTTCCTGTTATTACGACCCAGGCCCAAACGGGCTCCTTGTGTTTCGAGAACCACTGCATTGTTAAACTTTTCCCTTTTAACCTACCCCTTATTTGCAGTGTCTTGATTGCTTCTTAGAAGTCAACACAGTGTGTTTCGGCCATCTAAAGAGCATCAGGTAGTGCTCCTACCAATCACAGCCTTCATCAGGACATACCCATTGTTTTCCACGACAACCAAATGTGATCCTGTGTCTACAATGGAAACATATGTACATGTATTCTGTTAGGGTTGAGTGGATGTGTGACATGTCATTTTAAATAGGACGTCTAATTACATCATTAACTATTCATTTTGGACATTTAATATAACACCACACTACACATCTTCAGGTGATAGCCAGTCAAAAGTGGGATCTAGGACAGACCACGTTTTCGTACAGAGTTTCTCAATATTCTCCAAATCCTGGAAAGCCAATATAATACATATATATCAACCTAAGGGAAACCAGGTATCTTCCAAAGTATCACATAGCTAGCAGAAGGGTTTACCTGCAGTTTGGAAGAAGCTATCTCGCAATCAATAGGAGTCACGGAATATTTTAAAAAGCCTTCATCAAAAGAAAACAATTACTACTCAGTGATCTCATCTGGAGGCAAAGTGCATTTGTCATGCTACCAACTCATTCAAGCTAATGAAGGTGTCACTGAGTGGTAAGAACGATCCTGTTAGCCACGTTCTACCTATGATGCAAAAAATACCCACTATTAAGAGTTCCTTCTTGTTCACCAAATGCCCAATTTTTTGCATGATTCTTTTTATTTGATTATTGACTGGACTAAATGTGGTGACACACACCAATCTTTCTTGGGGCTCTCTATTTTGTGGGGATACAACCATTTCCCTGTTTGCATTCGCAGCTCTCTTCAAATGACTTCTTACTACCTTCCTAGGGTACCCCCTGTAAGGAATCTCTGTTTCAGATGCTCAGTGTGTGTTACAAAATCTTGATGTTGGTCAGCTTCCATTGTGAATTTCAAGTTTTCATCACACCCTTTGAGCCTGTGGAAGAATTTGTTCAGATCTGCTTCACTGCCTGTCCATATACAGAGAACATCATCAATATACTGTTTCCAAGTTTCTATATAGTTGTAAGGATTATAGATGGAAAAGATGAACAGGTTCTAAAAGTATGACATGTACACATTAGCAACATCGGGATCAAAAGTGACCCCCATGCTGACACCCTTCTTCTGTTTGTACAGTTTTTGTTGTATAAAAAGAAATTTTCCGACATAGCTAGCCTCGCACATTCAACAATGAACGGGCTGCGAGGAATGAGACGACCACTACGTGTATCCAAGATGGTTCCCAGGATTTCTAGACATTCCATTTGTGGAATTGAGGTATACAGTGCCTCCACATCCATAGTGACTAGAATATTGTGGGGGCCGCTCAGGATTGTCTTAATGAGGTTTATCATATTGGTGGAATCTTTAAGGAGAAGGGCATTTCCCCCACAAAAGGTTTCTGAAAAAAATCCGTGTATACTGACAATGGATCAAGAATTGAGTCAATTGCTGCAAAAATGGGTCTCCCTGGAGGTTGTGTCACGTTTTTATGTATTTTAGGGAGGGTGTAGAAGGCTGCCTGTTTTAGGATGATCTTTCTTAAGGAACTGCCTTTCATCATCACAAATCCAACCTAATCTGTCTGCATGTGCAGTGAGGCTGTCTATTTCATCTTGTAGATGTTTTGTGTGGTCAATAGGAAGTTTGACATATGATACCGAATCAGAGAGAAGGCGTTCACATTCTGCTTCAAACTGGTTTGTTTCTAGTAGTACAATACCCCCACACTTTTCGGCAGGTTTAATAGCAATGTTACTGTCATTGCATAACGGCTTTAAGCTCTCTTATTCTTCTTTACTGAGATTATTCCCCTGGTAGTTCTGTTTGGTGATGCTATCCAACATCTGTCTGATAACTATATTTTCAAAAGCCATCTCTGCAGGACAAGTATGGTTTGGCGGAATAAACTTGGATCTGTACTTTAGCCCTGTGATATTATCATGGTCCGCCTGAGAAGGTTCTTCCCCTTGCTGTTGTTTAAGGAGATAAATCTCAAAGAAATGTTTGAGTTGAATATTTTGAAAGAATTTACGAGGTTCTGTTTCGCACTGAAAGGGATATGCCTTTGAAACGGGTACAAAAGACAAGCCTTTAAGTAATAGATCCATTTCGGCATTAGAAAGTATATGGCTTGACGGGTTTATGATAGATAAAAAGTGGTCTACTGATTCTGGTACCATTGGTGTGCTCGCATTCGCTGGCCGAATCGTAGTGGGCGGCGTCTGTGCCAGCCTCTTTGGCCCTCTCTGAGAAAAACCTGTTGTCCTGCTGCCAATGGCATTCCCCCGTTGCCTCCTCCGGTCATCAGGACATCTAGAGAATGTCAAATATCTATTCTGCCTTCAGTTTGCGTTGTTCTGGTTTTGTTCATTGTAGAACCTATCTCTCAAAAAGGGATATGATGTTTCTTCTTTGTAGTTGGCTATATCTTTTCTCAATTTCAAGATTATTCTATCTAAACTTAGTTGTTTACATTTGCTGATTTCTTCGTCCAGTCTTTCAAATTTTTTCTGAGCATATTGTATTGTCTGGTTGGCCAAAAACGACTTCTCTAGAGCCGCAAGTTGATCTCCCTATGTTTTACATTCTTCTTCTGCTGTTTCAATAACTAATATGATCAAGTCCCAAGAGCATTTGTTTCCAACCCTACTGAAGTTCTTTTTGTAGGGAGGGCCGTCTATAAATACTCTTAGGATGTTGCAGACTTGTAACCCTCCAGGGATAATCCCAGCCTTCAGATAGTCAAGCATGAACTTACCATGCTGTTCAGTCCTGATCATTTTTTTTCATTTTTGGTTGATCAATTCTAACTCATCCTGTGCATTGTTAGATGTGCCAGCTCGTGTATTCATTTGGAATAGTAGTGGTGCATTGATCCACTTTTGATAATGTTCATCTGAGAATTAAAAAATATTCACATTCTCCATATTTCAAAATTGCACTTCTAGTAGTTCTAAATTGAACTCTGGTGATTCAATCAGATGTATTTTTCAACAATCCCTCCAGCCGTGGGCTGTACAACAACATCTCTATAGTTAGGGTGCCTGCTAGGCCTTGATCTTCCAGGCTATGATCAGCACCAACAACAAGAAATGATCAAGGCCTCCATGTCACACTGACTCCACCCATTAGTAAACTAATCACTGAAGTTTTAGCAAAAATAAATCATTCTATTCCCACTCATGAGAGTCTCTAATTTTGGAAATGTTTGCAGCAAGATATTCAGTTAGGTCATTAGCTGTGAGAGTTGCATTGATAGTCATAGAATTAAGAGGAGGAAGGAGGGAGTTTAGGGTGCCTTGTAACTGGGGAGGATGGTTGGAGTGAGAGTCAATATGGGTTAGGTAGAATTCCTTTTTTCGCTCTATCAAGAGTGGACTTGAGAGAGCTCAGGGCAGAGAGGTAGAGTTGTAGGTCCTCATGCAATTGGGTATGCATCCATTTACACAGCAGCCGACGCATGTGCGTAGAGAGCGCATAAATGGGGTGACCCATGGTTGAGGATTCTGAGATTTAGGGGTGAAAGTAAGCAGTGGGATGTGAGAGGAGAATGAGTCAGAGCAGGGATCGGAAGCTGGAGAAGGCAGTGTTGGTGGAAGAGCTATCAGGTGTGAAGGAGGAGAGTGAGAACTGCAGGTCGGAGATAAAAGGGGGAATGGCAGAATGTTTGCATTTCCTTTTAGCAATAGGTGAAGCAAGGGGTGAGGGTGGAAAGGAGATGGTGATGGAAACAATTGAGTGGTCAGATATGGATGGAATGTGAGTATTATTAGTGACTGAGAAAGAGGTGGAGATGAATAAGTGATCCAAAGAGTTACCCCCTGCATGACTAGGTAGGTTATGGATAGAGTGGGGAGCATGGTCACTAAAAAAAGACAGAAGTTCTGATTTCTGAGAAGTGGTTGGAGAGGGAAGGTTAAAGTCACCTAAGAGAATGAGGTGGTTTAGTGGAAAGAGAATCATGGAGTTGGCCAAGATCATCAAAAATGGTCCAGTTGGACCAGGAGGGTGATAGATGGAAATGTTGTGAACCGAGCGAGGCAGAGCAATAGTAGAGATGGTGTATTCAAAAGAGGTAGGTGAGGACAAGGCATTTGAGATTTGTGAGGCATTGAGGTGGGAAGAGAGTAGGTGTCCGACACCTCCACCTCTGCCAATCAGTCGAGGAGAGTGTATTAACCCCTTAGGTGCCAAGGACGAGGTATCTCGTCCTTGACATTACCTCCGTAATGCCAAGGACGAAATAGCTCGTCCTTTTTGGCACCTTGTTTTGAGCGATCCCTGCTTTGCAAACTGTAATCCAACGCCCAGGCTATGTGATGGGGAGGTCCCCCCTCACTGCCAGTGGGCTGGATTACCTTCAGTTTCACGTCGGCGTGCGTAAAGCATGCCGACGTGAAAGTGAAAGTAATTTTCACCGCAGCAGCCATTTTGGGCTGCTGTGGTGAAAACAGAAGGTGAGTCTTCACCTTTCTCCCCATCAATCTCCGGCTGTATTTCACGCCGGAGATCGAGGGAGGTGTCGTTGGAAAGGGGAGATTCTCCCCTTTCCAACGACACCCCATGTGACAGCATTGCTGGGCGCGGAGAGGGTGCAGAGTGCTCGATCCGCGCCCAGCAATGCCCACTGGACCACCAGGGATATGTTTGTGACGTGGGGGGGCTGCTTACAGTAAGCAGCCCTCTCCCCCCCAGGCCCCAAAGCATGGGGGCACATATGTGCTGAACCCTGGGAGGTGCAGTAAGGGTTGGGCACCCTGGGGCCAGATTGGCACACCAATCTGCCCCTCTGTGCCAAGGCAAGTTTCGTAAACAAAGAAATAAATGGAAAATGCTGAAACGCATTTTAGGGGGCGGCTGTGGGGCACCCCAAAGGGACGGGGAATTTTCTAATGCGACGGGGTGGTGACCCCGTCTCCCCCACCTGCAATGGAGTGGGTGCCATGTCATGCAGCCCTCCCTGGGACCAGATATCTGCTCCTAGGAAGGGACGCCTGAGCCCAGGGAGGAGTGCACTTTGCGGGGGTGTCTGGGTAAAAAATTCTGGGCCGATTTGCGCAAATCATACCTCTGCAGATTCCCATGGGTGTCCTCTTTTCGGAAATGCCTGGGGTTCCCTGTTTTCCTTGGTGGCTTGAACACCCGAGGCCCATATCTGTATGATGTGCCCGTCTGGAGAAAGTGTGAAATTCAGGTGTCAAAACAGACTTGGGGTTACCTGTGTTTTAGGCTTTCCCCTTGGCGCCCAGGTAGGTGCACCCACACATGTGAGGTACCGTTTTCATCGGGACACCTGTGGAAACGCGGGACGGTAGGCCATGTGTTGTTGGGGGGCGTGTTTCGATGGGTGAGCCGAGTGAAATGTGCGGAAAATGTGTTTTTTCCCCACATTTCGGACTTTGCGGGGGTGTCTGGGTAATACATTCTGGGCCGATTTGCGCAAATCATACCTCTGCGGATTCCCACGGGTGTCCTCTTTTCGGAAATGAATGGGGTTCCCTGTTTTCCTTGGTGGCTTGGACACCCGAGGCCCATATCTGTATGGTGTGCCCGTCTGGAGAAAGTGTGAAATTCAGGTGTCAAAACAGACTTGGGGTTACATGTGTTTTAGGCTTTCCCCTTGGTGCCCAGGTAGGTGCACCCAAACATGTGAAGTACCGTTTTCATAGGAACACCTGTGGGAACGCGGGACGGTAGGCCATGTGTTGTTGGGGGCGTGTTGCAATGGGTGAGCCGAGTGAAATGTGTGGAAAATGCGTTTTTTTCCCATATTTCGGACTTTGCTTGCTGTTCCTCACCACATTGGTTTTCCTGATTTACACATGCTAAGTGCGTCTGTTCAGGCCTTAAGCACAATACTCCTGTGTACCATGGCTCAGTGTTTGGCTTGTGGTATTGCTTGTTTTGTAAAACACTACAAAAATTGTGTGCTTTCCTAACTGCAAGAGTCGGGGGAATGTAGCGGAGCATTGCTTTTCTCAAAATTCATAGAAGCCATTGCCGTACCAAGCCAACCATGTCCACAACATACCTTTTTTTCGGTAATTTTCCCGCTTTTCCCCCAATCCATGGCATTTTCCCCTACCTAGTTGTTGCCCGACCTACGCAAATAACCCCTTCCAACACTTGGAATTTTGTCTACTTTTCAGAAATATATGCCTTTCTGTCCTCCAATTGGGCTTTCCTACCTTTTTCTTCCATTCCCTCCATGCATGTCCAAATGGCAAAAATGGCCAAAATCTCCTAACTCTCACAAAACAGTTGATAACTACATCAGAATAATGTTTTTCGTTTCCACTCAACCTGTTCTTCAAAGCCAGGAAATTGGGGAATTCAGCATAGCAAACAATTTTTTCCTAGCTCTTACAAAGAAAAAAACCACAGGCTTCTTTGTACATCATTTTATTGCCATTTTTTGAAAAAACACATTTTCGCCCTTTTTGCTTATTGTCTCTGACCCCCCTACAGCAACCTAGGATTCCTGGGTGGCGTTACGACCGCCTACATGTGGGAATAAAAGGAGCCAAATTTGGCCAAGATATTTCATGTAACAAAAAAGTTACAAGCCAATGAATGGGTACATACCGAAATCACCAAAAAAGGCTTTGGCACTGGGGAGAAATACCCATGGCACTTAAAGGGTTAAGGATAGTTTGGAGTTGTGTACGGCCGCCAGAGTGGCAGTGTCAGATGGAGAAATCCATGGTTAAGTGATAGCAAGAAAGTCTATGGGTGGATAGCTGGAGTAAAAGTAGTCAGTGATGAAGGAGGATTTGTTGCATACAGAATGAGCATTCCACAGTGCAATGTTGCGTTGATGAGGTAAGGAAGGGTAGAGAAGTTGAGCCTCAGAGGAAGAGAGGCAAGGTGTTAGAGGAGGTATGGTTAGCCTGTCATCTTTGTTTGTTGGAAGGAGGAGGAAGAGAGATGGAGTAGCAGAGTTTCAAGTTGTGAGTTTTATAATAGGGATAGGAAAGGAGGAAGTTGTCGTGTGATTGGAGAACGCGTAGAGAGATGTGACTAGGAGGAGCAGGAGTGAATGCATTATAGGGGAGTAGCACAGTGTGGATAGACAGTACGGTAATTAGGAAGCTTTGGGTGTTCACAGGTGCAACAGGGTGAAAGGTAAAAGCAAAGGCTCTTAGGCTAAGAGGCAAAGGAGCTAGTCATTGGCTAGTCGTCACCCTTCACTGTTCTGCCATTCACTGGGACGCCCCGGGCTGGGCACCCCTGATTGTCTAGTCCATCAGTGATTGGTCTCTCTGATATTGTCCCTGGTGGTGCTGGGTTCAGGTGATTTCTTCCTGATTGGTGTTCCCAGAGGAGTCTGTTGTAGTCTTCGGCTGGAGATGAGGTTGATCCAAGATGCCCCAGGAAGTGATGTCACCTATCCAAGATGGACACAGCAAGTGATGTTACCAGTTCAAGATGACCGCTGGCAGTGAAGTTCCAGACAGAAAGTGAAGCCAAAAACCAGAAGCAATGACACACGCTCTTGTCACCTAATCGCCTAGGGCATCAGTGGTTGGTCTCTCTGATATTGGCCCTGATGTTGCTGGGATAAGGCAATTTCTTCCTGGTTGTTGCTCCCAGAGGAGCCTCTTGTGGACTTCCAATTGTGATTTTGTTGTAGCAACTTAATTTTCATTATTTACGCTGCATAACAGACCTGTATTAAGTATAATGTAACCTGAAGCCATTTTTGCTATGACACCCTCACTGGGATCAGTCTCTTTTGTCTTCATGTTTTTTCACATGAAGGCAGGGTGCCCTGGTATAAATTCCACTATTTCCAAATAGTTTGTACTGGATGCAGTTGCTCATGTATGGGATTGTACACCTCTGGAAATGCTATCAAAAATTCTACGGATGATTTATATTTTTTTCGAGTGAATTTCCATTGTTATTTCTGCGGTATGTATCTTTTTCTGTACTGAACAGCTATGAAGAAAAGTTCAATAGTACTTCTGTTCCTCCCTGTGCCCTACACAAATGTTCCTTTCCATGTCTACATCTGCAGCAACCACCCTGCAAGCTCCACTGTTTTCCTCGCTATCCATCGCCCCTCTTTCCCTAGCTTCTTGTTGCCTTTCATTCCCTTGTCACTTTTCTTTCCTGCGCTCCTCACAAACCATCTTTCCAGTGTCTATGTCAACGCCAAAACGATTGGCTTTGTCAGTGTGGCCTTACAGCCTGGGTGGGTGGAACTGTAACAGTGATTATCCACCCACGGCCGAATTATTGGTCCAAGGTGAAGTCGGGAAGGCATAACAAAGATAATGTAAGACCACGCCTATTACAACCCTTCCCCGAGAGCTGTAATACCATTCTAAAATGGCAAAATCATAAAAAAAGGCTACAAATAAAAAGGTATGTTGAAGAAGGTGCTTTGAAACTTGCACCATGCATTACCGAGGTGGAATGTTGACTATGGGAAGTGTCATGTGCGGGAGGAATACCAACATACACCCCATCATGCCTAATATCCAGACCAATACAGATAGGGATATCAGCACTCCCACTCCCGGTTACTCCCCGACAAGCAGTAGTGCTAAGCTTTCCAGGGCACTCCCAGTTCAGGGTCCTAGGTTACCTGTGGTGAGAGGGAAGCGTAAGCGGTCCTTGTTTCAGAACAAGGGCGGCGGCCGCCCTCATTGGGTTCCTCCTTTACATTGGCAACTTCCCTGGAGGTTGCGATCGGGCAGGAGCAGCCGATCGCACTCACTTCCTGGTTACGGGATGCTTTCCCGATCACGTGCTTTGTCATCCGCTCACGTGATCGGGAGCCGTGCATAAAAGCCGGTCAATTTCGAAACGCTTGTTGCTTCACAGCTGTTTCTCACGTAACACTGTTCAGCGTCTCGACTCAGGATTCAAGATTCACGGTACTCGACCTAAGCTCACGGATTACGGATTGCTATCTCTCACTCCTTGGTACTGCTACTTTGATCTGCACGGATACACGGATTTCTGACCTTTTGGATAACGAACTCTGGACTGCCTTTGAACTACTCCCTGGTTTGTCAACCCTATAACGTCTAACCAAATTTGAACCTAGGACTGCTTTTGGACCTGCCTTTGTTTTTGCCTGAATTGTTACAGTAACGTTCAAGTTTTTCACGTCCTACCAAGTGCCACGAATCATCCAGGTGTTTGCAGCCGGCACTACCATTGGGTGCCAGGCTTCAGGGACTGTTTTGCGTGCCCCTTGCCCCACAACTCCCGATCCTGGCCCCTCCTTATCGGGTTTAGGTTAGCACCTTCTTGGTATTTGGGTTTGCCTGTTAGATCAAATACTGTGCCTGTTTGTGCTAATACTTGGCTTCCTTCCCAGAGCCTGGGGGTCTTCGGCGGCGCCTGGTTCCTGTGCAACAACACCAACACCTGTGGCTTCAAGGCTCGCATAGTGAGTGTTTTTATATCTCTCTGTGGGGAACTTGGGGACAGAGGCCCTTATACTCTTCACGACACAGCAAGTCTGACAGACTGTGAAGCCAGTGTGTTCATGTTGAGTATGGAGGCTGCAGCCGACGACCCCGTGGCTGCATTGGTGCAAGCAATTACAGTATTAAGGGCAGACCTGGCGGCCGCCAATACGGTTATACACCAACGCCTAGACTCCATCCAAAGTGCCCAGCATCCATTACCCGCTGATGCAGAGTTTGGGGACACCGTGGCTCAACCCGTGGTGGTTCAACCCGTTGCCCCAGCTGCCGCTCCACAGGTCTCTGTAATCATGCCTACTCCCTTTCCACTGGCAGCCCCGGAGAGATTTCATGGAGACCCAAGGAGGTTTTGTACATTCCTCAACCAATGTAAGTTACATTTTTTATGTAGACCCCAGACGTCGTTCATTCAGTCTCTATCGTTATCGACTCTGGTGCCACTGGCAATTACGTTGACATCAAGTTGGCAGAGTCTCTGAATCTACCCCTGGTTAACAAACATCACCCTGAAGCTGTACAGGCAGTGGATGGCACAGCCCTGATATCTGGTCTGATTAGGCAACAGACAACCCGCTCACGCTGAACATTCACAACATTCACCGGGAACAATCACGTTTGACTTAATTGCAATGCCACAGTTTGGTCTGATACTAGGCATTCCATGGTTGAAAGAACACAACCCTTTGATAGATTGAAAGACTGGGCAAGTCCATTTCGAGTCTGAGTTGTGTCAGAATTATTGCCTCACCGCACCTGAGGGCATTGAGTCGCCACTGCTGGCCTCGGGGGCCATCGCTCAGCTTACCTTGAGTGATGACACCTCTTCCCCCGCTGATCACACTTAGTGGGAGCAATTGCGAAAGGTGTCCCTACTGAGTACCAGGATTTCCAGTCGGTTTTTGATCAGGGGTCATCTGAAGTCCTTCCCCCACATCGTCCTTATGATTGCCCTATTGATTTAGTTCCTGATTCTGCTATTCCCTCAGGTCGAATCTATTCATTGTCACCCTCAGAAGAGAAAGCCCTAAAGGAATACATCCAGAAGGACCTGAAGATCGGTCACATACGCCCTTCCACTTCCCCGGCGGCTAGCCCTATTTATTTTGTCCCCAAGAAGGAGGGTGACTTGCGTCCTTGTGTGGACTACCGCCACTCGAACTCCATTACCATAAAGAACTGGTACCCGATACCCTTGATCACCCCGTTATTGGATCGACTAAGCCATACCACTGTATTCACCAAGCTCGATCTTCGGGGTGCGTATAATTTGATCAGGATTCGCCCTGGAGACGAATGGAAGACGGCATTTCTTACTCGATACGGCCTGTTTGAATATGTGGTCATGCCCTTTGGGCTATGTAACGCCCAGCCATGTTTCAACGCTTTATGAATGAGGTATTATATGACCTGCTAGACGTGTATGTCGCAGTCTACCTCGATGATATTCTCATTTTTTCTCATTCCTTAAAGGAGCATGTCACACACGTTCGCGAGGTATTGTCTCGCCTTCGTCAATACTCACTTTTTGCTAAGCCCGAGAAGTGTCAATTCCATACTGACAGCGTGGAATTCCTAGGGTTCCATATCACTGCAGGGGGCCTAGCCATGAACCAGTCCAAGGTCCGAGCAGTGTTGTAGTGGCCGAGACCCAGTAATCTTAAGGCCCTACAGTCATTTCTGGGATTCTCGAATTTCTATCGACAATTTATTCAGGGCTTGTCTTCTCTTGTAACACCACTTACTGCATTGACTAGCTCTAGTGTATCCTTTTTGTGGTTAGAAGACCACCAGGCGGCTTTTGATGCATTAAAGTCAGCATTTACAACTGCCCCCGTTCTAAAGCATCCTGATCCGGAACTCCCCTTCATCGTGGAAGCCGATTGCGTCTTCTTTCGCCCTTGGCGCTGTTTTGTCTCAACATTGACTTTCTTCTGGTCAGCTCCATCCAGTGGCATTTCATTCTCGGAAGTTCTCCCCTGCTGAAAGCCATTATACTGTGATAGAAAAAGAATTATTGGCTATCAAGGATGCCTTTCAAGTTTGGCGGCATCACTTGTTAGGAGCAAAACATCAAGTCACAGTGTTCAGAGACCATTGGAACCTCCAGGACTTGGCTTCGCTCAAGTGTCTCAATAGTCGTCAGGTGCGGTGGCATTGGTTCTTTACGGCTTACGATGTCCAAATCAGACATCAATCAGGCTAATCTCATGGGAAAGCGGATGCGCTATCTCGTTCCCCTGGGAGGGATTCCTTACCTGTGTTCCCCGAGACCTTATTGGATCAACACGTCATCTGTCTCTGTACACCACCACTGCCACTTCTTTCCTCCATCCGTACATGGGTATCACAACGCCCCGAACAAATCTCTGAGTGGGATCCAGTGATTCATGAAGGGTTGCCCTTTATTCAGCACAAATTACTGTTACCCACAACGGACACCCGCAACCTCGCTTTGGAGTGGTCCCACCACAGCGCTATTAATGGTCATCCCGGTCACAAATGGACACTGGCACTCCTCAAGCAATGGTGTTGGTGGCCATCCATGAAACGGGATGTTGAATGCTATGTTAACACATGTGCGATCTGTGCCCAGTGTAAACATCGCTGTGGACGCCCAGTAGGACTCCTACATCCATTACCTGTACCCCCTAGGCTATGGCACACGATATCAATGGACTTTGGGACAGACCTCTCTCGAATCAAGGGGTTCGACACAATATGGGTGGTGGTGGATTCATTTTCCAAGTTGGCTCTCTTTGTTCCCTGTTCAGGCATTCCCTCGGCTCCTGTGTTAGCTAACCTTTTTTTCAAGTCCGTTTTTTGTCTCTTTGGATTACCCACTGTGATCATCTTGGACAGGGGGCCTCAGTTCACGTCTCGGTTCTGGCGGGCGCTTACCAGACTCCTGGGGATTGATTCCCGGTTTTCGCCCGCTTACCATCCGGAGAAGGATGGTCAGATTGAGAGGGTGAACCAGTCCATGGAACAGTACTTACGTTGTCTCATTCTACAGCTTCAACAGTCATGGTTAATGTCATACATCTTGCGGAGTTCGCATATAACAATGCACCAGCTCCTCTCCGTTCTATGTCCTGTACGGTCAGCACCCCCGTACTTTACCCATTCCTGATTACACCTGTTCTGATAATCCTGCTGCTGTGGCTTGTGCTCGTGACCTGTCGGCCATCCATGCTCAAAAACTTGCGCATCTTCGTGAGGTTCAGGTGGCTACGAAGTCTGCGGCTGACAAACGGAGGTTTGAGGTTCCTTCCTACTCTGTGGATGACAGGGTTTGGCTTTCGTCTCGACATCTCCGATTGCCAGGGTGTCGGAAATTGCTGCGCCGTTTCGTGGGTCCTTATAGAATTATCAAGGTGATCAACCTTTCGCCTGGCGGTTCCCGTCTCTTGGCACATCCACCCCGTGTTTCATACATCCCTTTTGAAACCTTGTCCCGCACCTACCTGTCTTAGGGGTTCCCCTGGTCCCGTTTCTGTGGGGGATTCTGAGGAATATGAGGTCGCTGACATTTTGGGTTCCCGTGTGGTCAGGGGTGGTCTCCAGTACTTAGTGGATTGGGCTGGTTTTGGCCCGGAAGAACGGTGTTGGGTTCCTGAGGCGGATGTCCATGCCCCGCGTCTTGTCTCTCGCTTTCACCTTCCCATCCCTCCTGTCCACGTGGTCGTGGGCCATTAGGGGGGGGCTCTGTCATGCGCAGGAGGAATACCAACATGCACCCCATCATGCCTAATATCCAGACCAATACAGATAGGGATATCAGCACTCCCACTCCCGGTTACTCCCCGACAAGCAGTAGCGCTAGGTTTTCCAGGGCACTCCCAGTTCAGGGTCCTAGGTTACCTGTGGTGCGAGGGAAACGTAAGTGGTCCTTGTTTCAGAACAGGGGCGGCGGCCACCCTCATTGGGTTCCTCGTTTACATTGGCAACTTCCCTGGCATGAGCAGCCGATCGCACTCACTTCCTGGTTCTGGGACGCTTTCCCGATCACGTGCTTTGTCATCCGCTCACATGATCGGGAGCCGTGCATAAAAGCCGGTCAATTCGAAAAGCTTGTTGCTTCACAGCTGTTTCTCACGCAACACTGTTCAGCGTCTCGACTCAGGATTCAAGATTCACGGTACTCGACCTCAGCTCACGGATTACGGATTGCTATCTCTCACTCCTTGGTACTGCTACTTTGATCTGCACGGATACACGGATTTCTGACCTTTTGGATAACAAACTCTGGACTGCCTCTGAACTACTCCTGGGTTTGTCAACCCTAGCACGTCTAACCAAATTTGATCCTAGGACTGCTTTTGGACCTGCCCCCGTTTTTGCCTGAATTGTTACAGTCACGTTCAAGTGTTTCACGGCCTACCAATTGCCATGAATCATGCAGGTGTTTGCAGCCGGCACTACCATCGGGTGCCAGGCTTCAGGGACTGTTTTGCGCGCCCCTTGCACCACAACTCCCGGTCCCGGCCCCTCCTTATCGGGTTTAGGTAAGCACCTTTTTTGGTATTTGGGTTTGCCTGTTAGATCAAATACTGTGCCTGTTTGTGCTAATACTTGGCTTCCTTCCCACAGCGTTGGGGTCTTCGGCAGCACCTGGTTCCCGTGCAACAACACCAACACCTGTGGCTTCAAGGCTCGCACAGAGAGTGTTTTTATATCTCTCTGTGTGGAACTTGGGGACAGAGGCCCTAATACTCTTCAAGGAAGCACTGAACATTAATGCAGAATGTTGGGGCAGAAACATCAGGCCTTAATATGTGGTTCAGGCCCTCGGATGGCCCATGGTTTAATAGTCCCCACCAATTTACCATGTTATAATTAAGCATTAGCATCCAGCGTGTGAAGCTAACCAATCATCTCCCTCCAACGCCGGGATTGAACTAAGAGTATAAACCTGTGTTTGGTGCTCCCCTGCCAGCTTTGTGCAGGTATGCCTCTCCCTACCCCTCCAATATACCTTCTCTCTGCACATCTGTGAATGGTGCATGCCATTCAACAGGAACAAGGATTTGAGTGAAATTCCAGGCACTAATGCCTGATCCCAATAACGTCCACAATGCCTGAGCCCTTCCTCGCTCCCTCTGCCGTTGAGCCCCCCTGCACTGCTCACTAGGCCAGATCACTATGACAGATCTCCACCATGGGCTGGACCCTCTTCCCACCTGGTTTGCCACCTGTTTCTTTCTTCTGAGGCCAAGGTGGGTGAGGTGTCTTTCGCTCCTCTCCCCTACTTGCTGCCTTCCTTACGTGATGCCGCTCACACCATCACACACAGTTCCATTCTGATGCAGCACGCCACAGCACAGCCAAGTTCCGATGGGTACACAGCCCAGTGGGGAAGGCTAGTTTTGCAAAAAAGGCCAACCCCAAAAAGATGCTAACATCCTTAGCACGTACTGGGAGGGGTTTGGGGCGGGGATAATTTCCAGCAGTTAGAGCCATCAGGCCACCTGAATGGACCTTGCTTCACTGTCAGCCATTAAGTCAGACTTTCTAGGTTACTAAATATGGGGAATGCAGCCATCTGCCGAACGCTAATGCTTAAATAAATGGCATATTCCAAAGGCTGCATTGTGTATTAACACCCTTAGCCCTAAGTTAATATGCCAGAGTGAAGCAGGAGTCCTTAACAAGGCTCCAGGATGTTACCACCTGGTACTGCCCAGCGAAGGAATTGGGCTGGAACAAGACTGAACTGTCTTACCGCAGCACCGTTCCAGGTAGACATGAGACCCTAAGCCCCCCAATTTGAGGAAGCTCTCTACCTCCGACTGCCATCAGTCTACCGAACGTAGGTGAGTGGCACATGTTTTCACAGACTGCATCTGAAAGTCACCCTTTGCTCAACAGCTTAAACAATGAAAATGTCCAAAGCTGTATGCGTTTCATGTTTTGCACACATTTTACTGTCAGGGTGACTATTCTGACAGAGGAAATGAGCACCATACCAAGTGTGCATTGCATGCTCAGAAGGATGAACATACGAATTACTAGCAGACACGTTTTATAAATGGGTGGTCGTTCTAGTGTTCCGAAAGCACACTTTGTTTTTATGCAAAGCAGACCGCATCCAATATTCAGGGAACACACATCATTCGACACTTAGCTCAGCCTCCCAGTCCTGCCCACACCACTAACAATCCATCCCCATTCCCACCCACACCACTGATATTTCAGCCCCTACCTATACGCACGTGAATGAGAGGGCGGGGTCCCCAGTACATTTTGTCAATTTCCAGCACAGGTACTTAGGGCTGGGTAAAATTGTGAAATTCCGTCCCCCCAGCTGCAGAAGCAAAATCTGCAAGATTTTGATCTGTTTCACTGCAAACCGCAGTTCCGCCACTCCTGCGTATCGAAAAGGGCAGCGTGAAGTTTCTCGCGCCACTGCGAGAACCTAGCACTAATGAAACAAAAAGCGGCAGAAACTTTAATTTGGTACCGTGCAAACCGAGCATGAATCGAAAAAAGCAGCAGAGGTTCAACCCATGCGACTTGTCAAAGTTAATTTTGAACCCCGAGACTCAACCAAAATCTGCTAGTTCATCTAATAGCCGAGCCAAGGAAGTGCGAGGATTTTGAAGCATGAGAAGGATGTCGTCAGCGTAAAGTGAGATCTTATAGTTGACCCCAAGCCCAGTTCAAACTACTCTTTGCCTACATTAGCTCTAATGCGACAGGCCAGCGGTTCCATACTCAGCGCAAATATCAGCGGGGATAATGTAATTCCCTGCCAAGTGCCCCTGGTTATCGACAGACTGGTCGACATTTGCCCATTAACATGGAGGGAGATGGATTGGTTCTGATAGATGGCCATTACCTATTTGAAAACCCGGGGCCAAACCCAAATTGTTCTAAACACACCCAAAGATACCCCCAACCCACCCTGTCGAAAGCCTTATGAATTACAAATTCCGCCCCTGATCGACCCCCCACCTCCAGCAGATCAAGGACCCGCCTCTCATGTTGCCATGGGTAATGGGACCTGCAATGAACCCTGCCAGGTCCCCAGCTAGGATTCTGGGAAGAACCTCCATCAGGCGATGGGTCAAGATTTTAGAGAAAAGCTTTGTGTCTATGTTAGTGAGGGTGATGGGGCGATAGGAGTCACACACTGTTGTGTCTTTCCCTGGTTTGGGGATCAGCAGAGTCATGGAAGCGCCCATATTGGGTGCCACCCTACCAGATCCCTTAAATGAGCTGAAGAGATCCACCAGAAAGGGAACCAAATGAGGGCAACATTTTTTATAGCAGGGATCAGAGCATCCAAAGACTCTTGTTCCTCCGCTGTTAGCCTCGGCAGCTCCACCCCCCTCAGGTACCAAGCCTATACTGCAGACTGACCCTCAACACCCGGAAACACTTCCTCAAAGTAATCCTCAAATATCCTCAGCTTCTCCCTGTTCCCTTGCTGCAGGACCCCCTACCCATCCTGCAAGGCCAACACTGTATTCCGATTCTGAATCTTTTTCAGTTTAGCTACCAGCAAGCATTTATCCCGGTTACCATTTGCATAGTAAAATTGTCTAGTTTTTAACATTGCCTGGGCTGTCCTTTCTGCCTGATGCTCCTCCAGTTTTTTACGTGCCCCCCTCAGAATACGTAAATCCTGTCTGGACCCCGTACTCTTATGCTCCTGCTCCGGCTGCTCAACCCCTCTCTCCGGATCCAGTCACATTAATTGCAGCTCCTTGGTATATGCAGCAGATTTACTGAATAATTCCCCCCGGACCACTGCCTTCATGGCACCCCACACAATACCCTGGCAGGGGCCAGAGTTTCAATTTTCCTGAAAATTATTAGCAATTACCTCCCCTGCCACGTGGCATACCACTGGGTCCCTCATACAGCCTCGAGGGGCGCCGCTGCCTCTCCACCCTACCCAGAATGGACATAACGATTGACACTGGGGCGTGGTCCTACAATGATCGTGTGCCAAAGTCAACCCTACGGACACAAGGGTACAGAGCACTGGGAACCAGTAGGAGATCCAATATGGAGAAACCTCTGTATACATGAGAATAAAAGGAGTAATTTTTCTCCTTGCCATGAAACCATCTCCAGGCATCCACCATCCCCAACTTTCAGAGAAGAGACCCACAGGCTAACGCATTCTTAAATTCCTGTCTGGCAGCAGGCAGGGTTTTGTTCATCAGAGGGTCAGGTACCAGGTTCAGGTCGCCCCCTATCAAAACCTGCCCGTCTGCCAAGGGGAGCACCTGGAGGAGAAACTTCCCCAGGAACCTATTCTACCCAGTATTAGGGGCATACAGGGAAACCAAAGTGAAGAGATGCTCCCAAAGCACACACCGCACGTACACACATCTCCCCTGGGGATCTCATAAGACCTTAACCTTTGATATTGGGATTTGCTTGCCAATCAATATCACCACTCCCCTCTTTGTCTCCCCACCAGAGGCAAAGAAGTGTTGCGGGAATGCTCTAGTGCACAATCGCTTATTGTCTGGCACGAGCAAGTGTGTCTCTTGTAAAAACATTATTGAAAAAGAAATGTCTCCCAGTTTAGGCAAAACAGATTTACATTTCATCAGGGAGTTCAACCCTTGGACATTCCATGTGCCCATCACCAACAAGTCCCACCCACCCCCGGGTTAGCTGTTACCTTATCCAGAACATCTCAGACAGTCATGTCATACCCGTCCTCTCGTCATCTCTCAGCACGCTCAAAAATAGGAAATGTGATCCAACGCCAGGCCCACACTAAACGTTTGGGAATCAAAACCCCCTTCTCTACCCCACTCTTCCCTCCCTCACCCAACAGTTAATAGTGCTCAAATAGGAGAAAAAATTAGACATCTCTAATTCCATCGGGCAATTCAACTTGAAATGAAGTATCACGGCCCGAAAAACATGCCCATCGTCCTCTGCAGCAACACAGATCTCATTGCCCATTTTTATGCTCGGATCCCGACAACCCAACTCCAATTAAAAACAACCACCTCAGTCCAGATTCAAACACCTGCACTCCCTGAAACACTGCAGGATTGCTCAAGTCTTCCTGAGTGGTCCCGTCACTCTCTGCCCCTTGCTACCTTCATCCATTTTTGTGATGCCTCTGGCCCAGAACTCAGACTCAACCCCTCCATCTCAGGCTCGGTACACCCGCCTCCCTGGCATTCATCAAACCCTCAGCCTCCTTAGGTGTCCAAATAATCCATTGCCTCCCCTTATAAGAGAAATGGGGCACGGTACGAAAACCATATCTATAGGCCCCTTCTTTGCTGCGCAACCAATCAGTCAGTGGTCGGGGCCCCCTTCTCTTGGCCGGGGTGGTGGACGCCAGATCTTGGAATAAAGAAATCAACATGTGTTAGGCAGAATCACCTGCAGTACCCTTTGGGAACACTACATGCAATTAGGACTACAAGTGTAAGCACAATTTCACCTTTGATACAAGCCTGTACTACACAGTAAAGTGGTAGCGATGGCTGAGCAGCCAGACTTATCTCAAGAGTTTAAGTGAGCAGTAGAACCAGTTACACAAAGGACCAACAAATACAGTGATTCAAAAATATACTCTTACTCAAGGTTTCTTGGTAAAAGAATATACATTTCTTTACTCAGTCAGTGTCAAAACATTACACTAGCAAGAGCAGCTCAATATCACACGGTAAGTAAATGAACAAGTTTAGCTCCCCTGAGGTGGGAGCAAAATGGCACTTCAGATACTTAATAAAGGGGTAAAAAGACAAGGTTATAAGAATAGACAGCCCAAATACATTCATAGGCAGGGCAAAGGGTTTCAGTTAAATACAACCAGCAATTCTTCTCAATAGGCCTGGGCCAAAGTCAATGGTTCAGTCTTTTGTATAGGATAGCACAGTTCTGGTAGATAACGGTTAAGTCTTTGCCACAGAGATTAGAAGATTTTGGCTATGCGAAAAGTTTGACTAATGTTAAGGGAAGGACAAGCCTTCGTAGTTGAGGAAAGTTTCACGCACTTTCTCGATGGCCGAAAAGCCACTACCTTGTTAATGAAGAAGAGCTGTAGCTAAGGCAGTTGTTCCTGGCAGTTCGAGCAGATCTCGCTGTTCCTGTGCTTCAGTCGGGGGGACAAGAAGGAGGACGTTGGGAGGTTCCTGCACTGCCCATGGATGAGGCCAAAAGCTTTAGCAAGACGTCGGTTTAAGATGTGAGTGCCTTAAAGTCCACAAGCTGGTTTCCTTCCCTCTGGCTATCCTGATTTTCAACAGCACTCTGATGAAAATTCGACTAGATAGGGATGGTGTCCAGGTGGCTTGCGAGTTTGTTGTTTCCACCAAACTCAAGAGAAGTTAACCTTGAAGGGCATCTCTGTCGATGGAGTTTCAGGCAATTCGGACCTGCAGCAGAGCTTCACCGGTCGTCCAGGAGTTGCAGCAGTCCTTTTCCTTCAGCTCGTCTTCGGTTCATTCGTTCCAGTGGTCGACTCTCCTTTCCAAGTCCCAGAGACCTGCTTTTAAACAGTTTTCCCCCATTCATTCCATCCTGGCTGTCACTCACACAGCAGGGTGGCTGTCCTTGCCGGACAGCCAGACGGCCAATCACGCCAGAGTGCATTCAGGTCTCCTAGGAGACTAAGCAGAGGGAGTATCGGGCACCTCCCTCACATCCTGTCCACCCCAGACACCCTGGCACCAGAGGAGGGCTTCAGTACTATAGCCCGCAAAAGCCAACGAACAAAGGAACCAAACCTGGTTTGGCGCGTAGAAGAAGAACCTTTCCTAAAAGAAATGGCGAAAAAAGTTGACCTGAGTCTGTTTTTACAGATAGGTCTTGGGCGCCATATTGAAAAACATGGCTGACCCGATTTTTAGCTACCATTGTTAGAGGTCAGGAAAAATCATGGAAGTTTCATCTAAACCACTGCCACTAGCCATTTAAAGTAGGAAAGGGTAACATTTGACTGTTACATGAGTGTCTTCACTCAGGGGAAGCTAGGCAACCCCTCCAGCACTCTATAGTAAGATAGTGTGTGCTGGGTCAGTACATTTAAAGAGACTAGTAAAGTCAATTTAACTTTACATGCTCTGGGAGACAGTAGTCAGTCCCAGAGAAGGTGTTTAAACCTTGGGGAGTCTGAAAGACACCCTTGTGCCACTGCACTGAGGGTGCTGTGTGACACACAGAACAAGATAAGGCCTATGGAGTTATCTTAAAACTCCATAACCTAAGAACACAAAAGTAAAACACATTGAAAATGAAAGGTTCAAAGCCCCAAAATATAGCATAAGAGCTGGAGGGCTCTAAGGTAGAGGGAATTTAGCACATGTGTGAGAATTCTCCCTAACACTCGTCCCCCCAAGGGACAGGAGGATCTAATCCCCACCAGGATGGATCTCCTATTGAAAGTCGGTTAAATGGCCTGCGGAGTACACCACCAACCTTTTGTAACCCTTGCTATGAAACTTTTTATCAGTGGTTTTCATTTGTAAACTATATGACCTACAAACCTGTTGTGCTAGACCGCTCTTTTTTAATGTATAGGGCATCTGATCTAACAGTCCCTCATAAGTTATGACAACCTCTGAACCTACAATAGACTTTTTCAAGAGGTCCTTAGAAAGGAATCCCTTAGATCTAGAGGGGCCTTCATGGTTCCTCACCACCTCTCTCTCAAGAGCAGGATGGGTCTCAGGTATCTTGGTTGGAGGGGCTGTGGTCAAGCAAGGTAAATGCTTCCACTTCCTCTGAGATCTGACATTACCTATTTTAGAAGTTTCCCTCCTAATACTAGGATTTACATTGTTGTCTTCAGTAGAAGTTCCAACAGTCTTAAGGTGTTTAGCCTTAGACCTATTGTTCGTGGTTTTCCACCAGCTTTGAGAATGACCAGTTCTCACAGGCATAGAGAGGGGTCCAATTTGTCTATGCACCTCTTCCTCAGAAGCAGGAGTGGGGTCAAGGAATTTACAATTGGTAGGGCAATGATAGAGCTTGGTTGGGGCTCCCATTTCCCTACTATACTAGCCTTAGATTTGCCTTGGTTAGAGGTCAACTTACTAACACAAGGGCTTATAGTGGGGGTCTCTGTAGAGGTTCCCACAGGCTCCGAGTGTTCTCTTAAGGTTTCCTCTCTAGCCAATTTGGTTTGGTTCTGTTTCTCTTTACTGGGAAGTCTGGGAGTACTGGATACTACTCCTAGAGTTTTTACATCATTCCCCAACAGGACTCTCTCAAGCACAACATTCTGGACACTGACAAGAATCCTCACTGTCATATTATTACACTGAATGAGAACTGGTAGAATTGGAACCTACTAGACATGGCCTACATAAAATTTAGTGGGACCTTTGGGTGCCTTAGCAACATCCTCAGGCTTGAAAAATCATTCATCCACTACTGTTCTGCTTGCCCCACTGTCATTCCTGGCAAGAGTATCCTACGCCGTTGACAAGAACACTGTCCATATAATACCCTCTAGTGTTTTCTGGAATGGAGTCATACACATCCATATTCTGTTTCTTACCCAGACCCATGGACTAAGGATACAGTTGCCTGAAGACCCAAGGGTGCTTCAGCAAATAGTTAAAAGTGGGCACTAGCCATTTGTACTTCTTCTTCTGGGGAGAAGGCTAAGGAGGCAGTGCTGATCCCTGCAGATTACCCTTGCATCTGGGATCTCCTTTCACATGGTCAGTTAACCCACAAACATGGCATTTACCAAATGCTCTCTGGAATGGGGGTTTCTGCTGACCTCCGTCTGGTTGGGCACCAGAGGATTCACTAGCCCTATTTGGTTTCCCATGGGGCTTTCCCTGGTTATGTTTGGGGGCCTCTTCTGGTTGGATGGATTTAGATTTATCTGTGTTCTCACCTTTGTGCTGCTTCCGCCCATCCTTTTTGGGAGTTGCCTCAGAATCCTTATGAGTGGCCCTGTTGGCTACCCATGAGTCAGCTGCTCTAGCTAACTTTTTTGGATCTAATTCCTTAGAGTCAGCCAAGTGCTGCCTCAGCTCAGGAGAGCAGGCATCAAAATAGTTTCCAACATGAACAGATTCCTCAAACCTTCATAAGTGTTAACTCTGTAACCCTTACCCCAACCATCTAAGTTTTTCAAACATTCACACACCCAGGTAGCCGAAAGGGTACCATCATGCTTTTTGAGAGTTTTAAACCTCTTAAGATACTGGGAAGGGATCTTTACAAATCTAGCTATTAAAACTAGCTTCACAGTTTCATACTCCTTTCTGTCTATATCCCCCAACTCCATTACCACATCAGTTGCAACAGGGGGTAGCATAGAAAAAAGCCAAGGAATCAACTGATTCCCTGTAATTTGTATTTTATTTTGTATTTTATTGAATTTATATAGCCCTTTAATCCAAAGTGCTGTACATAAGAACTAGAAGAAATACAACAAGCAAAAGATGGTAATTGAATCACAACTCGAAGACAGTATAAGGAACAATTTACATTATTGCTGATGTGAGGAGGGAGCGGAGCGGGACAGGGGATAGGGGAGAGACAATAAACAACAGGTAATAATAGAAACTTAAATTGAACAGTGAAAGGAACAATTTAAATTCTTGGTAGGGGGGAGGGCAGAGGGACAAGGGAATAAGTGGGGGTGGGAGGTACAACAATATAAGAAGATGAATGAATCACAACTCGGTGGACGAGGAACAGTTTACATTATTGCTGGAAAGAGGAGGGAGTAAAGAGTGACAAAGGAAAGGGAGGGAAAAGGAGGGATGAGAGGAGATGTCAGCGGAGTTAGAGGGAAGCAGGAGGGTGAGAGGAAGAGGAAAGGGAAGAATAAGATTAGGTAAGAGCAGGAGGTAGTATGAGAGGGAAGTGGAGGGGAGGAAAGGGTGTAGAGGTGGAGAAGTAGGGGGTAGGGCAAGGATGTAGAGAAGTGGAAGAGGGGGTGAGAGGTGTTAGGGCGGAGTGGAAGAGGTAAGATTTTAGAGAAGAGTGAAAGGTAGGGTAGGAGGGAAAAGAGCGGATGGGTAGGGGGAGGCGGTTCCAGTGGAACGGAGCAAGGAGTTGGAAAGAGCGGAAACGGGAGGAGGCGCAGGGAGGCAGAGGAGGGGAGAGTAGGAAGAGATCAGCAGAGCGAAGAGAACGAGAGGGGGAGTAGAGAGTAATAAGGGAGGAAAGGTAGGGGGGGCAAGACCATGGAGGGATTTAAAGACAAGACAGAGGAATTTCAATTTAAGTTGGGAGTGAAAAGAAAGCCAGCCTAGAGAGATGAGAGTAGTGGAGATGAAGCTTAACCTCATACATTAACCCCAGTTTTAAGAGACAACTTTTTCATGTCAAGTGCATGATTCAATTCCATTTCTCTGAGTCTAAGCTCTTGATGCTTGCTTTCAGTTTGGGCCTGGATCCTTTTAAATTCTAACTCAAATCTCAATTTTTCTAAATAGACAAATTCAGGATATAGGTTTGGGCCTGATGGGTTCCCTGTGGTCAAAGGTTGAGGCCCATGAGCAGGTAGAGGTAAGACAGTGCCTATATTCTGAGACTCTTCTGTCTCATCTAACTCATCCACAATATTAGAGCTGGGCTCCGACATATTATCATCCTCATCAACATTTTACACATTTGCTGCAGGGGTGGGGGTTTCAGACCCACGCCTCAGACCTTGGTATTCTAACAACTTTTCTATCAATTCAACCTTTTTGCCTTTTACAGTGAGATTCCTAGCTTTACACATATCAAGTCACTAGGGTCTCCTGCCTGTAGCCTTCCATATCAGTCATGATAAAACAATTGCTTTTCTAATGTTGCTTAGCCTTGGGAGGATTATCTGAACAAAGGTAAAAGTAGCACTCTAAATGTAACAAGTATACTTTATGCTCACCGCTGTACACCAGTGTTAGGCAGAATCACATGCAGTAGCCTTTGGGAACACTACATACAATAAGGACTACAAGTGAAAGCACAATTTCACCTTTGGTACACGCCTGTACTACACAGTAAAGTGGTAGCGATGGCTGAGCAGCCAGACTTATCTCAAGAGTTTAAGTGAGCAGTAGAACCAGTTACACAAAGGACCAACAAATACAGTAATTCAAATATACACTTACTCAAGGTTTCTTGATAAAAGAATATACATGTATTTACTCAGCCAGTTTCAAAACCTTACACTAGCAAGAGCAGCTCAATATCACACACTAATAAACCACAAATACACAACCGGTAAGTAAATAAACAAGTTTAGCTCCCCTGAAGTAGGAGCAAAATGGCACTTCAGATACTTAATAAAGGGGTAAAAAGGCAAGGTTATAAGAATAGTCAGCCCACATACATTCATAGACAGGGCAAAGGGTTTCAGTTAAATACAACCAGCAATTCTTCTCAATAGGCCTGGGCCAAAGTCAATGGTTCAGAGTCTTTTGTATAGGATAGCACAGTTCTGGTAGATAACAGTTAAGTATTTGCTACTGAGATTAGAAGATTTTGGCTAGACGAAAAGTTTGACAGATGTTAAGGGAAGGACAAGCCTTCGTAGTTGAGGAAAGTTTCCCGCACTTTTTCGATGGCCGAAAAGATTTCCGGACTGCATTTGCACAGTACCTTGTTAATGAAGAAGAGCTGTAGCTGAGGCAGTTGTTCAAGGTAGTTTGAGCAGATCTCGCTGTTCCTGTGCTTCAGTCGTGGGGACAAGAAGGAGGACGTCGGGAGGTTCCTGTACTGCCCAGGGATGACGCCAAAAGCTTTAGCAAGAGGTCGGTTTAAGGTGTGAGTGCCTTAAAGTCCACGAGCTGGTTTCCTATCCTCTGGGTATCTGGTTTTCAACAGCACTCTGATGAAACTTTAACCAGATGGGGAAGGAGTCCAGGTGGCTTGCGAGTTGGTTGTTCCCACCCAACTTAAGGGGACAAGTTAACCTTGAAGGGCTTCTCTGTCGATGGAGTTTCAGGCAATTCGGACCTGCAGCAGGGCTTCACCGGTCGTTCAGGACTTGCAGCAGTCCTCTTCCTTCAGCTCGTCTTTGATTCTTTCGTTCCAGTGGTCGACTCTCCTTTCCAAGTCCCAGAGACCTGCTTTTAAACAGTTTTCCCCCATTCATTCCAGCCTGGCTGTCACTCACACAGCAGGGTGGCTGTCCTTGCCGGACAGCCAGCCGGCCAATCACGCCAGAGTGCATTCAGGTCTCCTAGGAGACTAAGCATAGGGAGTTTCGGGCACCTCCCTCACATCCTGTCCACCCCAGACACCCTGGTGCCAGAGGAGGGCTTTAGTATTGAAGCCCGCCAAAGGCCAATGAACAAAGGGACCAAACCTGGTTTGGCGCTCAGAGACAAACACAAGAAGGACCTTTCCGGAGTCTCTTTTTACAGATAGGTCTTGGGCGCCATATTGAAAAACGTGGCTCACCCGATTTTTAGCTACGGTTGTTAGCGGTCGGCAAAAATCATGGTAGTTTGATCTAAACCACTGCCACCAGCCATTTAAAGTAGGAAAGGGAAACATTTGACTGTTACATGAGTGTTTTGACTCAGGGCAAGCTAGGCAACCCCTCCAGCACTCTACAGTAAGATAGTGTGTGCTGGGTCAGTAAATTTAAAGAGACTAGTAAAGTCAATTTAACTCTACATGCTCTGGGAGACAGTAGTCAGTCCCAGAGAAGGTATTTAAACCTTGGGGAGTCTGAAAGACAACCCTGTGCCACTGCACTGAGGGTGCTGTGTGACACACAGAAAAAGATGATGCCTATGCAGTTATCTTAAAACTCCATAACCAAAGAACACAAAAGTAAAACAAATTGAAAATGAAAAGTTCAAAGCCCCAAAATATATCAAAAGAGCTGGAGGGCTCTACGGTAGAGGGAATTTAGCACTTGTGGGAGAATTCTCCCTAACAACGTGTTACGGAAAGAAGTGGTTGACAAGGGACGAGCCGCTGTCATTATTCGTTCCTTCATCTTGAAGAAATGGAACCTTGAGAGCACGTCCGGGGGCCTCTCCTGTGCTGAGGAAGTCCTATTCATGGTGCAATGTGTTCTATCCAATTCAATAGCTGAGTTCTCAGGCAGCTTTAGGAGGAATCGAAAGAGGTCCACCACAAAGTCAGGGAGTTCATCATCCCTTACCCCGACGGAGATGCTACAGATTCAAATGCTATATCTACGGGAGTGATTATCCGCATCCTCCTGCTAGTCTTCCAGGGCGTCACAGCATGCCTTGCCTCCAATGCCTCCAACATATTAGTGCACTCTCTCACCTCATAAAATTGTTTGCATAATGTGTCCACTACTTCGGAAACCCGTTGCTTAGCCTCGAGATCCACTTATCTAGCTCCAGTATCTTATGCGATAGCTCCTCTGTACTTTTGTGGATTTTCTTGTGAATTTCCACCAGTATTTCTTGCCAAACTGATTTGGTGGACATATGCGTAAGTATAGTTGAAAGGGGGTAATCCCCATGAATCTGGGTGCTCAACGCCTCAGTGAGCTTGCTCTTTTCAGTGGGTTGCAGCAATGTGGATATATCTCCCTGCTTGGGTGTTTTGGCAATCGTTGCTACAGGAGGCAAGGGAACTTAAGGGTGGATCCACTGAAGGCTCACTGTGACAGGGTTCGCTCCTTCTTGCTAGCTCCCAGTCTCATACCGTAGCGCAAAGCTTGTGGCTTATCATATGCGGCCCACAGTAGGCGCTAGCGGAACTGCACTGCTGTCAACCTCCAGGTGGTGACAGATATTTACCACACGACAAAAGGGGGTTGCCACAGAGAATCACTCACACGCTTGCAGTTTAGGGTAGCGAGAAACGTAAAAGTTGGTGTTTGCACTTCACTTTGGACTAGCTTGCTTGTGAGATGTAGCCGGTCCCTGCTGCAACCAACAAAAAAAAACACCTTGCTGTTCTGTAGTCACCAGCATCCAGCTCTCATGGGAGGAGCAGGCTGGACTGCACCACTACCACCTCCAGAATGCTACTTAACATGCCCTTGGCATCAGCTCCATGTAGACCTTGTCTCTCATAGTGCCCCACAATCTGCCATGGAGAGGGTTTTTGCTAAGTCAGAGACAGACAGGGGAGGAAGCTACTACACACGTAGGTGCCATAACTGATGTGTACAAAAACCATAATAACGAAAGATGCTGAAATAGCGATATTGAAGGCGAGAAAACAAATGAAGCAGGAAACAATATCAGATGCCTAAATATACAAATTAGCAGAGCCGAATTATCCCTTAAAACACATGAGAAAGACATATATATTAGGAAAAATGGAAACGCTGGCTATGTCTAATAACCAAAATAAGAATGATGCAATTGAACATAAGCAGGAAAATTATACCCTGGGTAAGAGAATCAACATTATTGAAAAAGCTACCTCCGAGGCGAGCCCATTTATGAATAGATCTTGGCTATTGACACAGCTAAACCAGATCCCCCAGTTATATTCTATCAAATCATCTGATATTGACTTAGTTATATTATCGGAACAAGGAAGCTGGGAAAACTGGGTTATTGTCCAATTCAGCACGGCAGTGATCGTAGATCTAATTAGGGAACATTCTAAATCCCTACGGGACACAAAATTCGAGATTATTCTCTGCAATAATAAAGTAAATTTCACACCTCCAGTTAGTACATTTCCAAATATATCTCGGAAAATGGAAAGGAGATGTGCGGGGCTAAAAACATGGATTTTTGGACCCCAGACAGAGAGTACTTTCCAGACTACTGAGATGAGAGGTATGGTATGGAATTTACTCTTTTGTCTTGGAACGGTAGAGGATATAATTCCATTCTACATATAGACGGAACTAAACTGCTAAAAGCAAGTGATGTGTTCGCCCTTCAGGAGACCTGGTTAGGGGGCGACCTATCACTAGATGGGTATAATATCATCTGAAAAGCCGCTATTGGAGGCAATAAGGGTGAATTGGCGGGAGGTCTATGTATTGGGGCTAAAGATCATCTCCCCATTGGGATTTATGAATGCTCCTCCAATTCTCCTTTTGTTATGGGTGCTATTATTAGCAACATGGATTTCCTTGGGGAAATCTTAATTATCAATGTATACTCACGACCAGGTGGGGCCAATATGGTAAGTATAGGAGATATAATAATATCTTTAATTGAAAGGTGGCTATTAGAATCCCTTGGATCTGAAATACTCATTATGGGTGATTTTAATGCCTACTGTGACGTACTAGAGCGACGATGGAAAAATGGAACCAATTAGATGATGAGTTTATAAATATGGCACCTTCTATATTAGGAAAACTCTGACCCAATTTCAAGTCACAAACACAAGTAACAAATGGCATTACATGGATCTAGCTGGGGGCTTAAATATGTAGAACCAAATGAAGAAACTACTAACAAAGACACCTCGTCTAATGGCAAAATTAGCTCCCGACTTGACTATATGTTTGTCAGCCAAGGAGTAGAAAAAATGATCAGATCCTTTGAACGCATTCATACCCCACTGAGCGATCACAACACACCTATTTGCAAACACCAAAAAATAATTCCAATCCATTGGGAGAGGGGTGCCAATATCAACATCCAGAGCTCTGCGGGGGTTAACAGGATTATATGGACTGAGAAAAACTTGGCAAAATTCGACAATATGTTTCACAGTCTCCCCTTGGAAGGCCAAGCAATAGCACTCAATGGCCTCAACATTGTAGGTGACTTGCTGGGCCTGATCCAAAAAGAAAAGTGTAGACCACGGATCAACCTTAAACATGGGAAACCTCATCTGAATAAATATGACAGTCTAATAGAAGAGATAAAAAAGAAAAGAAAGACAATATTAAAAACATTAAAAGAAACCTTGCATTAACAGAAGGAGAAAAAATATCAAAAATTAAAAACATTAAGACTAGGTTTAAAAATTGGCTAAAGGCTCACAAACACAGCATCAATAACGCAAATTGGAAGATTGTATATGTACTCTGTAAAACCCATGACTCCAAACAATTTTGGTATCTCTATCGACAATATCTATTAGAAGACTCAAATAAAGAAAATAATGATGTAGGACAGAATGCTTGGGAAAAATACATCTTCCGACTCCTCTATATGGAGGATAGATCTGCCTCTATATATGGAGAGCACGTGATGAATAGACATCAGGCATTTCCTTACAAGGTCCAGGATATACTAAATATTATAAATAAAATGAAATCTTCCAGAGCTCCGGGACCGGATGGGCTGGCCAATGTCGTACTTAAGCGCAACCCAAGAAAATGGGCAGTATTTCTACATCTTATATTTTCTAATATATACGAAAGTGGCATCATCCCGGAAAATTGGAGTAAGGTGATGGTTGTCCCGATACCTAAAAGGGGGATAAGAAGAATCCGGACAACTATTGTCTATTATCCATGATCGATAGTAGCTGCAAGATATTCTGCTCTCTATTGTTAGGCAGCATTACTATATGGAGTAACGCAAATTATCTATTGCCTATCCAACAAACAGGATTCCAAAAGAATCATAGCACTCTGGACAATCTAGCGATGCTAAAATATATTATTTTAGATACATTGGACAAAAAAAGACACACAATTGTACGCCTGTTACATCGACTACTCAAAGGCGTTTGATTGCGTCAACAGGGAAAGACTATGAAAGAAATTATCCGATAACAGGATATGCCCTACAATTTTATATTTTCTGTGTGAAATGCACAGAGAAACCACTGTGATAATCTGTCTAGGTAAAGGTAAAATAATCTCTCCAGAAATGAAAACTAACATTGGTCTCAAGCCAATGTCGGACCTCTGGGATAGATTCATCGGAATAAACATTTCCCCCCTTAAAGTAGGGGGGTTTGGAATAAATGGTCTCATGTATGCCAATGATACCATTTTATTAGACAAAACACAGAGTGGGCTGCACATGATGCTTGATATATTTTAGATACATCAGTATTGGTTTGGAATAAATGGTCTCATGTATGCCAATGATACCATTTTATTAGACAAAACACAGAGTGGGCTGCACATGATGCTTGATATATTTTAGATACATCAGTATTCTAAAGAAAATAATTTAAGTATAAATATAAATAAAAAGATGTTTATGGTTTTTGGGGGTTCAAAAAGGAAAAAAGAAAGAAGAAAATTCAAATGGAAGATCAATGATAACACTTTAGAGGTAGTACAAATATACCCTTATTTGGGGATACCTATTACGAACCAACCTCCTAGTGATTTCTACCTTTAGATGGTTGAGACTAAAGTTTTTAAAAAAATGGAATGTCATGAAAAAGTATATGACAAATAAACGTGGGCACTCCATTGAAGGCTATTTCGAAAATATACAAGAGATGCATTACCCCTGGAGCCGTATATGCTCTGGTATTGGTGGGAGCCACAGATATGGAAAATCTAGGAAAACTAGAGGGTAAATTATGGAAACCCTTATTGGGACTCCCGAGATTGAGCCCAATTGAAGCAATATGTTGCTAACTGGGCTTGGCCTCTCTCAAAATGCTCTGGAAAATAACAAACTTTACATGAAGATTCTGTTGGGAGAGGGGGAGGGAGAGAACCTCTTGGGAGTTATTGGTAAAGGCTTGCACATGCGAGACAAATTGAAAGCATATATGACCAATTTGAAAGAGGTCACTCTCTCTTTCCTTACGGAAATTAACATGAAAATCACCACAACTATGGAAGATATGAATCTGTCTTTCAACAAGCTCAAAAAGAAAGCTTTTGAGTGGGATATATGTTCAAATCTGTCCTATCCTGCCAAAAAGAAACGATATTTGACCTATGCACTTCAAGGCATAAAACCTATGATCCCTGGATGCTATTTGCTTAAAACTGGTAACAGAACCCTGATACGATTTATTGTACTCCATAAATTTAACATATTGCCTTGCAGGGAATACACAGGGGCTTGGTCCGGTTTAGCAATGGAAGAAAGAATGTGCAGGCATTTAAAAAAGGAAGCTAGAGTCCCATTGAAACATACTCAAGGTTTATGTAATAATTTCCCCTAAAAAATATCACCATGCAAAAAAAGAAAGAAAAACAATTGCTGAAAAATGGCTCTTTTTTGTGGGGACATTATTACGTGGAACATGCAGGGGACACCCCCGCAACCTCCAAACCCTTTTTTATTTTTCGTGGGGAGCGGGGACACCCTTGCAACGCCCGCTGCCCCTGTCCCTATATACATGGTCACCTATATAGTGTTGCCACAACCTTTTCCCGGTGACATTACATGCGGCAACCATATATATAGGGATATCATTACCTGATACCATACTCACAGAATGTGAGAAATTGCAAGAGTGGTACGATAGAGGCTATGGCAATTTCGTATGTGACCAAAGAATGATCTTATCTGACCAGTTTTGGTCTGCCTTATATACGGCGGAAATTATGACTTATACTTGTGACGCCTTTTATATTTGGAAAAGAGCAATTATAAATAATTAATTTTAGGAGAGGGGATGCTACGCTCTGAACGATTTTGAGATTTAAATGGATTTGTTGGATTTTTGTGATGATAGAACTTTTAAATTTAGCATGAAATGTTTTATGCAAACCCATCAAGCTTTATTGATGCCATGTATTTTGTTTCATTTTTATATATTTTAACCTACAATGTATTACTATGTTATTTAGCGTATAAGGTTTTAACTAACCAATTTGCACTTTAAATTAAGAAAAAAAGATGTGTACAAAATGAAAATGCAGATGTGAGACAACACCATAGGAACATCCGGAGTGCCAGCTAAAGCACCAACACCTCCCCTTCCAGCTCAATGAAGCCTACGTGTCTGGACTCTGGACCCTCAGGAGGCAGGATCTGCTGTGACACGGTAGCGAACAGCAAGTTAGAGATGCATATTTACACGGCTCATGACGTAGCACTGTATCACAGGTCACCCTTTTCTGGAGCTGTAGTTTCTGCATGTTGGCGCAGTGCCTCTATAGCTCCAATCACCCCCTTCAATCATGCTGGTGACAGCATATGGGGCCACGGTGCGCTGCTTCAAAGACCCCAGGTCCACCCACATTCACCACTGCACCAGTGGCCAGGATCACTCATCAGACGGTGCGCCCAGCGCAGAGCCGACACCGCAACGTCCATCAGGAGTTTGCAGCCACAAAGAGGGTTGGGGGGCTGCCGTGGCCTCTGGTCCTCGCAAGGCTGAGGAGATGGCACCACGCCGCACTCGCTGTCACTTCAGCACCCACGCCCCCCCCACCGGGCTACACATACAGGGAGCATCAGTCTGCGGCTCACTCTCGGTCGGCTCCAGCCATAGCCACTGATCAGGCCCGCTCCTGGAACACATGCCTTACCCACGGACCTGCTCCCACCTGATGAGCGTTCTTTCGAGCGTGCAGATCGATAGGGAGACGCAGTAGAAGCACACGTTCAAATGATGGTCTGGGCCTAAACACTCGAGGCAAAGATTGTGAGGGTCCGCCACTGCATAATGTCTGGAGGAGACACACAAGGTGACGCCCTTACACTCCGGCGTAGGCAGAGGAAAATAAAATTACTGTGGTGCCAAGTCGGGAAGACAAACTGATGGACAAAAAGCATGGTAAGAAAAAAAGTGCGGCCGATTCCGCCTGCACAGAGAAAAGGACGGAAAGGCGATACGCCGGGCTGAGCTCAAGAAGGCGAGGCTAAAGCCACACACGCTGGCCCCACGTAAAAATAGAAAAAACACAATTATGTTTTGATGCTTTCAAAAAATGCTCTGAAGGACGGAATATTCCACAAGTATGGAGGAAAGAGGAAAGGACGTAGGAGTTAGAACTGATGATTGCCTCCACTATCCCATGAGCTGATACACAAATATCCCCCCCCAAAAATTAGAGATGTGCGCTACCTTGAACAGGGAAGGGAATTACCAAAACGAGTGATGGCAAGAGTAAGACAAACAAAAACTCTGCTCGCAGGTTGTGACCAGAATGGTTCTCATGACGGAGTAAGTTTGTCTGTGGTGCAACAATGAGGATGAAGGAGGTATCAGGCTCCACCTGAGCGCTAAGCAATCGATTAAGAAGGAAGGTGGTTATGGGAGGCTTGCACTAGTCAGCTGTGCCGACTATCGGGAAGGTGAAGGAAGAGGTCAAATTATGGGGGAGTAGCAGGTGAGGATCACAAAATTTAAGCAAAAGATGATGTAGGAGATTACACTATCGGGAAGGTGAAGGAAGAGGTCAAATTATGGGGGAGTAGCAGGTGAGGATCACAAAATTTAAGCAAAAGATGATGTAGGAGATTACAGTGGCAGAGCCAACTGGCAGTGTCAAATGCCAGCTTTGATCAGGAGATAAATCCTGGGTTTCAGAGATCCAGACTAGATTGCTGTTTCACAGGTTGCTAATGCGTGTTAATAGTCTCTGGCTGATGCCAGGTTGTTGCTATTTGTAGGGATGGAACATACTGAGTAGCTGCAGGTATCACAAATGTAGATTCCGGATTTCTGACAAAGATTGGAAGAGAAGATGGTGAGTGGGCGGATGCAACATTATTTTTGTGCTGAAAGCAGTTGGGGCACAAACAGTGCTCTCAGTCCACAACATGGAGGTCATGTTTAATAAAATTCAGTAATTGCACTTGCAGGGAACTTTTGCACTTCAGTACAAAACATCCCCTCTGTGCAATTAAGTTAATTCCCAAAAGGGAATGGAAATGCAAAGAGTAAAATACAAGCAAAATCATCTTTATATTTCAGTTTTCCACTCAGGCCTGAAGCTGAGCCATTTACATCCTATCTCTGTACTGCACTCTACTACTCATGCACAACACACTCTTACTCATACAGGAGCCCCCGCCCACGGAACAAGAACACAATATTGATGGCAGAGGCAAGATAACAGAACACTTAGCTTTGAGTAGTGGTGAGTCGGAGTGTCCCTGGTGTCTCCTGCAGAGTCCAAAACCAGATCACCTTGCAGTAGCAGTTCACTGCTGCAAGAAAACACTGCAATTAGTACATCTGCTATATACGACTGCCGCATGGGGCTTCACATGTGCAGACTTTGCATGGGTTATGAGCATGCGGTTTCAGTTTCAGCCGCACGTGGCTTGATTGCATTTAGCAGTCGCTTCCTGAGTCATGACTGTAAGTCGTCTCTTTAGTGATGTGCGTGACAGGTCGCGCTGGTAGGGCGCGCCGGTGCGTAGGCGTTGTTACACATGCACTGGGAGATGTGCAGGGGTTAATGGGTCAGTGCGCTGCGTTCCAAGCTTTTCGCTCGCTTGGTGCGGCATGCGGCAGCAACCGGCACTTATCTCAGTGGGAGGCAGGGGCCAGGACTTGAGTGGGGCTTCAACCCCTGTGCAACCTCCTGCTCCCCGTGATAGCTGAAGTGCTTGCAGGACTTATCTGAGGCATGTGAGGGGCCGGGATCTTAATCAAGTGGGGCGTGGCCCCTTGTGTGAGGTACTGGTGCCGGAGCTCCTGAAGACACGTGAAGTCTCGAGCACAAGCCCTGTGCTTCCCGTTGTACGTATGCGCAACGCTGAGCCACTCCCAACGTGGCCTGGATTCTGTAGTTTTTAGCCCATGAGCTGCCGGGAAATGCAGTGCTGTAGGCGTGTGGCCTGCAAAGAGGGCAAAGGAGTCTTTGTAATGGCCTGATGAGTTATGCTTGCTTTGCTTGTCCTTTTACTTCACTCTCAGTGTAGCAAACGCTCAGGGAAGCGTGTTCCTGTACTTTTGGCCTTCGCACTACTTGTCTAAGGCACTGTCCCTGGCCTCCAACCCTGACAGGGGGTATCTGCCCTCATTCAACCAAAGAGCTAGTCTTCTTTTTCTATCCTTGAGGGTTTTGTGCTAAATGAGGGACACATTTCGCAATCCTCCTGGATGTGATTTGGATATAGATAAAAAGTGCATTGAGAATGCTTCTCTCCCTCATATACATTTTTAATTCCACATGACTGACATGCTCTGAAAAGAGCTTTACGCTTTTCTGCCATATTTGAAGGGTAAAAGCACTTACCTTTTATTTGGAAGAAAGATTTTAGAGTTTTGAAGGAAATATGTTGGTTTCTGGCCTCATTTCTCCAGGAGAGAAAGCCTTGAAGACGCCTCAACACGATGTGCAGTTAGAATCTGAAGATGGCCTCCTGGGTGGGGCTTGTCAGTCGACGTTCCATTGGCTGAGGCAGAATGCACCCAAAAGGACATGGATGGGCTACTAAAATGAGCCTAAAAGTTCTATTATAAGCTATAATAAATGTTACTGAGGATTCCCAGCCTGTCGACAGGGAATATTCAAAGCATGCGAATCCATGAAAGATTCAATGCTGGGGAACTGCACCTATCCCAGTGTCAAAGGCATCTGTCTGCACAATAAAAGATTTACGATAGTCAGGAGCCCTGAGAACACATGTCTGGCACAAGGAGTCCTTTAAGCTTGAAAGGCCTTCTCACACTCCTCAGACCAAGAGACCTTCTTGGGTTTCTTTGGAGTAGTGAGGGCTTTCAGAGGGGCAGCTATGGTACCATAGTCTGCCATGTAATTCCTGTAGTACCCAGTGAGTCCCAGGAAAGCTCTCACTTGGGTTTGGGTTGTGGGGGTAGACCAGTCTTGTAATACCTGTACTTTACAGGGTAGAGGCTGAATTCTACCTCCACCAACCTCATGCCCATTGTAGACCACTGAACCCTGACCAATTTGGCACTTGCTTGCTATTATGGTCAGGTGGGCCTTCTGAAGAGTCTGCAACACAATCCCTAGGTGTTTCACATGTTCTTCCCAAGTGGGGCTCATCCAGATATGCTATGCAGAATTCACCCAATCCATTTAGAACATTGTCAACCAACCTCTGGAATGTGGCAGGTGCATTCTTCAAACCACATGGCATTACCCTGAACTGGTAATGCCCTTCTGGAGTTGAAAATGCTGCCTTCTGCCTATCATTCTCTGTCTGGGATATTTGCCAATACCCTGCAGTGAGATCAAAGGTGCTGAGGTACTTTGTAGCACCTAGCTTGTCTACCAATGTGTCTGTTCTTGGTAGAGGGTGAGCATCTGTCTTGGTGACAGAATTCAGAGTGCTGTAATTCACACAGACCCTTAACTCAGAGGTACCTGCCTTTGGTACCAGAAACATAGGGCTGGACCATGGACTACTGCAGGGTTCAATGACCTCTAGGTCCAACATCTTGTTGATCTCAGATTTGATGTGGGACCTAACTATGTCTGACATCTTATAGCTCCTACTTTTGGTAGGAACACTATCTCCGGTATTAATGTCATGTTTGCACCAAGGTGTCAAACCTGAAGTGAGTAAAAACAAGGTGGAGAATGGCTCCTGAGGAGACAGCTGAGGGGCCAACTTGACACCCTCAATGGAGCCCTCTGAAGGACTGGCTTGGAACAAATCAAGGAGGGGCTCAGATTCCACTCCCTCTTTGTCTGATGCCAAGAGCAGAACAGCCATTTAAACTGTAGGGATGAATGCCTTCAGTCTATTTCCATGAAATACTTTTGGGGCTTGACCAGGCTTTCCAATGTCCACTAAATAGTTCACCACACCAGGTTGCTCCACAACTCTGTAAGGGCCTGACTATTTATCCTGTAGGGCCCTAGCTAGCCCTTATTGGATTCATAATCAGGACATCCTACCAGGGGGGGAAGAGTACAAGTGAAGCTTTCTGGTCATGCCAATGTTTGACCAATGCCTGACCAGCCTTCGGCTTGTCACTGACCTGAGACATCAGTAAGGCCATGCTCTTTCTCAGACCTAACACATAGTCCACTAAATTTGTAGTGACAGGAGGAGTGTGGAGCTCCCATCCTTCCTTGACTATAGCTAGGGGTCCCCTGACATGGGGCCTCATTACGACCCAGGCGGTAAGGGGTTTACGGCAGCGTAAACAGCGCCGACCCTTACCGCCTGAGTACGAGGTCCCTTAGCGCCATGGAGCTTTTAACACCTGCTTTTAGCAGGTGTTAAAATCCATGGCGCTAAGGGACCATGGATTTAATTACGCCACCGTAATTTACGGTGGCGTAATTAACGCCTTCCCCACTCCCATTATGCCCTATGGGGCAAAAATGGGAATGGGGAGGGGTAAATGGGGATTGGGGACTTACCGCCCCGCCAAGGTCGGAATGGGGCGGTAAGTCCGCCAACCACCATGGCGTAAACGTAGTTTACGCCATGGTGGTAAAGTCACGGCCCAGGCGGTAACTTACCGCCTGGGTCGTAATGAGGCCCATGGTGACCAGAGAGAAGTTCAAAAGGGCTATATCACACCCCTTGATCAGGGACATCTCGGTGGGCAAAGAGCAAGCATTGTAAAAGGAGATCTCACTTTCTCGTCTGGGGCTCCTCAAGAGTTCCAATCATGCTTTTGAGAGTTCTGTTATATTTGGCAAGTGGCACAACTCCTACAGTGACCTTCCACCTGGACCCCCATCTTCTTGTATTTGTATTTATTTGTATTTGTATTTATTTATTTATAAAGCGCAGCCTGGCCCGGGGGCATAAGGGCGCATAAGGTAAAGCTGGTTACAAAGCTGGTTACAAGTGAGCGGTTAAGCAAAGTTACGTTGCAGTTACAGAGGTGTGCAGTCAAGACAATACAGTCGGCCAAGTTCCAAAATGGTTACAGGTAGGAACTGGCATAATAAGCAAGTGCATGCGCGGAGATAATAATTCCAGGAGAGTGGCTCAAGATCAAGAGGCTAAGTTAGGCTGTCAGAGGTCCGTGTTATGGAGCCAACACTTCGTGCTCTGTTTGAACCGGTTAAATGAAGGTTCTGCACGAAGATGTGGGGGGATGGTGTTCCATAGTTTGGATGCTTGTACCGGGAAGCTGGCTCCACCTGAGTTGTGGAGTTTAAATCTTGGTATGGTTAAGGTGTTGGTTTGGGCTGCTCTAAGAGGTCTCGAGGCAGAGTGAGGTCTGAAATGGTTAGTGAGGTATGCTGGAGCAAGGTTAGCCCTGACTTTGTGTGTTAGGGCAAGCGTTTTCAAGGATATTCTGTGCTTGACAGGGAGCCAGTGTAGGTTACGTCTGGTCTCGGATATGTGTGCTTTTTTGGGAATGTTAAGGGCAGCTCTGATAGCATTGTTTTGTACTACTTGTAATTTATTAATGTTTTTGAGGCTGGTGCCCAGGTAGAGGGCGTTGCAGTAGTCTATTTTGGAAAGGATTAATGCTCTCGCGAGAGTGATACAGTTAGGTGCAGAGATGAATGGTCTACAAGCAGTGATAAGCTTGCAAGTGTAAGCAGCTGATGAAGCTACTGCGTTAGTTTGTTTAGAGAGGGATAAGGTAGCATCAATGTAAATACCAAGAGTTTTAGTGTTATTAGAGACAGAGATGAGATTACCATCTATGGTAAAGGCTTTGAATGCAGGGTTGAGATTTTTAAGTTTGGCGTGAGTGCCCAGGATGATCAGCTCTGTTTTATCGTCATTGAGACACAAGCCATGGTGTGCCATCCATGCTTGTATAACGGAATAGATTTCATTGAGGGTCGTGCTGTCTGTTTCATAGTCACCCGTGATAGGAAAGAGTATCTGGGTGTCGTCCGCATAATTGGTGTACTTAACACCCAGATAGTCTAGGATATCGAAGAGGGGTTTCGTGAATATATTATAGAGTGTCGGGGACACGCATGAACCTTGCGGGACACCACAAAGTACTGGGGCCGGCTCGGCGGAATCGGTGGGAGAGAAGACCCTCATGGTTCTGTTCACCAGAAATGAGCTGATCCATGCCGTGGCTGCATCTGAAAAGTGGGCTGCGGATTTCAGGTGTTGACAGAGTGTTTGGTGGTTAACCAAATCAAACGCTGCTGACAAATCAAGCAATAAAAGGAGTGCAAGTTTGCCATGGTCTTTCAAGGTTTGGATCTGGGTGGTAAGGTCAATGAGTGCAGTTTCCGTGCCGTGTCTTGGTCGGAAGCCTGATTGCCTAAGCCCTAGGAGGTTGTTAGCTTCTAGATAGGCCTGTATTTGTAGGTAAGCTGCTCTGTCCAGTATTTTTAATAGGAATGGTACCGTAGTTATAGGTCTGTAATTAGATGGGTTGGCTGGGTCAAGCGTAGGTTTTTTGAGGAGTGGAATGACCCAAGCGTCCTTAAGATTGTCCGGAACTATTCCAGATTTGAACGAGGCATTGATGAGATTGGTAATGAATGGCGCCAGATCGTGTGCAGCTGCTTTAACAATCGGGGCAGGGCAGGCGTCACCTTGGCAATTTGAAGGTTTTAGTTTCCTGATGATGTTTTCTACTTCCCACGTGGAAAGGGGAGAGAAGCTGAAGGGTTTACAGGTCGTGTGGAAGGTTGGAGGTATGTTAGGCAGATGTTTGTAGTTAGAGTCTGCAGAGAGCACAGATTTTTTTGCGTTAATTTTGGATTGTAGGCGAGCTATTTTATCTAGTAAGGCTTTCTGGATGTTGCTGCACCATAATGCGTCAGTGATACCTTTGTCGATAGGGGTAACAGGGGATTCTAATTCTTTGAGTATTTTGAAAAGTTCTTTAGTATTGGATTCCGCTTGTGTAATCCTTTTGTTGTAGGAGTCTTTTTTGGCGCAGAGTATGGCTTCTTTGTAGCTAGAGGATACTAAGGTTAGTTCAGATTTGTTATGAGCTGTGGGGTGTTTTTTCCAAAGTGCCTCAGCGGTTCTTTTGGCTTTGCGTAGTTCTCTCAACTGTGGTGTGAACCAAGTGTTAAGGTGACGCTGTGGTTTCGGTTTCCGCAGTTTTAACGGGGCAATGGAGTCCAGAGCTTTAAGTATAGCCTGGTTGTAGGTGTCCACTAGAGCTGTAGGGTCTGTATCTGAATCAATGTTATTCAGTATGGGGAGTAGTAAAGGTAGGAGTTTGTCGGGAGTGATGTCTTTCTTGTTTCTCGTTCGGATGGCAGGGGCGATGGTAGGCGCTGAATGAGTAGTGTAAGCTTTGATAGCAAAGGTTAGTTTGTGGTGGTCTGACCAGATGCAAGGGTCATTAGATAGGAGGTCAATAGGGCAATTGATTTGTGAGATCCAGTCTAGAGTTCTACCTTTGATATGGGTAGGTTCGTGGATGATCTGCGTGTGACCCAAATCAGGTAATGAATTAGCTAAGTCAAGGGCGTTAGTGTCTTTAGGATCGTTGAAACCGAGGTTGAAGTCTCCAAGTAAGATGGTTTGCGAGTTAGGTTTGGTGTTTATGGATATAAGTGAAGCAATGTCCTCTGAGAAAGAGGAGATAGGTCCAGGTGGTCGATAAATGAGGTGCACGGTGACCGTATTGTTAGGTGAGAGGGGTAGCTTAATTGACAAGGATTCGGCAGACGGGATTTGCGCATCTTGGATGATTTTGATGTCGAGAGTATTTCTGTATATGAAGGCAAGTCCACCTCCCTTTGTTTGAGTGGTGTTTCTGTCAGATCTAATGATGGCATAATCAATAGGTATTGCGAGGGCCAGAGATAGGCCTGATGCGGCATTAAGCCAGGTTTCAGTGACTGCAAGGACATCAAGGTTTTCGTAGGTTATAAAGTCAGCAATGTCGAGAGCGTGGGCAGGAAGGGACCTGGCATTCACTAGTGCTGCTTTGATGAGTTTATCTAGTTTGAGGTTTTTTTTTCCAGGTGTTGGCGGTGGAGTGTGGGCTAGATTGTTGACGTCAAAGGGGGGAACAGCATGATTATGGGCAGGATGCAAGTGTTTCATGGTGCGGGCCCTTAGTCTGGAGTTCCTGCCTAGGATACTAGGGTGGTGAGAGTACGGGGCGGTAGGTGTTGGCGGTGGAGTGTGGGCTAGATTGTTGACGTCAAAGGGGGGAACAGCATGATTATGGGCAGGATGCAAGTGTTTCATGGTGCGGGCCCTTAGTCTGGAGTTCCTGCCTAGGATACTAGGGTGGTGAGAGTACGGGGCGGTAGGTGGACTGGTTCGGATGTTCAGGCTAGTATTTCTCTTCAGTGTGCTGGGGTGGAACGTGTCTGGGTGGTTGGCTGGTCTAGTTCTAGAGTTCAGTCTAGAATTTCTGATGGTGATAGTGCAAGGTTGGTTAGGTGTTGGTTTGGAGGCAAAGTGACGTATCCAGAGTGCTGGGTCATCCAGGTATAGGTTTACGGGTGTCGTGATGCTAGGCCTCAGGGAGGAGGTGGTGTGTGCCATGCCTGATCTAGTGGAGGTGTATTGTTTAGAGAGTAAGTTGGGCTGACTAGACCAGTAACTACTGTAAGTGTACAGTAGGTGGATGAGCGTTGATAGGTACCAATACATGATGTTTAAGGGGATACCGGTACACAGGAGGACAGGGGTGGTCTATTAGCGAATAGAGACACAGCATAAATTAATTGAGTTTGATCAAGGGGTAGCTATGCAAGGCATCCTAATAGTCATCGTGGTCTGTAGGCGACCAAATGACCAAGGCACAACACAATGCTAAATGAGGCGACCAAAAGGCACAGCACAATGCTAAATGTGGTCTGATAGGCGACCAAAAGGCACAACACAATGCTAAATGTGGTCTAATAGGCGACCAAAAGGCACAACACAATGCTAAATGTGGTCTAATAGGCGACCAAAAGGCACAACACAATGCTAAATGTGGTCTAATAGGCGACCAAAAGGCACAACACAATGCTAAATGTGGTCTAATAGGCGACCAAAAGGCACAACACAATGCTAAATGTGGTCTGATAGGCGACCAAAAGGCACAACACAATGCTAAATGTGGTCTAATAGGCGACCAAAAGGCACAACACAATGCTAAATGTGGTCTAATAGGCGACCAAAAGGCACAACACAATGCTAAATGTGGTCTGATAAGCGACCAAAGGTACAGCATAGACCATAGACATTAAGAGCGTGGAATAGTGAAATGTGTATTGACCAGTGCTGTAAGACATCCGATCATCATGGTTCAGGGGCGGCATCAGTGAGTGTTTGCTAGGAACAAGTGCATAGGCAGCAATGGTGTTGAGCGCGCTGCACGAGCAGGGTACGCATCATGTGATTGGACACGGGCTGGTGCACCCTAGGAGCAAGATTACGGCTGGCTAAGAGCGTCCAACATGTGGTGGGAGGATGTACCGTACGTGTGTAGTATGCGGTGAGCAGAAGCACATGTGGGGCTTTGTATGAGTGCAGGAGTGAGGGCACAGATCTTACCAAGGTGTTCACGTAGCTCTCGTAGCTTTAACCAGTCAGAGCCTGCTTGGCGGTGGGCGGCACGTGTGTATTGTACCAGATGGGGCAAGGTTCCTCCAGGATCGCACTATTAGGAGCGATTATCTTGATATCAAGATGGCCTATAAGGGGGACCTCATGTGTCTCCTGCAGGAAGAAGGGCCTCACTTGAAGGAGAACCGCCAACCTCCTATGGTCTCCATCAGTAGACTCTGTGGGCTCACTATATAGAAGCCCACCTTATTTTATTTTGTTAATTTGTACTGTGCCGAAAGCCCACATGGATTTCTAAACTCTGACTTGGTGGCCAAAAGTTTAGGAGGCCAACCTCGGTTTAGTAAAACAGGGGCACCTTCTGGACAAGCCAGACCAATCTTGGTAGCTTGGCAGGCGGCCAAGACTAAGTCTCAGGAGGAGTGAGAGTGATCAGAAGCCCACAATGAGCACAGACAGCAATGGACCACAAATTACTCTTAGATAAATGTATATAAAAATTATCTATACATTTATTGTCGGCCGGACCTAATAGACAAAAGTAACTTTAGCAATGAGAAAACAGTTATCACACAAATCCTTAAACTATAAAATATATATCGATTACATTTCCTAATGCAATTCAGTGATAAGAGTCACCCACAACCTATAAAGAGAGGGTTAAGTTAAAACATAAAAGTCATAATCAAAAAGGAGCACACACCAGGCAAGAAACAAGCTATTAATTACAGCTGGGCAAACAAAAATCAAACAGAACAGTGGACTGGAACTGATTCATGAGAGCTGACATCTTGGTATACATACAGCAAACTTTTGTCTTATACTACAAAATATAATGGTCAAGCACTTAGAAACACTTACAACTCAGGATGTTCATATTTTCGATGTTTCCCAAGTATTTCATTGTCTAGGTTATGTCATATCCTTAGAGCTAAATGTATGTTAGTGAAATTTGATTGGAGCAAACATATCAACAGTATCTCAACTCATCACCTTCCCATGTGGCGCCACATTGCTTCTCACCCCTCCCAGGAACCGTTTGCAATTTGTAAAATAACATTTGTGCTGACCGCTGGGACTTTATTATTATGCCATTGGTCAGCGCAATTGCGAAAGGAACACGAGACTCCCTACTTCTGGTGGGAAGGGAGACATTCACACAGTACCTGCTTGATAATGGCCTTCAGAAACCTTGTAGTGGATACTCTGAAGGCTGGCCACCTCCCAGGGACATAGAAACGGACCGTTGGATTGTCCTCCCAGGAGCGCCACTTCGTTCAGCTTCCCATTTCCATAACCACCTGCCGAAAGGCCATCGTAGCCATGTGTATGGTTCTCTGGCTCTGATCGACTTCCCTTCTACCCCCAGTGCCCGCAGGACTGGCCTGCTGCCCTGTCATTCCATCACCCAGTGTTGTCTTAACTGCTTTGGTCTGCACCGGACGCGCAGCTTGAGCCTCATCACCCTGCTCCCTGACTCATAATGCGCTGATCATATGTTCAGAGCAGCTGTCCTGGGCAAGGCCCAACCTGGGGGCATCCCTGCTGAGTGTGTTTACATGGGATTTTTCCCTTTCTCGAAAGCTCCCTGTGCCGGTGGCATACACACTGCATCCCTACCTCCCGCATTTCCCGCCAAGGCTTTCTTTCTTGATGTGACTACAGCTCGTTGGTGTGCATGTGTTCTCTCCGCCCCCCCCCCCAGGAGGATCCCTATCCCCTCTTGCTTACTCTCGAAGCTGGTAAGTGCACCCCACCTATTAGGTGCTGAATTAGCACCTTTAATACAATACCATCCAAAACTATTTACAGAAATCTTTCCCTCCCTCCCATATACCTTCAAGTTGGTTTGGTCCAGGATCTGACAAACAACATAAAGAGTCGGGCAGCATCAAAAGACGGGCCTTGCGCTGCAGCAAGCATCTATACAGCTCAAGCCAGTTTTAAGGTACCTTTTTAAACCAAAGAGTTCCGGTCTTTCTTAAATACAACTTAGCAGGAGGGCGCGCCTGAGCAGCCGTTAAGATGGTGTCTTAACTCTTCAGCTCCACTGGGCTCTGCATAATCCTACACAATAATCGTAGCTCGTATAGGTCACTTGCACCCTCTTCATTTTTTGCACTGTTGCACTTCTGCTTGATACTGTGTTGGGGTGGCCTGTTTTGTAAAGTAATACTCTGCTGCTTCCACTGAGGTGCAATGGTTCTATGTTCGGTGGTGTGTTGTGAAGTATATTTTCCTTTAGTTTTCACTGTGATCAAGCAAGAAGCACAGCCCCATGGACACCTTCCTCCGCATCCCGGCCAGGTCCAATTTGAATCCTTCGCAGTCCATGGCGGCAGTTGCTGATAATCCATCATCTCAATGTTCTGCGCCAACAGAGCTGCAGTTGATAATGAAAGGCATGCAAGATGGTTTTGCGTCCATTGACACCAAGTTGGAGGACCTAGCTATTACCTCCCTTTGCACTAAACTTGAAAAAGAGAGCAGGCACATTAACAAAGCCGAACAAAGGATTGGAGATGTTGAAGATGGCGTAACTAAACTGGAATCTGCTGTCTTCACTCTTGATAAAGGCCTGCACGCAGTTAAACAGAAGTGTGATGTTCTTGAATCACGGTCCAGAAAAAACAACATCCGCATTATTGGGATTCTGAAGTAACCTCTCTGGGACCTATGGAGCCTTTTGTGGAGGAAATGTTGCATACTCCGTTGGATGGGCCAGCTTTTGTTGCGGCAGTTTCTGATTCAGTGTGCACATCGTTCCCTACAGCTCAGACCTAAACTCAGACCTAAACCTGGGGTGCCACCTCACCCCATCATCATAGCGAGACCTTTGAACAATAGAGACAGAAACCTGGTTTTGTAGCTATCGTATCGTAAGAATATCATAGTTCGGGAGGATATCTTGCGCTCATGAATCATGAATAATGATGTTGGACTTGTTAAAAATGTGAAACTTAGATTAAGTGTTTGCTGTGAGCGCAAGATATCCTCCCGAACTACGATATTCTTTGTTTACTTGCTACAAGCTCTGTGGGAAGCTTGAAGGAAGGATATCACTTGCTGCCGACTTTTCTTTTAGGATTCAAGAGTGGCAAATAGTGCACGCAATCCAATAGCAATCCCTCATAACTGTGAGTCTGATTTCTGGCCAGGGAGCGTGGGGAGTTGCCCTTTAACTCCCTCCCTCCAATCAGCCCCCAAATCGTTTGATACAGTCAGGCACTTCTTATTGGAACATCAAGTCTGCTATGCTATGCTTAGTCCAGCTAAATGAAGAATACTGCATAATGCCCATCATTATTTTTCCACTACTGCATCAGAAACTATATCCTACAGTGACGAAAACATTCCTCTAAGGCAGCAGGTCCCTTGGCTCCATTAACCCCTCCCCAACACAGTCGCAGCATTCCATTGTTTTTGCCTATGCTGGGAAAGTTGGTTTACTGATTATTTCCTAAAGAGGGTTTGCCATAATTGTTATCCCTCACTGGTAACACAAGCCCAGCGAACTGGGCCTCCCCTCATATTAGCATGGATGTGCTGTGCGTAGCTTCCCCCATGGTGTTTCCTACACAGATGTTATGCAGGGGTAACACTGTCCTGTTTGGGAAGACGGTGGGGGTGGGTTGATTTGGGGGAAGGGTTTGGAGGTTTGTAATATTTGTTTTGTTTTTTATATGCTGGCATGACATGCTGGAATTCCATTGCTATATACCTGACCTCTACATGGTATCCGATTTAAGATTGAGTAGAAAGCTCCAATGTCACTTCTATTTTTGAGTTGGAATGTCTGTGGTATTAATAATCCTGCCAAGGCAAGGAAATTACTTACATATACTAAGATTGTATGCTACAGAAAAATCACGCACTTGCAAAGATTTCTCTGAATTTTGCTAGACAGTGGGGTGGGAATAGACTTTACACTGAATATTCCTCTGAAACTCATGAGGTGTTGACGCTAATACACAAGTCAGACCTGTTTCACTGTACTGTCAACTATTGACTTGAATGGGAGGTATGTCCTCGTTTGGGGTAAGCAGTTTGATAGACAGGTTCTATTAGTTAACACATGTGGACCTACTGTTGACACCCCCACCTTTTATGAGGATGTTGTTCAGATTGTAATTGCTGAGGTTGAGTCGCTGATATTATGGGGTGGTGATTTCAATGTCCTGCTGGATCATACCTTCAAAGGACCAAGAACAGTATCCTTTTCGGCGAGAGCATTAATTCAGTCGATGGCCATCCTCGAGACTTCAGATGTTTGGCAATGTACCCACCCAGATACTTAGGAATTCACTTATTACTCTAAAGTTCACAACATGCACTTGTAAATTCATCTCTGGCTAGTTTCATCCTCGCTGATCAGTGCAGTCGATTCTTGTTCAATTTTACCACTTTTTCAGATCTTTCACCAATATTGTTGGCTTTTCGACTGGCCAAAATCTCACCCCATTTGGAGGCTCAACTCCTCTTCATTATTGGATACAATATTTGCGGACAGCCTTTATGATCACATGACACAATTTCTTGAGACCAATACTGACTCTGTCATCTCTGATGACTCTCTGGGAGACCTTTAAGGCTTTGTTCCTGCGGTGGCATTCTCATCTGCCTGTGGAATATTGAGGACCATACGCTCTAAAGTTAATGTCTCTGAGTCTATGCTCTGAAAGTCGGAGAATCAATACGGGGCCACTCCATCCACAAAATGGATCCTTCAACACATTAAATTGGAGCTTATTAATTTTCAAGATCTCGCAGAGTGTGTGGTTTGTTACATTAATTACCCAACCTTGGCGCAGATGTATGGTGAGGCGGATAGACCAGGCCGGGTTTTGGCTAGAGTCATAAAATCAGAAATTAAGAGAACAGTCATCTCTGGCATTAAGTCCCTGCAGGGGGTTGTGACTGCTGACCCTCTTGCTATTAATACTGCATTTATTCAATGCTGCACCTATGGAGGCAGGCAGCGGGCAGTTTTGCAGCCTGGTGAAGTGAATCCAAAGAAGGCGGAGGAGCCCTGTGTCAGCGTTTGCTCACATAACATCCGTGTTTCTTAGTGCAGCGAGGGCAGGCAGCAGGCAGTTTTGCAGAGCTACTGGGGGTTTACCAGGAGAAATGATGCCGACCGAGGATTGAGGATTTGCCTGCACTGAGCAGTGTAGCAGGGCTGTAGACGCTGCAGGTGGGAAAAGAGGGTAGAATCGTGGGGTTGAGGACTTCCTTTTACCTCCCCTTCCCCTTGTTCTACTAGCGCAAGCCCTGCGTGCAGCTTCCTGCCGGCTCCTTTGATGAATCCCCCAGGTATGTAATCAATATCTGCACACGACATGACATAACACGCTGCGCATGCTGAACATTATTCAGCGGGATTTTAAAAACAAACGCTGAAAAAAGCAGGTAACACTGAAATGCATACTTTTAAAAAATATATTCCTAACGTGCTTGGCAATTGTTTATTTCATATTAAAAGGCAGCTGGTAGTATTTCACGGCCTGGAAAAAAAACTCTCCTTGCAACTGGGATCAAAACTGTGCATTTTGATATTTGACCTCTGACCTTGGAACCTTATTGCTGCCAGTTTTGTGTTAATAGGTTAACTAACTGATCAAGAACAAGTCAAGTGGAGCGGGGAGGGGAAGATGGACCGCGGATGCCCCGTAAACTGTCGGGCATTCCCCGCTCACTGTGTTGCCCTAACTCGTGCTGAAATGTGCCGTGTTGGTTGAACTGCGCAGTTTTCTTTTTTTTTCTTCTCCTTTCTCTTGAGGATTTTTTCTAGCTATATTTAGATGCTATATTTTAAATGTTATCATGAGTTCTCTAGACGCAGGATCCTCTAGCATTTTTGGAACCAACATATTTTATGTTTACTATTTTTATTTTTACCATCATACATTGCAAAGCTGGGACTATATCTATATTGAACTTGTTGGATTTGCTAGAAATGATTTATAATGTATGTGCTCGTTGTATTATTTAATTACTTAACTGACCAGAAATCAAGCACTCACACTTTAGCACCTTGCACTTTTTGCATTTTTGCACCGTCCATTATTGCACTATTGCACTTTAGATTGATTGAGTGTCCACTGAACCTTAAGAACCAGAGTTTTAAAGTACCAAAGTATTTCTACTCTAGTCAGTATTTGGTGGGTAGATAATTCAAAGGGGCCTTTTGGGAGGGGGGGTGGTCGCTGCTTTGGGCTGAAGTCCCTGTCTGTTTTTTACTTGAAGAAGAAGTGTTGCACTTTCCTGAGCTACTGGGAATCGTGAGGTTGTAGCTGCAATAGGGGCGATAGGTTCCAATATTAACACTGGTTTATTGGCTCTGGTCATTAACTACTGATTTATAGGTGCAGCGATCTAGCAATAGAATGGTGAAATGTAAAGCAAACTCCACCATCTCCCCAGATACCAAACATAAAAGGGTATACAAGCTTTTTGAGTCCATGTGTCTGGTCGGATCATTCATCCATCACATGCACGCTGACAATAAACACCCCCAACAAGAACAACACTAACAACGAACCAAAAAAGGTTAAAAGTAGGAACTATAAAAAAATAGAACCTATTCATCTAGAGCAGTGCCTAAACAAAATTCTTAGTGAGTCCAGGGAAGATGATTCATGTGATAAAATAATTGCTAATTTCTCCAACCAGGCAAAACAAATGGTAGACCTAAGAGCTCCCTTGAAAAACAAAGTTGTTAGACCTAACAACAACCACCAAGTGGTTTAATACCACACTTACTGAACAAAAAAAACAAGAAAGGAAAAACGAGGAGAACTGGCAAAAAAATCCATCCATGGATAATAAATCCAAATGTAAAATAAGTGAAAAATTATACAGGGAAGGCATAAACACTGCGCAAAATAATTTCTATAATGAACAAATCAAAACAGCTGAAAACTAAACTTGCAAACTCTTTGAAATTCTCAAAACAATAGAAAAACCCAAGATCCAAATCCCTACTTTTTCTCCTTCTCAAGAAGATTGCAATAAAGTACAAAATGCCTTCACAGAAAAAAGCAGGAAGGCTAGGAACGCTCTCAGAGAAGACCAAAAACTAATTTCCAATCAAACAGCATTAGACCTAGAAGCAAAACTGACCATAAATCAAGAACCTTTTAAATTCCATCAAATCTTCACAGAAGAAATGTTGGAAACATTAAGATCAATTAAACCCACTGCCTGTGCCGAGAATATAATTCCATCCAAATTCATTCTTGAGAATGCAACCACCTCTGTGCCATTACTCACTAAAATGGTGAATGCCTCCTTTCAGGAGGGCCACGTCCCAATAGACATCAAAACAGTCACAATAACACCACGAGCAAAAAAAACGAACTTGACCAAAAGGAACCAAACAATCGAAGGCCTATAACAAATTGTAACTTTCGATTGAAAGTATTAGATAAGGTCTCCACTAAACAACTCCAAGCTCATGTAGAAGCCAATAATATCTTACATAAAGAACAGTCTGGCATTCGTGCTGTACATAGCACGTAGACCGCTATGATTGATCTCTAGTCTCATATGAGGAGCATTGTTGAAGATGGAAATGCGGGCTTACTCGTCTTACTCGACCTCAGTGCAGCCTTTGACTTGCTGGATCATCAACAACTTAAGTAAGCACTCATGAAGGGAGCTAACTGCTCCCCAGAAGCAATAGACTGGTTAACATCTTTTATAGCGAATAAGAAATCTAAAGTAGAATTGGGGGGGGACAATTTCTCTCACGAAGAAACAATAGGTTGCAAGGGTACCGCAGGGGGCCAGTTTATAGCCACTACTCTTCAACTTATACATCAGGTACCATTGTCCGATTCTTGAAAAAATTGTCATATTTTTTACAAATTATGCGGATGATACGCAGCTGATCATTAAGCTGAGTGGCGATTACGCCCAAGAGAGCGCCAAGGTCAGTGAACTATATAAAACCATCGAAACCTGGATGACTAACAATTGGTTATGTTTTAACGCAAAAAAAAAATGAATTGATGATCTTTGGGACTAATCAAGCCAGAACTAAACTAAACAAACAATATGAATCCCTGCTGATAAATAACATGCAAATCAAAATCGTAAATCAAGTTAAAACACTAGGGATCCACCTGGAGGCCTCCTTAAGTGCAGAGGCCCATGTCTTGCAGTTAAATAAAAACTGATAATACTATCTGAGATTGCTGTGCAGAATTTGACCCTTCCTGAACGAGGAAAACTGCACCACAGTCACCAGAGCAACCATAATGTCAAGACTTAACTATGGAAACGCACTTCTGTTGGGCGCAAACAAGGGTCAGATTGCAAAATGTCAAAAGATTCAAAATAACGCTGTTAGAATCATAAAAGGGAAAAGAAAATCTGACCATATCAGCGAGGATAGGAGAAATCTCCACTGGCTATCAATTGAGGACAGAATAAAATTTAAAAAACTCATTCGGACCCACCGATGTGTATATGGTTCAGCCCACGCATACCTTAAGGCTAAACTGACTATGTATATTCCAAAGCGGACCCTGAGATCTAAAACACTGGGACAACTAGAAACCATCAGATTTAAGAAAACAAATGGTCTTGGATCTGTTTTTATACCATAGCAGCCACCACATGGACCGGACTCCACTCATCACTCAGGCTTGAAACATCATATAGCATCTTCCACAAGAAAATCAAGACCCACCTATTTCGATAAAGGACCAGTGACTGACTACAATCGCTCCCCTGACTGAAAACTACATGTTATTTGTTTCTTCCTGTAGCTTGTATGTTCAAAGTCCATGTGTCTATGTTGTTGGCGCCCAGATGCCTGCGGGCTTCAGTGCGGTAAAAGGAAATGAATAAATAAAAATAAATAAATAAATGAAGTTAATGTTCTTATCTCAGAAATGAAGTTTTTTTAAATTATATTGATGGGGGGATGTCTCGAACCTACCAAGTCTAATTGCGCTGTTGTGGATGATGGTATGAATGCAATAGTGGTAGATGAGACAGAAGAGGATGGTAGGCCCACATGACTCCCGATGCACTCTACTTGAGCAGTGGTATTGGGCTGAGCAGTGGTATTGGGCTGAGCACTGTGATGAGGGAGATGACTCCTATTGCACTTGCCATGAATTGGACCTCTTCCCTGACCCCACCTGGTCTTCCCACCTTTCCCATTACCTGTGGTGCCTTGGGGACATGGGTCTGATTCTTCACGATGTTGCAGGGGCCACTCCTCCTCCTTTTTACTTCCTGTGCGGCTCCACGGCTGGCTGGTGGTCTCAGCGTCGTTTCTGGAACCGACGGTTCACCTTCCAGCGGTCACGCCACCACCAAATGAATCGGCTACCTGCCGGCTCCCAGGACGCCCCGACAACGTGCTATTCTTCTTGTCTCCCCTCCTAATGAGACCCGAATGCTTAAGCTGCAACATTCCAAGTTTGAACTTCCCGGCCTTTGTTCGCGTACTGCTGGCTTTCACGGTGAGAGCTCCTTAGTCCGTCCTTGCTTTCAACTATTGACTTTGCCCTGGCGTGACATCAACACCATTTTGGAAAGTCTCTTTACCACTCTTCATGCCTTCAGTGAGCCACCTTGTTACAGTACTTGGCTGGCTTTACATATGGATACTCCATATGCTTCTCATGTTCTTCTTCGTCCCAGTATATTCTCTATTTTTTTTTTTTTCCCCCCGAGTGGGGAAGTGCACCAGTCCTGGAGGTACTGCAATACCAGGTTGATGCGTGGAGTGGACAGAGCAAGCTCCCATTCCATCTTTTCACAGTCATGACTTTACAATAAAACATGTTTCCACTATCAATGGTGAGAGAAAATGGTGATCATAATGGTAGGGGGTTATGGGACAGGGTTTTATGGAGGCTTTTCCCCATGTGGATGTCCTTATCCCCAGGAGGGGAGACCCTCCCTATGAGGTCCTACCGCATATTACCACCCCTAAGAGGAATATTGCGTAGCCTCATAGGATAGGGCACCCACTTGGGGAGAAGTGACAAGACCTGGTAAATCATCACACTATGGGCCTCATTACAACTCAGGCGTTAAGGGTTAACGCTGTCGTTAACCCTTAACGCCTGATTCCGATTTTAACGGCTGCTTTTAGCAGCCGTTAAAATCCATGGCGCTAAACCGCCTTGGTGCTAATTACGCCACCGTAATTTACGGTGGCGTAATTAGCGCCTTCCCCACTCCCATTATGCCCTATGGGGCAAAAATGGGAATGGGGAAGGGTAAAATGGGAAATGGGGATTTACCGCCCCACTCACCTTGGAATGGGGCGGTAAATCCGCCATCCACCATGGTGTAAACGTAGTTTACACCATGGTGGTAAAGTTGGCGTACTTACCGCCTGGGTCGTAATGACCCCCTATGTGTCTAGTAATTTTAGTAGCTGTTGCTATAATAAACCTCTAAGATATGTAAAGCATGAATGATCATATTTTCTGGACACAAAAGTATAGTTGCATTTCATTTGGATGTTTGGTGTGTTGCTTGCTGTGTATTAGCACCTCATTCTGCAGAGCAGAGAGAAAGAAATCAAGCAAAGATCACAACACAGAAAAAGAGGTGGTAGTAAAGATACAAATGTTGTGGCAGTTAAGAGTCAGTAACAGGGTTTAATACAGTGACAGATGTAGTGGTGGAGTTATGAAGTAGCAGCAAAGATAGGTACAGACTTAATGAGAGGTAGCAGCAAGAAGAAAGAACAGACAGAAAATAAATGTAAAACAAAAGGAAAAGCAATTTAAAGAGAGTATTAAAAGTAAAGGCATTAAGCAACATTTATTTATTTATTTGGATATTTGTAATGCACACTATACGGCAGAAATGTTTTTCGAAGCGCATCAAGACAAGGGGGTGAGGGGCAGGGAAAAAGGAACAGGCTACAAAATAAAAACAAAAATGTTTTTAAAAGGTCTTGAAGCATTCAGAACGTGCAAGTCCTCAAGCACGAAAGAAGGGGAGGGGAGGTGAAGGAAGGGTAGAATGGAGGAAGACAAACATAAATATTTGGACTAGGTCGTGAAAAGATTTGGAATGTGCAAGTGTTGAACATGAAAAAGGGTGAGGGGGAAGAAAACGGAGTGCAAGAGGGCAAGGGGAGAGGTACAATACGAGCAACAAGTAAAAGTGAAGGGACAAGTCGGCAGATTGCATTAGGAGTCCAGAAGCAAATTGCGATTGTCAGGTAAAAGTGAGTGCAGCCTGGCAAAGACTTGCCTCTTAGATTGAGGGTTACATCAGGCAAGAGACAACAATAAGGACTAGGCAGGTAAGTGACTCCAGCCTGGAAAAGCCTCACCGTATAGAATGAGGCAAGCAGACAACAATTAGGACTAGGCATGTAAGTGACTGCAGTTAGGAAAATCATTGCTTCATAGAATGAGGGGTACATCAGGCATGTAGTCAACAAGAAGAAATAAGCAGATAAAAAGAGAAGAATGAGGGAAGCCTCGCTATGGCAAGAAGGGAGGAAAAGCAGACATACAAGACAGAGGAACAGAAGGTAAGGATTACAATAATAGAACAGAGGGCACGTGAGGGGTCAACGAAGGAAGGAGGCAGCAAGCACAGAGTGATGCAGCATGAGACATGAAAAGTAAAATGAAACAATAGAACTCAGGACGAAAGGATGTATGGGCTCACAGGCACATTGTTATAAGTGCAAAAGGACAGAAAGTCTTGTCAACATGGAGGGTAACAACAATAATGCAGCAACCAGGCAGGTATACAATGAGGAAGTCCCAATGGTGGAGGAAGGAGGGCAGAACTGGTCGCCCAGCCTTAATGAAACAAGACAAATGTAGTTTAACGGCAGGGAAAGAAACAGGCAGGAGGCCATGAGCACAAGAACAATGATAGTCCAGAAAGGATAGTGCCAAATGTTGCTATGAGCAGCGATCCAGGAATGGGGGGATCCGACAAAAGACAGAAGCACTGTAGCAGTGGCCACACTTGGCATGAGTAACGGATAGAAGGGGGATGAGACAGAGGGAAGGTGTTAAGTGCCTTCCTTAACTAGGTGAAGACAAAGGTGAAGCAGCAGATTGTCACAGGAAGCATGGCAAGGATGAAAACGGGAAGAATGGGAACATCAGGGCTTAGAGACCCGCCAATCATTGGAAGCCCCGGACAGGCCCAGACAGTCAAGGTAGACACTCAGCTCCTTTTCAGGCTTCCCTCTGCCACCTCTTCTCCTTCTCTCATCTCTGACTGTCTGTCTGCTATCCAGGAGTGGTGTGCTACCAATGATCTCTGCCTTAATGCCAGTAAGACAGAGATTCTCTTCACCGGCACACCTGCACCCTTGTTTCCTGCCACTCCCTGGCAGGCCTCCCTTGGCCATCTTTCTTCTCCCACCTGTGAACTAAGAACCTCTTGGTCATCTTCGACTACACACTCTCCTTTTCTCCTCACATCTCCGATGTCTCTAAGAAGTCAAACTAACAACTGCACCTCCTCTGAGGTATTCTTCCTTTCCTCTCCTTCCCCCATAGACTCACTGTCTCTAGAGCTCTGGTTCTCTCTAGGCTGGACTACTGCAACAGCTTATTTCTAAATCTGCCTGCTTGTACTCTCCGCCCTCTGCAACTCATCCAGAACAGGACTGTGAGACTTTTCCTGGCCTCATGCCCAGGGATCGCATCTCTCCAGCCCTGAAGTGTCTTCATTGGCTCCCAGTGGCTGCAAGGATTCAAGACCCTTTGCATTGTCCACAAGGCTTTCTGGGGCCTGGGTCCACTTTACCTTCAACTCTCCCTCTGTAAATACCTTCCTACTCGAGCACTTTGCTCCTCCACCTCCACCTCCCTCAGGGTCAGTCGCTTCTCCAACCAACAAGTTTGGGGTAGATCTCTTTCCTTGGCTGGGGCCTCCCTCTGGAAAGCCTCCTTGCCTCTCTGAAACTTGAGAACCATCTTCGGTTCCAGAAGCACCTCAAGACCTTCCTCGTTGCTTCTGCATTCACTGTTCCTTTCCCCTGCTGATGTGTCTGATTCGGCACCGGGCACCTGGTTACCCTCTGACTTTCGGGCCCAGGTCCCTGCCCACCCTAGCCACACACCTGCACTGCCTCCTGGCAACCCTTGTACTTGGGTCTGTATCTGAAACCCTACAGTCCCCTTACCTGCACTTATTAGATTCCCCTTGTCTGTGCTTTAACCTTGCACTAGCCACCTGGCTGGCTGCACTACCTGTTGTTGTCTTATCCCTTGCTCTGCACTTTCCACTCCTCCCCTACCCCTTGCACTTTTCCCCCGTCCCTCTACCCTGCCCTTGAGCATTCTCAATGTCACTCGGCCTAGTAAGATAGTTGTTTTTGTCCTCCCTTGTTCCTCTCCCTTGCCTTGTCAGGACCTGAAACACTTCTGTATGTACGCGATACAAATAAAATATCATATCATATAATGCCAAGTAACATAACATAACATATCGAAAGGCCCTGCCAATCCACATGTAGCAGCGGCGGGTATATAGCTTCAAAGGTGGAATCCTGAAGTGGAATCAAGGCAGCCATGATTAAGAGGAGTCAGCGCTGCAGTAAAATGCAGTGCAAGCCCACAAGGCTTACCTTGGGATCGAAGTCCTGCCTCACACTATCATCAGTGAGCACTCTGGGCCAAGGATGGAATCAGGCCCAGACAGGCGAGGTAGAGGGCCCTTCGATGAGGCCCTTAGATGGGAGCCAGCTTTGCCAACATGACAAGAAATAGAGGATTCAACATTAAACAGTCAGCAAAAGACTACAAGAAGTAGAAACACAGCAGCAGTTCAAGGAATGTGTGCATTTCTGGTTACATGCCACAGTTTGGCAAGAAAAATCTAGTTCAGATGGCTTGACTTTAAGAGTTCCTGGGCCATGATGAATAAACTCCTGATCAGAGAAAAATCCCAAGACCCAGAATCTACTTCTGGCACCTGTATCATAAATTCCAATTTCAACCCCTGTATTATGGCAATAGCCTGCACCTGCAGACCAGTCCAATTGGCGTCAGTGAAACAGGCAACTGTGGCTATTGGGGGGTCCTTTTGCCAGTGGAGACACCACAAGCAGTAGGGGGTGGTGTGTTGCCACCTGCAGCATGCATCTTTGGGCAGGACCCCCTGAACGAGATCAAGCAGCATGATGAGAACCTAATGTCTTTATTGCAGACTGTTGGTTAGCGCTCTGGAGCGCGATCATGTTTTAGTGGCAGGCAGCCTGACAAGGCACATGAAGTTCCACATCCCTTCCCTCCTGCAGGGCACTGTGCAGAGGGATTGAATGAGGCAATCATGGGGATCTACACCACAGAAAGTCGAAGCAGACTTTGGGGGAGAGCTTAAGAGCTTAGGATCTTTAGAGGGTGTTGTGCCCAGTGGAAAGACCTGAGAAAGTTAGGTGGTGGTGGCACCCTGTAGATGTACCTAAAAAGCTTAAGGGGTGGCTGCACCATGTGCGAGAACCTGAAAACCTTAGAATCTTTGTGGGCGAATGTGCCCTATAAAAAAGAACCAGAGAATCTCAGTGGAACACTGTGCCATGTGAAAAATCTGAGAACCATAGTGGGTGGCTGCACACTGTGAAAAACACCCAGAAACATTAGTGGAGAACAGGAAAACTTGTCAAGTGTATTACCAGGCTTCAAAAATAGGACTTGCAGTATAGACAAGGCAATGGAATGTATAAGACAACAACAGGTCAGGACATGTCAGTCACAATCACTACTCGTACATATCCTTTTCCCAGCCACACGAACAACCAAACAACCCTGCTCCACTTTTCTTTGTCTGACATATACTAGGTAAGAAATCATTGTCATCCTAACTGGTGTGTTGGCTATTGGTATATGTCATTCTGTAGCATTCTGCGAGTGACTGCTCATTTATATAAATGTACATTTTCTAACATGCAGCATTGCAAGATTTCTGTGGTTCGAACAATAGCACCAGGCTCACTAATAACTATCTCAGACTGTACACTTTTAGCATGGGGGCCAGCTTAATGATTGAGCAGCAACTCACACAAGTGACGCTGGCCAGACAGACCGCTTGCTGTACCAATATTGTAGTGATCCCACGGATGAAGCTTCCAGCAGATAGGCATCACACTGTCTATTCCGTATGACCCATTTGTATTCAAGTCAATAAGGAGGGTGTTCCACAGATTTTTCTCCCTGTAAGGCTGTACCTAAACAGCTCACAAGCTTAAAACATACATAAGGGATGTACTGTCTGCTGAGCCACCATCATCCATGATCTCGACATATCAGATGTAGTTTGCCTAATTTGGGCTGGTTAGAGTTCCTCCTGTCACCTGGGTTCTTGTGCCAATTGAAGTGGCAGGTGCACCAGCAAAACACCCTTGCACATTTGCAGTGTCTCCCCATTTTGATGCTTGCTGCAAGGTCTCTTCCTTTGAGACATATGGATGAAAAGAAGCCACTTATTTTGAATCATGGGTCCACAATGAAAGCCAGCGGTACTACCACTGGATCACCAGGCACGGCAGAAAGCATATCCCTCACCAGTCATGCGCATCTGCATCACTTGCCATGGCAGAGGCCCTCGCCATGTTGGAAAGAGTGAGCTAAAGCTGGTACACCATAGGGGGACCCTCACTCAGGGTTGCACTTTAATGGCTATCTTTCTTGGTGCCCTACTCCAAAAGGTCACAGAGCACAGCAGACATTAGAAAGCCACATTTAGAGCTGTGAGTGGTGCAGTAATCTGAGATGGCATTGCACTGCTCAGGTAGCCCTGCAAAGTAGACTTCCAACAGGTGGCAACTGAGATCGTTAGGTTGTCCGCTGGCAACTTGTGGCGCACTTGCAGTTGCTGCTGAAGATTTTGGGCATGGTAAGATCGGCTGAAATGGGAGCTGAATTTCTGAGCCACAGTTACACATTTTTGATAGGCTCACAATTGCTAATACAGCTTGTGACCATGAATTGAAGGATGTGTGCAAAGCAGGGGACATGCATTTTCTTGACAATTCCTAAGGGATTAAGAACATTTGATCTAGTTTCTGCTATCAGAAAGCCCAAATGCAAACAATGACGACCTAGCCCTGTGCTACCACCTGCTTGACCTTCTCCTAGATGTCCACTCCTCTTTGGCTTCTGCCCAAAAACCCAAGGATGCTTAACATTTCTTGGTGCCAAAATGCAAAGACATGCCACCCTCTTGAATTACTCTGGGATACTTTTTATTGTTGAGAGGAAGGAAATACCACCCTGTGTGCTCAAAAGTCAATGTAGTCGATGCTCTGACCACTAATCCTCAGGTCTTTAGTGAAGTGGATGTTTGGGCCCACAGACTGCTGTAGTACCCACCAGCCCACTGTGGATATAATCTTGTCGTACAATTCTGGTACCGTTTTGTGAGAGAAAAATGTTCGGCCAGAAACTTCCCAGTAGCGATACACTTCTCCCATTAGGCACTGTAATTCCACATTTTCCATGAATGCCTAGGGCAAGAAATCTCTTGTCAATATTGTTGCCAGGTTAGCATCGAGTAGGCACTGTCTGTCATGGTACTTGTGATATTTTTGACCATCTCAAATGCTTCCATAACACTGCTAGATGCAACTGGGGATCACTTGTATGCACCACTGGGAGCAGGGCATATAACTTGGTCTAATACTCCCAAGCAGTGATACGGTTGAAGTATTTTCAACAGATACTGTGCAGACTTGAGAACGTATGCCACCTGCCTGTTGGTACAAAGAGGGGTGCACCTCATTCATTTGACTTCTTAACATGCCTGTGCGTGGTGGTGCTGCATATGGGACCACATGGATATGATATGATTTGGTATTTATAACACGTCTTTACACAAGAGTTTCTAGGCGCCACAAGACAAGTAGGGGAGACAGAGGATGACATGACAAACAATCTTACTAGGCCATGTAACATTCTGATTGTGCAAGTGCAACGAGAAGTGCAGGGGAGAGGATGTGGGGAGAGGTGCAGGGAAGGGGTACGAGGGGAAGTGCAGTAGGGCAGCAGGGCTCTGAGTAAGTGAGAGGACAGCTGAGGACTACACGGGTGCAGTCCCAGACCGTAAGTGCTAGGTAGGCCAGAAGGCAGTGCAGGGTGACTGGTCATGGGGTGGGGGTCCCTGTGTGACACTGAGGGCAACCACGTCACCAATCAGGGCAAGCAGACAGGTAGATTAGCAGGGGAGAGGGAGAGAGAAGACAGAAGAGAAGAGGAAGGTCTTGAGCAGCTTCCAGAAACGTCAGGTGATCCGGCTCACGTCTGAGAGGGGCAGGCAGGCCATTCCAGAGGGAGGCACCTGCAGAGGAGAGAGATCTACTCCCCACTGTCTGTTTGGAGAAGCGTCTGACCCGCAGAGAGTTTGAGGTAGCTGAGTGGAGGGCTCTAGAAGGAAGGTATTTAGGAAGAGAGTGTTGGATATAGAGAGGATCACTGCCCCAGAAAGCAATGTGAATGATGCTGAGGGTCTTGAACTTGTTCCTCGTGGCCACGAAGTCCTGTTCTGGATTAGTTGAAGAGGGCAAAGAGTAGAGTGAGGAAGATTGAGAAAGACGCTAGTCCTGCCTGGAGACAACCAGAGTTCTGGAGACAGTGAGCTTCTGGGGGAAGGTGAGAAAAGGTAGGATACCTCTGAGGAGGTGCAGCTGGAAGTGGTACCCAAGTTGGTCCATGCCTTACCTCGGCAGAAGTTTTGCGCCTGAGTGTGTAAGTGGCTGGATTGAGTTGCTGTTTATTCTCTGTGAAGTACTGCCACAGCTTTGACATTAGTAGTGGCTAACAGCTCACAGGCTGGGTTCATGTGGACATAGTGGTGCTGGTTTGTAATGTGCAATGCGTGGTCTGTTTCTCAAATAAGATGTAGTATACCAAATGGGGGAGCTTCTATTACTAATACAGACTGCATATGTGGTGTACTCTCCTCTTCAACCTCTGTATCGCTACTTTCCAAGAGAAATGCTTTTTCCTATCTGAACTCTGATGGAGCATAATCTTTGTCTAGATCCATCATCCATTCCATCATCATTATTGCCTGATCCAGTGGATGGGGCAGCGCAGATAGAGAACTGGAATGTTTGTGTCTCCTCACTATTCAGGTAATCTGTGGTTCTTCCCTGATCTTTGTTAGATAAGATCTGCACAACTCCCCCTTTTGCCTCTGAGATGCTGATAGGAACTGAAAATGAAACCACCTCTGTCGATCTCAGTGGATGTTTATTGTCGTGGGGCAAAACCTGTGCATTTTCCTGAACTTGTGCATGTACCCCTGAGTGATTTGTGACAGGGGGTGGAAAATGAGTTGTATGGTGCCCTCATTTGACCACATGCATTTATGGCTTCTCAAGTAAACACAGCAGGTGCTACTGGAAGAGTGAAAAGACCACAAGCAACACGTCTCCCTTCCCTCTTGTTTGTTTGGGTGCTGCTGTCCAACGGCATGTCCGACGCCACCTCCCTGAAATGCTGCTGCATCCTCCCAGCAAAATGAGGCAAGCATAACTCATCCACAAGCTGCCCTCATGTATTCCCAGCTCCCCCATTCTACCTCCAAGGTGTCACATAATGGCACAAGTTTCTTCCACTTACTTTAAGAGACAGATACTGGCTGATCTGTGTCATCTGTCTGCCTGAATCTCTGCTGCTCCCTCTCAGGAAATAGAGGAGTGTGTGAATCTCCCACAAACTGCACTAAGGGATTACCGGCTCCTCCTCCCTGCAGTAACCCAATGGCGAGTATCTCGTCCACTCATTTCTAGAGATGGACCCAGACTGCTATGTCACTCGCATCCCAGAATCTCTGCCGCTCTCTCGGAGAAAAACAAGATGAGTGTGACTCTCTCACAAGCTGCTCTCAGGAATTCCTGGCTCCTTTTTCTCCTCCTCCAAGGTGTCCCCTGATGGTGCATGTCTCATTCACTCATTTCAACAAAAGTACATTGACTGGTGTGCCAAAGACTCTCCAAATCTATGGTGATGGCACCTGTGTTGTTCAAATCACTGAATGTGTGACACTGCGTAAGCAAAACCAACCCTAGATCTCCCGCGCTGACTGGGTTGCAGTCACTCACTATCTCCCCTTACCTACCCTTCTTCCTACAACTGCAGTTTAGCATGCTCCCAGCAGCGGCCAGCTCACTCTCTGAAAGCTGCCTGAGGTTGACTGGAAGCTCCTGCCTTGTGTCCCCATTAAAATCATATGGGCCAACTTCATATGAACATTTCCAAAAGTCCAACAAGATTCGGGTGATGCAGGTTTGTTGTGGGAAAGTTTGTCCGGGCCTAGCCTGGAGATGTCATACTAAAAGGTGAAAGATGAAGAATTGTGAATCTCTAACAGATGTTGGCAATGACCGACAGTGAGGAGAATGTGCAGTCCTTTCAGAGCTGGATAAGATTAATTTTGCTAGATGCCAAGTCATCTAAGAAGAAAATGATTGGAATTAAACAAAATAACTATCCAATCAAGGAAAGAAAAACACAATCAGCTAACAATAAACAACCAAGCACTCTATTTGCCTCTGACCAAGTCTTTTCAAGAAAATCTCATTTGTTTCAATGGCAAAAAAACACAGGTCTTAATATGTGACATACCTAAAAGGCATTAAAAAACACACTGCAAAGCCAACAGTTTTAGCTTTGCTAGAGGGAACGCCAAAGAATGTGGATGGGTACCTATATGAGGGGACAGAATTAAGATTCTCTGTACATGAGGACCTCTGAGAATGTGGACCAATGCCAATTATGGGTGCATTTCAAAGGAATACAACACGCTGGGAATGATACAGAAACTAGGTGATGGGTAGGAAGGTATGCGATGTAAAGAGGGGACCATACTGACTTACAATGATTAAAAATTGATGTATACACACAGAGATTATCATTTACATAGTTTACACAATAAACACATGTACACATAATGAGGCAGAGTGAGTGATCAGGCCCCAGGTGTAAAACTATTGGGTGACTACGGTGTTCCTTTAAAGGTAAGAAGATGCATTTTCAGGGCAGTATTAAAGCCAGCTAGAATTCGGATGGATTTGATGTCAGGCGGTAGCCAGTCTAAAAGGTGGGGCCAAGGATGGTGAAGGAGCAAAAGCAGCAGGTAGCAGGTCAGGTTATGTGAGGCTTGAGTTCTAATCACGTGGGTAGTGGGGACAGGATTTAGCCTTGTGGCAGGTGCAGCAGCCTTTGAACTACTCTGCAGATGAGGAAGCAGAATTTAAAGAGCACATGATTGCTCATTGACATTTCTGCACTCTCTGGGCTTCATTCTCCCAGCTGGTGCATTTCAGTGAGCCCAGGAGCTAAAACTAATGGTGAAGCTAAATCACTACCTATGAACCAAACTACTTAGTCTCGCTGAGTGTCGCTACATTTCTAACAATTACACCAAACTAATGGTGCTAAAGTGCCACTCATAAGCTAAAATCTGCAGCCTCACTGAGTGATGGTAAAGCTCCACCCGCAAGCTAAAACTATTGGTAGATCTAACGCACCTCATATGAGTCAAAACTATGTAGCATCATTGAGTGTCGTTGAAGTGCCAACTATGAGCCCAAACTAATAACAGCCCTGAAGTGTCAACTTTGCGACAAAAGTATCTAGCCACACTAGCCTAGCACGTAGTAAAACGCCACTTATGTTCCAAAAATGATTAAGTGCCATCTAAGAACCATAAGGACACCGGGATATCTTTCTGCCTTCATAATGCCATGCCATACGCTTGATACCAATATTATTGCCTCCGTGAGTTGTGCTACAGGTGGCCCGTTATGAACAAGAACTAAAAAGGAGTACTATGGGTGTGCCTAAAATATAGTACAATAGGAAACCACTGACAAAAAACATGTTTACAGCATTTTAATTACACAAGTTCAGAAAAAAATGCATCCTAGTAAATTTGCGGTGTTGTGAATAAAAGGAGAAATCCCCAAAAATACCGAAAGAGATTCATATATTAAACAGACAACTCACAAAATGCGATGTTCAAACGGGGCATTTAGCAAATTGGTATGGCCATGGCCTGTGCGACTTGTTTAATATCATTAAAATCACCTGAACAGTTTACTAAACCAATATGTTCAAGGGAAGTTATTGTTCTCCCATATGGTTGGATAGTAATCCAAATATTTTTCAAATTCAATTCCCAGGCGGGCGTGGCATGGAGACGGAGTGTGAGGCATGGCTCGGTGATGGCTCCCGGACGTAGCCCGTCAACGAGGCAGATGGCGGCATTGCAGCCACACAGTTTCCTTTGAAACTTCTCGCCAAGGAGGGGGACACCATGGAGACCGGCGGGCTTGAGCGGGACTCCTCCTGCCTGAGCCGTTCCTGAGTCCTGGGAGGCCGTTGCCATCTGCTCCTTGAGACATCCAATATGGCAGCCCGGTCTCAAGAGGAGTCCCGGACGTATGAGGGACTTCTGGTGCATTCCCGGCGCTGCCGGATTTCCAACTTGCTTGGGGTCCGCTGAGCCTGTTACACCTCCTGCCTACAACAGCTGCACTCTATGGACACTTCTGAAGTAGTGGTCCTCTCCTCGCCAGGAGCGGATGGCGGTGGGTGACCGCCAGCTGCGCCATGGATCCGCCCGGCCGCTTTCTCATTAAAGTGATTGAGGCGAGGGAGGAGCGGGCTGAGGGGCCAACCAGCGGCAGCAGAGTTCAGCAGCGGTGAGACTTGCTATGTGAACTACCAGCATCAGCGGGGCAATGCAGCTCGGGCCCTGAGAGCACTCGGCGCGCCTGCTTTTCTAATGCCACATCCCGGCAGTCTTCCATTGATGTGAACAACCAATCGGATTTTTGAAAGCAAAGCTCTTGGCAGAGCCTGAAGCCTTCGCCTGATGGATCCTATGATCTGCCTACGCAAAGGTGCCCGAGAGAACAAACACCATACTCCCCAGTGAGTTAAACGGAGATGGGCTGTGCTGCATAGGTGGCACGCGAGAGTCCAGGAGGGACTGGTCAGATCGCTTGCCGGGTCCATTGGCATCCCTGCATGCCCCTGGGAGACCAGGAGTGCCGGTGTATGGGGGGCCAGCCCCATAGGAGTCCTTTGCGGAGCCCACCCACGCCTGGAAGCAGTTAAGGGCTGCAGCATCGCAGGGAGCGACACCGTTTCGGGGTGAGCACTGTCCGATCAGAGAGGGGTCGGCTGGCATAAGATAGATATATGGGGTGGCCATAACTGCAGGTGTCTGGGATCTGGCAGAAGGAGGCTTCTCGACACCATTGGGGGAGATGGCTAAAACCCCCAAGGCAAGAAAACAAACTGACATTTTCACCTTAGCAATGACGAGCGTCATGGAGAAACAAAAAGGGGGGAAAGGTTGAGGCACGGATTCATGTGGAGAGTTCTGAGCCAACCATTCCCCCTCTTGCACAAGCAGTGACCAAAACTGACTTACAGGACCTCATGGCGGCCATGACCAGGGAATACCAGAAAGGCACTGAGGAGTTCATGAAGAGAATCATTGGCCTTAAGAAACGTATGGATGAGGTTGAAAGCAGAACAGCCGAGGACGAAACTACCCTGTGCGAGCCTTCTTATGAGATTGGGGAGGGAGCAGATAGGATTGCCGCACTAGAGGGCAGGTGTCAGGCCCTGGAACTGAAGCAGGAGGACACCCATCGTAACAACATTTGCCTGCGTGGAATTCCAAGTACCATCTCCGACGCAGAGTTGGGGGACTTCACCAGGGACCTCTTCTGCTTTGTGTTGCCTTTTCCTGATTACACCCCGCTGGAATTGGACAGGGTTCACTGCACCAGGTCAAGGCAAATGCTAGATACCCCACTGAACATCTTAGCAAGGGCTCACTTCTACAGGGTCAAGGAGGAGATAAGGCAAGAGAAAACTCCTAAACCCGGCTGGTAGGGACGACAATAGTGAGGGTGGCGCAGAATCTAGTGAGGCCCCCCTGAAGGGTGTTGCAGAACCTTGGACCCAGGTTAACAGGAGGAGAAGGATCAGGGGCCCAAATCACAAAGGCAAGTAAAGTGCCTGGGACTGAGGCGGGGTAGATCACCTGGAAATGGGAGAGCCCTATCCTGTGTGATGAGAGCTCTGGGTCCTGCATGAAGTGTCCGGTGCACCTCTCTGAACACTGGTGACGAGTCCCGGGGGGAACAGATGCATCTTTCCCTGCATGGGACCTATTGAACAATTGCTGTTGGGACACAAGTTGTCGGCGGATATGGCCCTGAAGAGTGCCTGAAGCCAGTGCTTGGCGAGTTGGATAGAAGTACTAACGCATTTGCTGTGGTTGCATGTGTCATCAGGGGGCTTTCTTGTTTGTCTCTGTTAAGGTTGGTTGTCGGGAATTGAGCCGGTTGCCCCAGAGGTTGTGGGCTAGGCTCATGTATTCTCCATCTCTTGGTGGGGGGTGGGGGAGGTTATTTATGGAGTTAGTTGGGAGGGTATGATATGGGGAGCGTATTGTAGCAGGGTACTATCCAGGCAGCATTGCATGGTTACACGAAATTGGGCTCAATTTTTCTTGAATCTACGCGCAAGGGGACCGGTGTCGGGGATTGCAAACTTCACATATTCAGATTTCCATGCATGACAATTCCACTAAATAACTTTGCATGGTGAACTGGAATATGCAGGGTCTTAACTTCCAGGGGAAACGAAAGTCGTGGAGCGTAGGCTGACTGAGCTCTCTGCTGATGCAGTCTGCGTGCAGGAAACGCATCTCCTCTCTGCTGATGAGATGCGCATTCACTTTAGGCGATTCACTAAGTGTTTTTTCGCCATTTTGGGTAAAAAAGAGGGAGGTCACCGTACTCTTTAGCCGGGAGATACCAATAACCAAGGTTACTGTGAAGCGGGACCCGATGGGGAGGTATTTGTTGGTAAAGGGTCATTTTCTGGAGCAAGCCCTGCCTCCATATGTTCCCAAATAGCGTGCAGTGTCACTAAGGTCCTACCCAACCTAGTACACCTGGATCAAATGGGTTTATCCCGGGCTGCACCACCCAGGACAACATCAGGTGCACTCTTGATTTAATTGAAAGTGCTTCAGGGATGGGGGTGGAATTGGCAGTGGTTTCTCTTGACGCTTACAAAACTTTTGATCTGCTAGATTGGGGGTATATTGGTAAGGCGCTAGCCCATTTTGGGTTTGGCCCGAAGTGTATTAAATGGATCCTAGCCAACTATCAGCATCCCTCTGAATCCCTGAGAATGAATGGCATGCGGTCCCCGAACAAGCTATTTCTCAGGGCACGTGTCAGGGTTGTCCCCTATCGCCTTTAATATTCACCCTCTCCATGGAGCCGTTTGCAACCAGAATCCGCGCCAATCGGTGGTTCCAGGGACTGCTACAAAGTCTCCCTCTAGGCTGATGACGTCATCCGCTACCTAACTCAGCTTGATGGCTCCTTGGAAGCTCTTTGGCAGGACGTCTAAGCGTTCAGTGAGGCGCCTGGGTTCAGGGTCAATTATGCAAAATCAAGTGCCTTGGGGTAAACATTTCCTGCGAGCACAGGGAAGCACTTGCAAACACGGGATCTATCCCTTGGGATAGAACCCACATTACTTGCTTAGGGGTCCGTATCCTGAATAAAACCGATATAGTGTACCAAGCTAATTTTCTGCATTTGTTCAGGGACTTACTGAGTGACCAGGAATGCTGGCATAAACGGGAGGTATCGTGGCTTGGGAGGAATTCCAGCCTCAAAATGAATTTGGTGCCGAGGTTTCTCTACCATTGTCTTTCTTTACCGCTGACTATTCCTGAAGGAGAGCTTAAAAAACTGGGATGATGAGGTATATATGGGGTAGGAAAAAGCCACGGATAGCTAGGAGGGTCATGCTCTGGGTTGCCCCTGGCAGTGGCCTTGGAGTTCTGGCATTTTCTAGGTACTGCCGAGTGGCGCAGCTGTCACGTTCCTTTGCTTGGCAGTCTACCGATAAACAGCCTCGGTGGAAGCAAATAGAAGAGTCATGGAGCTCGGTTCCGCTTTCAACCCTGCCACACGTTGGGTCATCTCGCTGTACCTCGGGGACCGGCTGGCTGACATCCACCAAGAATACGGTTCAGTACTGGAGGAGGGCGGTGAGGTGATGGGGCACCAGGGGCTCGTTGGGGCTTCTCACCCCAGTGTGGGAGAACTCAGATTTCACGCCCGGGATTCAATTGGTGTAGTTCCATATGTGGAGGGAAGGGGGCTTGATGCAAGGCACTGATTGTTTTGCTAATGGGATGCCACTTTCCTTTGAAGACTGGAAAGTAGAATTCCAATTTCCAGAAGCGAAAAGGTTTTGTTACGCCCAGCTCCGGCATTGGATGCAGCAGCATAGAGCAAGAACACAAGGGGGCAGGGATCTCAATGCACTAAAACACACTTTAACATCAGCCACCCCAAAGGGGAAAATTCCGTTCCTCTATATGCTCCTAGAGAAAGCTGACTCGACGAAGGAGGAGTACATGCTCAAGTGGGAAAGGGACTTGGCAAGGGAGCTGGGGGTGGAGGATTGGGGTTGTATCTGGTCCTGCACGCACAGGAGCTCCAAGTGTGTCTCGAATAAGGAGGGGGCGTGAAGGTGTGCTACTGATGATATGTTACCACAGAAATTTTGATCAAGACCAACTTGGTGCTGTCGTCACAGTGCTGGAGGGGATGTGAAGCCACGGGTTCATTTTTCCACCTTTTGTGGACCTGTCCGAAGTCAGTCCAATTCTGTAGGGAGGTTCTGGTGCATGTTCGATTGATTGATCAAGGGATTGACGATTCCCTGGGACCCGGGGATTGTATTACTGGGAGACACTGGTGATGGGGCATTCCTGTTGACTAAGCACTTGGCGGACCTAATCACCCACCTCCTCACGGCGGCTAAGATTACCATTTCCCGCTTGTGGAAGCAAACTGAGGGTTCAGTCGTTGCTATGTGGTGGGCGAAATGTTGCGACACAGCAGTAGCAGAGAAAATAATGTCCTCTTGCCTGGGGAGCATGGGGACATTTTACAATACCTGGTCCGCTTTCTTTGATTATACTTAACAATTACCAGGGGGTGCGCCGCCAGCCGCATGTATTTAGGTGGTGCATGAAGCATTAACCCCGTTGTGAGGAACTGGATCCCATATGGCAGTGCTTACTGCTAAGCGGGCTAGACCATACTCGCTGGCCGATCTCTGTCGCTATTCGATCCTCAAGTTTAGCCCACGTGTTATGAATCAAGAATGTCGTCTTACTATTAGTGTTTGCCAATGTGATGCTTTCATTTTATGTGCGATTCTGCTGCCTCCCTGATGTGTCGTTTTGCTCTAGTTGACTCCTTTGCTGTTATTGTTTAGTATATGTTTTAAAAATGCCAATAAAAAATTATATTGAAAAAAGAAAATCCCAGAGCGATGTCAGATAACGTGTTATGATTTTGATTTTTAAAAAACGAATAAATATGACTGACTGCTCCCACCTGGTTCCACCTATACAACAATCCTATGCTTTACTGTTGTCTCTTGTCAGGGGACCGGGAAGTCCCTTCTACTTTGCTAGAGTGTTGCAACGTGCTTGGTGGGAGGCTCTGATCGCTCACTACCTCACACATTTATTCCACACTGCTCTGGCTGACTGTCCCCTATTCCGGACTCCACCTTCCGCCACCCATTGCTTTTGGTCTGCACTGCGTGGGTTAACTGCCACCATCCTTCTATTCCATCTCACGAGTCGTGTGCTTTATCTTCAATTACCTTGTCCACAAGGCTGCATTTTACCTATTTGTACCTGAATATTGATGTAGCCCCCATGCAAAATGAGGTGACGCTTTCTCAATTTGTGCCCCCATCCTAATGTTGCATTTTACCTTCTTGTTCGCATCATGAAGCAAGACACAGACAACAGATTTAAATTTGTACTCAAAAGTTTTATTTAACTTAAAAGTCAGAGTGGAGTAAGGCCTAACTGGCCCTATGCTAAGGTGGGATTACCCTACCTAAAGAAAACTAAGGAGAGTCTGCATCAGGATGTCCAAATCAAGCAACTGTCTGTGTCCAAAACCTATACTTGCCTTCACAACGAACTGTATACAATATATAGGGATGTCGGCTTCAAAATAAATAGTGTTCAAAAGATAGTTTATAGCTTCTTCCCGCTCTTGGCTTGTGATCAGCTCACCCTTCCACAAGTTCAAGACAGTTCACAAAAGACTGGGGTTCCCTTCCCCAAACTTCAAATCTTCCAGCTTTTCAAAAACAATACAGTTACGTGGGACACTTCCCAACTCTCTTGTCATTAATACTCTTCCGTGGTTCAATTCTATTTTTTGACTTCAAAATGATATAAGCAGCCGTTGATAAATGGCCCTCAGTCTAGGCACAGATGTCAGACCACAGGGTCCACCCATTTCAGGTCACACAACCGATACCCCATCTTGTCTGCTTTCCATTAACAATTGCCCATTACTTTCCCCGAACAGTCCGTTAATCTTGTTCCTTTCATCAATGTTATTCTTACAACACTTTACTGTGGCCTATGCACTTTGTTACGGCTTGTGTATTCGTGTGGCTTTGACCAAAACGGGTTTTCGCTTAACCTGTAGCTCCTTAAACGTATTTTATACCCTCATACCCTTCTTGGGTTTTTCTTGGCTTTGCCAACACTTGTGCCTTAAACAATTCACTCTGTGGTATCTCTTCCTTGAACCACCTTATTAACATTCCATTCATAAGTACTGTGAACTTGATTCAGCTTTATGCAGCAATCAAAATTATTCACAATGTATTTCAATTAATTCAGTATTCAAAATAACTTGCTTCTGCTTTATGCAGCATTCAAAATTGCTTATTATCACTTTCAGTTTGTTCGCTTTTCCAAAAGCACTTGTTTCAGCATTCCATGCGTACAACAACTTTTCATTCAGTAGCTTAGAATGACTATTTCGAGCTCCGGGAGTGCCCTGGTATGAGTGGTTCCCTTGTATCACTCAACGGCTCTGTATGGCAGCTCCCTTTGGCTTCTCGTCTGCTCCTTGCACTACAGTATGGCTTCCTGTGTCTCTGCTCTTCCTCCACAGAGACCGGAAAGCACTGCTCGCTCTCTTGGCGTTCTGCGGCCGCTGGAAGGTCTCTGCGCCCACAGCTCCTGCTGCATGCACCCAAACGGAGGGTTGGCAGACCTTCCAGACACTCTCGTGGCAGGCCTCTGCCACAGCGTCCCGACACTGCTCCTGGCTCCCGCTCCTCTCGCTCTCCAGCCAGCTTCTCTCCTGCTCGTGTCAGCAACCTACCTCTGGATTCCTTTCCATCCTCGTGTTCTGCATCCAGGCTTCTTATACCTATGGGGATTGTCAAAGGCCCACAGGTATGAGTCATTTAGCTCAATTGCCTGACCTTCAAAAAACCTATTAGCTGAAAATGCCTGGCTATTCAAATGATGCACTTCCATAGCCCTCTTCTTTGTCTCAGTACCAAAGTGGTGTTTGGGGAGGTTTGAAAACGAAGTGTGCATTACTCTGTGCGGCTTCCTACTCATCTTGGTACTTGACTGATGTGTGTCTGTATTATTAATATAAGGTGAATATGGAGTTCTCTCACCTAAATGAGGACGTGGCCTCATAGTTGGTCTCTTCCTCATCCCAGTGTTGAGGTGATCATTTTTGGGGAGATTTTGAAAGGAAGAAAAGGGTAAGGGCTGACAATAGCCTATGAAGGCTTGAGGGATAGAAGGTTCGTTTTGGAAAGGGAATGGGGGAAACAGTGTTTCACCAAAGGACGTCCTCTCCCCACCCGCTAAATTCCCTCCACCCAGGTGCCCCTCCCTCGCATATCCACAGCCAGGGTCGGGATCCAAAAGCGATGGCCACCTGAGAGGAGGATTTGGGGGCAAAAGAAGTGAGGATGCCCTCAGGTACCTCACAGTACCTGCATATTTGATGTAGCCCCTTTATCATGAGGTGAGGTTTTCCCATTTTGGCCACCCATCCTAATGTTGCATTTGACTATTATACCTGCATATTTTATGTAGCCCCGTACCATGGGACGCGGCTCCATGGTACGGGGCTAAATTGTCCTTTAACTTGACAATTTGCACTTAATGTAACTAGCGCCCTGATAACTCAGGGTCTCGGGCGCTAAAACATTATAAATTAATAGCATTAGCCTGTTCCTCTCTGACTGGCCCTTCCCCCCACCTTCCCCACTCCCTTGTACTTCTTGTTACAGCACTTGCACGATCTGAATGTCACAAGGCCTAGTAGGACCGCTTTTGTTTTTCTTCATCCCTGTTTCCCCCACAACCTTCCCCTTTTGTCTTGTTGTGCCTTGAAACAACATTTGCTATATAGGCGCATTATAAATACCCAATAAATAAAAAAAATACACTGATGAGTTTGTCTATGTCCTCTTTATTACCACTTATGGTGTATTCTCTAATCCACTGTATTGGCCCATGTCCAGGCCTGTTAGTTTAGGGTCAGGCAAGAAGGCCATATGTACTGCCTGGGCCAGTACTGTGCCTGCCAAGTTCATGGGAATTTACTATCCCATCTGTTGAAGGTTGGGGTCTCAAATCCCAGCTATGGATCCTCTCCCTGGTATTTAGGAGATACATTTCTCTGCAGGACAGATCAAGGTTTTCTGCTGACCCTTGCTGACCACTTAAGGATTTCCACACAGGTGGCCTCATCATGCACCTTTTAGAGCGTTTTCCATTTGATGAATGACTACACAACTTTACAAGCAGGCTGAGACTTGGTGTGACAAAACACAGCTTGCGTCAATGCTAAAAATCAATAAGTATTGTTCATAAAATCCAAGTAGAAAGCGGGTACAATACCTCTACCACCGTGACGTACCCTCATTTAACAAAGATTTGGATTATTTAAAGCGAGGCAGTTCAGCCACATTCTTTTGGGCATTTACCGCACAGTTACTGTGCGTGCCTGTACTTTTTGGGTATCTCAGCATGCAGACTTGTTTACACTTCTAGGTCCGAGTCACTGCTGCTGCCAGTTCCGTACTTCATACTTGTTTGTAAAGCTTGCACTGCGTTGGTCTGTGCTATCCTTTTCTTTGTGTGAGGGGGCTGCACTGCTACTACCAAACACTCCCTTGGTTGTGTGTAAGTCAAGGCTACATTGGCTTGCCTGTGATGTACTAGTTCTGTGTGTGAGAGAAATTATTAGATGCTGCTACCCTTGCTGTACCCGTTGTGTGCGTCACAGGAAGCTTGCATACATGCTGTCCATGCAGTCCTTTTCTGTGTGGGAGGAAAGCTTCATGCACGGATGCTGCTTTTCCTTAACTTGCTCTAAGTAAGGAGTCTGCAACCTTTGGGTTTCCATATTTTTTGGGTTACAGCACACATCACTCACAGGCAGCATAGTCAATGGTGAGGGATCACGGCAGGTTGCAGACCCCTGCTCTTTGTTGTGAGGTACAGCTCCGCTGTTGACACCTGTGCTGTACCTCTCCCTTTGTGTGAGAGATGCTTGCACTGGTGCCACATTAAATGTGCCAGTTTAATGTGAGAGAAGCCTGTGCTGCTGTTACCCTGGTACCTGCCCTTTGTGTGCGAGGAAGACTAGAACTGCTACTGCCTATTCTTTCCCAGGGTTGGAGGTTGGGTGCTCGTTTGATGGATATTTTTGGCCAATTGTAGGACCTCATGTACAGTCTAGATACAACATGTTGGATCTGCTGCCGAAGTACTGGTTGATCATATCCCCAGAAACATGCTGCCTGAAATGTATGCCTCCACTGAAACTCCCACCAGAAGAAAAATGATTGTCTTTGTTTGATTGTGGGTTTTTTATTTATTGCTGGCTTACTTGTTGCTTCTGTTGTTTTTCTATGTATGCTCTTTCCCAAATAAGGTGCTCGCCTTGGAAGCAAGACGACAGGGAGCAACACAAGTTCGATCCCCGGGTCTGTGCTTAGAAACCTTTGGGTATTAAGTGCGTTATAATAATATATCATATATTGGTTGGTTTTTCTTGTGCTCGCCTTATTTTGAGTGGCGTTTGTAGAACGATCCTCTTCATATAAAAAGAAAAAGGGGTAGAAGTCTTAAGCGGTCAGTCCCATCTTTTATTCATCTTCACATCAATCCCCTCTTCTTTGGGTAAATGATGCCCAGCCTCACCTTCAATAGAGAGCCTTATAATGGGTAAGAAACAGGAGAAGAGATGTCTGGTTACCCAGCTTTATCCTCCATACGCGCAATGGAAAATAATGTGTGAGAGAGATGTTTGGTCTCCAGCTTAATCCACTATAGATAGGTGCTGGGCAAGGTGAAGCTGCAGGGGACAGGTTTGTTGTCCGAGTTCGCCCTCCAATATGGTATGGTATTGGAATTTACAATGTGCCTCGCTGCCATTTGCATGGTCTCCGGACACTCTCAAGGATCTGAAAGATCGGGTGGGTTAGGTTGGTGGAGAGAGAGTGGAAAATTCAAGATAGCTATGCTGTTGTGTTGATGTGAGCACAGCAGTGCTAAGAGCTCTGCATGGAGGTCAGTGTCTAGGTGTTCTGTGTCAAGAGCATAGAGGCTTTTGTGTCAGAAAGGGGAGCCTTATTTGCCCGTGGTGCTTGGATGCATTGGCTCGAGGTGTGGCATGTAAATTGGTTATGGGGGTGTAGTGTTCTTGATGTCTGTGCTGTGGGGTGTTGAATTGTTATGTGTGGGTCGTTTAGATTGTATGGTGTGTATTCTGGTTGGAATGTAGAATTTGAACGGGTTAGTGCAGGGAGCAGTCAGAAATGTAGATGGTTAGGCAAACCTAAAACCACACATAGTAAGTAGATCATGACATGGCAGAGCAAGGCATGCAAAAAGACATGGATGACATCACAATACAGTCATAGAAACACATGGAAACAGCTTCCTGGTCCCCTCGCCATGCTCTTACTACTAGTCTCTTGTAGACTGGTCCGATTTCACTTTCTCACCCTGCCAGTGTCAGACCCTTCCAGTCTCTCTCTCTCTCTCCCTCACAGATATGTTTTACTGTTTTACTCTATGAGCCACAAGGATCTGGGAATTGACAGATGCGGAAAGAGGGTAGTCTGTAGACTCTACTTATTACCATAAACTAGATGCTAAGGGTTATGGTAGGCAAGAACCTTTGGTTCAGCAAAATGCCTGCTTGAGGTCCAAAGACCGAAGGCACCCTTTCAACTTCCTTAGTATGTAAGATGTCAAGCTCAACAGTGTTTCAAAACTCACTCTAACTTGCTCAGTGGCCAGTAGAGCAAAGCCTGTCGGGCATAGGATGGCGTTTGTGAAGTGTATGTCAGCCAACTCGGGCAGGAGCCGAAATCCCTGGTAATTTCTCCCCGAAATCTACCTCCAGTATATTCCTCAAGCCGCAAACAGTTCTCACACAGGGCAAAATGAAATCCCTCCCTCTTGCCTCTCCTCAACTGGTTTTGCAGTCAATCCATAACTTCAGTTTCAAAATGATGCCAAAATCCTACCAGCATTTCTTCATGGCGTAATAATGACCACGAAAGTTGAAAGGAGGATCCAATTCCTCAGAGTGCCCAATGAAGCTGGGTGTTCCATCCTTCAGACCAAAAGGGGTGCTGCGGCTGCAGGACCGTTGACGAGAAGCATGCTGACAGTCTAATGGAGGGGTTTGGGACAGGGTGATAGGATGTGTGGACCAGTAACATGCAATTTTGCATTTGCAGTATGTTCTGCCCCTTACTGGGTATCGCTTTATGCTCGAGCTCCTGTGAAAGCTCTGGGCTAGATCTCACTAGTGATACCATGTCAGTGAAGGCAGGGTTTATTGATGACCATCAATCATTGCTTGACCTGTTAAAGCCAGTAAGATATTTCAGAAGGTTCAATGCTTGTTGACGCTACTGAGATCTGATTCCAAAGTTTAAATCCTTCAAAGTCAATACACAATATCATTAGTGGCACTAAGGTGGGTAACAGCAATTAATTATTTGTAATGTTTTGAAGCATATCTTCGGTTGCTGGTTATTATTAATCACTTCTGATGTGTGTACCACACATGGTACTGCCCATTAATTAAATATTATTTTCAACCTGTTGCTCTGCACAGTGCACAATGTATCTTTTAGGAATGGTGGGCGAGGTGTTCATGAAAAGAAAGAAGGAATATAGGAGAAAGAGAGATAATCAGTGAGATGGATGGATAGCCTTAGCGAGATATAACACATTATACAGAAAGACTGTCAAGGGAATTGTGTTCTGATTCCCAGGCAAAAAGGGCTAAGAGACAGTGTGTGTGTGTAGATGAGGATGGGTGAGTAAGGGCAGAAGGGATTTCCATTTTTTTAAGGAAAACCTCATGTTCGTTAACCAAATATTATGATAGTTTGCACTTTTTTTCTCTTTATCTCTGAATCCCAATTACATTTTCTCGGTCAGCAATGGACCACTCTTCCATTTCAAGCTCAAATTCCCCCTGACCGCCTTTTAATTGGTGGCTTTAGAGCAAAATAGGTTCTAAAAAAAATCGACTAATGTGACATGACATCTCTCACTCTGTCTCTCCAGGCTGCTCCTTACACCTGGCCGTCGGCCTCGACGTCCTCGATTACCTGCAATCGGACCTGCCAGGGCGGCTTGAAAGCTTGATGCACGCAGTCTTTGCCTTGAAGAATACCAGCTGCACTGGTCTAGTGCCCTCGCTCAGCATCCAAACAGTGGGGCGAGATGGACAGAGCATCTTCGAAGCCCAACTCCACGGCTACCAAGATGGTGTGCTACGGGATCTCCGACAGGCACTGACGCTCAAGCATACCTACCTCAACCAAGCCTTCCTAGGCAGCTTCCTTGCTCCTATCAGCAGTGTGCAGGCCAGTGCGAAGGTACTGAGGGTTGGGATTGTTTACGGTGCTGTGGGGTGGAATGGAGGTGTACATGTAGGAAGGTTAGCCTAATGGCCCAAGGTCTACTTTTCTTAACACACACTTTTATGAACATACATAAAAGTCCACAGCAACTATCTATGTATACCTTAAGCCCTGGATTCTATGTGGCAGAATGATCATAGTGTCTCCTGTTTTTAAGTCTCCTGACTGACTTCAGTTGTAATGCCAGCGAACTCGACAGAGTTATGGTGCCTCAACTCTGGTAGTTGTTATGGGAGATATTTCCGTTTTTATCTGTACATAAGTTTGCACTTCTGGAAACTCCTTTTCATGAAACCCTCCTTATCAAAATGGGTTTTTGACAGTGATTTTCTGGGCACCTGTAATGAGGCAGGCTGCGTGGGTGGGCTGCCTTGAGGGGGGGTCAGGGGTGCAACTGCACACCCTTTAAGGAGGGTGTTTCCCCCATCGATGTGTGAGGGCTTGGATCACCGAGCAGAATCTATGTGGGGGATGAAGGGTTTGATTTTGCGCAGTGTGCAGAGTTGTAGCCACGCTGTGTGCGCAATTTTGGCTATGTGCTTTGGAAAGAGAGCCTGCTGTCAACAATAATGTCCAGGAATTTGGCTGAAGTTTGACATCTGAGGGGTGAATCCTTCCAGTCATTGTTCCGTGAGTTGCGGTTTGGTGGGGGTCGATATGGATGAATTCGGTCTTGGTGGGGTTCACTTTCAGGTAGGCATTTCATGTAGGCATTTGACATCTATGTGTAGATGGTAGCCAGGCATTTGCAAATGCAGGTAATGTCCTAGGACCAGTGGATGTAGGCGTGCTGATGAATCGCTATGCTGGTGTCATTCAGGAGCATTCCCAAATGTTTGATTTGTATATTGAAGATTATTGGAGAGTGAATGGAACCTTGGGGGAGCCCACTAGCAATCAGTTGTATCTCAAAGAGCCAACCTGTACGGACTGGTGTTTGCCGAATAGGTAAGATGCTAACCATTTTAGTATGGTTGCAGAGGAGCCCATCCTGTTGGCGAGTTGGGAGGGGAGTGTTAAGATGGTCAAACTTTGTCCAAGGCAGTCAAGAGGATGCACAAATGACCTGTGTTAGTGATTTGCAGTGCATCGTCCACCACTTGGAGGGTTGTATTCTCTGTGTTGCATTTGGAACGGAAAACAGACTGGTAATCGCAGAGGTTGCCAAGCTGGTTGATTTTGGTAAGTAGTTGGCTTTTGGTAAGTAGTTGGCTCACAACTATTTTCTCGTTAAGCTTCCCAACGAACAAGAGGCTTGTTATTGGCCTTTAGCTGGCTAATTGCTCTGGGTCAAACAAGGGTTTTTCGAGAGAGTGATTGAGACCTCTCTTCAATGTGTCTGGGAATGCACGTTTGCTGAGGGAGGCGTTCACAATATCAAGGAGTGCATTGAACGCTGGGCCAGTAAATTGTTTAATGAGGGGAGGCTGGGTGGAAGTCATCAGTGTAAACGGTAGGTTTAAGAGAAGCAAGTGTGTCTGATAGATCCTCAGGAGAGAGCAGGGTGCAGTTGGTCCAGGGGGGAAGTGCCCCGAGGGGGGAAATGGATAGTGGGGCTCTATCTCGTTTTGAGGCATCAAAGAGACCTCTGATTGTATTACCTTTTTAATGAAGTTGGTGATTCCATTCCATTCCTTTGTGAAGCCAGCACCTCAGGGACAGGTGTGGGCATACTTATTGGCATAAACATTTATTAGAAATGAAATAAGGGAATACCCTACCTGTACTTATGACTGAGAGGGGTTAACTTACCTCAGCAAAAAGCCTAAGGACTCTGTCAGACAGTCCAGTCTAAATCAAAATAGTCCACCATCCTATGTCAAAAACGCCTTTTTCCAACCCTCTAACTTGTAACTAATAATAAAGGGTAAAGGGACTTCCTGTTCCAGAGGAATGACTCCCATCCTCTGGGCAATGTGCAATTGTATATGGGAACCTCACCTTCAAGAATGGCTCCCTTCTGAGAGATTAGGAAAGAGTTAAACAACTTGGTTAGATGTGGCACTAGAACAGTAGCAAATGCTTTATAATATTTATTAGAGAAGCCATCAGGCACTGGCAATTTACCTGATGGGAGAGCGCAAATCACTAGGGTAATTTCCTGGGCATTTATGGTCGCTTCTAGAATGTCCCGCCGTTCCTGCAGGAGCTGGGGGAGATGGGACTGGAGAATGAACTCTTGCATTACAGATTGATCCCGCTGGTGTGCTGCAGAGCTTGCGCAAATAATTCCTCCATTACGCAGAGTTTCCCTGTCTCTGAAACCTCACATTTCCCCATTCCATCCCTTAGAGCCTCTATGTAGTTGTGTGTGGCCATTTTCCATAGTTTGGCAGCTACCAGTTTATTGTCCTTGTTCCCTTTAGTATAGAAGTGTTGCTTTGTGAGCAGAATGGAGTGTGCCGCCCTTCCCATCAGATGTGCCTCCAGGACCCGCTTAGTCACTCACAGGTCACGAAGTGAGCGCTGAGACCCTTTCCGCAGGTGTATCTTCTCCCTTTCCCAGACCTCTTCCTCGAGCTGATATTGGAGATGTTTTCTAGGTCGCACCTGTGCCACAGATTGCTCTATTATACACCCTTGAATAACAGCTTTCCCTGCATCTCAGACCATGGTAAGCTCAAGATCCCCAGTGTTGTTCTCTTTGAAGTACTGTGCTAAAACCTTGGAGATGTCAGTTCTTACCGCCAGATCCTCTAAAAGAAAGTCATTCTTCTGCCAAAAAGGGTTAGCTGAGGGAGCAGGGCGGGGCAAGTCAAGTGTGAGCTTTAGAGGAGCACGGTCAGATAAAGCCTTCGGCTATATATCTATCACAACCACAAACGGGATGAGAATGTTTGTGACAAGAAACATGTCCAGTCTGGAGAAGCCCTTGTGAACTGCTGAGTAAAAGGTGTAATCTCTTTCCCCACTGGTGAAGGAAGCGCCACACTTCAATTAGGGAGTTCTTGCGCAAGAGTGTAGTGTGAGCAAGTAAGTTCTTCTTGTCATGGGAAGTCGGGCCAGGGATTTGCCCATCGGTGGTTCGACTACACAATTAAAATCTCATGTTTGGGGATGCTTGTGGTTTCGTACAGAAGAGATGTGGCCTAGCGATCTGGCTGGACTAAATCTTTTGGGTGGGCCCAGCCTGATTTGCATAGGGTCTATCCCCTTCTGTAATGGCTTGGCAGGCAGAAAAACAGTGGTCTGGAGGGTTGCCCAGAACAATGCCAGAGGTAGGAATAATTCCAAACCTCCCAGCCATCACCTCTTTTGTTTCTCTATATTAAGGATCAATAAGAAAAGTGGTGACATGTCTTGGAGATAGGCTTTGGAGTTTGCCATTGGTGATAAGATTTGGTTATCTTCCAGGTATCTACATTAAGAGTTGTGGCTGTTTAAGCATTCATCCAGCTTTTTTAGTGGTTCTTTTTATCAATCTTGTGGGTATCCATTGGAAGTTGCATAGGGTTTTGGAGATGTGTAGAATCTCCACCTCCAGCAGTGGAGGATAGCAACGAGTATTTGAGGTTTCAGACTTGAACCTTTTTTTTTTTAAGTGCATATTGGCTTTGTCCAAAAAACCTTCAGCACTACAACACATATTGCAAAATACAGAACAAATTGAAAGATAACAAAAGGAATCAAAAATTACTATTTCAAAATAAAACAATTATAAAAGATCATTATGAAAAAGAAAGGAAGCCAGAAATTACATTGAAACTTTGTTAATTAAGATAAGAGCTTTCTTCCATATCTAAAACGCAGTTGCACTGATTATAAGACGTTCAGCGGAGTACACTGCGCTCCAAAATTGATTAGTCCCCCAACCAGCCTCTGAGCAGATAAAAGTTCCTGTAGCCCTTACCATATCTCTCTTGTAAAACAGGACATGTAGTGAGACTGTGTCGGCTGGTTTCAGTTGCACATTTCCACAAGCGGCAGCACCTATCATTGGGACAGAAGTCCTGCCATGCCCCAGTGTACTCAAATGTGGGCAGCATATTTAAGCGCAGATAGTATATAAAGCATCTGAGATCGGTGGAACAAGAGATAGGAATAGGAACAGGGAGCATTAGGGCGGAAACCCTGCATGCTATACTCAGTGTACTTGCGTTTAATGCTCAACTTGCCGAGGTTTTGTGACCTATCCCAGACCATAGTATTGGTCTTTACTTCTTAGAAATATTGGTAAGAATATGCATCGTCAGAGATAATGGGCCCTATGGAATCAAGATGGGAAATTGCTGAATGCTTCAGGTCGCAGTAGGACCGGTTTAGGAGGGTATTATGCTCGTTCTGTGCTACGGTGCCGAGCAAAGGCCTGCTCTCTCTGCCAGTCCACCGCAGTTTAAGAAAGAAAGCATCATCCAGTGGGCTGTCAGGGAGAGCAGGCCAAGCTTGCACGTCAAGGACTCCATGGGTACCGTGCTGGGCAACCAAGCAATGAACGGAGCAGTTTCCCTCAAGTCGGTCCAGCCAGCTAATCAAACAGTTTTTATTTCTTAGACAAGTTACAGAATGTGGTTGGTTGGGTGGGTTGCCTTGCTGGTGATGGATCCTGGAAGTATTCACCACAACAAACCCAGGGCTTCTGGATGTGTCTGAGTTATGTGTCGGGGTCAGCCTAGCAACCTACGGCATTGGGGGCAGCTTAGTGGAGGATTTTCCAGAATCAAACCAGCTCATCAGGTATGCAGCTCTATTCATTCCAGAAAGTGGTTTGCAAATAGGAGGTTAGCAGGAACTGCGGTATGATATGGAGTCTTCGATCTGCATGTTGAATTCACAGAGTAGACCATTCTAAAATGTCTGATGATGTTTATACTGTAGTTTTCCGGCATTGAGCTGGCTGAGAGGGTTCCCAAGCCATCACACAATTCAGAGGCTTCTATCCTGTCTGGTTGGTACTGGGAGTTATATAAAGAAAACAGTTAGGAAGGAAGTTGTGTCAAAACTCCTCTTGTTACTTGGCCTTCATGGTGCTGCTTCTGTGGCATCTAGCTGTAACTCTTCACGTGCACTATTCTGATTGTACACTAAGGCGTCTGGTAAAAGGACATTTCTGCCTGGCTCTTTTTCCACCAATGGGTAGTCTCCCTGCCTGCATATGGGTTTTGGTCAGAGGTTTCATGGAGGCTACCCGCATAACCTTTGCAAAAGTGATGGTTGATGACTTGAAGGTTTTGAATTCATCATAACCTTTGGCATTTCACTGGGAAACCCACCAGATTGTTTTTTATCCTGCTGTGCCAATTAGTTTAGTTTAGTTTGTTTATTTGTATAGCGCAGCCAAACCCTGGGGTAACTGGGCGCATTAGACTTGTAGAGCAACATGGGTTACAGAAGGTTGCACATGCGAAATACAGCAAAGGACAATACAATAAATAGCATGAAGGACCAGGTTACAGGGTGGTCCGCGACAAAGGTTACAAGCTGGACCGGGTTACAGATTGGTGCGCCGCTGAGGGCAGGTAGCAGGTTATTGCTGAATATAGATTCAGAATGATAAAGACCATATGCTAATCAAGCTTGATGCCACCCAAAAAGGAGAGGCAAACCTAAACTGCTAGGTCACATCTTTTTTTCATGAGACCTTAGGCAACCCCAGACATGTTTCAGCCTTATTTGGCCTGGCATCTACAAAGCACTACAGAGCAGGACGTCCCTCAGACCCTGACACAACCATTATCTGCTGGCTAATTCCAGCTGGGATGCTCCTTTTTGCATGTTTGAAAATCAAAGCCTGCCCCCTTACTTACATTCTTCCATCATCCTTGCACCATCAGCCAGCATTCTGGCGTCAAAACACTCCTCCCTTCCTGTGACTCCATACACTTCTTGGGCAAGACCTTTTCAAGTAGATCACGGATGAGGAAGGGAAAGAGGGTGACGGGGGAAGATTGATACTTCTTTTGACAACCCATATTCAAGCAACAAACATAAAGCAAACAACAACCCAACCACTTGCCTGCACAAGAATATCACTTGACTTGTACGGCCACCCTTAATCCTCATATTGATAGTACAATATGTCTCAAAGTAATAAACAACTCCAATACGTGCCTGTAGGGCACTGCTGTGGTGGGGGGGCTGTCAGATTCAAGGGAGACATCTAGGCGGATTGCCCCACCCCCTCTGACACACCTATAGAACACACCAATATGGGGGTTTCCCCTGGGTAAGCCAAAAAGGTTGGAAGAAAAACGGACACCAATGACGCAGGCCCATTGGCTGGAAAGGGGACAGAAGGAGAGGGTTAGAACACTTTGCGGCTCAAGTATTCAAAGAAGGTGAAGGAGAATACTGCAACCTAGACTGTGACAAATAGAAGTGAAGAACCTAACTGGAGTCAGGACTTCTCCCTGAGCACTGAGTCCATAGATCAGAAGCCTACACGATGGAACTGGACATGACAAAACAAAAAAGCAGGCACAGGGACCTATCTCATGTGCGTGGACAAAACGAATGGACTGTAGGTACAACTAGCAGAGTCATTAAGGCTAGTCTGTGATGTTTAATGGCAGGTGGGTGACTGATATTCGTCAGGCAGGGCCACACGAGCTAAGAAATAATCTTGGGGAACAATCCAGGGAACGGTTCTTGGACACAAGGGATTCATGCTCAAAGTCCACAATACAAATCACTCGACTAGGTGGACGTCGGGTAAAGCTGGACTCCAGGAAGTCGTCTCATGCACAGTTCATTGCATGGTGTATTAAAAAAGCAACAACTGTTTTCAAAAATTCTGTTCCAGCCTCCATATCCAGTCAAAAGACATGCATGAGTCGCTACACCTGAGATCAAACCAGGGTAGCAACAGCATTGATGGGGGCTAGAGGGATGCAGGAAAGGTAGAGGTAAGTAGCAGGTGTACAGGTGCAATCACGAACAGCACAGTACTCGCTCATTTTATAGAGCGCCAATCTCCCTGCAGCAGCGCTTCTTGTACTGTCTGTCCTGTTTCATCTAACATGGTGCACCGCCACTTTGCTCTGCGTCACATGATGCACTGCATGTGCAGGATCAAAAGTTCTGCCATGCCAGCGCCTACTGGGAATCGCAAAAAGGGACAACTGTCTTATGTGGCATACACTTGCAGGCAATATTATCCCCCCAGTGGCAGCCTCCACAGTTCTCCACCTCCTACCAGCCATGATCTGTATCCCATCCCACCCAACCTCTGACAGCTCTCAAGTTACTGGTTCTTGCGAGGAAAAGTCACTGTATTCTCTTGCCTTCCTATTTCTCCTCCCCTACCCCCACAGGTTCTTCTGCTCTTCACAGATGGATTGGACGAAGACATCCATAAGCTGCAAGACATGTCCTCCAACCTGCGCCAGGAAGGTGAGTATAGGATGAACGTGGGGGAAGCAATGTGAAGGTGTACACTCCAGGGAGCTGCAGAACTTTGTTAATACTACTGAAATGTATGAATCATATCAGAACCCAGGGGACTGTGATCTAATCAGGGAGACTTCCTCAAAGTTCTGTGCCTTGTCCTACCTTCTTCCAGAACATGTGAGCAGATATTGCATTAACAAATGAAAGAATGAGAATAAATCCCTGACTTTCTGTTCTGCAGACATTGGGCCTCATTACGAGGTTGGAGGTAGCCATGGCGCTATTAGCGTTCCGACTCCGCCCTGGTGAATGGAGCAATTACCGGTCCATTCCAAGGTTGGCGGGACCAGTAATTCCCCATTCACCAGGGCCATTCCCCATTCCCCATTCCCCATTCCCATTTGAGCCCCTATAGGGCTCAATGGGAATGGGGAAGGCGCTAATAACGGTACCGCAAATTGCGGTACCGTTATTAGCTCTAGAGTCCCTTTGCGGGTCCCGTCCTTAGCGCCTAAAAAAAACAGGCGTTAAGGAAGGACCCGCAAAGGGAACTCGTAGTAGGGCGGCAAGGGATTACCGGCACCTCGTAATGAGGCCCATTGTACTCAGCTCATACAAATTGTTTGTTACTGAGAGAAGTTTGTCGCTTCTGAACTCTACAGGCACACAGCCTTTGGCTTTGTAGCTGGGTTGGTGTGTAAGTAGTGTAGCAGTGCCCTGCCATTGGGGTGTGCTCACAGCATTAGGAACTGCATGCGCAATCCTTGGCTAATGACAGATGTGCCCTGACTCTGCGGTGTGCTGACACAGTACATTAGGCTTTGGTGCTGAAAATGGTACACACCTGAGAGAATCTGCCTACTTTCAAAGTGTATGCTTTTGGCTCTAATGTTTGGAGTTGTTTTTGGTGAGAAAAAGCATACTGCCTTTAAGCTGGTTCAAAGAAGGTTTGTTAAGGAGAGAACCAGGCTACTTCTATTACTGAGATCACTTGCCAGTCTCCACCAATGAAGCAGACACTGACTCACACACAGTGTTAGGCTTCAGCTCATAAGCAAACACAACGTTTTATAAACCTTTAAACTTCTTCAGTAGAAGCCAATACCCATACACATATTATGCTCATTGCCAAAGCAGTGCTTCAAATAGACAGATGTTTGATCATATCACAGGAGGGTGAAAGGAGAGAAGTACTTGATCAGCAACAGTTGGATTCCATAAATGGTGATTGCCGAGAACCAATCTTTTCCCTTCCTCGTCAAAAATCTTTTTGTCACTGTACGAGAAAATGATTAAGCACTCACAGAATACACTTACCTGAGCAATTTCAAGAGAAGGGCAAGAGACTACCAATGACAAGAACATCCATGGTATTAAATTTAATGAAGAAATTGCTCAATCACCAGGACCCACCATACCAAAATGTACCACAGCAGTATTGTCAAACCACAGCCTGTGCGAGGAAATTAAACACTGACAGAGATGCTCAAATGACCGAACTGCAGTTATATAGCAACAAAGCCATGTGTACTTTGGCCTAAGAAGTAGAATAATCATTAGTGGACCATTAATGGGCAATAGACATCAATAGAAAATGTTGCACTGCAAAAATCAAATTAAATCCATTTACTTAGGGTGTTTGATGAAGCTTGCATCCGTTTTCTCTGAGCTAGAAGGAGTGATAAGACAATTTGATTTAAGAATTCACAGACATGGAAAGGAGAATTATCACAAGAAATTGGATAACGCCTCCTCTTGAAGGGAGATATTCTGAGAATAAGAAAGGCAGGTTTGCATCCTGATTCAAACGAAATGAAGGAAAGATTATGTACACAGACAAAGTACCCAATCTTGGGAAGACCCTCTCAACAGGAACTGTGAAACAGGCATGTGCATTTAGTGCCCTCATTTCTCATGCATAACGTCATTACCACTAAGAATATGGTGGGTATGGTGAGTCGAGTAATGTATTAACCTCTTCATTAAAGAAGTAACATGGATGTGCTTGGCCAACAAAACATTTTGGGGGAGTCGGGGGGCACGTAAAGGTCTCTGAACGAGGGTAAGATTCCAGAGAGGTAGTAGTATTGTTATGAGTGGGTGAGAGCAGTGAAGCCCATTCAGAACACGTTGGCAGAAGATTCTTCATTGGGCCCTCTATTTAAAGATTGACATACATTCTTGAAAACATTCCTGAAGAAAGTGAAGGACCTGAAGATGACCCCTCTCAAAAGGGTTAACTCTCTACAAAGATTCCCAGTGCCTGAAATGACCTTAAAGTGGATGCTCTATGAATCTGACAGAGCAAAATGGTTACACATTCCAGGAAAAACATTGGTGGTCTAACCTTTCATCCACCAGACAAGCATATTATTAGGAGAGGAGACAGACACGATCTTGGAACCAATGAAAGGAACCACATACAAAACGTTCCTTGGTCAAGAAAGGACTGCACATCCGTTCTCCCTGCCCTGAAATCCACATCCCTCACAATCCATATCCATAGTAATGGAGGAATGGATTGACTGGGTAAGGAAATAGTGCACAGATATTCGAAAAACTTAAAAACTCATCAGGCTGCTCTTTTGGGCAATGCCTCTTGCAACAAGGGCACTAAGGGTGTTGAGCACCCGTTGGTCTCCCAGCCCGCACTTCCTGGTCTTGACACAGCGTCTCAGGCCACGCCCACCTGGATATTTCAGAAGCCGGCACTCCCCGCAGGAACAAGGGTGCTGGGGGTGTTGAGTGCCTGCGGGGTGTTAGGCGCCCCCATGGGAGGGCGAGAGAACCCTGCGTCTGAGGCTTGTGCCACATACCGCCTATGTCCTTCAGCCACTTGCAAATAGGGTTATGCACAGACATTCACAATTGCACAATTCTTAAAAACTCATCAAGCAGTGAGTATATCTTAAAAAAGACAGGCAATACTTGTTACAGTGTGCCCTGATGTTTAAACAAATCGCTACCATATGAGATGCAGAGAATGATGGCAGGTTTGTCTATAATCTGAGATCTATGTGGAAAGCTAGTGTCACAAATTGCCTCATATTAAAGCCCCCACAGACTGATATCTGTTGCTACTGTTATGTTGCTGATCTGTTTGGGGCTGCATCTTCCTGAATTTAGCAAAAGGGGAACTAAAGCGCCTGAAAAAGTGAACAGAGCTCTATCCAACTGGAGTAAAGAGGTGTTGCCATCTGAGTGTTTTCCATGTGGTACGAATGCTCAGATGAGGAAGAGAGAAAGAAATACTCATTAAAACATTGCATAGGAGAAACCCCAATCGAAACGCCTCCTTTATGTGAGAGAAAACGTACACCAGTGCTAAAAAGGTGCATTATAATGTACCCCCGAAACCCCAATTGATGGTATAATAATGGCCTCAATTTAACTTTCCCAAGGGATAAGAAAACCAGTTGCCATATTATCACATTCAGTTGCCTGCTACTATTGAGCTGACTTGTGTTAATGGCCCTTGTAGGCCGAAAGACAGGTGCTCGGCTTGAATGTTCATGCCTGAAGTGGTAAGACAAATGAATATATTTACTGAACATTGCTATCATGAAGTGAAGTGACAGTAATTGAAACATGGAGGACTTAGCGGGGTTGATCAAAACCATGGACCTAAAGCATAACGTATGCTCTTGTTGTGTTCTTAAGAACCTGAAAATGATATGAAGAGCGAATCAGCAAATAACTAAAGTGTTGTTGACCATGACAAACTGGTCATGAGGAATTCCCATCAATAGCGCTAATCCCTTCATGGACTCCCCAAGGTTTTCCCTCATACTGTGAACACGGGGAAAGACTGATGGTCTGGATTGACATGTATGTGATGGTAGGTTTCTTGCAAGTCTAAAGAGGTGAGGAGTCCACGTGTAAAATCAAAGAAAATATGGATCAGAGAGTCTCCAGCCTGAAAGGAGACATTCTGATAAATCTATTGTGACGGGTCAAAAATGGAAGGCAGACTACTTTGCAAAGAGTTTTCAACTTTAGCCATTTTATTAAATAAAAAGGTTGGATAAATGCCTTACCATCCCTACCATGAAGAGGATTTCCCGGCCTAAAGTAAACTAAAGGAAACACTCTAACAAAAGGATATCTGACCCTCACACTTTTACAACAAATAAAGCAATAGGGAAATATATGGCAATCCAACAATATAACCAATTATTTGATTCCCAATATACTCAATGTCTCTTCTCATAACCTGGGTGAATATCCCTTCCCCAGATTTGAACACATGTATTCTCCACAGTTCAAAGAAAAAAAGCACATACGCTTTAACACAAAGTTCCAAAACAGTTTCAAGGTTTTGTATAAAGTTCCACTGCTTCAAGAAAGTATCTCCAGAAATTAGAAGTTGCCACTCATCCTGGAATAAGAAGTGTCTCACATTGGTTTTCTTCCCATATGCAACAACAAATGTCTTTGTCAGGATAATGTCACAACTTTTGGATTCAAAAAGAAATAAACCATTCCAACTCCTCCGGGAGTACGAACAAGGTTCAGTTTGTAGCAACAACAAATGTCTTTGTCAGGATGGTTTACTTCAAACTTGACTTCAGGAAGAATTATAACTTTTCTTCAACACGTTTTCACAATGCACAAATAAATATGAGTTGTTTATGTTAGAACCACATCTCAGCACTTGCATCAACTACTACCTGGCTTATGCCTCTGCCAGCCTCTTTTTGGCAATGCCTTTTACCCTACGTCTTTACTCGCCTGCCTGTCTTCTTCTTCTTAAACAACAAGAAAAGAAAAGTGCTTCTGTGGTAACTTCCAACTTAATGTAACAACTTCATATTTCCTCTGCATCAAACTTTAAACATATTGTGGGAAACAAGAAATCACCTTACTGCTCTTCAAGACTTCTTGGAATCTATGCTCCTCTCCCTCTGGCTAATCTACTCCAGAAGGGCAGCCTGTTTGCACCTTTTCTCCCCCGGTACCAACAACCAAATTCTTATCACAAGATAGTCTCTCCTCTCTTCTACCTTGGCTTTGGCAATGTAGGTTATCACGTGTATATTTGTATTTTGTAGCACATAAGCAGTGAGCTCTATAATTATCAAGCCTCTCAATGTTCCCCTCTTTCCTTGAGTACTGTTAGTTACACTAGTTTTGCTGGTTTGTTGTCAACTCCCTGCTTGGGTATTGCTTGTAAGCTTTTGGAACAATTACAGCTTTCCCGTACGGTTTTTGGCCTTTCCACACTCTCATGCGCTTATACAGTCAATTGGTTTTAATAGGTATAACTTTTGCTAGTTTTGTATAGTTCGGTATTCAAAATCAATTCTAGTGTTGCTTTCACTCACTCGCAAGTGAAGCGGCCTACTGTGAACACGCAGGCAGCATGGGAGTGCTCTGGAGTCACATGCGAGCTGTGAACTCACTGGGTAAGTCACTCTTGTACACTCTGCTAGGCGTTCGCAGGCCTTCAGGGCTTATGGCTTCTCGCGGTTAGATGGAGCCTTCTCTGCTCCGGAGAGGATCAGGTACAACCTAGCCACATTGATCCTCACAAGAGGGAATACATCCCTCGCTGCTACTGCTTTCCGCTGTGCAAACGCGGCACACCAAAATATTCTCTGGCACGCGTCTTGTCCTCACGCTTCCGACTGCACAACCTTTGCAATAGGATGAGTCCCGGGCAAATACTCCCTCAGGACCCGCCACGGCTTCTGGCGATTCTGTGGTCTCTGCGTCCTCTCTCGCCTCAGGCTTCTCGCTCAGCTGCAACCACAGCTCGCATTGTTTCCTCCTCTTGCACAGTTCTGCTTCTCTCTATCGCCCTCTTTCGTTTGCTAATGCATGCGCCAGAGGGGGCTCTTTAATCTTCCCAGTCCCCTTCAGGTGTAGGTCATTAAAATGAATTAAGAGATCACTCCCACAACAGTGTTCCTCTGTATCCCTCTTCCTCGTCCCTGTAATGAGGTAAATTATGGGACTTGAAGTTCCTGGCAACAAAGTTAGTTTTTCTAACTCTTTTTACTTGGCAATAAGCCATTAAAAGACCAGAGCTTCAGGGAAAGTTGAATATGGGAATCACCCTGTCTTCCGGACCCGTTTCCTCCCCCATGTGATCCTCCCGCAGAACACCACTCCCCACAGTCGGGATCACGAAGCGTCTGCTTTCCCCTGGCCACACGAGGAAAGTCCCAGGTCGAGGTTTTGGGGGGTATTATTACAGATTCATCACACTATGCACCATCTCCAGATCTACAATGAAGTGAAGTGATACAATTGTAATTACTTGAAATCCAAACACAGAGAGTAGAAGCTGACTTTTTGCTGGAACAGAACGTCCAGGACAGATTCTGGTTTCCAGAGTAGAAAATAAATCTGTTCCTGGAAAGACTACTTCTACATTTGGTCATCAACATGCCATCATAACAGTTGATTTTGGCATGACTATCAGTGAATTGGAATGTGAAATCTTTACAGATAATTTCTCACCTATCCCCTCCCACCAACGAAAAAAGGAATGTCTGAGGATGTCCATGCATAGTCAGTGACATTACATACTTCAGACACTGATCAAGACCCTTGGATCAGGAATACCTACCATGAAAGTTCATAGAATCCCAGCTCTAAAAAGAAAACAATGTGATTCCCGAGTGTGCATGGCCAAATCCTACCCCTTCTGGGGGGAGAAAGCTATGTTTGAAGGTACCACTATAGGACGCTACCTACCACTCGTTCATGGTATAGGTCAGCTGTCACTCTCGATCTCAAAGCTGGCAAAAGTGTGGGCGGGAAAATCACCTCTGGACATTGTAGGGGCCTTCTCAATCCAGCAGACTGTGAAATCATAACATACCTACTTTAGCAGAGACCTATGCTTTGCCTTGGGATTCTGAAGCTTGTCAAAACTATGCCAGGGAAAGCCCTCTTTCACTCTCCAAGGACCACATAACATTACACACGGATCTGCCTACAGCACTAAACCAATTGCTTAGTCATGAATTTATCTCACAAATCCTGCTAGTAGTGAGTGCATTTTTCACTATCAATAACAGTTGTTTAAGGTGAATGAAATTGATAGCATAGTAAAAATGTGTTTGCTTGGGGTTTTGGGCATGAAACATTACATGTATACAGTAAGCAGTCTGGGTTGATGCATGTCTCCTGGGTGCGGACACCCCTCCTATAGGGAGCACTGTGATCTGGAAAATGTATGTGAGGGTATTAATGAAGAATCCCCCACCCCTCCGAGCTGGGAATCATGTGTTAGTGCAAGAAGCGTTCTGCATCTAGAGTTGTGCAGCACACCGCTAGGTTCTGGTGATGGAAATGTTTTCTTGTTGACCGAAGTATTCTGCCACGCAAGTGTGCACATGCTGTTGTCTTGTCACTTCTTGGGCAGGTTGGTTCGACGCTCTGATGACGGTCGCTGTTACCAATGCCACGGATCGAGAGCAAATAAAGCAGATCGAGTTTGGCCGCAGGGCAAGACATAATGTGCCACTGTCCCTGGACATGCCTCAGATCAACAGTGTTGTGTCCCAGGAGCTGGTAAGGGCAGGAAACCTTATGTTTATGCATAGCACCATAATATCAATGCTTTTGCTCTCACCACAGGACCTCTTTTTCTTCTAACAATTTTCTAGCTCCTTCTGCACTACTGCACATCTATACACATCCTTCACTGGGGGACCAATAAACCCCCTCAGCCCCCACAATGGTAACTCATAGATGCACCCTAAAAAGAAAATATTTCAGCATAAAACCAGGGATGTCAATTCACCAAAATGCCAGAGATAGCTGAAGTGACATCACACACCCAGTGCCATAGTAAGAGGCATCGTGTGACCTCTGACCCCATTAACATCTCAGGATGGGATGTCACATGACATTTGACCCATAACCAGGATGTTATATCAAAATTTAAAAAAAAGATAAAAAATGTAAGATTAATAAAATAACTGAAGCAGACAAGTATCTGTTTTAGTTTCCCACTGTATATTGCCTCTAAATGCCTTGGATGCTGTCATAATATAACTGAAGCACACCAAGCGGAGCCAACTATGACATGGGAAACTGCCTTCATATTCCCAGGTAGAGCTATCTTGTATGATAGCTTATGATAGGTTATTTATAACGCGCTTAATACCCAGAGATTTCTAAGCGCGGACTCGGGGATCAAACCTGTAGTGCTCCATGTCGTCTTGCGAGCACGTTGCCCCTGAGCTATCCTCCTGAGTACCATGTTAAGCATCATAGGCAAGGACTAGGCATCACATGCAAGGTACAGCCTCACGTGTCCAATTGTTGCCGTCCAAGTACAGCTTTAATTACCCAAGTATAGGTCAGGTAAGGAGGTAACGGTTCACTGGTCCCAATTGCTGAATGACCTTGCAAAAGAAAATGACTTACGCCCACCGTGAAGTAAGGGATGCTGGGTGTAGGCTGTGATGGGAGGGAGGTTTGAAGATGGGATATCAGAGGAAGTGTCTCTAACTACACCGGACTATGAACTTTTGATGCTCGTCTGTTGTGCTTTATGGACAAAGGAGGATTCATGCGGGATTTGGGTGGGGGGGAGGGTTGGGGGAAAACACAGGCGATGTTGCTTGAGTTATGGCATTTGGGGGAATAAGGGGTTCTGGGGGTTGGGAAAATGGGATGGGGATGTTGGGAACTGTTATAACGAAATGCCAATAAAGAGGTTAAAAAAAAAAGTATAGGTCAGGTAAGCCTGGTATGCCAAGTACAGTTATCACATGTAAGGTACAGCCTCACATACACAGGAGCTACGACCATATGAGAGTGTATCTTCCACTATATGATGCACCGCCACACCCAAAACAGCAGTGGCAAAAAGAAAACATTCTTGTCTGCAAACATTTTAAAAAGGTCCCTGGTTTGGAGCTGTGGAAGATTATGGGGTGGGTTTTGAGTTAGGCATATTTCTAGGGATGTTAGGTGTAAAACTGCTGTATTTTGAGGGTAAATGATTCAGCTTGTTTGTTTTTTAATAGTGCAAACCATACTTAATCGCCTCTAGGTGATCTAATTTGATGTGTAGTGATTTGGCCAAAACCACACAATTTGGTCAAGTGGAGAACTCAGGATTTGACAATCTCCAGTTTAGCTGGCAATCCAAATTTCCTTCCATCCGATCTCTAGTTTTACAATGCAATGACCCTTGTATTGAAGTGTGTCGGAAGCTGACCCACATGATTGTGTTTAATAAAGTTGGTTTCCAAATCACTAAGCCACATGCTAAATTAATTAATCTTTTATAATACACTTATCACCAGACACCTGTCTCTAAGCACGGGACCAGGATTCGAATCTGTGTTGCTCTGCGTTGCCTTGCTTCTAAGACAAGCTTGTTGCCCCTGAGCTATCCTCCCGGCCCTGATCCAAAAAATGTGCCTGACAATATAAAATTAATCTTCATAGAACCAGGTTGGATCTAAGAATTATGACTCATTCTCTTGTTTCTCCAATACATTGTTTGCTAGCATAATCACTAGTCCACTTTATGGTATTGTAAATAGCAGGTCTTGCTATGCTCAATATATTAACATCAGACACAGGAAAGGCTTTGACTGCCTACTGGGATTCAAACCTGTGACAAGCAACAAGCCCTTAACTCACTGAGGTATCTCCTTCTACTTCTAAGCACTCAATCAAAGTTTATTTCTGACATTTACAACAGTTCACAGAGAAAAGTGCTGTGCACAATTTGCAAACAGAACATATGAAAAGTTTCAAGTAATTAAAATGCAAACACAAAAATGTCACACACATGAAATTATGCAAACGTATACAGTTCACTATACAATAGTAATTAGGAAGATAACATGTCAGGTGATATTGTTGAAAGATTTCAGATTGGTTGTGGAGATCACATAAAAATCAGTTTCTTACTGCCGTTTGTATGTTGAAAAATGTTAATAAAACAAGTTGGAAAAAAAAAAAATCAGCTCACATTCCGGCATTAGCCACTTATTTTGGTGGCTAAACCCATCACAAAAAAAGTAGGAACGCAGGAATGTCAAAAACAAAGTGATCTTTTCAGGCTGCCACATATGTCACTAATCGAAGCACGTTTGGTGGAAATAAATCACTTTATGGGATTTAGGTGCATGGCCTGTAGCCCCCGGCACAGGCTTTGTGGCCAGGCGGTGACAAGGGAATACCAAAGGGAAAGCCAGTGGTATCAACTGCTTCCCTTTGCAATCTCAAATTGAAGTCTTTCCATAAAACTATAAATTATGCTTAATTAAAGGCATGGTCTAGTAAAATGTTTTATTGTCCCTACGGGTCGGTCATGTTTTTTTAAGCCTAAGTGGCTCGATTTTAGAAAACTTTCCTATGGACCTTACCCGAGTTTTCGTCCATTGAACGCACGCGAAAACAAGCACCAGAGAGCCGCCATTTTCTGATAATCCTATCTGTTCCCCGATCGCCCTGGCTGACCTGCTTTTGCGGCACTAAATCAATTCCCCCGCCCCTGAGCCTGACATTATCAAAACATTCATATTCCCCACCTCTCCCCGTGACGTTACTGTGCTGCGTAGGCAAACGCGCCCAGTCGTCTTCTGCGCGACTCCGCACAGAACCCGGAAACCAACACAGATCTACTCACAACACAACGCGCCACAATTCGGAATATGAAACTCTACTTTAAAATGAAACAGCAACACGGTACTTTTGGTAAAGTACATTTATTTGACATTAAATGTTTAGAGAATATTCAGCAATTGACATATGAACTCCGGAAGCCATTTATTTTCTTTTATCTGTATCCGCAATAACTGATCCGTTTCATCTTGAGTCACGCGCTGTTCCTTTATGGTACACAGGGTGTTCATTTTCGTAAAAAGAATCACTTTGGAAGCACGGTGAACCGCAAGGCTGTTCCATCAACTAGGCACTAGTCCAGTCTAAAGGTTGATATGTTGCTTCTAGCCACTAGTACAGCGTAAGGGCATGTGGGCCTTTGGCGATCGTCCCATAATATGGTGATCGTGCTCCAGTTGTTGACACGAAGCTGCAGGTGTCTGCTGAAGAATCCATCCGCCGGTGTCTCAAACAGGTGGCAGTGGCAGAAAGGGATCAAATACCTGTTATAAAAACAAAAAAATGATAATTAGTCTCGCTAGCCGAACTTCATTAATATTACTCATTTTATTTATTACGGCCGATCAGAAACTATTTGCTTGCAAGGATAGTTCAATGGAGTATGTTCGTCTCTAAAATCAATGCGAAAAGTAACGAGATAAATCGAGGCCAACACACAATGATAAACGACAGTCTACATACGTGAGGAATGATATGATATATGATATGGCATTTGTAACGCGCCTATACTCAAGTGTTTCTAGGCGTGACGAGGCAGGTGGGGAACAAGGGCAGACAGACAACGATCCTACTAGGCCAGGTGTCTTTCTGATCGCGCATGGGGAAGGGCTGTACATGGTTAGTTGAATACAAATTAAATAAAAGGGCCAGCTGGTGGCAAGTGCAAGTGCCGGGAGAAGTGGCTGAAGGATACAGAGACAGTCCCGTAGTGCAGGGAAAAGTGGCTGGGCCAAGGACCGAGATCGGTGAGACCAGTGGACCTGCATGCCCATGTGCCCACTACGAACAGTTTTACTTGCTTTTCCTAGCTCTTCATTCATTCATTTATTCATGCATCCATTCATTAAATCTTCATTCCGGTATAAAAGCATGTAAAGATTTACTTACATTATATTTGAAATTTCCATTGTGTCTCCTCGTAATGCAGTCTGTAAAACGGACCGTGCTCTTGACAATGATTTTTCGTATACTGACCTAAAACTGAAACTCGGTCTAGTTTCTGAATTTTCTGCCTTATCGTCTCTTACGTTATTGCGCACTCCCTTCAAATGTAGTTCTTTCGGCATGGTCCCTGTCTCAAGGTCAAAAAACAATAGACCCTTATACTTCCAGTGCGACTTGTGGGCCTCATCTGGGCGCTGTCCTTCGCATTCTTTATTTGCAACATCACGTAGTATAGGCATCTGTGAGAACTTGAAGTTTAGAATTCGTCTATGTAGTGCGCCTCAATGTGCAAATGCGAACTGGCTTCTCTCCCAAATGCCACGGGCCGCTTGGCTGGCGCGTTTTAATTGCCCCAATTTTGTCCCCGTTGTCTGCGAGCTTTGCAGCCCAAATTGAGACATTTAATTTTTGGCGGAAGGTCAGGGAAAGTATAAAGTACCACAGGAGTTGAGTTGAAATTGAGATTTATTGTTGTTTGTTTTATTATTTGCAATACGCAAGCCTCCACTCCATTAACAGTGCGCAGAATTTACATTTACATGCGATGAGACATGAGAAAAAGATATACATACACATATTTGAGGTGAATAGAGAGAATTCAAAGATGACACCCAGCTTGTTCGCCACCCATGATGGTGAAGGTAGGGGTTAGGGTTACAGGTACACTGTACAATAACATTTATTTACAAAAAGACAATCGTATTGCAATTATTTAAACCGGGATTTGTACTTCACAATCAGCTGTGCTTCGGGTGGGCATGGCACAGTCGCAATGTTTGGTGGCAATGGATCACTGCTCTGCACAGAAACGTCCAAAATTCCATATCTGTGCCTCTCTAACACAGCAACAATAAGGCCTTTCACAAAGTCGAACTGCATTTCATCATAGACTGGTTTGATCACCCATTGCTTACTTCGTTTTGAAAACACCTTAGTGTAGCGAAGCATCCTTACTTTACCCCTAGTCCTAGATTGTTCACGTCCGACATTGCTGTTAAGGGCCAAGACCGCTAGTAGAGTGCGATGTTTCATGCCCCGAAAGCTAAAATGCAAGCGCTTTGGCCTGTACTTTAGGCACATATTGTGGAACACCTCCAAATCTCCTGTGTGACAGAATTCTGTCAGTCCTCTCAAATCTCTTGATAGAGTTTTGTCAAAAACAATCTTCTCAATGGCTTTGTGTGTCGGTGAAGATGGAATCAACCACTTCTTCTTCCGTGCCTCCTCTGGGGACAAAGGGCCATGTTCACATTGGTGGAAATGTTCATTTGCTGTCCAGCGGTGAACGTTGGTACAGTGGTGCATCAGTGACCGCCATTTCTCAAGTAGTATTTCCACTGACCCTTCACAAGTTTTTGAGCTCCACCAAAGATGGTTGGTGATAGAATGTGACCACTGCAAAATACTTTCAAAACCTTTTTTTTCCCTGCAGCCGAGATTTTCTTATTGATTGATTTAGCAAGATGCCATACGTCAAATTGATGTTTAATATGTGGGAACCGCTCTCTCATTGTCTTGGCAATTGAAATGTGTCTATCCGTGGCTATGAGGTCGATGTGCATTCCCCTCGATTGTAGATATTCCACTGATTTTATAAAACCTAGTTTCTCCATGGCCACTGAAGATGTACATTGTGTTACCTGCACGACCACCGAACTCACAATTTTCTTACTATCCATGTCCTGAAAGTGGTAGGTGCAGTACTTGGCAGAAAGTCCAGGGCTGTCGCACTGTCCATCGCCGGCTAGCCTGAATCGTTTGCCTTCGAATGTACTTGCTAGAGACAATTGTTCATTTTCTAAGCATCACTAATGGCCGGAAACAGATAATCACGTTGGTATGTGTAGTACAGCGCTTTAGAAATGAAATGGAGTCCCACAAACTGAAAGAAAGCCTCTAACTTTCTAAAACTGGAGCCACTAAAAAGTGATGCAGCTGCACACAGTAGATTGCCTGCTGGCAGTTTCCCCAGCATCGGTTGTGCAGACCATGAGAACCTATGATTTAATCTACAGCCGGCATTTATTTTGACGTTACTGCCTTTTATTTGACGAGTCACATTAATCAATGGCTTCCCACATACTTTACCTCTAATGGAATGCACACATTTCAGCATACTTATAATTTCCATCAAACAAATGTCGAATACAATGTATTTGCTCTCTTTCATTAGACTGTCATCCTGCGTCAACGTTGTTTCGGCCTTTGACGTTGTGGAGATTTCAACACGTTGGTAAGTGATATCGCTGATATCAAGTTCTGATGCGTCTATGGATGCTGCGGCTGGTCCATTCTCTGTCATTTCAACATCTATTACTTCGACATTGATGGGAGAACACAACAATGTCGACAGATTTTTTGGTGGCAAATTTTTGGCGGGTGTAGATTGTGTAAATTGATCTGCAACTACTTCAGAGCTATCTTCAATACATTCAATAACATCTTCTTGTGGTGGTGCGGTCGCACTGTAGCTATGGTCCAATGCAACTTGGCTGTAGTCTCCAAACACAATTAATTCATGTTCTGGCCATTGGGCATGGGCATCTCGAGCCTGAACACGCCTCGCCTCAATTAATAGTTCCTCCATAGTGTACACTGTCTGGCAAGCCACATCTCTCATTCGCTTCACTGTCTGTGTGTGTATAGTTCTGACACCCACGGGTAACTGGAGGAGAGATTGGAAAAGGGATGTTCAGTTTAAACACAAGATGGAGTGTAGTAGAATAGACTGGAAAAAAACATAAAATAGTCCCCAGCACAAACATTTTTTTAAAGTTATGAACTGTTTGTAACTAACCTTTTTTTGTTTTTTTTCTTTGCAACTTTTTTGACTGGACCTTCAACATCTGCACGCTGTAGCTCCGATTTGTTTCCGCATGTCCTCCCTTCCTCTTGCGCTGCAACGACTATATTTTCTGTATCCGCATAGACAGCACGGAATGAGGCTCCATCGTCTCCCTGAAACATAGTACTTTCATTACTATGTATCAAAATATTGTTAGCATAAAACACACGTGAGGACGAACACACAGGTACATCTCAATAGCCAAATACGATTTAAACATTGTGTGCAACAATCAAACGACAAGTATTTGACCAGTGATGATCTATTTCGATGGAACTGTCAGTATCCATACCTCTGGCTCTGCATGGACTGCCATGAATGGTTGTATTGGAGAGGAGGCATCCGCATCTCCCTGAAACACAGTACTTGCATTAGTATGCTTTTCAATATTGGAAACACAACAACCACTTGGGGTCGACGGCACAGGTACATATAAAGAGATAATCGCAAATGATGCATTGTCCAAAAGAATCAAGGGAAATCCAAATATGATCACATTTCATCGACTTATTTCAACGATTCCTTTACATCTGCATCATCTAAATGAGATGTTCTGATTGTGGTGGAAGCTCCGTCGTCTCCCTGAAACACAGTACTTGGATTAGTATGGTTTTCAATATTGGAAACATAACACACACTTGGGGTCGAACACACAGGTACATATAAAGAGATAACCGCGAAAGATGCATTGTCCAAAAGAATCAAGGAAAATCCAAATATGATCACATTTCATCGACTTATTTCAACGATTCCTTTACATCTGCATCATCTAAATGAGATGTTGTGATTGTGGTGGAAGCTTCGTCGTCTCCCTGAAACACAGCACTTGCGTTAATAGGGAAGAAAGTATAGCAAATGGAATCACGTTATATGATCACGCATGATGGAGCTGTCATTATCCATACCTCGTGCTGCTGAAGAATATCTATGGATGTTGCAAATGTAGTGCGCACTTCCGAAAGCTGTTGCGCCGATTCGTATACTTGAATGTCAGGCTCTGCATCAAGTGCAGGGGTTGACGCTCCATAAACTGCCTGAAACATAGTACTTGCATTAGTGAGGATTACAATTGTGAAAACATAACACACACCTGGGGTCGACAGCACAGGTACATATCAACGGCTAACCACGAATGAAACATTGTGTAGAACAATCAAACGACAAGAATTCCAGCTCTGATGATGACGCTCGATAGAGCTGTCAGTATCCATAACACCTGATGTTGAAAAACATCTAGAAATGTTGTAGATGTGGCAGACGCTTCAGCATCTCCCTGAAAGACAGTACTTGCATTAGTATGGATAACACTAATTATAACTGAAAACAAACACCAGTGGACGATAACTAAGGTGTATATCAATTGGAAAGCAGTAACCAAACATTCGGTAAAATAATTACACGATAGAATAAAACTATTACTTGACATGCATAAAACAAGTATGTAGCGGATTAGCCTAGTAAGATTACCTGATACGCGCTAGAAGTGGTTGATAACTGCGACCACGTCAAGGATGTAGAATGTTCTTGCTTCAGATTCAAGGGATAGTCAAGAAGTTGTAAAGGTCAATTAATGATTGATAATGAAATGCCAATATTAAAAATAGCCATGTAAGCCGACAGAATACTTGAAAAATGCTCAATACAGCACAGTTCCCTGTCCCCATATATATATACATTGCGTTTGTGGGTTATGAAATCGAAAAAGAATATATTGATAAATGTCAATATTCAAAAAACTATACACTCATATCAATATCGAAATTATTACAAGGGATAGAACACCTACAATATCTATTAATCCATTCGGCTACACACTACCGCAAGGCCGAAAGCTAAATCCGGACACTTGACTCACCGGTGGCGGAATGTGGACGAATAGAGTGGGAATAGCGTTTTCGCGCAATTTCCGTGTCGTTCGCCGTTTATTCTTCTTTGTTACCAAAGAAGTTGTGTACATGTCCAAGGAAAAGTGCCGGCTGCAGATGCAGTATCGATCACCCCTCTTGTCCTCTAAGACTTGTTGGACTCTACTTTCCAGCTCATCCACTGGATATCCGCAATGTCTGACCCATTCTCTTATTCGATCAACAGTTTTCGGGAATACATGCATTGTAGTTCCTTCAGATTTCGCATGGGTCTTCGAAGGGCAAACGCTAATCGAACAGACAGGCATTGTTGATAAATCTGAAAAGTAAATATCGACATTATTATACAATCTTCAAGAGTAAAGATTTGATACAAAAGTAAATGAATCATACAATGATCAATGCAAGGTTTGTTTTGGTCGCAGGAACTATACCAGTTCATTATGTGCTGCTTAGTATTTGCATAAGTTGCAGAAATGTCTAATTGATGTGACTGAAATCTGAACATGTGACTCGTCCCTTGGATGTTCTGTCTTGCACGAGAAGGAAACATGCTAACATTATTGACTGGACCCCCGAAGGATGCAATTCAATCACAATAGTCACAGATGAAAATAAATAGATCTATTGATAGCATAGCAATGGAAACTCAAGTCAATACCAATGAGACCAATGAAAATAGCACTATTGTGTACTCTACTCGAAAATAGATAGAAATTTAAAAATCTGCGAAATATGACCAGGATACATGGCCTTACCTTGACCAACAAACAGTTGGATTCAGCAAGCAGAGCAGTATGTTGCGGGAGAATAGGTGGATGGCCACAGGTAGCGCACTGATGGGTATGCTCGAAGCGGTCACAGAAGTTCACGGATAGCACGACGACGAGCAGATTAGCATAGATCTCAGTGGTTCCCAGGTAGCACGTTCAAGAGTTGACTTGCAAAGCACAAAGATGTTCTCATGAGACATATTGAGTGGTTTTTAAAGTATTAGAAACTGGGGTGTGTTTGTGAATGAATGACGTATGTATGTTGTGGTATTAGGGGGGGCGGCCTGCTTGAAGGGGAGGCCTGCCTGGAGACACGGGGTCTGAGGAGGCCATATGACCGATGGCCCCTTGGCGTGGGACACCTTTTGAAGTGTACATGCAGTTTGGCACCTTGGCCTTTCGCGCCCCTGACAGCCCCCCATGCCAGCGCTCATCCCCGGGTGTGAACTGCCTTTGATAGAGGGGGGTGGGATGGATGGGCCTGGGGCGTGCAGATAAGGCACAGGAAGACTGCTGAATGGAGACACACTTATGTGGATTGCAGGGGGGCGGCCTGCCTCAGGGGAGGCCTGCCTGGAGACACAGGGTCTGAGGAGACCATGTGAACAATGGCCCCTTGGCGTGGGACACCTTTTGAAGTGTACATGTAGTTTGGCACCTTGGCCGTTCGCGCCCGTCACAGCCCCCCATGCCAGCGCGCATCCATCGGCGCGAACCGCCTTTGATACAAGGGGGTGGGATGGATGGGCCTGGGGCGTGCAGATAAGGCACAGGAAGACTGCTGAATGGAGACACACTTATGTGGATTGCAGGGGGGTGGCCTGCCTCAGGGGAGGCCTGCCTGGAGACACGGGGTCTGAGGAGACCATGTGAACAATGGCCCCTTGGCGTGGGACACCTTTTGAAGTGTACATGTAGTTTGGCACCTTAGCCGTTCGCGCCCGTCACAGCCCCCCATGCCAGCGCGCATCAGTATATCGTTGCTTATCATTAACAAATGCCACATACCGGAGATTCTTGTGAGCACAGATCCACACTTCAACCGGTGTATTATAGTGGTTAAGACTGTATAATCCAATGGTAAATGTTAGTATAGATATATGTGTGACTTTTATAGAGACATAACCTACTGAAAGACTTTGAACAAGTGTGTTTTAGTGCATGCATTATCGAGAATATGTTATGTTAGCTTAGATAGATAGTGACCACCCTGCTTCACAGCAACCAGACCTTCACCCATTCAGAGCACAGATGTCTGACGTCCATCCTTGAATGGAGACACACTTGATTCATTTAAAAAATCGAGACAACCGTTGTTAAAATATAAGTGGTGTTTTATTTTGTATCTTATTTTCATGACACAAAAATACAAGACTTTAAAGATTATACAGGTCAGGTTGCAGCACAGCGAGAGAAAATCCCCTGTACTGACCGCTGTCACTCGGGAACGTTCCTCTAATGGCACGAACGGCACAGGCGGGTATCACTCTTCGAACGCGGTGTCCAAGCCTCCCGTGAAGCCACCATGTAAAGGAACGATAGGCCACCAGCCTGTACCACCTGTGAAAAGGAATGAAACAAACTGTTTTTAAATTACCAAGATAAGTTTAATAAACGTTTGTTGTCAATGACAATTCTTGTAACTAATGGCATTTTACACGGACAAATGCTATCTAGACAATGCACACTATTCAACGACTTACATGCGTTACAATGATATGTAGATGTAATTTTGGATATAGTAGAAGACCATGAAATAGGAGTGGCATGACAAGCAGAGTATACTTACTCGTTACTCGGATTACGAGGACGAACAGTTGCTCGAAGTTCGTGCATAAGCACCATCATTATTCTCAACACGGCCCGTGTGAGGCAGGCTGCCCTGAAGTCTGGCAGCTCGGTGATGCATTGTGGTCGTGGCTTGACTTCCGAAATGTAGGCCAGGCATCCCGAGTTTTCTCGGCAGCAGCAGTTCTCGTCCTCGGTTGGCGTTAGCTCGCACCGAATGCATGTGCACCAGGTGGAGACGCTGTCCATTCGACTAGGCCCAGGCTCTTCATCTGTTGATTCGTCCTGCCAACTGCCGTCCGAATCCCCATCGTTTTTGCGTGCTTCCCTTTCCAGTAGTTCCTCCTCGGTATACTCAGGCTCGTACATGTAGGGCATTATTGTAGCCATTGTGTGTTAAACAAACTAAAATAATTTATAGCGGTGGTACTGGTATCTGTTCACATGGGCTACAAGCGGCGAAGGTAGCTGACCAGAGCACTGAAACGAGTCACAGAATACTCAAAGTAACACAGAGAGAGGAATGGAATCGAAAATCGGCTGCTGTGTGTTGTGAAACGGTCTGTTTATACTTATTGAGGAGAGAGGCGTCCTGCCATTTCCATGGCGACACGTCATTAGCTGAAGCGCAGCGAATGTTGACACGAGACGTGCTTTGGCGTTGGGAAATGGGCGGTACGAGTCTGCTGATGACAGGCTCAGGGGCGGGGGAATTGATTTAGTGCCGCAAAAGCAGGTCAGCCAGGGCGATCGGGGAAAAGATAGGATTATCAGAAAATGGCGGCTCCCTGGTGCTTGTTTTCGCGTGCGTTCAATGGACAAAAACTCGGGTAAGGTCCATAGGAAAGTTTTCTAAAATCGAGCCACTTAGGCTTAAAAAAACATGGCCGACCCGTAGGGACAATAAAAATTTTTACTAGACCATGCCTTTAATAAAGAGATATTTGCCTAATAATCTTACAACATGCTGGCACTATTGTTTACATTATGCTCTGCTGCTTGAAAACTAATTCTTACAAAGTGAATTACTTCATATTAGAAATAATGAGTGCGTCATTGGGACAGTGATGCTTTTGGCATTGGATATAAGACATTGCGGTTGATTACTGCTTCAGGCTCATTACAATGAACACAATGGCAGTATGATACATTTTGCTGCTTTGTACAGGCATTTCTCTCTTGTCTTGATTTTTTGATTTTTGATTTTGATTTTTTAAAGCATTTGTATGGTGCGCTTGATTAACTAAATTGTATATAGGAGCATATTGGAACTGAACGAACGAGAGGAAAAGCCAAAAAACGTGTTCCCGGGAAGTCAGTCAAAACCAAGAGACCAATCTCCATTAGTAGGTCCCACCTGTCCAAATTACTTGAACAGGTGGGTTTTTAAAGCCTTGTGAAAGTGGCACAGAGATTTGAGGGCCTGAATCTCCAAAAGGAGACTGTTCCACAACTTTGGCACGAAAATTAAGAATCTGCGGTCCCCCTTGAACACACAGTTCAAGAGGGGAATTTATCTTAACTATTTGTCTCTTGTGTCAGGGCGGTTAAGGAGGGTCCCCTTTATTACGAGGGATTCATGTTGCGCACACCATATGGATGACGGGTGGGGGTTGACAGCAGAAGTGGGATAGTGTCACAAATCCATTTGAATCACGTCGAAAGATACAATATTAAAACTGCAAATGCAACACAATCACAAATCCATACAATGGGGTGCTTTTTTCCATGGTTAGTTTTTACACAGGCGGGAAAGTGAATTAGTTACCTAGTAAAAAGTTTGTACGAACAGGGCAAGGTTCACAGTCTTTGCAAAGGAACAGATGTTATCTAGCCCTTTGTATTAGACACTTTAGAGAGGATTACTCATGTGTTTGGTAGTAGTAAACATAAGGCACAAGGCGATGGTCTGGCGGTCAAGTATTTTTTCAGGTCATCAGAGGTTGTATGTGGCTGCATAAAATTAGATTAAGGCACCAGGAGTCTGTGGAATGGAGATGGCTATTTATAGTTAAAAGAACATTCTGTTTAGGCAGACCTCTCGCTATTTGCCAAAATATGTCAGCAGAACCATGTGCAATCATACTTAAAGTTAAAGGTCTTAGGCCAGTTACTGCTAGCAATTAATTATGTTTTCAATACAAATGTTTAACCATGTACTGACGTCAGGACCTACTACAAGGAATCCATCCCAACAAGAGGTGTGTTTTGAATATGATCTGAAGATAATAATGAATAGGCATGACCAATGAAAATGGAAGAATTGGGGAAAGATGGGATTTATTTCAAGAGGTTTGTCCAATCATATTTGGGGGCGGAGGGTAATAAAAGTATCTGGGAGTGTTTTAAATTGTTGCAAAAAGTATATAAACTGCCAGTTTATATTGTATTGTTGAAACTTGGGTTAGTTCGGTCCTGCAACACCATCTTACCGCTCCCCAGAGCTTTTGTACATTAAACTTGCTTTATGTAGAACCATGTACTTGCTTCTTAAGTGGTGGGCCTGTTTTGGGTTAAGGTGATTATAGAGCCACCCCTACGATTTGGCAAGCCCGGTAGGAGCCCAGGCATTTTAAGACATTGGGGGTCTACCATCCACACCTCTCAGCTGTGGCACCTCACGGCGGGGACCAGTCTTCCGTGCACAGTGAAAAAGAGGTCTGCGGACACCATTTTGGTTAATGGTTCCGTTTGCTCCCCAGAGATGTGGTGCCACGGCATAGCAGTGAGGAACGATTTGACGAATCACCACATTGGAGCACATCGGGTTCACAGGAGTATAGAGTTTGGGGTGTAGAGTAAGAAGGTGAATAGCAGTAGAAAAGGGGTTGTTTCCTTGATTTAAGGGGATTTTTTTTTGGGGGTAACAGTAAACTTGGGAGCGTGAGTGTGAAATTAGTTGAGGTTGCAGGGTTTTGAAAAGGGGATGTTTTTTGATAGAGTGGTTGAACTGTTCTGTTTTGTAGGTCCTTTTAATATATTTTTTACCTAGTTTGGTATTTTAGAGGTGTGAGGGAGTATCTTACCCCGCACACCCAGTGTGACGCTCATCCTGATACCTTTACATTTGCTAGTCTGGTTGGCTGGAGCCCTCACCTGAATGTGGCGTGGTTTCGTAGGGTAAGTCCAACCGTAGATACCTTTCTGAATTAGGCCTTGACATTCTTTTGTATTTGATGTGCAGGCGGAGCCCCTCACCTCAATTTTCTTGGTTAGTGAAAGTAGTGAAGGGAAGCGTCCTGTAGTCATGAAAAGGGGTTTTGTAGTAGAGAAGGACGTACTAGTGGTAAAGAGAGCGAGAGCAGTGGTGCTGTAGTGGATAAGCATTGCGCCCCTCGTATGCTCAATTGGTGGGAATATCTCGGAAATATTGCCCGGCGAGTGTTTTTAATAAACATACTGGGCCTCATTCCGAGTGGGGCGCAAAGGGATACCGGGCATCGTTAAGGACATCGGTGCCCAAAATCCCTTTGCGCCCTACTACGAGTTCCCTTAGTGGGTCCCTTCCTTAACGCTTGGTTTTACAAGGCGTTAAGGACGGGACCCGCTAAGGGAAATCATAGCCAAAAACGGTACCGCAAATTGCGATACCGTTATTAGCTACTTCCCCCTTCCCATTGAGCCCTATGGAGGCTCAAATGGGAATGGGGAATGGTTTGGTGAATGTGGACATACCGGTCCCGCCAAGGTCGGACTGGACCGGTAAATCCCCATCTCACCAAACCGGACACGGTACCAGTATGGGAGGTAGTCATGGCGCAAATAGCGCCATTACTACCTCCATACTCGGAATGAGGCCCACTGTCTTCTGTGTATGAGTGAGAAGTAGAATTGGAGTAAATAGCGAAGTGAGGTAACTGTGGTGTAGGTGAGTACGGTGAATGAGTGTGAAGTGCGATTAAGGAATTGGGTAAGGGTAAAAACGTAGCTCTTGGGTGAAACATTTTTCATGCTGCAGGTTCGAACTAGTATCAGTTTTTTTGTGAAACTATTTTTTGATAACTTGGATTGGAGTATGGAGATTCCATTGAATCATTTGTGCCATGTATTGCCCGGCTCTAAGGCAAACATTTAAAAGTATTATAGGGAATGGGTGCGGCAAAGTAGGAGAAAATTATACATTCATGGCCTACTGAGGGATTCTATGATAAGGGGATATTGGAGAACCTGCATACCTTTCTAACTACAATGCACATTGTCTCGAAGTTAGAAAAGCGGTTAAACAGAGTAAGCCCGATAGAAGAGCAGCGGAAGGATTGCAAATGAAAGAGAATGAAGAGGTTGGGCCTCTTCCTGCGAGGACAGAGGAAAGATTGCGAAGAGTGATAGATGTGCAACAATGGGAAAAGATGAAGGAAGCACAATGGTTAGCTGTTGAAAAGGTAATGCTGTTAAGGCGGCAGAGAGATGAAGAGCGGGAGGAAATGAGAAGACAGGTAAGGGACATAGAAGGAGGAAGGTGGAGATATAGGCAGGTTCTTGTTAAATTGGACAACTCGGGTTGTCAGAAAGGTTGAGGTGGACATGGAGAACAGGGTTGCTTCCATGGGTACAGAGGCTGAGCAGGGAGGACAGGAAATGGCACCTTATGATAGTGCTGATTATGCTTCCGTGCCTGTAGAAGGGGTTGGCGATATAGCAGCCGGAGTAGACAATGAAGAAGGAGAGGAATGGGATGTCGAGCAAGGAGAGCAGGGTGTAGGCACCGTAATTCCTGCTGCAGTAGCAATGATAGAAAGCACACCATGGAACCATAGGACACGCCAGGGGATTTGCATGGCTATAGTAAGTGGTAGGGGAGACATGGAGGAAGTCCGAGTAAAAACAGGCATAACTCAGTTTCCGTTTCTCCAGAAGGTTCTAGGAGGGGCGTATTATGTTCTGTGGTCACACATGAACTGGAATAACTTGATGAAGACACTCTCTTTGCTCACTGTACGGGTGGGGAAGTGGGTTTATGCATTGTAGAAGCATAATGACGGTGTCATGTTAGCCCTATGGGACATGAAGAGCTTATTCACGGCCCTAATGGGGGAGCGGTCGGATGAACTTTGGAAGAGATCGGAGTATCCAGGAGTTCAGTTGGATACAAATGCCTATGATGGAGCGGCTTTTCCTAATATCAGGGCACAGGTATGGAGCTCCTTATGGTCTGCAGCCGAAACGGGGGCCTGGGAGCTAGCACAACAACAACAGAAGCTAGACACAAGTTGCGGATGTCGATTGACTTCACGGAGGAAGTTATTGGATGCTTATCCCCAGGGTTGTATCCGGTAAGGGAAGCAGCGCGTTTTTAGACCTATTGTAGCGACAGTGCGATTAGGGGGGTTCCCGTGCATACAGCATTGTTTCTCTCTGGGGTGATGGTTTTGTGGAGGTGGGTCCCAGGGATGAGAAATCAGGCCTGGCGAGTATCATTTGTGGTTTTATTTTGGCATGATGCGATGCAGGAATTAATGCCAGGTGCCATTGTTAATATTCTCTTGCAGGCTCTAGTGATTAAGAAAAAACAGGGTGGTTCTCTCAGGCACAGGTGAGGAAGCCGGGGAGTGGGACACAGTTCTGTGCATCGATCCGACCTTATCGCTAAGGGACGTGTCTGACGAGCAATTGTTCGAAGACACTGAAGACACAGAAGAGATATTTGAAATTGGGCTGCCTTGCCAGATAGCGATAGAGCAAAGGGAAGTATCACAGACCATGATCATTGTTAAGGATACATGCTCATTTTGGAAGGAGGATTTGGGAAAAGTGCTGGACCATTTGTGGACCAGCAAGCCTCATGATGCGGGGCTGCTAAAAAGTGTTGGAGCTGTGAGGATAAAATTGAAACTCAGTGCGATATTACGACGGGTTAAGCAGTATCCCATGTCCAAGGAGGCAGTCAAGGGGATTTATGAGACCATTATGGCCTTGTTAAAGCAAGGCATAATACAACCCACTGTGCCCCCAAGCAATACGGCTATGTATCCTGTGAAGAAGGCGGAGGGGTCCAGTGGAGGATGTTCCAGGATTTGCACCCTCTCAATAATATTGTTGAGGTGGAATTTCCAGTGATACCGAATCTTGCCATCATTTTCTGTAACAACCCTACTGGGTCGACCCACTTCACTGTAATTGATTTAAAAAATTAATTTTCTCCCTTACACCCTGATTCTCAGTACCTCACTGCATTTACGTATCATGGTCATAGATTCGAACGCACAAGGTTGCCCCAGGGGCACTGCGAAACTCTGAGCATTTTTAACAGGGAGGTGCAGATGGGTTTGGGGAATTTACATGTGTCCAGTACCATAGTTTAGTACGTGGATGATTTATTGCTCTGCAGCACTTCAGAGGAGCAGTGTCGTGGAGACTCAATATTGCACCTCACCCTGCTTGCGGAAAAGGAGTATAAAGTGGACATAGAGAAATTGCAATACTGTCAGACAGAAGTAATTTATTTGGAGCAAGTAATAACACCCTCTGCGAGGAAGGTAATGCCAGAGAGAGCCACTGCAGTTCAAAATACACCTCAACCAGTCACAGTGAAAAGAATGCAGCAGTTTTTGGGGCTCTGTAACTATTGTACATCATGGATTTGTGATTACACTAGTTATGTGAGTCCCTTATTGCAGGGTGCAAAGGAAGCACAGAGGGCGAAACGTCTGATAGAGTGGTCCGAGAGAATGGGGACTTGATTTTGGGAACACAAGACTGCGATCAGCAATGCTCCGGGTGCTAGCGACGCCCCCAAATTACAAGAAGCCATTCTTTCTATTTTCCCATTCAAACGGGCAGGGGATGATAGCGGTCCTAACCCAGCAAACATTGCTAGGGCTAAAAGCGTTAGCGTATTACAGTGGACTCCTAACCAGTGACGCAGGGACATTTCCCTGGCAAATAAGCTCTGGTGGCAGCGGTTTTTGCAATTCAAAAGTCTTCAGCCATTATGATGGATTGCCCGGTGACATTGTACGTAGAGCATGCAGTCTTTGCGATTCTAGAAAAATCTAAATCCACATTGACGACTCAGAGAGTGTCAGGGTATGAGGTCATCTTAGCAAATTCATCCATTCATCCCGTGCAATGTCACCTTGTAAAACCTGCTACATGTGTAGCAGAGCTGGTGCAGCCTAAGGATATTGTTCATGATTGCACCACGTATGAGGCAGAAGAGGAAGAGAGGGTAAATCTGAAAGAGGATGCCCTGGCTGGGGTGAGGTGATTTCTTCGTTGATAGGTCTTCGACCATCAACCAAGAGATGTGAGAGGGGCATACGGGTGCAGCTGTCGTGGATCTTGTGGATGGGAATACTGGGTCCGACTGAAGAAACGGTTGCCTTCTCATTACTCTGCACAAGCGACGGATCTGGTGTCACTTACAGAGGTGCTGGAAAGGTGTTAGGGGAAGGCAGTCACTGTTTATTCTGACTCCTTGTGCGTTACTTCCACTGTTCACTCTCGTTTATCAAGATGGCAGAGGAGAGGATTTAGGAGTTCTGATGGGTCCCCTGCACTGCTTTCCCAAGCTGATTGAAGCAATAACCTTGCCAGCAGAGATAGGTCTAGTGAAGTGCACTCCCCATACTAACCACACAAATTGAATAGCTCTCAGAAATGACGCTGCAGACAAGGCGGCGAAGGAAGCAGCATATTTTCGTTTCACAGATTACCAGAAAAAGGATACTGTGTCCCAACAAGTACAGTTACCAGCCCTGTACACCGCAGTCCTGGTGCTCCAAATAATATAAATACAAGGGAAAGCACCTAGAGAAGAACAGGAGCTTTGGAAAAAGAGACAATGTGTTCTCTTAACCACAGATTTGCTTGGAAGACTCTAAGTGATGGGGAAGGTAGTATCCCTGCTTCTTTTGGCCCTAGAGCAACTACATTACCCGTCAGATACTTCTCGATGACAAATCGCAGCAGAGCTCCAGGAGGATTGGTTTATCCGTAACTTACAAGAACAGGTAAGTAGATTAGTAGGGAATTGTGTAGTGTGCAAAAGGTTCAATCCCATAAATACCATGAGGTTGTTGAGGGGGGTCTTGCCCAGGCCCTCAGGTCCATTCAAGGAGCTTCATATCGATTTTGTGGACATGATAAAGAGATGCAGTAATTACAGATATCTTGTTGTAGTGGCTTGTCCATTTTCTCAGTGGCTTGAGGTTGGTCCCTGCGTACACCCTGATGTTAAATCTGCGGCATGATTTCTGGCCAGAGAGGTATTTCCAAGGCAGTGAATTTGCTAAGTTCTAAAATCCGACAACGGAGCCCACTTCTTTAATGTCTTGTTCACAGAAATCACTTCACTGCTAGGAATAAAGCATTGGTTGTGTTTGGTGTACCATCCGCAGGCCAACAGGATCATACAGAGGCTCAATGTGGTCCTTAAGGCCCAGTTGGCCAAATTGTGTGCACAGTTAAATTATGGTTCATTTGCCTCCCACTAGCTTAGTTTTTACATCCAAAATCAGCCATGGAAGGACCACCATTTAAGTTAATGTGACGAAATTGTGACTGGGCGTTTGCTACATACGCTACATACACCTCAATCACCTACACGTATGACATCAGGTGCACACAAGACCGCAGTGGTGTTAGGGAAGGAGTTCAAAGAGTATTTTACAGCATTAACGAAAAATGTTAAGATTATATCATCACAAGCTGTGTCTTCTCAGACAACAGGAGAAAGCAGCGAGACTACCGACGATCAGCACAAAATACAGCTTCTCCCCAGGGACAAGGTTTACATCTGCACCTGTGTGCGTCACTGGAACAAGCAGCGTTTCTATGGGAAACATACAGTAGTCTACACAACTCCGACTGCCACGAAGGTGGAGGTCAATAAGAGTTGGATCCACCTAAAAGATACTGAAAGAGATGCCGCCAGCCCTCCACCTGCACAGAAGGAGCAGGCATAACCGTTAAGTACGCCCTAGAGATTCACTGTTTGTTTCAGTGCAAAGGAGGGTATGGATGGAGATCTGGAGTTTAAATAATTGTTGTATAAGAAAAGGAATGTTTAGGATTTTGGGCCCCATCAGGGGTTGGGCGGTAGCCCTTAAATCCTGCGGTAACGGTATTAGCGCCGTCAATACCGCTCCGTTAATAAAGCCGCCTATAATATCGCCAACAACACAACGCGCTATCCACAGAACTATCACAAGTGGAGTATCGGCACTACTAGCGCCGGAAAACCAGCGCTAACAGCGCTGAAAATACCCCCGGCCCCCTGCTGGAGGTAAAAAAGCACAGGTGAGACTAACAAATCCACATGTGGAAACAATGAAAACAGGAGGCCTATGAAAGACCCACCCAGGGCCCAAACACACTACCCAACAGCATATTGTCATTAGGAGCAGGGAGGTGAGAGCAATAAAGGCACAGGTGCAAACAATGCACACAAACACCCACCCAGGCCCCAAACACACTACTCAACAGCATGTTGCCATCAGGAACAGGTATGTGAGAGCAATAAAGGCACAGGTGCAAACAATGCACAGAAGAGGCCTACAAAAGACCCACCCAAGCCCCAAACATATTTCCCAACACCATGTTGCCATTTGGAGCCAGTCAGTTGATAGCCGGGTACAGACTGGACAGGGCTACCATCACCCAGTTGCTGGACACAATCCAAGGTGACATTGGTAGCAGGATTGCCATCAGCACCGCTGTGCCCGCACTCGTGAAGCTGGTGTCAGTCCTGCAATACCTTGGGATGGGAAGCTTCCAGCACACAGTTGCCATGATGCGTGGCATGGCCTAGTCCACATTTAGTGCAGTCCTGGGCCAGGTGCTGGATGCACTGCTGCGCCATGTGAACAAACACATGGCATTAGCCACCACCCAGGCACAGGTGAATGAACTTAAGGCACAGTTGTATGTGAGTGCCCAACATTTTTGCAGCCCTAGACTGCACACATGTTGCACTGGTTGCACCCCGGGACCATGAGGCAGCATACCGGAATCAGAAGAATTTCCATTCATTGAAGGTGCAGATGACCTGTAGCCTAGACTTGACCATCAGCCACTGCTGCGCTCGCTACCCAGGATCCACCCACGACTCCATGGTGCTGCGCAAAAGCACACTGCCCTCCTACATGGAAAGGCACAGAGGACAACGCACATGGATAGTGAGGGAGTACAAACCCTGCCTGAAATCCAAGCCAAAGCATAGCAAAAGAAGGGCGGGGGCAGAACCACAGAAAGCCTTGCATGCCACCAGGAGCCACAGCCAGCACCATCACAGCACCAGTACGATATTCGTTTGGCACACAAGGTCACCAGCACACAGTCACCACACCCAGACCCAGACAAGGTGATGGCCACACACTTCTCAAAACACCATAACACATGGGACAACAACCAGAATGTGCCTGGTCTGTGTTGCAGTGCTGCTTTACACCCTGACAAACAAGAGTAACCTCGCCCAGGGCACCACACAGGAATGCAAAGTGAGAGGAATGCAATACCCATCCTCTAAACCACTGTAGATGATCAGGATCAATCCCGAACATGAACATCCCTCAGAGAGTGACCCATGAATGCACATTTACATGCATGTGAAACAAAACAAAAACTGGTGCCATGTAGCTAAAGCCCCACCATCCACGAAGACACCCACATCCAAATTCAAATCACCACTGGCCCTGAACAGCCAGTCATGACGGGAGCTCCATCCTGAAGGCATGGATGCACCACTGTGCCAATCAACCCCATGGAGCAGTGCAGGTAGAAAGTGGGCTACAAGGGACATGGTGCACATTGTAGAGCAAACCCATGGAACATGAATACACCATATTCAAAGTACAAGTGGTTACATGACGGTACTTGACGAGCATGAGTGTCACACACAATCCCATTCACAAAGGTCATCAACCACTGGTGCGAGTTCAGTCATCCCATGTGCAGGCAAATGTAATCTGCCACAGGACAGCCCACTCAATCACACAGGGTGCATGTACAGGTCAGATTATCCATGGCCTGAAAGATGATGGATGTATACCAATAAGCCAATCACATTGCACGTCCCTGTTGCACACAAACATGACCACAGTGCATAGTGTATTGATGCTTAGTCCTTGCACACCAATTGAAGTGACCTAGGCCTCATGTACTCATTTCATCCCATGCAGGCAATTCAGGATACCTGCAGCTCACTTGGCTGATGACCCCTGTGCAGAATCTACAAACTCCGGCAGAGCACGCATATAACAATGCCCACCATAGGACACGCATATGTGTATAAAGGATATTTGGATTGTTGAAGACACAGTTCCAGTGCCTGGACCGTACTTAATGGGTTCAGATGTATGCACCAGAAAAAGTTGGCAAGATTGTACTCACCTGTGCCATGCTACATAGCATCTGCTGCTGTAGGAATATGCCGCAAGCTCTTGATGCAGACGGGTAACACCCAGGGGATGGGCACATGTCACGAACAGCACTTGCAAAATAAATAACACTTGTACACAATCTTGAATGTCCTTGCTTTATGTCATGTTTGAACTGGCTTTAATGAAAGTGTAACTAACCCATTACCCCCACCAACTCCACAGCACCCACAGCGCCCTCCCCCCACCAACTCCCCAGCACCCATCCCCCCACACAGTGCATATGGGTCCATGTGCCCTTCCCTAAGGCCAACAGTGAATTGTACATCAAACATGGACGTTGACGCTTCCCACGTGCACCGCCTTCAGGTGAGCGGCGATGCAAATGACACACTGACCTACGCCTGGGTGAACCCTGTAGGGAGCCCTCTGTGGGGGTGGTTGAGGTGGGTGGCACTGATGCAGCCAACTGCAGCTGCCGGTGGATGAGATTGTTTGCCTCGTGCATCTATTCTGCATGTGCAGATTGCCCCTCGCATAATTTGTGTACTCGCTGGCCAAACCCTGTGAGGGCCGCAGTGCATGCCTCTACGACCTTATGTGTGTGGGCATTGTCAAGCACCATGGTCTTGGCCGCCCTCCTTAATTGCACTGCTGATGGCCTTGATGTGTGGGTTGTGTTCGCTGGCCTTGCCCTCGATCCTCATCTGGCGTGCCTCCATCACATCCAGGCGTGCCATTACAGCATTGTCGGGACCTGCTGCTGTGTCCCGTGCAGGGCTGCTTTGCCGTGCAGGTCTATGCAGTGTTGTAAGGCTGCTGTGCTGGGCAGGTCTACGCAGTGTTGTAGGGCTGATGTGCCAGCCAGGGCTGTGCAGAGTTGTGGGGCTGCTGTCGCTGGAGGTGCTGGGCTGTCTGGTGGGGCTGCCACGGATGGAGGGGCTGCCAGCAGATGACCCATATGAGGGTGTGTCCTCATCGCCACTAATGTGTAATGTAATGTAATGTGAAATGGTAGGGGGAAGAGTTGGGTTGATTTAGCGGAGGAGTATGCCCATATTGAGACCGGGGTGAGAGATAATTGTAGTGATGTTTCCGAAGAGGATTATGATTTGTTAGTTAAAGTATTAACTTAAGGGGTAATGTCGGGGCAGTCAAGGAGGGTCCCCTTTATTACGAAGGATTCATGTTGCACACACCATCTTGATGAATGAGGCTGACAGCAGAACTGGGATAGTGTCACAAATCCATTTGTATCACGTAGAAAGATACAATATTAAAACTGCAAATGCAACACAATCACAAATTCATACAATTGGGTGTTTTTTTCCACGGTTAGTTGTTACACAGGCATTCTAAAAAAGCAGAAACATTCTTGGCAGGAAAGAGAATTAGTTACCTAGTAATAAGTCTGTACGAACAGGGCAAGGTTCACAGTCCTTGCAAACGAACAGAGGTTATCAGCCCTTAGTATTAAAATATTTAGAGGGGATTAGTCATTTGTTTAGTGGTAGTAAACATAAGGCACGAGGCTATGGTCTGACGGTTGAGTATTTTTCTAGGTCATCAGAGGTTGTAAGTGGCTGCATGAAATTAAATTAACGCACCAGGAGTCTGTGGATCTATAGTTGAAAGAAAATTCAGACCTCTCTCTATTTGCCAAGATATGTTAGAACCATGTACAATTATACTTAAAGTTAAAGATCTTAGGCCAGTTACTGCTAGCAATGAATTATGTTTTCAATACCAATGTTTAACCATGTACTGACATCAGGACCTACCAAACGAATCCCAAGAAGAGGTGTGTTTTGAATATGATCTGAAGATAATAATGAAGATAGGCCTGACCAATGAAATAATTGAAGAATTGGGGAAAGATGGCATTTCTTTGAAGAGGTTTTGTCCATTCATATTTGGGGGGTGGAGGGTAATAGACGTATCTGGGAGTGTTGTAAATTGTTGCACAAAGTATATAAACGTCCAACTGACTTTAAATTGTTGAGACTTGTGCTAGTTTGGTCCAGTAACAGTATCTAACGGCTCTCCAGAGCTTTTGTACAATAAACGGGCTTTATGTACAACCGTGTAGTCGCTTCTTAAGTGGTGGGGGTGTTTTGGGTTAAGGTGATTAAAGGTCCACCCCTACACTTCACCGCAGCCGACGGGTGGATTGATAACAACAGATTTCTTTAGATAGATATGGTGGGGCCAGATTGTTTATGCATTTGAAAACTAGGCACAGGACTTTGAAGTCAATTCAATCCTTTACGGTGAGCCAATTTAAAGATTGCTCTAGTCTTGAAATCGGACAATACTTTCTTACTCTAAAAATCAGCCTCATCGCCGCATTCTGTGCTTTTTGCATACGCTGAACTTGTGTAATTGGAATGCCTGCAAGCAACCCATTACAATAGTCAAGATGAGACTTCACCAAGGCTCCCGTCACCACTGGATGATGCTCAGCCGGAATAAAGGCAAGGGCCTGTCGCAGGAGTCGCAAGGTGCTAAATAATGACTGCACCTTGGCGCTCACCTGGGCTTCGCTCCCCAAATTTTCTTGCCCGAAAAAGCCTAGATTTTTCATTTTAGGGGCAAAGAGTAGATCTGAGCCCAAGAAGCATGGAGGACCTGGGCCCCTACTGTGATCAAGAAGATGTATAGGTCCGAACAGTGCAACTTCAGTTTTAATGGCATTAAACTGTATAAAGAATTGTGGGTTGATAATTTGGAACATAACCACTGAACGAAGTGTCTCAAATTATTTTGAGATTTAATTGGAACCCAACAAGGGAAATGAGAGCGAGCCCATCCAGGGATGGAAATTGTCCATCCCTCCTTTGTGGATATTGCTTAAACCTGGTGCCTAGGCTAAAGGGTGAGCCCCCATAAATAATTGTGAATGAACTAGCGAAATTTTGAAACTCAGCAGTGCCCACCCTACCTCCTAACCCAATGGCTATAGCCCCACTCAAGGTGTAATCAAGGGTGAACATCCTCGCAAAGTGATTGGACCAAAGGGCAGGCAAGGTGTCAATTGATTTAGTACTAACTGCTCTACATAGGAGTTCATCAAGACAGTTCCAAGACAGATATGAGATGCGGTCACTTCCAAGGGTTTCAAATCATGATTAATTGCAATGCCCCAAAGCTCCTTTGCATCAGGCATGGAACAGTCGTCCATCCAGATATTGAAGTCTCTGAGACAGAATAATTCCATTTGCTTAATACCTGTTTCTGTCAGGAACCGACCCAGATGTTCCAGAAAGGCTCTGGCATGTACTGGGGGCGATAGCCATTTTTATGGAGCAAGTGGGTGACTTCCACACAATAATATGTCATATCTGAGTTGAGGCATCCCAATCTAATGCCTCCAAATGTGAAATTTGTAATGAGGTTCTCGAAATCACAGCCACCCCGTCCTCTTATGTTAGTCCTGTTAATAAATTGGATTGAATAATCCTCTGGTATTAGCTAGTGGAAAAAAGTCTGGTAGGAGTCAGTGAACCACATTTCCGTAATGAACATGGTATCCAATTTATGTTCCTCAATGAAGTCGTGTATTTCAAGTATGTGACTCACTGCAGATCTTACATTTAGCAAAGCGGCTTTGAGTGGTACATTAACAGATCCCAGTGGCTCAACAACCAAAAGTCCCAGGTTCCTTATTTTATTTAGGGACCGAAGTATGAGAGATCCCAATTTATTGTTTAGCTCCAACAAAAAGGCACTGGTAAAAGAGATTCGTGCCATATCCCCACTTATCACCAGCAACAGTAGAATAGTCCACCAAAGATATGAGCGTACCCCAGAGTCCACTGGTCCTCTCCACTATTGCTGGGCAGCATTTCCCCCGACCTCTGAAACCGGCTGCAAACAAGCCTACTCACAGAAGGTTGGAGGTAGATGAGCTGAGGGCTTCTGAGGGACAGTATGTAGTATGTATGTATTTGCGTCAGCATGAAGCCAGTTAAAGCCTATGTCGCCTCCTAATGACGCAACAAGGATACCCGCTGCACTCGATGCAGGGAAATTGAGTTTTTGTTACTTCCACACTTACAATGCCAGTCAAACTTCCAGTCCCTCCCTCGCTCCAAACACAGCAAAACGGTGGGCTTAGAGACCTGCTAGTGCACAGTAAAATCCTGGGTTTTAAAATACATAATAAACATAATACACACTTATTTTTAAGAACAATGTTAAAAGTAGTAGTAAAATTTGCACTTGCTCAAGTGTTCACTATTTGAATTAAATACGACTGATAACACGTTTTTGGCACCAAACGATCAGTGGGGCCTGTACCACCAACCTGATAACTCGCCAGTGATCCCACCGATGGTTCCTTCCAAGGAAGACGCTAGCAGACCACGCCTCATAGGCATCCACTTAGCCGTGATGGTACAGGACCTTGTAGAAGATGGAATCCTTTGCCGTAGATGAGCTGATCTATACCACTTTCACTCTGGTCGTCCTCCCTTGGCCCTGTGCCCGCACCCACCTGCGAGGCAAGAAACTTTGGGGTCATTTTTGACTCCACTCTCTCCTTCTCCTCTCACATTTCGGACATCTCCAAAAAGTCTATCAGCTACACCTCCTCAGAGGTACTCTACCTTTTCTCACTTTCCCCCAGCAGCTCACTGTCTCCAGAGCCCTAGTTCTCTCTAGGCTGGACTATTGCAACAGCCTCTTCCTCAACCTCCCTTCTTCTGCCCTGCGCCCTCTGCAACTCATCCACAACAGAACCTTGAGAATTATTCTCGGCCTCAAGCCCAGGGACTGTATCTCTCTGGCGCTGAAATCCCTTCACTGGCTCCCCGTGGCTGCAAGGATCAAGTGCAAGGGTCTCTGCATTATTCACAAGGCTTTCTGGGGCCTATGACCTACCTACCTGCAACTCTGCCTACCTACATACTGTCCCTCAGAAGCCCTCAGCTCATCTACCTCCAACCTTCTGTGAGTGAGCTGGTTCTCCAAGCAAAGATTTGGAAGGCGATCCCTATCCTAAGCGGGTGTTGCCCTTTGGAATAGCCTCCCTGCCGACCTCTGTCTTGTGCCTGATCTCCTTAAGTTCCGGAAACTCCTCAAGACCTTCCTCTTCCTTTTCTCTCCCTCTACCCTGCTAACCTAGCTCTCTGTTCTTTCCCTCTCTCCCTCCTCTTCTTTACAGCTCCACGACTGGCCGCCTGGTGTACCTGAGTCTGACAGGTCCCTGTCACCGCCACCAGTCTTCTTTCGCACTTGCCTGAAGGCCCTACACCCCATCCTTACTCACTGCATTTGAGAATGAACGCAAGAGAGTGGCTCTATCTGCATTTACCCCAACCTCCACCGACCGGGTGCACTTGGACCTCCCCCTCTGTGACTGTTGTGCACTTGCACGATCTGCACACACCTTGCCTGAAGATCATCTGTCTGTTCTCCCTTTGTTTTCACCGCTTAATTGCACTAGTAAAACCGCAGAATCGCTGTCAGGCAAATTTGCTGTATCTCAAACTGTTAAATGTATTTTAAGCACTTACTCTACCTGTGCAGACTATTATCGTCCCAGAATTTCAAGGGCTCTGAGCGACAGTTGTTTTTTCCCGTTCCCACACTCCTTGAGCGCTTTGGAACACTTGCCTATGTATGGGTGCTTTATAAATAAACAATACCATACCATACCAATACCAAGATCCAGCACAGGTCTTGTATAAGTGCGTAACAGCTGGGATGCTCAAGCAAAAAATGTGAAATGGCTCCGGAGCCAAATGCAGAATGAGAGAACAAGAGGCAATAGGAGAGGTAAGGCAGGAGTCAAGGCGAGGAAACAGACTGATAACGAATATCAGAAAAGAAGAATCCAGGTCAGAAGCAGCAAGGAATATGTGAGGAATAGAGTACAGAAGTTTGAGCGAGAGAGGGGCAGCCGGGAGTAGCATGAGCCAGAAAGAAACAAGAAGCAAAGGTGGCAAGACTAGAAAAGAACAGAATCAGCATCTTAGCTTTGCAAGATACGAAGCGACGCAAGGAGTTCACTGTGGCAGTGCTTCCTATGTCGTCTTCCGCAGTACTGGAAACGGAACAGATCCTGAGCGCCATCTTGGAATTGACTGCAGCGTTGACATAGCTTCTGCATAGGAACCCAACGGACCGCAGTCTTGAAGGGCAAAAAACCCAGCAAGGATGTTGTTTCCTCCAACGTTGCCAGAGGGACCAAGAGCTGGCAGGATTGTTAACACCTAGATGATCACACCATGAAAACTGAAGTAATGCACGGGTGGGCAGCGAAGGAGAAGAACCTCGGTTTTACCATCATACAAGTTTAACCAGTTGTTCTGCATCCAAAGAGCATTTGGTCACAACCCCCTCATCTCCTGCATCACCACGCAGATCAAGCAATTTCTAGGTACCAACTGTGTACAATTGACACCACAACACAGACCAACCCCCTCCACCACCTAAGCCAATGGGAAGATTTGGATGTTAATTATTAAAAGGGAAAGAAAGCAGTCTTGAGGTAACCCATAGGAAATTGACTATGCTAATGAAACAAAATTGCTGTAATGAACCCTTCGGATCATTTCCTGAAAATAGGGAACAAATCCAAGATAGGCCTTTAATTCCCAACACACAGGATTTCATTGTCCATCGTGCCAAAGGTTGTCAAAAGATTCAATAAGATAAATGCCACATGTGTGCTTTTATCCACCAGTATCAGCAGTCCCTTGCATATTAGAAGTAAAGATATCTCAGAACTTCTTGAGACCAAACACAAGACTGGGAATTGGATAGAAGACCTCTCTCCAAAATTCAGATTGTTGATAAGTTACACCCCCTCTCGGATTTTCCCAGTGAAAGAGGGTAGAAATCAAGTGATAATTTTCAAGTTTGGAAAGGACAAATGTAGGCGTCTTCAACAAAGTACCACACATGCTTGTTTCAGACGTCTAAGAACTACTCCTTGTATCAGGGTCTGGACTTACTAATATGGCTGTGTCTCTACAGAGAGTGAAGAGAGAGGGCCATTTCTTACGGGTTGCCAGCTTGCTGCGCATTGCGGAAAATACAGTGCAGCCGGAGGAAACCCTACTGGTAAAGAAAAACCCCTGGCGACAATGCTCAAGTCCTCTTGGTTGGAACAGGCCAGAAGATGTCGGACTAATGTGGTGACTGACTGGTGAGCCTTCACAGGAGACTTGAAGAGAGCAGACACACACAGGCAGGCAAACCGGGGAGGTACATGGAGGGAGAACAAGCTGAGAATGAAGGTAGTAAATGGGAGGATCAGGATACACAGAAAGCAAGTCGTCAAACTTGGAACACATGTCTGACACTCAGGCAGACCCAGAGTGCTGCACCACAAAGCGGCTCCTTTCTGTGTATCCTATATGCACAACATCCTTTCATGTGTTCTGATAACTCTGCCGCCATCTTGGGGGCGGGTCCCACTGGGGGCTGTCTTCTAAAAAACAACTAGAATGCACAATAGCAATTCCTTGTAAGAGTGTACAGAGACCAGAGAAGCATTGACAATGCGTGTTTCATCACAGCATGCCCTCACCAATCTGTGATCAACCCAGTTTGCCAGGGTGGAGATGATTGTCGATGAAAAACTCAAGAGTTGAAGACGGGATGAAATCCTTGTCACAAATCTGTAAACTGTAATGTATACAGTACCAGATTGAACTTCTGGACAATCAGAAAGGGACCAAAGAACCTGGGAGCCAACTTTAAATGATCAAGGTGCTTAGGGAGGTTCCTAGAAGCCAGCCAAATCTGATCACCTATGCAGTACAGAATATTCCCTCTATGCCTCTCAGCTTGACTTTTCATGCAGTTCTGCACCGCCATGAAGTGCTCTTTGACAGTCTTATGACAGTTTTGTGACAAAGTGGTCAATTGATCCACTGTAGGGCCCCGTATATAAATCAGAAAAAAGTTGTAGCGCGCAAAGAAGTAGGCCCAACCTGGCCTATCTACTGTCGTAACATTCCAGATGTTGGAGTGTGCACATTTTTACAGTCCGTTCAAAACACAACCAGGTTTCTGGCCCCAGTAAAAAAATACACCAACAGCTCCTTTTCTCGTACGGAATAATTGTATACACCATTAATGAAGGTCTTTGACAGGTAAGCAATAGGGCATTTTTCCCATCCTGTTGCAATCGTAGCATCACTGCACCTAGGGCACTGTCAGAGGCATCAGCCTTCTTGATAAGGGGCTCATCAGTATCAAGTCGGCATACCATTGGAGCTTGTGTGGATGCTTCATTTAAAACTCTAAAAGCATAATCGGCTGCCTTGATTCAGATTCCTCTCTGTTTTTTCATAACAGCTGGGTGACTGGCTGCACAAGCCTTAAGCAGTTAGCTATTCATTTGCTGTAAAGTAAATTCAAGGCACATGAATTGCTGTACTTCATTTACCGAAGATGGGGGTTGCCAATGTAGTATTTCTGACATTTTGCAAGGGTCCGTTACTATTCCTTCCTCCATTAATGTATATCCCAAGTAGAGTACTAGTGAAGCATTAAACATGCACTTCTCAGTTTTGGCACATAGCTTGTGTGCACGTAAATGACATAGCACTTTGAGAACATGTTCTGTGGCATCCGTAATAGATTTGGAAAATAGCAAGATGCCATCAAGGTTTGCTGTGATGGAATAAAAGAGGATATCGGCAAACACTCCATTTGCAGCCAACCTTTATTTGGTTGATATGGATAATATGATATGCTTCTCAGAGATCTAGTTTTGTAAATTGAGTGGTTTCACTGACAGCTTCTACATGTCTGTGATTTAGGCCAGAGGATATGTATCCTTAATAGTTATCTGGTATAGTCCTCAGAAGTCCAGACAGGTTCGTAGATCCCTCATATTCTTTTTTGTTGCAAAAGATAGTGATGCTCAAGCTAGTGCCTTAGACTCAGTTCTGAATCCAACCTTTAGCAAATGATCACAAAACACCCCCTTGTTATGTTCTGAAAGCACATACACTTTACTGAAGGGAATCGCAGAGCCTGGCAGGAGATCTATGCAATAGCCTTCAGGCTTGTTCGGTGGGAATTCCTCTTCCTGCTGATCAGAGAATACATCAACAAAACGAGGTATATTCACTGGGTATAGAATTAACTATGTGATCAAATGTGATGGTTGATCAGATAGACAGCATTGTACACAGGTGTCAGAACCAATGGAAACAGTTCCTGCTTTCCCTTTTATACAAGGAGTGTGATTTATTATCCAGGGAATACCCACAATCAATGGAAAGTGCATGGTTCGAATCAGAGCAAATGACAAATGTTGAGTGTTGAGCAGTAGAATCAGTAAAGAAATTATGAGGTTGGAAGGCTAACAGCACTGATCAATGAATTCCTTCACTTTTTGTCGAACCAGCAAATTTCATGATCCCTGTATTACCAGTGAGTATATCCATGGGGAGATCCTCTCGGGCTGCCACTGCTTGTCGTTAAGTTAGGTTTTCCTAACAAAGTGCCTGAAACTCCCCAGTCAGTTTTTGAATTACCTCCATGAGGTCTTGCATTTGCACCATATTATGAGAGGTTATTTATAAAGCGCTTAATACCCAGAGGTTTCTAAGCACGAACCCGGGGATCGGACCTGTGGTGCTCTGTGTCGTCTTGCTTCCAAGGTGAGTACGCTGCACCTGAACTATCCTCCTGCTTGGATGGTGCTGGCATCACAAAACTATCAGCGACTGGGCTTAACTCTATTGTCTTTTAACTATAGGATGGCAGCTTGCCCAAGACAGGTAAATACACGGCCGCCTGAGGGATTCCACAGGACTCAGTTCTGGCCTGAAAAAAACCTTCTAAGGAAGATAACCCCCAGTTGCAACGTTCAGTTCCCTGTGGCTGCATCAGGCAGGGAGATGTCAGACTAATATTTGTGACTGGTGAGCCTCCACAGGACACTTGAAGAGAGCAGAGTAGGAAATGGGGGTTGGGAGAGAATCAGGACAGACAGAAGACAAGTCTTCTCACTTGGAGGACACGTCTGACAACCCGGCAAACCTGGGGCGTTGCAAGGTAAAATGGCTTCTTTCTGTGTATCCTATAGGAGCAGTGTCCTTCCACGTGTTGAGGACTCCGCTGCCATCTTCCGAGATATCAATGGGGGCCAGCATATTATAAACAACTAGCCTGCGCAATAGCAGTTCCTTGTAAGGGTGAACGGAGGCAAGAGGAAGCCTCAGTACTGTGGTTTCATGACACCTTGCTGGAGAGAGGCATTAATAACAATGGTCAGTTACTCTGAAATAATCTCTACCTGTTTCTGAAGAACACTGTCCGGAAGGAAACAAATGAAGAAAAGAGCTTTAGTCTTTTTACCCTAGACACTACATCTGTTCCTGGAAGGAAGTCAAAAAAATGTTATTCCATCAAGCCAGAGTTAGAGGTTGTCACAACTGGTTGACCAATTCTAGGTCCAGCAGCATAGCAGTGTGTATTAAAGAAATGTTGGTGGTAAAGAAAAACGCTAAGGAGTTGCACAGTGCTTGAGAGGGAATAGTATTGTCTGTAATACCTTTTCAGCAACTAGTTTTTGATATATTTTAAATAGTTGTAAGACATTACTGTGCGCTGTGGCCATTTGATGGGCATAATGCTGTTTTTTCGCCTCAAGTATGGCTCGATCCTGATGTCTTTTACACATCATATTTATTAATACTCCTAAATTCAGATCTGTCATCCCACTGATGATACAGAACAGGGGTCTCCAACCTTTTCTGTAAGGAAAGTTACTTCTGATCGGTGCAAATTATGCAAAGCAACTAAATAAGGAAACCCACTCACTCATCCATTTGCCACTTGAAGGGATTAGGTCATGTTGTTTGTGTCACCCCATAGGGCAACTACCCTTTCATATCTAAGAGCTTACAATATTTGATTTTGATTGGTGTAGCTTTTTGGGTAAGAGGACGTCAAATTCTCCATATTAACCTTCGGTAACATTCACTTTGGTAACTTCCTTCGTTTACAGTTGATTCAAACAATGAACACTACATGTTTATTGCAAAGAGCTCATGGGTGGTCTTGAAAAGACAGAAATGATAATCCCTTAATTTTTATCAGATTTATCCGCAGTAAAAAGTAGTCCTTTTCACAACAAACAAAACAAGAAAATGATCATATGACAAATAGTTTGGTGTGTTTTCATTTTCAAATCAATCTTTGAACAAAGGTCATTTATCTAGCTAAAAAATGTATGAAAAATAAGGTTTATAATTAATTAATTTTTTTGTAGTGCTTGCTTTCTTAGCCTTGCACTTTCAAAGAAACCTAACATCTTTTATTACCTGTTTTATTTGTTGCCCTTTTTTCAATCTCAAACACACCGGCATCTGGATTGGGGGGGTCATAGTGCAGCCCATCACTGCCCTTTGCATGCTCGCTATGCTGCCTTTGCACTCTTTCCCCCTTTGGACAAGTTCATCCGCAGTAGCTAAGACAAGACTCTTTACTTTGAGGGTATTCCCTGCTGTCTATACCTGAATACCCTGCAATGTTCCTGAGTATACTTGCTATCCCTGGCGTCTCCCGGGTCTGCCTTTCCTTCCCATAACGCCCAAAATATCTGCTTTGCCTGTGACAGTCCAGCATCTATTCTTGCCTGAATTCTGACATCGAGCCTGGCTGCCTTTCCACCTTTAATTCTGGGCCTTTAATCCTAGATCAGGACCTCAGAAATCTGCCCCCTCCACAACTGAGCCATACATGAATCTATCCATATGACTACATCCTCCCTTCACTACAATCTCCATCTGACCCAACTTCGAGCAACCCTTTCAATGGATTGGGCAAACATGGGAACACTAAAGCAGAGTGAATGTGGGGATTCGGGGGAGGGGTGTGGCGCTTGGAGTGCAATAACAAAAAAGGCTCACTGTCCTGTGTAGAAATGGGGGTGGGAGGTTGCACTGGAATGGGCAATGGTTCTGATGTGCTGTTGCCAAAAATTGCATGATGCTGTCCAGCCCTACCTGCTTTTCAAAAGCATCTACCGGACATGCATTTGATCCGGACCTTCAGAAACACAAGAAAGCACCCAAGACAAATAGGAATGCTTGCTAAACATTTCTCAAGAAGTTTGATTGATTAAATTACATATCCAAAGCAGGGATAAAAACTGTCTGTTTATTCTCCATGCATTGAGTAAACCGGTTAGACAATGGTCATAATTCACATTTTTCGAGCCCATTGCAGGCATGGAAAGGGCTTAGTAAATGCATATAGTAATTAATTTTGTAAGCAGTTTGTTGCTTAGTAAATGCTTAAAAATGCCTTTAATTTTAACTTGGGCGGAGAGAACTAAACATGATTTTACAACTATCCTTACCTTCTTCTTCCTCCTGCAAAAATCACTGAGCCTGCCTCTTCGAAGGCTCCTTCCCTTCTTCCTTTTGTCTCGTCAATTCGAAAGGGCCCACAACACTCCAGATTCCACACAGGTAGATTCCACTCATGTTTTGTTAAGTTTCACGCTTTTATCGAAGGCCCTAGCACGCCCCCAAAGAAGGCCCCTTTTCCACTTCTCCAAAGCCTTCTCAAACGTTCTCTCCTTTACTATTTTGACCTAGCTCCTAAGGCACCCACAGTGCTCCCCATCGGAACGTATTTTCCTTCTCGCACTAACCTCCCTCCCCCATCGGCCTTTTTGCGCGTAAATGTATACAGTAATAACACAAATGCATTTCTCTTTGCAGCTATCCGTAATGGAGCGTGTCTGCTGTCACGAATGTTTCTGCACCTGCGTGGGGCCAGCAGGCCAGCACGGACCCAGGGGATTTCTGGGAAAGAAGGTAAGGGCGCTGATCCAGATTCCTGCCGCGCCTTAGGGATGTGGAGGCTAAAGTACACCGCTCTCGCTTGCGCAGCTCACCTCGGAGGAAATCCAAAACTATGATCTCAGAATGCATCTGTGCGCGGGAAAAGCATAACGGTAAAATGTAGTCCTTTTGGTGGAGTTCGGCGTTTTGTTTTCTGCTTTCTTAAATTTGGACGGTGATATGGATACGTTTCTTGAGCCGGACGGCACGACAGTGTTTGTGGAGTGGGGTGGACAAGGCGGGCACCAGCCATTCTTTCTCTTGCGCCATTAGAGAGGCCATCGCTGTCACGTGCAGGTTGGCATGGTTGCGTGCCACGGACGCGGGTAGAGCGTGTGCTGCTGTGACGTCCTCCATGTGCATCTATCTGCAAGAGATATTGTAGGGATGTTGAAGTTATTTTCTGGGGACTGAAATATTTATTTGATGGGCATGAAGGGCGTTAATTTCAGGCTGTATTCTCTTTAGGTAATGTCTATTTGAAAAAATCTAGGATTTCGAGTCTGTGCCAAAATGCAGGACATGGTAGCCATTTTGTGAACGCCAGAGTACTCGGGAATTATCACCGCGTTCTAATAAAGAACTAGAGGGTCACAATTCCATACTTTACTAGAACAAAAGGTGAGGCAGCTGTTTTCCATTCATTTAGCAGCTATGGGGGCTATATTGGCAGAAAGGCTGCCATGGAAACTATGGGCAGTGACGTGTTTTTTCCACCAGCACGAAGTCCGTGACTGGCGCAGCTCCTGGTGGAAGATTGGCCCTATAGTTCTTTATTAGAGCTTTGTGGGAATTACTGAGGACCGCAGCCTTATAGTGGATGTGGCTTGATGGTGCAGAGTATACCAGAGGGAGTCTGTGCAGTTCCCACTCTGCTAGTGGTATTGGACCTCCTCTGGATACCGCTGGACAGTAGGAGCTGGAAGTGCTGGTGTGGTGGCACTTTGTGTAACCCGAGGCTCAGATGGATCATAATATCTGCCACTGGTAAACCATCCTGTTCTTCCACTTCAGGTAGCCCGGGGCATAGCCAGACCCAACATTTTGGTGGGGCTGGATGGCAGTTCTGAAAGCAGGTAGTGAGTGGGGCCATTAAACCCATTGTGCTATTGACCTGCCCTTCCTTTGAGCCTAGGAGGCTGAATAGCTATTTCAACTTCCTTTGGCCCATTAGATGCATCTTTCACCGCAATTCAGAGGCTATTTAGTTTACCAAAGAGGCTAATTGGAGGACTGGGCCACCTAAAAGTTGAGTCCAGCAGTTAAGCCTTCAGATTTATCATAGGGCAGTGGTCTTCACATTTTTAGCCCAGCGCCCCCCCTAATCTGGAAAAGGGGGCACATGGTGTGTTGAGCAACCGCTTACCCAGGGGGTGACAGCATGACCTTCACGCACTTAAATGCATACCACTAAACCTATTTAGCCTTGAATGGGAGGCCAACCTTCAATGCTTTTGAGGGGTATCCTATTGAGTTCAAAAGGACATTTGGTTTGCTAGTAGAGGGAAAATGCATACCAACGAGGACAACACCACAAGAATTGAATAGTATGCTTCTGCCGCAGGAGGATTGAAGAGTGGTCGAAGAGGGTTCGAAGCCAGCTCATTGAACCAATTACCTCAGATTGTTTCATTACAGGTAGATGGCCTGGAGCATATGTTTCAAATTTAAAAGTTTCAAAGACTGATTTCTGAGGATGGAATGAACACAGCATGGAATAGACTCACTCAGAACATATGTCTTTTTCGTTTTGGATTCTTAATTTGCACTGCCTTCTTTTCTTCCTCATCACTCGCCTTCCCCAGCTCTCTCTCCACTATCTCTAATTTCTTCACACTACCTCCTATGTTCTTTCTATCCCTCCCCTGTTCTGTCATCCTTCTCTTTCTCTCCTTCCCTCCTTTCGGCTGTCAGGTTTGTACTCTTACTCACTCTTTCACACTCCCTTTTGTGTTCTCATATTCCCTCTTGCATTCTTGATCAATGTTCTCCTTCATTCCCTTACTATTTAGTGTCCTTTGACTTTGTCACTCCTTCTTGTTCCTTCTTTATCACTTCTTTTCCTTCCATCCTGACTTTATATTTTGTTTAGTTTCTTCCCTTTATGCACACTATTCTCTTTGCTCTCCCTCTCATTTAGTCTCCTGGTTCTCCCTCACATCCATTCTTTCTCCTAACTGACTGTTTTTTTCAGTCGTTTGGATAGCCCTCCTTCGCATTCTCTTTCTTACCCTCTCTCATGTTGTTCTTTCACTCCCTTTTAATCTCTTTCTTTTCTCTCCCTCCCATTCTGTCTTTCCTTTCTCCTCCTTTTGGTATGCTCTCTTTTAACCTCTAATTTTGTATTTTGTCTCTCTTACTCACCTTCTCCAGAGCACTGAAGTTGCCCCGTGCCATCCATGAGTAGGCCATCCAGTAAAGGCAGCCCTACAGATAAGAGGTGTATCGCCACTTTTACTCCCCAAAAATAGGCAAATACTCCCAAAAAATGTAAAATAGGGAGTACAAATACTCCCAACAAAAAACAGGAAACACACACATAGGAGCTTGTGCTCCTGCTTTCAACCACAAAGCTAGGTCCATGGCTATATTTGAACCAGTAGAACACGTAATGCAAGAGAAAGAAACTACTGTTATTACTGCCTGATCTGAAGAGGTAATCATATATCTTTTAATGTGCATGAATAACTAGATGCAAAGAAATATTTAGTGAAAAAAACGTTTCTAATTTATAGTCAGAACATTTTCACTCGTTTATAAGATACTCTTTTTGGGAAGGGGACTTCTTTTTTTACTCCCCAAAAAATAATTTTACTCCCAACTTCAAAATCTTATCTGGAGCACTGAGCCTATGTGTTTCCTTTCCAACAAGATTAAAAGTCACAGTACGCAAAGAATAAAGCCTGGACTGGAGGACCCAGTTATATACCACATGGGCACATTCTATAGCTGTGTGTCTCTCTCCCTCTTTCTCTCCCTCCCTCTCTAGCTATCCGTCCTACTATATACCGATTTTTATCTCTCTCTATTTCCCTTACACTCTATCTTCTCCTCTCCTCTCCTCCCCTTCACTAATTCAATATTTTGCTTCCCTCACACTCACATTCGATTTGCGTTGTGCTCACTCTTTTTTAAACATTTTTTTTTTTTAATTCTGGTTTTATTGAGTTTTTGCAAACAAGGTAGTTAAGATGCAGGTACAATTGGAGCATCTTAAAACATTGTTACATTGTGATCTTCCCATTTATTCCAATCAGCCCACAACTTCGGGTTTAAACTTACAATTCTAACTTTGTTTATAGTGCCCAGTATGGGGTGAGTTCTGAGTCTACGCAGCAGTTTATTTCTAGGGACCCATAGCCACTCTGATACTGTTGCCGGGGTTAAGTTGTGATTGTCCAGTTGAACCCACTGTAGATCCCTCCTCCCTCTCAAATGGGGGATCAAGACCCTCAATTGGACAGCACAGTAATACAATGTAAGATCAGGAAGGCACACCCTGCCTTTTTCTTTGGGTAGAGTGAGAGTTTCATATGATACCTTGGCCTTTTCCCTTGCCATAGGAATTTTGTGATGGCTCTCTTTACTTCTTTAAAGAATGACTCGGGAAGTTGTATGGGGAGCATTTGGGACGGGTATAAGAACCTTGGTAGGCAGACCATTTTGATTGCATTGAGTCTCCCCATCCAGGAAATAGTTAGTTTTTGCCATTTTGCCAGATCTTCGTGGAAGCTGGTTAGGATTTGGGGGAAGTTGTCCCCATACATATCCTCTAGTTTTTGGGTCAGATTTATCCCTAGGTAGCGGAGAGTGTCGCCCTCCATCACTAGCCCTAGCGATGAGAGTGTGGGGGCATGATCAAGGGTAAGTTCTTGTAATGGAAACAGGATGGATTTTGACCTATTGATTTTGAAGCCCAAAAGTGAGCCATACTCTTCAATCAACTGTAACGCTCTTGATGTTGATGTCATGGGATTTGCGATGTGTAGCAAGATGTCATTGGCATACAGGGCAAACTTATATTCCATTCCAGCCATTCTCAGGCCCTCCACCTCTGGGTCTGCTCCAAGCGTTTGGGCAAGGGGTTCCATGGAGAGAGCAAACAGAATGGCCGACAGAGGGCAGCCCTGCCTCGTGCCTCTACTCAGGTCGAACCACCTTGAATATTCCGAATTGACCATTACAGATGCCTTAGGGGACATATACACAGTCTTGACTTCCCTCAAACCACCTCGAATAGTCAGAATTGACCATTACGGATGCCTTAGGTGACGTACACACGGCCTTGACTTTCCTACGAAAGAGTGGGCCCGGCCCGACCTTCGCTAACACTGCTTCCAGGAAGGACCATTCCACCCTGTTGAACACTTTCTCAGCGTCGATGGACAAGAGTACCGGATTGGTTGTCATTGTCCTTGACTCTTGAATTAGGTTGAGCGTCTTGCGCATTGTGCCCGCTCCCTGTCTTCCCAATATAAATCCGACCTGGTCGGGATGAATCAATAGGCGCATGTGGGTCTCGAGTCTGGCCGCTAAGACTCGGTATAAATATTTGCGTCTTTATTGAGGAGGGAGATGGTGTGATAGGAACCACATTGTGTGGGGTCTTTACCTTCTTTGGTTATCACTGAGATTAGTGCCTGTGAGAAAGAAACAGGCGCCACTCCAGTTTGCAGGATGTCATTAAATAGCTCAACCATGAAGGGGAGGAGGGAGGACATAAAGGTCTTATAAAATCCTGCTGTATAGTCATCGTTTCTGGGTGCTTTCCCTAATGAAAGCCTCTTAATAGCTCTTTCCACCTCGTCTGCTGTAATGGGCGATTCCATCTCCTCTACTAGTTCTCGGGGGAGTTTCAGCATGTCTACTCCATGCATATACTGGTCTATTTCTGTTCCCACAGATCCCCTCTCAGATGTGTATAGGTGCTCATAGAATTTGGCAAAAGCCTGGGGAACGCCCCTTGGGTCCGCCATTTGGGCATCATCAACCCCCTCTATTGCCGCGACCCATCTCTCCGCCCGCTGTCTTCTCAACCTGGCCTCTAGCAATGCATCTGCTTTATTGCCCTTTTCGTAATGTTTCTGTTTGAGAAACTGGAGTTTGCGTATCACCAGTCCCTCCTCTAAGCTCCTAAGCTTTTCTCTTTTCTGCACTACTTCCGCAATTTTTCCCGGGCCTATCCTCATCAGCATTCCATGCTGCCTCATCCAACTGGGCAATCTCCTCCCTCAGTCTATTTTCTATTTTGGACCTCTCCCTCTTTTTCTCCGCCCCCCCTCCTTAATTAGAACGCCCCTCCATGTTGCCTTCACTGCCTCCCATACCATTCTCTTGGATATCTCCCCTGTATCATTCACTTTGAAGTATTCGTCGATTTCGAGTATCATCTCCGCGCGGAAGACCGGATCCTTCCACAGAGATTCATTACAACGCCACTTAGAGTTTTTATGCAGTAGGGCATTTAGCCCAATATCTACTTCTGATTGGACCATGAGATTGGGACAATATCGGAGGCATTCACAACCTCATTTATGTCTTTTGAGAGGTAGAGATAGTCTATCCTAGTAAAGGTCAACTGTCGGGCCGAGTAGAATGTGAGCCCCTTTTCATTGGGGTGGAGGCTCCGCCAAGCGTCTTGCAGACCATAGACTCATCCAGACTTGCAGACTTCCTACTACATCTGCGCGCCTTCCGTCCGAGGGGAGGCCTGCTTCTCGGTTGCCCGCCTGCCTATCCAAAGTGGGATCCGCCCACAAATTAAAGTCCCCCCCTATGATGATATGTCCCGCTGCCTCCAGCATTATCTTCAGGATTGTACGTTTCATGAAGCAGGATTGGCCAGCATTGGGGGAATAGAGAATAGCAAGGGTAAGGACGATGTTGTGTATCCTTCCAACCACTACCATAGCCCTCCCCTCCATGTCTGCCCATGTCTTAGTGATAACAAAATTGAGTCCTCTCCTTTCTAGTATGCCCAATTCCGCTTTCCTTAGGGGGCCAGAGATCCAGTATTCGGCGCCTACCCATGGAGTACAAGACTTTGCGTTCTTCCCCTCGTATATACCTGGTTTCCTGAAGGAAGAGTACATCCAGTTGTGCCCTCTTAAATTTTCTATTCACTAGGGATCTTTTATTGGGTGAATTCAATCCCTTCACATTGAGTGTGCCAACTCTGAGCAACCTGGGTTTACTATCTGAAGACTGTACCGCCATAGTCCCTTTTCCGTCTATTCCATGTGTACGGAGGTGACATACCGCCCTCATCTAGTGAGTTCTTTGATACCTTCATCCTGTTTTGGAACATTGTTAACTCTGCCCGGACCCTTCCCCCAAACCTCCCCTCCCTACTCCCTCTCACCCACGGCATCCGACTTAACCAGGCCATTTTCACCCAGTCAAACCCGGACCACCAGTGTGGAACGTGCAAGCCACGGTCCCATCTACAAACACCACAACAAACTTTGAGCCCCAATGCCCCACCTCCACCCCGTCAACACAACAAATGATCCTTCTACATTATGTCATTGTAGACCTGCCCGCACTCCAATGCCTCTTCATGAGCGTCTGGGTCGGACTTGGTTCCAACACCTCTCCCATTACCTTTGGGGCCTCTTTCATACATCATTGGGTGAGGAGCCCTGTTTGTCAGTCTCAGGTTTCCTGCATCACTAGTGAACAACCCCTCTCATGACACAGATCATCTACAGAAGCAGAAGTTTTGTTGGTCAATGCTATTCAGCGTCCTTCTGCTTCAAAATTCTGCACCCGGGGAGGAATTCACTCTCCTATATTTTCTGGATCCCAGAATTTGTTTTCACCTTGGATACGCCACTGTCAATCCTGTCGTCTTCCTTCTTCCACATTTTGTTCATCGACCTGGTTACCCATCAGGTCCGCAATGCAGGAGCTTATGTCCTTTTCAGTTCGCAATCGAACAGTATTTCCCTCCCACTCAAACCTGAGGGAGAACGGGTATCCCCGCTGGTATCGGACTCCCTTCTCTATAAGCCACTTGGGCAGGGAAATGCACATTCTCCGCATTGCCAGGGGGAGTGAGGACAGGTCCTCGTAAATCGTCACAATCGCAGTGTCGAGAAGGAGTTGGGGGGTATTCTTGCCTTTATCCAGGATTCTCACCCTATCAGCATAATTATGGAACCTTACCAGGACTGTCTTTGGATCACCTGGCGCCCCTCCTACTCTGTGTATTCGGTCGACTTTGGGTTCATCCACCATATCATCTTCAAATAGAATTTTCAGGTTCGCGTGGAGAGTCTTTTTCAGATCTTGGTAGGTTTCTCTTTCGCGATTTGGTATGCCAAAGTTTCGCAGGTTGTTACGCCTCTGACGATTTTCCAAATCGTCCATCTTTAAGCAAAATTCCTCCTCTCTTGCTTCCAAGTCTGCGAGTCTCTGGTCAATTTGGGATTCCAATGTGTTGAGGGAGGTTTGATTGTGCTCCACTCCGTCCAGCTATTCCTCTAGTTTGTCAATTCTGTTTGTTATCTTGTCGATCTTTCCCCCAATATCCGCCCTCATGCTTTTCATCTCACTCAGAAGAGCTGCTACATCAGCTTTTGTCATGGCTGCTTCCGCTCCTGACGCTGCCATCTTCGTTTTCGGGGGAGGGACTACTGGTGCGGAATATAGCAGTACTTAGCCAGCTTTTGGCACGTGTCCATGTGCTGCTCGTATTAGGATTGCTGAGTGATAAGGTGCTTATGTCCCGTCTGTTGCTTTTGCCTCGGCCGTAGCAGTCAGGTGCAGCCAAAGTTCCTCTAATTCGTTGTCGTCCAGGAGGATTGAATTCGCCTCCCTCCAGTGGCAGGTCCTGAACACCACCCTCTTCCATAGTAGAGCTCCGAGGAGGGCACACGCCTCCGTTCGTGAAGGCCCAACACCTCAGATCACCAAACTTGTCACTGTCTGGGGATGTGCCGTAGTGAACCACCCTGAGGGGACTTAACTGCGAGGACGTAGGGGGGGGGAGGTTGATCAGTCCCTTGATGGTTCTAGTATGAGCGGCACCTTGTATGGGCAAACCCCATCAAAGTGTGGCCCCTTCAGAAGTCAGTTCTACCCACCTGTTGTCGTTTGTGAAAAGCCAAAAATGTCCTTGGCTTCAGAGGAGGGCACATGCCCCGATTCCGGGGTCCCAACCCTCTGATTAGTTCTCACAGTAATGCCCACATGTCCCCCAACTGGACGCCAACTAGGATTGCGTTGTGCAAAGGCATCCGTGAGGAGTATGAACAGCGTTTTCCTGTTTTATTGTTGTTGGGTCACGACCCCTACCACACAGAGGGTCTAATTTCCTTTAACGCCATGCCTCGGGTCCCTCTTATCTTCAAATCCGGGTCCATTAATCAATATATTTCCATTGCAAATATGGAGGTGGGTGTCCTCAGGGGTGTTCATGAGATCGAGGTGGACTCACCATGTGCGTTAGTCTGCTCTCCTCCATGCTATGTTTGCGCAGAGGTTTCTTGGGTATTTGAGGCACTGCAGTGTACAGAGAGTACCACAAGGATTCAATGTCTGTGTGGTCGTAGGTTTATTAAGGTCCAGGGGTCCAGAGGCTTCAGAGTGATTCCAGGAGTACCTGACAGAGATACACTTTTATTTCAGTATTGCATGGTCCACCTTGAGGTATGTGCACTCCTTCTGTGGGCTTGCATCAGTAATGCGTTGCTCTGCATGTCATTGTTTCTGTGACACCTGTGGTTCAGTGCAGGGTTGCACTGTGCTGGATACACCATGGGCCCTTAAATGTCCTTTATTATTGACCTGCCTTAGGTGGGGAAGAGGGTCAGGCGAGATCATCCATTGAATTCCCCTCTCCGTACATGGAACTTGGAGCAATACGCCCCACTATCTCAGTGTGCTCAGCGGGCTGCAGGAATTGATGGCAGCTCGCTGTCAATCCACAATACTTTCCAGGGAGGAAGCGCCGCCCGACTCCGGGGGAGGGGGCACGTATGCTTTTCGGTTGCGGCACAGCAGTTCACTCGGCACACTTCCCTGCCGTCTCCGTGTGAGATCGCGGCACGTGGGAACTCCTTTCTTTGTTCTTTCCGTTGTTTCCGTGGCAGTGTTTGGGAGCTCTAGCGCCTCAGTTATGTTCTCTTCCCGCACGCCCCGCCTGCTCACCTTATTATCCTTGGTTGCATGGCCCTGCTGATAAGGATTCATCACGGTCTAAACAGGGAAGGATGGCCGGGGCGTAGTATGGCAGGGTGAGCTGAGCTTACTTTCTGTCAGCCAGCGCTCCGTCGGGGGTTCTGTTCTGCCAACCCCATGCGCCTTCACTCTTGTGGTGTCACGGGAGTGGGTTGTCCAAGCCTCCAACACCTCAGAGTCGTGGGCGGCGGGGGGGGGGGGGAGGAGGGGTGTGTGGCTTGGGGCGGGGTCTCTCAGGTCCACTTCCGCATACTCCCTCCTCCGCTTCGCTTACCGCAGGAAGGGAGGCCGCACCCAGCATTCTTCAAATCACTTGCTTGTTTCTCGGCGAATACTGCAGCGTGTTTCTTTATGCGGGTTTCTTCCTGTTCATGTAGCCAGCATGCCTATGCTCTTGCAGGGGGGGAGGGCTAGAAGTGGGGGCTCAATTCACTTTTAGGACCCGTGGCGGCAGAGCTCACACAGAGGCAGAGGACATCCGTGTGCCCCCTGGTGGCCAGTGTTGTGCTCACTCTTAATCATTATATTTCCTCTATCACTCTTAATTTCTCACCTTTTCAGCTTCATCTGTCTGTGTGTGTGCCTCTCTGTCATTTTCTCTCCGAGTCCTTTCTTAGTCTGGCTCTATGTATCCCTTGACCTCTCATGCTGTTTCTCTTTCCCTTTGTCTCGATCTCCCTCGCCCCTTATTCACGAATAGATGAACACTCCTCCTCAGTACTGCCATTCCGGTTTCTAACTCTATGCTCCGCTATTGATGTAGAGTTACTAGCACTCCCCTTTGCTACTCCTTTCCTAGCTGTCATTGGCAGCTAAGCTACCTGTCGCGTTTCACCCATTTGGTTCTGTTTCTATCTGCAGCTCTGTATATGTTACTGATTCATATACAGTGCCTCTGTCCCACCCATTTAATCCTTCTATGCTCTTACACCTCCTCCCACCCCCTTTACAGTTTGTTTTCCGTCCATTCTGTTGTTTTGTTCTCTGTGTAACAGCCACAGTTGTCGCAGCGTGCCCCTTTCAGTGGACTCGTCTGTCGATTTCAGAAACAGAAACCAAGAAATAAACACAACCTGAAACTTTATTTTAGGATGTACCTATTTCAATTATTGTGCCCATTCTCTGGAGTTAACATGCACATTGCCTCAGATGAAATGCAGATATGCCTAAATGGTTTAGGTGGTGCTTCACGCAGTGTGAATTGTGCCCCCCTTGAGAAGATGCCAGGAGCAAGCGCCATAATTTGAAGACCACTGGGGTCTATTTATATTGCCTTGGCAGGCTTTTGTCCTCTGCCACTGGGTTCGAAGCTGCTGCCGCTGGTCTGAGGTGAGAGTGAGTGATGCCTTCTGCTCAAAGTGGGAGGGCTTCATCCTTCCCAACCCCAACGCTGGCGCCGCCAATACAGGTAGTCAGTCAGTCTTCCATCTTCAGGTCATCAGAATCTGCTGCTGGTACAGCCTCATAGTTTTGGAGGTCCTTTCTTAGCTTGCAGAACCAACTTACCAACTTGAATTGTGCGTTACTCTACTGTTCCCTTTTTGTTCCATTCGCTGTCCATGGGTTATTCTCAAATTGCAGGCTCAATTTGTCGTCTGAGTGTCTGTTACAAATCAGTACTTTATTGTCCCCCCCGCCCAAGCCTGTTGCCTTGTAAATGTCTTCTCTTGTTCTCGTTCTTGTTGGACTCCCTCTGCTTTTGACGGCCTGTTTTGTGTCCACCACAAGAATTGGTCCTGCCTGACATATGCTTCAGAATGACCGAATGAACATATTTCGGCCGGGAAATGCTTCCTCTGGGACCACCCCTGTCGAGGAATGGGGCATTGTCTTGTAGACCATATGAAAGGATGTGAGCACCTCTTGTAGAGGGTTTCTCTTTTCATGTTCTCTTCTAAATGCCTTATTTAATGTATGCAGCAACCCTTGGCCATCAGAGAGTAATTTGCTTGTGTGTTACCCCATAGAAAGTCAGGTTTGACAGAAACTCACTGCTAAGGAATGGGGAGTCGGTTGTTGGACCGGACAGGTTGGGGAATGCCATGGGCTTCAAACAGTTCTTCCAGGATTAGAATAACGCATTCGTCACATCGGTTGAAGAAACATGACTTCGGGATACCGTGAGAATTTGTTGATGACATGCAGAAAGAGTGTATTTTACAGAATGGTGCCAAAGTTGTATCTAATAGCTTGCCAGAATGCCTTGCTTATGATTGGTGATTCAATTAGAGGTGGGAGTAGCTGGTGCAGATGCTTAACATCAGGTTCAGCAAGCCAGCACCTGATCTACTTACGTCTCATGCTGGAACTACACTTTTTCCCTAAGGTGGTCCTTCCTTTTGCTCACACCTTGGTACCTCGTTGTGGTAAGGCTGACAACCTGGGTAATCAGTTCTGTGGGAAAGATCAGACGAGATTTCCCCAGCAGAAAGCCTTTGTCAAACACTGAGAGTTCCGGACTTACTTTCCACAGGTTATATAGGAATACCTGTGTCTCATTACGCATTGGGCCTCTGCTATTGATTGAAGAATAATGATTTTCGGAACAGTTAACTGCATTACCATTTGCATCAGTTGGTCAGCATCAACATCTAATACACACTGATCCGTAGAAGCTGTGGATTGCAGGATAGATAATCCAACGAATTGTCTACATCCCCACGATACTAGGGAGTTACCCCATATTCCTGAAGCTACAGGGGCCTGTGTTCCAGTTGGAGCAGAGGCCTTAATCAGGCCTCAACATGATGGGAAGGTGAGACTTGTGGTCAGTTAACACCCAAAGACAGAGGTTATAGTAACAGCATCCCCCACAGGACAGGCATCGACTCACGCTGAATTTGCAAATAATGCCGCTTACTGGGGGTGATATTGCGACTGGCAAATGCAATGGGCCATCAGACCCTGACTTGCCCACTTGCATCAGCACAGCCCCTAGATCCACTGGACTAACACCCACTAATATTGTTGATGGTGTGGCAGGGCCAAAGAATGCCATTGTGGTTTCGGCGAGCAGTGCCGTCTTGGTTGCATCAAAAGCTGCCTGTTCCACAGGGCCCTACAACTATGGGTGGTCCTTGGTGAGAGCTCTCAGCAGTTCTGTGACGGTGGCCATGTCACGACTGAACCTTCCACAAAAGCGCACCATCCCAAGAAAACTTCCCACCTCAGATGGGAACTTTGAAGGAGAAGCTGACTGATTGTCCATGTTTTTGTTTGGGTCAGTTGAATTGCTAGTGTCTTTACAAATATAGCTGAAAAACTACACTTGCCACTGTAAAATATTGCACTTTTGTTTGTCCAAGGTGAGGCCATTGTCTCTGAGGTGGTTAAGGGCTGCGAGCCACCAGACCTGTTACTTCATATATCGTGCTGCTGGCACTCATGTTCAAAATGCTTGGGAGTCCCGCCAGCATACCCCTAATCATGTGCTGGAATATCTTGGCTGCTGACGAGACTCCGAAGCGAAGGCACCAGTACCTGAAGAGACCAACATGAGACAAGAAAACTGTGATAGGCCTGACATTTTCGTACAATTGAACCTGGTGGTACCCAACGATGAGGTTGATGGTAGAGAAGAAGATAGAACCCTGCAGGTCCTCAATGATTTCATGAATAGTGGGCGTTGGGTGCCTCTGTCTCCTGATGGTACTATTAGACAACATACCTCCATTCCGACAGTATTTGGCTACTTTGTCTTGGGGCAATGACAATCATTGATATCCATGACTTTGGACCTGTCACCCTCTAGTCTAAATGATGAACTGCGACTATAGCATGCTCAGTTCAGACTTCACCTTTTTCCACACGTGGAACAATATTCTTTGATGCCGACGGGCTACTGGTTGTACCATTGGGTCGACAGGAAGCCAGACTTGATGGCTTTTTAAGCAGTCGATACCGTCAAACAGGTCACTGTACTCCTTTACCTGCGACCCCACTTAGTGCTGGTATACACTGTAGGTGAAGTGTATGACGCTCGGCTCTTCTGCTGTGTTGCAGCTGAACAGTGGGTCATTCGTATTTGGTGTGATATAGAATGTTGTTAGGCAAAAACTCTCAGTGAGGCCACCTTCAGCATGCCTTACGGTAGCACAGACACTGAGAACAAAAGATTAACTGCGTCACATGTGCCCATTGTAGATATACAGAAATTACCATCATAACTTAATTTCCACTAAGCAACTAAGTAAAACAGATTTTAGGTAGCAGGAAGAGTGGAAGAATATTGGATCCCAAAAACAGTCTTTTGCACTTGGCAAATGCGGAAGCGCTCATCAAAAGGGCTGCAAGTTTGGTTGGTGTACATCCGCGGTGAGGGATAGTGCCAGGCATGCAGAGTTGTTGAGAACAGAGAGGCAAGCAAAGTCTTGTTCCCAAAGGGAAAATGGGGTCAGGGTGTGGGATCCAGTTACGGCCACTGGGGTATGGTAAAGCTTGTCACAGGGTCTCCAAAGTCGAATGCCAGGAGCTCAGGGGTATCAGAAAGTGATGAACTCTAAACTAGCATTTGATACCAAGGATAATCTCAAAGACACAGTGCACATTTCTTACGTCTTCTTTATTTGTCTGGCTGTTTTTCAGCCAATTACAAGATACTGGTATTTGCAGCCATTTTGGTTCTTCACCATAACTTAACCACTTGCAAGGGATGAGTTGTTCGTAGAAGTAGTGGTGTCTTTGGGCTATTTGGGGTGATTATTTAAATAGGTGGAGGAAGTGGCGGCATTGAGGCAGTCATTTACTGGAATTTCTGATGCCATTTTATTTCATTTTAATCTCTTTCATTTGATGGGATCTACTGCGCTGTAGTATTTCCCCTGAGTCGATCACTCCAGTGTTGCTAATGTGGCACTTCTGGTGGGGGGGGGCGTCAGAGAGCCCAGAAAAATGGCTGCGAGCCTGTGAGCTCCCGCACCACCCAGCATTATCTGGCCTAACATCCTGCTTCTGCCACAACACCTGAAGCCGCGAAGCACCCTGCAGCTGGGGGAACACCCCGGGCACATTTACCCTTAATCTGAGCAACCATGCAGCTCGGAGCCCTGAGAATGGAGCCGCAACATACATTTGGAGCGAGAGACAACCAGCCTGCACCACGCATTCAGTGACACAGCATCGTTGGCAGCCGTTGTATGGGTGGAGCACTGCCATAGACGCTGTAAGGAAATCGGCGAGTGAGACCCGGCTCCCCCGCACACCATATGACCTGGGAGACACCCTATACCAGCCCCGGTGTCTAGGATAACGCGAAGCGGAACACAAGCTGTTCAGCTACAGAACAAGGGGCCTGGGTGTCACATGTTCCGGAGCCCCGTGTAAGAAGAGGTCCAGACTGGGCAGTGACCCAGTGGCACACAAGAGTCTCGCAAACCACAACCAGACCCACTGAGAGGTGCTCTATCCCACGGTCAGAATCTGGGAACTTACACTGCACGGGTGGAGCCACAGCGGCTGCTGGGGGCGGAGTGGGGATGAGGTGCTGCCGCCTCTCCCTGACATACAACTGTGGCCAAGCTGAGCGGCCCTGCCCCCGATACAGAGCATCTCCAGGAGACATATTTGCTGCCCCCACGGGCGATCCACCACTGGTCCACATGACAGGAGACCAGATAAAAGCTGGCATTATCCTTAGCCACACGCGCAGACCTGGTGAGGGACTGTGCTGCTGAGACTGGCTGCAGATGAGGAACAGCAGGTGAGCAGAGAGACTGACTGTGCTGTGGACGCGCTTGCAGAAGAGAGGCGACCCGCATTTAAGTTCTGAACACGGGTCGCCCACAGGTCGTGGAACCGGAGCTGCGCCAGGCTCATCCCAGTCCTACCACCAGGGCGCTTGTTCTGGCCTTCATTCAACTACCCCCAGGAACCCGCATCTAACCCCTGGGGACATTGGAGGGACAGACAAGGAAAGCCACGTACCCGGGACGCTTCCAAGGGATTTAACTTATAACCCTGCAGTACTTTTGTGAAGGAGTCCTGGGACACGTGATCCGGGTGGAGGACAAAGCTTCAAAGGTGGACCTCTACATAACTACCCTCGGGGGTCCGCGTCTAATCCTGGAAAATCTGAGGAGCAATACATTTGCGGCAAAGACCGGTCACCCGGAGGGGAGTGCTGGCGGTAACCAGTGGAACGTCCAGAGCGACGTGACCAACCAGGTTTGCATGATCAGACCCGCAACACACATCACTGCATCATGTCTAAGACACATAAATCGCACAAACAACAGACTAAGCAGCACTTCGAGGCTGCAACACATTCCACATCCTCCGGACCTGGAGATGGCCCCCGAGAGGAGACTCTGCAAGCATCCGTATGTAGTGAAAAGGGGGAACCCGCACTTCCCTGGGGCCAGCCCTTAGTGCAATAAAATCACTCCTAATCACCCTCCCACACAAGTAAGTATCTATGCGAAGCATAGTGAACTCAGTCTGGACGAAAGCCAATCACACAGAAACTTTGATGCTTGCATTTATTACTACAGTGTCTAATGAGAACTAAGCAGCATTTTACAATAATATGGGAATGAAAGTGCAAGCTGGATAATACCAATTATCAATCACAGATGAATATGCAATTATGGATCTTACGCTCCTAGGAATCGTGGATGGAGATACGATTGAATCACACCCAGGACCCACGCCACTCAAAGTGCCCGGCAACCCTCGGGAAGGGGGGGGGACTGGCCTAGCCCCCCCAAAGGCCTGCACCAGAGCGGGGATGTGATGCTAGGAGTCTCTGCCCTCTAGTGCACGGCTGGTCGTCCAGGCGCTGTTTCTCTTCGTGCGCGCGTCTCACGAACAGCCCAGGATGAGTCCCTCCCTAGCTGGCCCAGGTAAAGTTCTCTTATTAGGGGCTGCATGTCAATCATTATGACATACTAGCTTTTCGAGAATCTTCTGGGCCCAACCTTTATGCGGCAAAGCATGTTTACGCCTGGAAAGTTACAGCTAGAAACAGCCAGTCTTGGCTCCCAGGCTCCGTGTACGTTGTTTTGGGAAGGCCTTCCATTCCTGTGTTATCAGTGCACCTGACTCGCAGAGCGAAGAAGAGCAAGGCTGTGCAAGGCTGTGCCTGGCTCCCAAAGGCTGCGCAGAGCCTCTTACAATACTAGATGTTTATGTCTTCAAAAAGGGCCTTCGCAGTTAACCCCTTACAAGCATGCAGGCTCACCCAGTTCGAGAGGCCTGGCTGGTTCAGCATTTTCCTCCATGCTTCGAATAAGGTCTAAATACACGCAAGATAGCTCCATAGGTTAATGCAAGTGCAGGTTACTGAAAGCGCCTAGAGGCTTTTCATGACATTCCACCCCTTTCGAAGTGAGGCCTGAAAATGCTGACTCAGTGCCATGGTTTAGAAGCATGTACGGTGTGCTGTAGGCCGATCAAACGTTTTTCCAGCGCAGTCATTCTATTATAGAGAAATGTCATCCTGCGCAGGAGCCCAATAAAAACTATAGCCATCAGTATTAGGGAGATCAGCAGCCACAGCAAGGGATGCAACATTATATTAAGCAGCCTTGTGGAGGAGGGAGACCATCCAGTGAATACATCCCACCAGTGGTGAGTAGTAACCGATTGCAGATGGTCAGCAGTTTTGATTAATTGATTCCTGTCTATCATCAACTTGCACTCTGCAGAGATAACTGAGGTAGCTAGCGTTTGGAAATGTTTCCAAGCAGTTTGAGCAAATTGTCTAATAGCTTGAAGCCGGGCAGTAATCACCCCATAGGGTAGAGTCCAGTTAAGCAGAAGCGTGAGCTTGGCATGCAGAGTAGTGTGAGACCACTGGGTTAATGAACATAAGCTATGAGTAACAATGTCCAAGATAGTCACAACCTGATCTACGCAAAATACTTGAGGATTCCCTAATAACCTCTAATTGTTAATAAGCAAGGAATGATCAGTAACTACGCAGGCTTTATGCTGGTCTATCTGGAAAATGTCTGTCCCATTAATGTGGTATTGCATCCAAGTGCACTCCCCTGCTATGGGATGCATGCGTGGGTCCGGAATCCTTCCAGTTTGGGGACACACCCACCCCTGATCCCAGGGCATGCAGGTGTGACTGTGGATGGTGTAGTTTTGGCTATCTAACCATTCCCCTCGTATCTGCGGAACCCAGCAGGAACCATTTATTTTCATAGGCAAGACTATAAAAGGACACTGTATTTCTAAAGCATAAGCGGTTCTACTAACTTGCAATAAAGCGTGGCATGTGTTATTCATGCAATCAAAAGCAAGCGGCTTAATCCATATGTTTGCTGGTAACTGTAGCTCAGTGTGCCAGTGGGTTGAGTATAGTCGCCCCCACTCGGAGCGAAAAGCCAACACCTGCTGATTTAACAAAGTTTGCCATAAAATGCATTGTGTGTCTTTAGCAGTCTTGTGGACCTGCCCTATGGCAGAAAAAATGTCTTCATAGCTAAAACTCTGCCATCTCCAGTGGTTTCCAATACTTGTAGCAGTGTTTCGCAGGGTAGGGCTTATCAAGGGGCCCCATTCGGCCAGAAGTTTTATAGCAGCGCTGGCATCAGAACCCATAGTAGCTAATTTATTGCGCACAGTTTCTATGTCAAAAGCGTTTAAAGCTCCCGTTCCCACCCCCGCTGCTCCCACGATCAATTAATCTAGCCCTCTAGCTACGCGCAATTTGGTGATGGGCCTTTGAAATGGACTCCATTTGTAGCAGCTTGGTAGTAATAAGGAAACATTGCTTCGTGATAAATCTATGTCTAAGTGTACTTCTGTAATGATAGAGGCGTGCATTACGTGTTTGTAATTTAAATGTTGTCTTACTACTGGAAAATCTAGCATGTTCACAGTTTCTACTTTGTGTGACTTAAAGAATACCATTCTCCAAGTGGGATGCCTGCCATATGCAATATTAGTTTTAGATACAAACACCATACTACCATCCGGCAGTGGCTGTTTCAACGCACAATTGTATGAAATGCATTTAGTCAAGTTATAGTCCAAAAATCTTGGCGAGTACACTCGCTGCAGTTCTTGGGGCAGAAAAAACATGAAACATCAAACAAATTATTGGATCCATTCACTGAAACGTTTGGGCCTAAGATTTCATAAGCGCCAGTCATATGAGTCAGTGACAAAAGGTGCCCGACAATGTGCCAAGCTAGTACTTTTGCAGTTCCATGTGGATACTCATTCGTAGCGCTTTTCTCACAGGTTACGGCGCGGTTGTAGTTATCACGCAGGACTGGAGCATCAGGTGTAGTGCATGCGATTCTCAGAGTCCATGTAGCATCTTGCATCAACCCATTCTTTACAGAGAAAGCGTTTGCTTGGCAGGTCAGGAGCACCCACAGCAAGGCAAGTCCTATCCCCTTCATACTGCTCTATGTTCGTGGCGTGAGCCTAGTAGCGAGAATATAAACAGGCATGTCAGAATTCTGCAAATGTACCACATAAGTACTTCCAACACCTTGACTTAACACCTCCCCAGCCTCAGGCTTTTTGTTTGGATGGTGAACCCACACCTTTTTTCCCGTGCTACCGAAGCCTCCTCCCCCCCTCACTGTAGTGTCTGGGGCTTGCTTACTTTCAACCACTAGGGGAACAACTGCTTGCTCGCAAATCAATTGTGCAATTCGGTCATATTTGGTTAATGGTACTGTGGATGCACCAGCATTATGTAAAAGTACCGAAACAGTCCCTCTATAATTAGGATCAACCACACATCCCAAAATGTAAATGCCTTTTTTCGCCAGGCTGGACCATGCAGCAATGTGTCCATAAGTGCCAGCCGGCAATTTGATGCCAATACCCAGCGATATGGATTTAGTTTGCCCCGCTGGTATAACATCATCTTCATAGGTAGATAAATCAAGTTCAATGCTGCCTGCTGTAGCTTGCACAGGCAGCGTTGCCTTTTTGTCTGTTTTCCACACAATAAGAGTTTTTGTGGATTCCACTTTCTCACTTGTCAGTCTCACAAAGGGCGACTGTCAGTTTCCCAATGGACGATTGTTCAGTTCAAACAGTGCTTGTGCCAGGTGTTTGGACCATCACTTGAGAGTGTGAGTCTTAGTCAGTTTCTTTATTTGTTGCTTGAGCAGCCCATTGCTGCGCTCCACCAGAGCAGAGGATTCTGGGTAACGACTGATGTGCAGTGTCCATTTTATGGCTTGTTCTAGTGCCCAGTTCTGCACATTATGTCCAGCAAAATGGCTTCCTTGATCTGATTGGATTTCATCCGGAATGCCATAGTGCCTGATGAGGTATTCCATTCCTTGCAAGGTAGCCCGTTGATCTGCATGGGCGACTGGATAGGCTAACTGTAGTCCAGAATATGTGTCTACCATGGTCAACACATAATGCTTTCCATTCTCAGGCGGTAGAGGGCCAATGTAGTCAACTTGCCATACGCTAGCAGCTCTTTCACCTCTTCTCAAAGGGCCTTGAGGCTTCCTCTCCAGCGGGTAGTGCTTCACTTCGCAGCACACGGAACATTGGGAGGCAGCTTGCTTGGCATGATCCATGGTAATGGGCAATTGTCTCCTCTTAGCCCATTCATAGGTTCCTGCTTGCCCTAGAAGTCCAGAGGTTTGGTGTGCCCAGTCCGCCATGCCTTGCAATACCCCAGCTTCTTCAGGTGTTGTCACTGGGCAAATCTTTGACATTTGATCCACTTCATTGTTGAACAGGGCAGCCAGTGAGGTGTCAGGGGGCATGTGTGCATCGACATGCCCAATGCAGATTGTGCACCTCTCACCTTTGCACCACATCTCTTCCCAGATGTCCGGTCCTCCCCAGATCGGAGTGTTCTTGATCTTCCAGCCGTCTCTTCTCCATGCCGGTGCCCAATGTGTCAGGCCTTGATATGTGGCCCAACTGTCCCTATATATGTATGCGGTCTCTGTCTCTTTCACCTGTTCAATCACGGAGGCCACCACCTGCAGTTCAACGTATTGACTGGATCCTCCCACACCTTCTCTCATCAGCAGTGTTTCTCGGTGGGGCTGGAATGCAACAGCTTGCCAGTGTCTTTGCCCTTTATCATACTTTGCGTTGCCGTCCGTGAACCATGCAGACTTTTGTTCTTCCTCTGTCAATGTATAATAGGTGGGTGCGACTTTGAAGGGAGATTTCTGGCAACGCTACGAGGGTGCTCGGTTCAGGCATCGCCTCCAGGTCCACTGCCTCCAGCATTTGTTCTTGCAGTCTGGAAACCCCTATGCGGCAAGCTTTCGCACGTTGCTGTAAATACCATTTCCATTTGACATGAGTAACGTCTTGCGCTCTGCCACTTTTTTCGCTTGCAGCAATGTCGCATACCCAGCCCATGATCGGAATTTCTGTGCAAATTGTCACTGGTTGCTCGCCTGTGATTCTTTCAGTCTCAACTAGAGCCCAGTACACTGCAGCAACTTGTTTCTCAAATAGAGTGTATTTTGTCATAGGATCTTTGAGTTTTCTTGACCAGAAACCTTGCAGCATTTTTTTCTGTCCTTGCTTTTGCCACAAGCTCCACACAGCAACATCATTGTAGACAAAAATCTCCAGTTCAAAAGGATCAGTTTTCGTCATGGGGCCCAAAGTGATGTAATTCTGCAAAGCGTCCTTAGACTGCTGAAAGTCAGACTGTTGCTCTAGGCCCCATGTAAAATCATGTTTCTTTCTGGTGAATTTGTAGATGGGTTTCAGTATCAGGCTTAAATGAGGTATGTGATTTCTCCAAAAACCCATTAACCCAATGAACCTTTGTGCCTCTTTTTATTTGCTGGTGGAGTCATCTGCTGAACCATGTCAATTACAGGGTTGGGAATTTTCTTAACTGACCCAGACCAGATTGCACCTAAAAATTTAACCTCTCGAGCGGGCCCCTGTACCTTTTTGGGATTTATGGCCCACCCCCGGTTTGTGCGATCAACTTTTCTGCAGCTTTTTCTACATGTTCTTTCTCAGCACTGGTCAGCATGATATCATCAATGTAATGAGCAACATACACATCATCCAACTGTACCATCTTCAAGTCTCTGGCAATCAATCCATGACACAGAGTGGGACTATGCAAATACCCCTGGGGCTATTTAGCAAAGATAAATTGTCTGTCTCCCCAAGTGATAGCAAATTGGTCTTGTGATTCAGTGTCAATATCAATGGAGAAAAATGCATTGGCCAAGTCAAGGACCACATGCCATTCACCCACTTCTTTCGTAAGGTTTTCAATCAGAGAAATGATGTCTGGCACCGCCACAGCTAAGGGTGGCACCTTCTTGTTCAAAGTGCAAAAATCAGTTGTCAGACGCCACGCTCCATCTGGGCGGAGAACAGGCCAGATCGGCGAGTTGAATGGACTGACTGCCGGCCTCATTATGCCAGCTTTCACCAATGACTCAATAGTTTCACCAATCTCTTTGTGCCCTCCTGGCAACCTGTACTGTTTCACGCACACTGGCTCAGCAGGAGGAGGTAAATGCAAGGGGGACCATTTTGCATGCCCAACCACCACGGGATTAACAACTCTCACATGGATTTTCTGATTGCCAAAAACAAATTCACCTAAATCTGTAGTCACACTTTTGCCCAACAACACATCCATGCCAAGTATATATTCCGGTATGTCTGCAATCAAGACATTTACTGTGAAAGGCAATTCCTCGCCAATTGACATTTTTACATTAAAGGCTTTTGCAATAGTTTCTGCTCCCCCATACCCATTGACCAAAACTCTGGGACCAGATAATTTACTGGGATTGCCATTCAAAATGGTTACCTCAGCTCCCGTGTCTAATAGAGCCAATACGTGTTTTACTTTCTCATCCAAATACAATGTAAGTGGCACAAAAGGGCGCCTGTCTTTGGGACTGGTTCTCTTTCTTAACCGTACCTCAAAGACAGAGCCAGCCCTTCAATCAAAAATGTGGTCTGCGACCTCCCCCCTGTCCTTTGCCAAATCAGGGTAACCTTTTGCTCACACTTTGGGTTTCAACACCTCTTCTTCAGAGGGTGCAGAAGGCCTAGTCTTGCTTGACCCCTGTTTCATTAGTTTTTTCCATTTCTCTAGCAGCACAGGTTTGGGTTTACCGTCTATCTCTTCATTTGGAATTCCTGCTTTTAGCAGGTCCACCCACATTTGCCTGCGCGTGACTTCAATTGTGTCAGTTTTCTCTTTAGACTTTGCATTTTTGCCAAGCTTTTTCTCTGAATCATTACTCGCCGCCTCTAGGCACGCCGCTTTGCGCACATCCAACCCTTCTAATTGCCCTAGCAGCAGTGCAACCTCACCAATGGCTTTACCTTGCGCTGGACCCAGCAATGAAAGCAATGATCCCTTCATATAACCTGGGGCATTCCTCAATAAGTGCTCACGCATTCCAGCTGTAAACATCTGCATGTCAGGCCCTGCAAAATTTGCACTGTACATTGCGCAATGTAACCCCATCTCTCTAAGCTGATCTGTCACTTCCTTTAGTGACCCCCAGGGGCCCCAAGCTTCTTCCATATCCATTGGACTTGCATACAGATTTATTAGGCCAGTCTGAAGCCAATTAAACAAGGAATGAGAGCCTTGCTGCCCGAGCGCGCCGTGCCACATCTGTCCCAGCATTACATTAGTAGTGATTGAACCCATTTTTAATAGTTCTTCTGGGGTTAAGAAGATGCCATCCGCACCTGTTTCCCACCCTCTTAAAAGCCACTTCAAAATCGGTTCACCTGCCCTCTGTCTAAGCAACTTGGCAATGTCTAAAAGCTCTGTCTGTGTGTAATCGCAGACAATCCTAGTATTCTGAATGTTTCCACCGCCAGCTTGGCCTTTTGACTTGTTAGTGATTAATGGCCGCGCTGGATAAACACATTTCTTTGGAGCACATTCCAGCTCCTCTCCCTCAGAACAGTCTAACTCCGCAAGTCTGACTTCAACGGATTCATCCCAGTCAAATGTCTGTTCGGTTTCGCTATTACTAACCTCACCAGACCATACATTTGGGTCCCAATTTTCTTTCCTAATTAATGCGCGAATCCTTATCTTTGACGGATTGACCCGCTGCTGTCTGCGCTGATGCGTGGCTACACGCACAGCTAAAGAGGCACACCTGTCCTCCATATGATCGGCCCGCTTAACAAAGGATTCAAGGGTCTCTCTCATAGTGATTTGTTGCTCCTGGCGCAGGGAAAACTCATTGTTCAGTTTGCGAATCTGCGCGTCTTTAAGCAATTCATTCTCATGCAACTTCCTGAGCGCCTGCAGGAATAACCAGCCTACGTTTCCTGCTGCTTTTTGCTCCCGTCTGCATTTCCCAAGCGGAAAACTCTCCAAACACTCACTAATTACCGCCGGTGAAACATAATTTTCAAGCATGTCCTATGCTCTCGGTGCCGAATACCAATGCAAAATGTCTGCCACACCCAACCAGGCGTTTGTTGCCGGCCATCCTGGAATGTGCACTATCCCCCACATTGCATTCATCCTTTGCTTGTTTCTTCCAGAAAGGCATTGTGCTCGCAAACCCTGTTCACAGCGCCAAATGTAGTGAAAAGGGGGAACCCGCACATTCCTGGGGCCAGCCCTTAGTGCAATAAAATCACTCCTAATCACCCTCATACACAAGTAAGTATCTATGCGAAGCACAGTGAACTCAGTCTGGAAGAAAGCCAATCACACAGAAACTTTGATGCTTGCATTTATTACTACAGTGTCTAATGAGAACTAAGCAGTATTTTACAGTAATATGGGAATGAAAGTGCAAGCTGGATAACACCAATTATCAATCACAGATGAATATGCAATTATGGATCTTACGCTCCTAGGAATCGTGGATGGAGATACGATTGAATCACACCCAGGACCCACGCCTCTCAAAGTGCCCGGCACCCCTCGGGAAGGGAGGGGGGCTAGCCTAGCCCCCCCAAAGGCCTGCACCAGAGTGGGGATGTGATGCCAGGAGTCTCGGCCCTCTAGTGCACGGCTGGTCGTCCAGGCGCTGTTTCTCTTCGTGCGCGCGTCTCACGAACAGCCCAGGATGAGTCCCTCCCTAGCTGGCCCAGGTAAAGTTCTCTTATTAGGGGCTGCATGTCAATCATTATGACGTACTAGCTTTTCGAGAATCTTCTGGACCCAACCTTTATGCAGCAAAGCATGTTTACGCCTGGAAAGTTACAACTAGAAACAACCAGTCTTGGCTCCCAGGCTCTGTGTACGTTGTTTTGGGAAGGCCTTACATTCCTGTGTTATCAGTGCACCTGACTCGCAGAGCAAAGAAGAGCAAGGCTGTGCAAGGCAGTGCCTGGCTCCCAAAGGCTGCGCACAGCCTCTTACAAAACTAGATGTTTATGTCTTCAAAAAGGGCCTTCGCAGTTAACCCCTTACTAGCATGCAGTAGTTCGAGAGGCCTGGCTGGTTCAGCATTTTCCTCCACGCTTCGAAAAGCTCTAAATACACGCAAGATAGCTCCATAGGTTAATGCAAGTGCAGGTTACTGCAAGCGCCTAGAGGGTTTTCATTACACCGTAACAGTCCCTGGCGAAATGCTCTGTGATATTAAGGCGATGCTCGGTCAGGTACAAGCGAGCATTCAGTCGCTAGACAGGAAAATTGACACACTGATCTGCAATGTGGACCATATGTAGGTCTGTTTGGACAAACATGGGGAACGTCTTGATGAAACTAAGGGCAGGATATCCACAGCTGAAGATGGGACCAATACTGCAATAAGAAATCTTGCTGAACTTAAGAGGGCAGTGAAATCACTCACGGGCAGACAGGATGATCTTGAGTCCCGGTCCCGTCAGAATAATCTTAAGGATTATAGGAGGCCAGAGGATGCGGACCAACGCAACATGGAAGCGATGGTGGAGAATCTACTAAAATAAGCCCTCTGCGACAGTGACTTTTCAGCTGTATTCATTGTAGAACAAACTCATTGCATACCTATCGGTGGGAAACCTATGCCCGGAGCTCCTTCCCATCAGCTGATAGCACGACTACTAAATGATCACATCAGGGGTGCGGCACACAGATTGGGCAGACAGAAGGGCCCCCTCAGATTTCAGAACACACAAATCCGTATTTTCTCTGATTTCTCAGATAAAATCCAAGCTTCTAGAAATATCTTTCTAGACGTGTAAAGCAGGCTCAGAGAAAAGGGCATCAAATATGCGATGCTGTTCCTGTCTAAATTTAGGATTGAACATAACGGGAGAGCACGTTTCTTCTACTCCCCAGAGGAGGCCAACACCTATCTCTAGATGTTACAGAGAATGCCACGAGACAGAGGCGTTGAAGGTTGAGAGGCCCCTCCCGCCCCGGTGGGCCTTGGGTGCTGCACTAGCATAAGAAGTGGCACAATTTGTGTGGCTTTAGACAGCGGCAGGAACAACTGAGACTGGGTGACCAGGATTTCTGTGCCCTGGTAATCCTCGCAAGCATGATCAATGGTTAGTACGAAAGTGGAAGGGGTGGGATGGAACTGGCAGGTTGGGGTTGCCGGTGGGGGAGGGGGAGGTCACATTTGGGGTTGTTCGTGGTTCAGAAGGTGTAAGGTTCATCTCATTCACTGATGGGTTGGAGACACATGGACAGGGGACCTCACTTTGCGCCATAGGACCAAGGAACATCAGGTTGGGGCATTTACTGCAACTGGAAATGAACATGGTTACTATAGAGTCAGGGGTAGGCGATGTCTGGGTCCCTTATGAGTATCACGTGGAACGTGAGAGGCCTGAACTGCCTGTCGAAATGTCATAGGGTTCTATTATATATGCAAAAATGTCAGGTAAGGGTGGCTTTCCTACAAGAGACGCATCTGACAACAGACTCGGAGGGTAGATTTGGGAAAAGGTAGGTGTTGCCAGCGATATTTCTCTTTGTACTCGTCATATGCCAGGCGGGTGTGTATTTTAATCCATGATTCTGTCAGGTTTCATCTCACCACAATGGTCAAGCACCAGGAGGGGAGGGGTCTGGTGGTGCAGGGCATCATACAAGGCAAATTGTACACTCTGATCAATTACTATGGCCCCAATCAGGACACGGTTGAAACATTGGAACGGATTGACTGCCAATTGGGGAAACTGATACCTGGGGACACAATCTGGGCCGGGGACTTCAACGCGGTCATGGCACAGGACCTGGATCGCACCAGGGGATCTCACCGCCCAACACCTAAAATGACTAACAAACTTTGTGACATGTGTATAGGGTGGGAGATAGTTGATGTCTGGAGAAATATGAACCAGAACATATTACAATACACATGTCACTCCTAAGCACACAACTCGGCATCCTGGCTGGATTATTTCCTGATCTCTCATACACTTATGGGGCCGGTGACCGATGCGTCCATTTTTGCACGTACACTATCAGACCACACACCAGTAGTACTGGCTTTTAAGCTGGTTGGTCGGGTATCCACAAGGGCACCTTTGGTTTGCAAGAACAAAGTATTAACCGATGCAGTATTTTGGGAGGGCTTGGCGGGGGCCATAGACATGTTCTTTGAAATAAATATTGGATTGGTGATGTCTGCCACGATTCTGTGGGAAAGCTTTAAATGTGTGGCTAGAGGCAAATGCATATCGAGGGAATCTGTGGTATTAAGACAATAAGAAGACTTCAAGATGGCCGCCGACATGAGATAGACGTGCCGAGCCCGCAGGGGGAAAAAAGCGATTCCACCACCCCAAACTGAAGGCAGGAGGGCGAAACAAGGAGTACCCAGATCACATATCCCTTATGGACGCCTGCAACGAAGGAAACCTGAGTCCGGGTAACCGGGCGCAGTATGGAGCAGAGGCGTGCCGGAGCTGAGGCCGAGGAGAAAGTCAAGCCAGCCGGGAAGAGAACCAAGCCGGAGAAAGGAACTACAGCCGGAAGGAGGGCTGTCGTACCCCGGCAGCCAAGGAGCAGCACAGACTTCGAGGGAAGGGAGGACCGCCATGAAATAGAGGAGCAGTCAATAGGAAAAGGGCAGTGGAGGAAGATGAGGACCGCAGCATGAAGCAGACAACCAGCGAAGCAGTTCCGGAGGTTGGAGATAGCCACGGTAGGAGCAGTGCGTCACGGCCCGCAACCCCTCCGGAGGTCGGAGACAAGAGCACAAAGGGAGAAGCAGATGAAGGCTCTAGAGGTCCAGCTAGAAGAAGAGGAGGAGGAGGCAAGGAAAAGGGCAGGAGAAGCTCTTACGAGAAACACACTCAAGGCCTACAAGCGGACGGTAGGGCAACTTGACATCCTCAGAACTAAAAAAGCTAAAGGGGCATTACTATTTGTCAGACAAAGATATTATGCGAAAGCCAATAAGGGGGACTCACTGCTGGCACAATTACTGAGGGGGATGGGGGGAAGGAATGCAATTACAGCCATAAAGGACGATAGGGGGGAGCAGCATACACATACGCAGGACATGCAAGAATGCCTAGCTAGGTACTATGAAGTTCTATACTCTTTTTCAGAACCCTCAGACCCAACAGCAGTTGGATTTCCGTGAGAGAATACAATTGCCCAAACTGGGGTACGAGGAGGAGGTGATAAGGGTTTTTGGGAAGCTACCCACAAACAAGTCACCAGGACTGGATGGATACACTAAGCTGGTCAAGTGGCACAGCGAGTAGAGCGCTCGCTTTGACATCTGTGCAGAGCCTGCTAACGCAGATTCGAAACTCGGCAGTGCCAACTCAGCCTTTCCTCCTTCCGAAGTCGATAAATGAGCACCACACATCGTGGGTAATAATAAGCAGCACTCAGATACCTGCGGGTTCGTAGTGCTATAAAAATGCCAAATTATTATTATTATTACTGCATCTTTCTATAAAACATATGCGACGATGCTAGTTCCACAATTGACCCAACTCTACAACACTTTTAGCCCTGGTAGCTCACCTGATGGTGAATGGTTCAATGTCGTGCCCCCTTCTATTGAGAAGGGGGCACAAACAGGGGTGTCCACTCTCCCTGCTGCTTTACGCAATCTATTTAGAGCCCCTCCTGCAAGCAATACAGGAGACAGTGGACATACATGGGAGGACAAGACGTTGAGAATAAGCCGACAGCCCCTGATGGCCCCAAAGAGGGAAGATGGGATGGCCCTCCCCAATTTCCAACAATACTATGAGGCAACACAATTGCAGGTGATTAGAGAATGGCTCTCCGAGAAAGCAGGGAAGCAATGGGTCTCGATGGATAGAGCAGTAGCGCAACATGACTTGAGAGAGATGCTATGGTTACAGAGACAACACAGGCTGAAACACCTCTACCTGAGCACCATCACTGAGCTAGTAGCTGACACCTGGGACAAACTAGTGGGGAAGCATGGAATCCCGACCTTGACCTTCCCATCCCCCTTCACCCCCAATTTCAACAACAGGGACGTCTCACCTGAGAAGGAATATGGGGCATTTAGACAGTGGTGGGAGGAGGGATGTAGGATGACACACAATATGTTTCAGGGCCAGACCATCTGCTTGTTCATAGAGTGTAAGCAAGCGTTCGGGTGGAGGAGGGGGAGAGACTCAGATATGCACAACTAAGGCACTGGCTAATGAATCCAGCTGTCAGGGAGGTGATCACCAGGCAGGTCACACCATTCGAGAAGTTCCTGTTGACACACGATGGGTCAAAGGAATTGATATCGAATTTATATAGACTATTGGACGATACCACCCCCAGAAATGATTGGCCATATATGACCGTTGGGAGCAGGTGTTGGGGCAGGAAATCACTAGGGAGGATTGGGGGAAACTGTGGAGAAAGATACCTAAATTGGCAAGGGCATCCCAACTACAGGAAACATGGTACAAGATCCTCAATGGGTGACACTACACCCCTGCCCGCCTTCAAAGCATATATCCAGACGCCTGTGGGGAATGTTGGAGGGTGTGTAAGCGGGAGGGCACAGCAGCCCACATATGGTGGAAATGCCCAGAAATAGAACCTTTCTGGAGGGAGGTACAAAAGGCGCAAATCCAAGCATTTGGGACAGGGAAAGATAGACCCCCAGAACGAGTGCTGCTGGGGTTGAGAGAGGAAGGGGAGGAAGAAGACATCAAGGCCCGGGAGAAGGCAAGGGTGGCCCTAACGCTAGCAGCAGTGACCCTTATTGCACAGAAATGGAAAGCAACAGTTATCCTCATGATACCGGAGTGGCTGCGAAAGGTATGGGAACTAGTGGTGCTCAAATGGGCCACATATGCTATCAACAATACCTTGCTAAAATTCACTAAAGACTGGGGAGAAACCTTGGCATTCTTGAAAGATGACTTTAAGGCACAATGGTGTCCACAACATTTAAGACTCTTGGATTATCAATAAGCAAACCCAGGCAGGGGTGTTAATGATATCAATATTAAGCTGTATTTAGTAGTTTAAGAAATATCAACATTATATACCAAATTGCAAACACTAACCTGGTCAGACAGCAAATTAGTGAAACTGCAAATGCAGAAGATAAAGATCTCCTGGAGAATCCTGCCTCCCCTCACCAGGACACAATGGCCAGCGAGGGAGAGAGCACAACCCCCAGGGAATCCCTCTGGGGGAAAAAACCTGTGTGGAGGATGCCGATGGAAATCTTCAGAAATGGGTCTTGAGCGTTATCGTAATCCTCCGGGCGTTGGACCACGGAATGGCAGTGGTGAGTATTCTACATAAGAAAGACAGGACAGTTAAGTATTCTGCAGTAAAAGAGGTAAGGCAAAGGATTAGGAAAAGGAAAGCAAGTTTCAACTTACTGACAGATCCTAAACGGGTTTGATTTTAAGTATGCGTGCGGAGTCAGCTCGTAGAAAGCCAAGGCACCTATGTTTCGGAAAGCGGTGGCACAAGGAATCCCTACGGAAAGAGAGAGGATTAATATCTGAGAGAGGAGAAGGGTCTATACTGGTTCCAATAACAGAGAGGAAAACTCACTTTGTTGAAGAACGTAGGAGCCCTACTACTTGCTGTTCATTTGGAAGGTGGATACGAATAGCTGGGTAGAATGCAAGCAGGGAAAGAAAATCGTTCAGAGAGCACGACGGAAAGAAGGCGCTGTTGAGGAATTCTAGAAATGGAAATAGTCAGATGAGAAGGGTTAGAAGAGGAAATGAGCACACAACAGTGAGCGTAGGTAGTAACCTAGAAACTAACTTACGGAGCGCCACATAACACAGTAGCAACGCATCAAAGAGAGCAAAGAGAGTTCCTTCTGTTCCTAAATGGAGTCATGTGACCAGCTGATAGCCTCTGTTGAGAACGTGAAGTAACTGGACTGCTGCCGCCCGTATAGCACAAAAAGTCTGCGGCCATATTGGACGATTCCCATCGTACCGATCCACACAACCGTCTGTTTTGCCAAAGAGACCAACGTCGGAAAGGTGTAACAAGGAGGCCCCCAAAAGAGGAAAGAGAGATTGCAGCCCCCAGGGGTTTAGGTGGAGCAGAGAGGGGGGAGGGAAGAGGGGAGGGGCAAGGGGGGACAGTGGGGAATGTTTAGCATGTTGTAAAAATAATTTAAAAAATAAAATGAAATAAGAAAGGAAATTATGAACGCTGAAAGCCAACCCCGGAAACTACAGACACCCACACCAACACCTCAGGAGCGGGCTGAGATTAGGAACCAGATGCAACTGTTCAATGATCTGGCTCACAAAGAGGTCACATTTCTAACGAGGAAAGTCATGGTGCGGCAATATGGGGAAGGACAGAGGGCAGGGAAACTCTTGGCCAGAGCAGCGACAATGGATGGCTCCAGGAACTGCATGCTGTCTGTAGGAGACTCACACGGCACAGAGAAATTCGCTGATACCGACATAGTCAATTAATTCTGTCAATTCTATGATAGAATATACTCCTCGCAGGTACAGGCCTGTCAGAGCGAAGTGGAGAACTACCTGCAAGAGGTGTCCCTGTACTGGTGCACAGACGAGGAGAGAGAGTGGCTAGGGCGCCCAATAACACTGGAGGAAGTACTAGGAGCTATACATTCCCTCCCATCTGGAAAATCTCCCGGGCCGGACGGGTTCACTGCAAAATTGAATGAGCAGTATGCAGGGAAACTCGCCCCCATCTACTATAGATGTTTCACCAAAGTCTGAGAGACAGCCAGCTGCCGGAGTCTCTGCGGGATGCAGTGGTTGTAGTAATGCCCAAACCAGACCAAGCCTCCGAACGACTGCTCCTCTTATCCTCCCATCTCCCTTATCAATTTAGACACAAAATCCTAGCAAAAATACTGGCATCCAGACTGGCACCCCTAATGCAGAAAATGGTGAGAGCAGACCAGTCGGGGTTCATACCTGATTGCTTCTTGTCCCACGCGCTCCTCAAGATGTTCGGACGGATGCCCGTAGTGCCACAGAGCGAGCCGACTCTAGCGGCACTTTTACATGCCGCCAAAGCATTCAACTCGGTGGAATGGCCCTTTATGTTTGCGGTACTGCGCAGAATAGGACTTGGGGAATGGTTCATCTCACTGGTATCGTTCTTATATATGTTGCCCAAAGCCAAGATCAGGGTGAACGGTCAGGTCACTTACGATATTATGTTGGAGAGAGGCACCCGACAGGGCTGCCCCCTATTGCCGTTGCTGTTTGCATTGGCCATCAAGCCAATGGCAGAGGTGCTCAGGGAGAACCACATCCAGAGAGGAATCCATCTAAATAAACACTGGGTGGTTGTGTCTCTAAATGCTGACGACATGGTGAGATTCGTGTCTGACCCGAGCATAATCTCAACCCAATTATACAAGATGTGATTACATTTGGGGAGGTCTCTGGACTAAAAATTAATCTGACGAAATAGGTCCTCTTCCCGTTGACAGACAGTGTAGCTCAATTTGAGGATGAATGGGGGTGCCAATGGCACACCAGCTAAACGCAATACTTGGGGCCCAATATAGCCCAGGGCCCAACAATCCTATGCACACACAATTATCAAAAAGTGCTAGACCAAGCCAAGTCTATGATGGGACGATGGATGAACCTACCCCTTAACCTTTATGGTAGGGTCTCCCTGATAAAAATGACATTGTTACCCAAATTCTTATACGTGTTCCAAAATGTCCCATTGATACCACCCACAGAATACTTAAAGGTCATTAGGTCCGCAATACTGGGGTTTCTTTGGGCTGGGGAAAAAGCTAGGGTTTCATTGGACGCTGCATGAGGGGGGACTAGCACTTCCCGACCTTGAGACATATTACAACGTGGCCCTGGCCGGTTTCCTGCTCTATTGGTATGGGAATCGGGGGATCGGGAACATGTAGAGGTGGAAAGGGCGATAGCGTCGACGTTCATTTTGCGGTCCATCATCCTGAAAGCACCCAAACTATTAACTAGAGCAAACAATATGGTGGAAATAACCCTTAAGGCCTGGGACTGAATAGATGGAGGAATAGAAAGTGGGATTATTTACTCCCCAGAGTTGCCGATAATTTATATCCCTGGGGTTCCCCTTACTAGTGAGAGGTGTAATGTCTCCTTTACGAAACTGCTGAAACTAATGTGTTTCCCCAACCTATACCTAGAGGGACAATTCATATCTCTAGCAGAGTTGCGTGTCAGAAGAGGAGCTCACAGCACTGGACACATTCCTATACTTCAGACTCCCGAACTCTATGAGACTGCTGTTCCCTTCCTTTCCCAGGCAGCCAGATGTGGCCCCAACACTTAATAGAGCACTTAAAAGCTGGTGCAAGGACAGGGCGGTTTTGGTACAGCACTCTATGAGCCTTACCAACAAGAAAGCAACAGGCACTATCCCTGTGAGAAGTGGGAAATAGCACTGGGACAGGAAATAACGGGCAGTCTGGAAATATTGCTCTGATGGTACGAAGAATGTGGCTCGAAATGCAAGGTATAAATTAATTAATTTTAAATACCTACATCAGTTTTACCACACACCTGCTCGAACACACCGATTCTGCCCCAAGGCGTCATACAAATGTATGAGATGCCAGAATGCTCCGGCAGATTTCCTGGGAACAGGTATTCGACTCCATAGGCGCGATAATGGGGAAAACACTGAACACAAATCCTTTGACGGCACTACTGGGATACATCAAACCAGTTTGGGGATGTATGAGGAAGCTGGTCGGGCTTCTCCAGCTCTTGGCTAAAAGGAGGGTGGCGCTGACATTGGGCGGCACACAATCCCCAATGATGAAACAATTGCATGCAGACATTTCATACTGCAATGACATGGAACTAGAACATGGGAGATCGCTGAATCACCATACCACACCCACCAATATATGGGGCCCATACACGAACAACCTGATAAATCAGTCGGGAGAAATAGAAAGCCACCTATCACAACCTTCTGTTGGCTCCCCCAGCACAGGGACAGCAGACAGCACTGAGACCCAAAGACAGGAGGACTAGCGGCCCAAGTGGCGATGTACAAGACCTGCACCGTATGTACCCTGATGCTGTCTAATCTGGACGATCTGTCAAATGGTACCCAACGCACTTTGCCCGATATAATGCATTACAGCTCAATGTGAGTAGATGAACCAGTGTTGAGAATTGTATGTTGTTGATGGCACACTGGTGCCAAAACGAATAAAAAGAGTTAAAAAAGGGGGGCTCTTTCTTGCGGTATCTCACCCTGAGAACCGTCAATGTTTCAGATTTCTCAGCATTAATGTACCCCTCGGAGATGGCAATAGTGTGTAGACTGCGGTTGGTGCAACTCAAAATATTACATAGAGTGTTCTACACTTGCACCTTGCTCTTTAGGTGGGGACGGGTGGACAAGCCAACTTGTTTAAGATGTGGTAATGGGATAGGCTCCTTCTTTCATGTTTTGTCGGAATGCCTCTGGATTCACCGCCTCTGGAATGCATGTCTAAATAGAATGACCACAACATTGGGCGCAGAAATTTAATGTAAACTGAAGTTATTGTTGCTGGGTACTTGGGGCAAAATTGCCTTTACACGTTATGAGAAGCTGTTTCTATCGAAAGCATTTGGCCTCATTAAATGTAATATTGCAGCAAAATGGGGTGCAGCAGAAAGCCCCAAATATCGAGACTGGGTGCTAGACATGAACATGTATATGTCACTGGAAAAAAGAATATATACTGCCCAGGGTTTCCCTACGAAGGCAGACAAGATATGGGGGAGGTGAGAGGCAGAGAGTTTACTGGGATGGGTATTAAGGTGTCTATTGGTTTTGCGGGTGGAGTATCTGAAAGTTATTCTGGTTGTGTGCTGGGTTTAATCTACTTGATGTGATGTGACCAATCATGTGTTTTTTTAAAATCTAATAAAATGTTTTACAAAAAGAAATGATTCAGATGTCTCAGTTCTTGTTCAAGGATTTGCAGTCCTGTGAGGAGTCCTGTCTCAAGGCTTTGTGGCACTTGATTCTCCTCAGTTGGGCAGTCTCTGTCTCATGAGACCACTTCTCTAGTCTTGGGAGAGCATCAGAAAGCTGTCCTTCGACCCGTTTACATGGTCTCCAGTTATTCCTGGGACACAACAGCTGTTAGCTGTGAATTTGTCCCAAAGATGGCTCAAAGGGAGTGAGGGTACAGTTTGCATTTATGCTGGTATCGGTGCTATGTGATTAGCGCATGGCTAGTCTGCACACCATTTTTTATCACTGGATGGCAGACCGCAACTCTCTCAGGAGTTTGTTTTTGATTTCCAACATGCAAAGGTCGAATTCCCTCTGATTCCATGATGGCTATGGAGAGCCTTGCTAATTAAGTACTGGTCTCATTCTCTATTTCCCAGGCTATCAACTTCAAAATAGGACCCACTGCGTTTGTCATCATCACCTCAATGGGCTGGTGTCAGTGCCACTGAATTGGACCTTTAGTCAGTTGATAAAACAATGCAGTCTTCCTCCGGCTCTCACAACTGCAGATGGTCACATCTCCAGCATCACAATAGCAGGATCTGAATTCAGGGCTTTTCCTTTCTAGCTATGACTTTGCAAGTATTTTCTCAACACAATTGAACCCCCCACCTCCTAACGCACTAACGCACTAGGTGCTGTATTACAGTATACATGCACTCTACTTTGATTAGGAATGCAAAATCTACATGTTTTACAATAAGTACACAAGTATTCTATTCTTATACAAGCAGTGTCAAATCTAGAAGCCCCACTAAAGGATATAGGCACACTAGCCCTGATTAAGACGGCCAAACCTAGGTGCTAAACTATCAGTACCATTTGTACCTCGGTCCCAATTGGGTCGGCCCAATATACCGGCCACTGTGCCATTCTCGCCCAACATGCGTACTATCCAGACTTGCCTCCTATATACATCTTGGTCCTTAGCCTGGACTATTCTAACCATTACCACAACAATGGCCCTCACCAACGTTACCCCCTGCAATCTGCAAGAGAGAAACTTGCGACTTAGAGCTAGGCTGCCACGACTTTATGACATCAAAAAGAAAAGAACCAGTCCACCAGTCCCTACATTCACTTCTACTGCCACTAATCCTAACCGTCTAACCTCAGCGACGGTAAATCGTCCTGTACCACAAGGTGACCCTTATCACAAACAGAGGCGACCTAACCACCCCAGTCCCAGATTTGTCAAAGATACTACGACAATTCCTACATTATCAGGAGCCCTTATCAATGCTAGGTCCCTTATAGCACATAATACTGAAATAGCTGACATACTGGCTATGGACAACTTAGATATCCTTGCTGTTTCTGAAACCTGGCTCCATGATGCAGCTGGTCCTGCCCTCATGATTTCCATACCGGACAATTACAATATCCTAAGAGTCGACCGGCCTAACACTAGAGGAGGCGGCCTGGCCATCATAACCAAAACGCAGTTAGCTGTTAGACTTACCCCACACCCATCAATCACATCGTGCGAACTTCTCTCACCTAAAATACCGATTTCCAACAATAGCACACTAACGATACTTCTAGTGTACAGACCACCAGGCCCAATAGGCAACTTTGAGGAAGACCTATCCAGTCTCCTCACTAATAGCATTAAAGTCTCCACCCAGATCCTTCTACTAGGTGACTTTAACCTGGGTTTTAACAACATTGAGGACAAACAAGCCCAATCTATCCAATCCATTTTAGTCAATCACGACATTACACAAAAAGTCTTAACTCCTACACATATAAAATGACGCACACTAGACTGGATAGCCACCCATAACTGTGACATCACTATCTCTAGTATTCTACCTCAAACATAGACTGACCACTATCTTATATGCTTCACAGCCACCATAGAGCCAACCAAACCCAACAAGAATAAAATAGTACCCCCTATGCCTACGAGAAGTAAAAAAGAAATCACGGCTGAAAAACTACTCCCATTACTCCTACCAGCTCTCACTGCCAGCTCCAGCGAATCTAACCCTAGCGAGCTAGTTGAGTCATTCAACAACTCCATGGCCAAAGCTCTGGACTTGATTGCCCCTATTAAACTCCAAAAAAGTAAACGTGAAGCTCACCTTAATTCATGGTTCACTCCCCAACTCAAAGAAATGCGTATCCAAAAACGCAAACTCCAAGCCATCTGGAGGCATACTCCTTCAGCTGACAATAAAACCACACTTGCCAACTTTGCCAAAAAATACAAGATGGAAATAATTCAAACTAAAAAAGATACATTCAACGAAAGAATTAGTAAAGCCAACTCTAACTGCAAAGAACTCTTCACTATTCTCCGGGAACTGGAAAACCCAATTGCCCCTACAGACAATGTCCCCAAGGACAAATCATGGTGCACCAGCATCCAAAATGCCCAAGCAAATAAAATCACAACCCTTCAATCTAAAATTGCTAAGAAAAAAGCCTCCCTGAGCTCTAGCACAACTCATACCACCCCACTGATAGAGATTCCCAGCACAACTACTCAAAGCAACTGCAAACCTTTCAGGTTTACCAACATCTCTATACTGGAAACTGAAAAGGTTATTCTATCCCTTAAACTGCCAAGGTGACAGTTGCCCTGCGCAAGTCATTAAGGATGCAGCCAGAGATTTAGCACCCTTCATCTCGAAATTATTTAACGCCTCCTTCAATACTAGTATTGTACCCACTAACCTTAAAGAATCTTGGGTATTGCCCCTACTTAAAAAACAGACACTTGACCCAGCTATCCCCACTAATTACAGGCCCATTACTACAGTCCCATTTCTCCTTAAAATCATTGATAGAGTAGCCTACCTCCAGATCCAAAACTATCTGGAGTCACACCTACTACTAGGATCACGACAATCTGGTTTCAGACCACTTCACGGTACTGAAACGGCCCTAATCGACCTTAAGACACAAATCGACGAGTTGAAGGATAAAGGTAGTACAGCTATGCTCCTCCTCCTTGACCTATCGGCGGCCTTTGACCTGGTGGATCATGCAGTATTATGCAACCACCTAGCGTCTGCCGCCCATTTCTCAAGTGAAGCTATAGCCTGGGTGCAATCCTTCCTAGCTAACCGTACGATGAGAGTGTTCTCCCCAGTAGCTGCAGCGGACCCAATCCATATCACTTGTGGTGTCCCACAAGGCTCATGTGTCTCCCCGACAATGTACAATATCTTTACTAAGCCACTCTTCGACAAACTTGACAGACTAGGGGTAACCTATACTAATTACGCGGATACACAGATTCTCATACCTCTATCAGGCAACTTTGCCGAAGACACAGCTCTAGTAAACAAAATGTACCTCCTCATTTAGGCATGGATGGCCTCCCACGGCCTCTGTCTAAATGACGACAAAACAGAGATACTGATCTTGGGTTCCGATTCCAACTTAAAAAAACGTAGTCCCAACTATCGCAATTTCAACATAGATGGTAACACAATCAAGGTGGCAACCGAGGTAAAAACACTAGGCTTTTACCTTGATTCCACTCTGTCTCTCAAAAAACAAGTTAATACCTTGGCATCCTCTACAGCGTACACCTGTAAATTAATCAGGACCTGTAGACCCTACCTCTCCAAAACCAACTGTATCACGCTAGCTAACGCATTAGTAATGTCGAAGTTGGACTATTGTAATCCCCTCTATGCAGGGGCCAATAAAACTATTATGAATAAAATGCAAATTCTTCAACATAATGCTCTTAGAGCAGCCCTGGACATACCCCGGAGAGCACATATATCCAACATTAAAATCAGTGACAGAGTCCTTCTCAAGACACTATCTTTCACCCACAAAGGGCTTAACAACACAGCACCCCCCTACATCTCGGCCAGACTGACCAGAAAATTGTCCACCCACCACACTAGGGCTACTAACCACTTCCTGCTAGAACCCCCCAGATTCAGACATTCCAAAGCGGGCGGAGTAAGCTTCCCTGTTAAAGCTGGCCAGGCTTGGAATGCATTGCCCATTGCATTGAGAGCTAACCTACCCTACTTTAGTTTTAGATGTAAGGTAAAAGACTGGCTCTGGTCCAACGCCAACTAAATTCACTGTACCTAACTGCCGTGATACTCCTGTAATCCGGATCCAAGACCATTTGGCTTTTACCTTTTTTGTATATATGTACGTTCAACATTGTAACATACTAAATCTCATCTCAACTGCTTGTATTGACATGTACTGCACTGTACTGACTTGTCTCTTATCCTCTGTATGTAACCTAAGCTTAAGTAACCTTGTACCCGCTGCGCCCAGCTACCCCTGGGTTTTGTGCGCATTATCAAATAATAAACATAAACATAAACAACCAATCTCTTAATAGTAAAATGTTCCCTTCCAGATGTTCCAGGGACTTCAATGGAGGGAGGGCATGGAATCTTTGAATAACTTTTCTCCCCTCCACTCCCTGGAGTTAGGATGTATATGTACACATCATAATGGATTATTTTGCACCTTTTCTCCTGTTCATAGTGATATCCTACCTCACCAGAAGTTTTGTTTATTTTGGTTACAGGGCAGGCCAGGAACCAAAGGCCAAGCTGGAGAGCCTGGACACTGTGGAGCTATCGTGAGTATGATTCCCTACAACTCAACTGTAAGGATTGGGTCTTGGCTGGCATAGAAGCACAAACCCTAGTTTGGGACAGACACCACATTTTACTGGTACCAAGTGAATACCCGGCGTCAACACTCTTGGAGTGTAATACTGGTCTTGGCTGGTAACTCTCTTTGTGATTCAAGGCGCATGGTTTGTGAACCATGCAGAATAAGATGCAATGGTTTATTAATATGATTAACAGTATAGGAATTGAAATGTCATGCCCCAACTGTTGATTACATACCAGTAACCCACCAGCCAATTCCAGTACCCAGCATCCAAATTCCATCCAGCACCACTGTTATCATTCCACTCAACACCCTGCATCCACAAATGCTTGAGAAATACAACACTGCTTAGCTTACAACTCTCTTCGGCATACATGCCAACATTCTCACTGTCACACCCATGCTGTCCTCCAAATTCTCTGAATTACCTTATGATCATAAAATACCTCCAATTTCTTTCAGAACACTGCTATCCCCACCTCACCTTCAATGACAAAAGGCTGATCCGTCAGAGCACCTACTGTTATCATTCTTCTCATTAACAGGTCTTAGATCTTAATCTGCTTTGGAATCATTTTGCTTGTTATCTTTTTTACAACAGCTTTTTCATTGGTATTTAACACACAAGTCATAAAGTTCCAAGTGACAACACACATTTGACCATCACCAGAACAAGTCAGAATGTAGTAATAGTAAAGCACATTCTCAGTATCTCATTTCAAGCTTATTCTGGTCTTATATGCTCACAATGTCGTTTCTGCGCAGATCAGTTTCCAAGTTAACCTTTTATGGAATTATACAGACCTATAGGTATAATTCATTAAAATGTATTTCTAATATATATCTAAAGCCTGACCAATGGGGGAGGGGAGTAACCAGGGGAGATATAAAAAAAGAGAGCTCAGGAACGTCATTTAGGGGTCGCCAGAGGTCGCAACTGTGACCTCTGAGGTCTCCCTGGTGACCCCTGTGGTCTCCCTTGCTACCCCATAACAATAATTTTTATAATGCAAGCTTCTGGGCTTTGGTGGCCAGCACAATGTGGCTCTTTACTGCTGGAGTGGATGGCTTTCTTGTTTCTTAAAAAAAAAAAGAAAAAAAGAACAGGGGTGCCACAAGACTAACACTTTCAGCACTGTCCCTAAATAAGCAAGAATAGGAATACCAAATAATGTGTCTTTCTGGAATTCTATACAATAATTGCTAGACTCATGAAAGGTTTGTTTCAGGCACACTTCAGGGGGTGAGTCACTGATTTAGTCTGTTCTTAAAGACCTCAACTCAGCCTTTCATCCATCTGAGGTTGATAAATGAGTACCAACACAGGTTGGGTGATATTGGGTGTATTTCTTTCTATATAAAGCATCATTACCATTTGGCCATGGACGTCTGCTTGCATTCACAATAATTTGGTAATATGGGCCTATACACACTGATCTTAACGATACATATAGCGATCCATTCTTGTATGAAATGTACATCACATTATAGTGATATCGTAACCATATTTTTCGTAGTGTACTTAGGAACAATGCTATGTAATTCCACTTCCTGTTTTGTCAAGTGGTGAAAGGTCATTTTCCGTCGCTTCCCGCGATATCACTTCAGGGTGGGGTCAAATTACATAACTTCCTATGATGTCACCAGAGGTCAAGAGTGGTGTGATGTCACTTCCGCCACCCCAGGCATTTTAGTGAAATGACGTCCCTGAGAGAGCTCAGACATTTTCCTTATTCTTAGCCTTCTTTGCAAGCACTTCATGTAAAGTTCCCTTTTTCCAGGAATGTGGAGTGGTAGGACCAACCCATCACAGATCCTGCACTACGCCTGGCAAGTGCATGCAGTTTCCCAAAGCCAGTTCTGCACAAACCTTTAACAATTTGTTAATTTTTCAATCTGTCAACTGAGGATGTTATAGTGAAACCTAATGAGGGAACATGTCTTATTTGAGCAACACCTCTCCCCTGAACACACTTTTAATACCTGTACAAACCTACTTTTTGGAGGTAATGTCGTGAAAACCAATCAATCCCACTGCTTGCTCGTGTAATAGAGATTATGCAGTAAATCCCTTCACAAACAAATAATAAAAGTAAATATCACCCGCTTCTTCCACGGACCATTAGGAAATGGCACAGGATGCATTGGTGGCATCATTGACTAGCATGCTTTATCAGCTGACTTACAAGTCATGCAACCTCTGTCCAGTTCCTCCACTTCTTGATCTATTTATGTCACTCACAAGCCACCCTCATTCTGTATTTAGACAGTGTCACCCCAAGATGCCCATCATGAAAACAACACATTTCATATTTCATGTTCAATGCTGCAGGGAGTGCAAACGTCTTTCCACAATCACCACATTATTACTCAAAGAAAATGAATCCGTAACCTTCGAAAGTGACCACAACGCACAACCAAACTCTTTTCTCTCAGCCAATCTTAAGAAATGAACTATAATACAATACGTTCTCTGTTATGGTGTCCCTAAATCTTGAGGCAGAACCCCACACATAGAATAGAGGGTATCGTTAGTGCAACATCCGCCTGAACAAACGTGTGGTGTTCAACCTGTGAAAGTCTATTTGCTTCCAGTCTGGGCTTAATGCGACTCCTGGTGGTGCATTAGCTTTGAGATACGTGGCACCTGTTGCTGTGAGGTCCTCGCAGGGGAAGAAGAGAACCAGGCAATCAACAAAAGCAGGAGCCATGGAAACAGCTCCAAAGGTCACCCTGGCTAGCACGTACGGGGCCCACCTCCCAAATAGTTTACTAGAGAAAGACTAAGCTCTTACTCCCTTAAAGCAACTGATGTCTCTCCTGCTGTGGCTCTGCCAGAGTCTGGACCTTATGGCACCCAAAAACAATGTTTCCCACACTCCCAGGGTGTGCTGGTAAGCTTAATCAGCGCCAATGCTCATAGATCACTGATGGTCACCTCCACATCTGGACACCCCAGCGAGGGATTGGTATCTTGGATCAATCCCAGCAATTGGGAGAAAAGGAGCCTCGGGTTGGTGCGTTCCTCATTGAACTAAGCGAAGTGGCCCCAATGGTGGAGGGCTCCTGATGGTGCACACCACTTCGGAAGCCTGGGAGGTCCTGCTACCCCAAGCATCTAATAAGTGGAGACTCTTGATACATCAAGCTATCCATCCTTGTTGTTGGCGACCTAGGATGTCTTGTGCACCTGACTTGTCTGAACTGTCTTGCTGCTTGGCTGCCTGGGGAGTTTGTCGTGCATTGTGTCGTTTCCCCGTCTCTCTCTCTCTCTCTCTCTCTCCCCCTTTCCATCTCTCTGCTCTGTCCTTTCATAGTGCTCTCCTCTCTACTATTTACTCTAACTGCTACTCTTTCACCTATCCTACCTCTTTCTCGAAGCTGGGAATAAAAAAGTAAAAAAAAGATCTCCAATCGAGGCCTGCCCATCGCTGACACCTATGTCAATGCTTCTTCCAGGCAGACTGTTACAGACATCCTCTTTGCCACTCCCTCTCCTGGCCTATGAACTCCCCACATGGTCTCTGTCCTCTCCCCTTTCTCTTTGTTTGTTTGTTTGTTTCTTTCTTTATTTATAATGCGCGCCAAACCCAGAGGTAGCAGGGCGCAGCAGTAAGAATATGCAAAACTTATAGAGTTACAGAAATGTGCAGTTTACATAGTTACAGATTTATACAGGTAGCAGAAATAGAACTAATGTACATAGGTGCAGAATAATTTACAAATAACATTACATGGCATTTAACATCTGTTGGCTAGAATTCTGAAGATACAGATTATATACAGTACAGTTGGCAGGGGCTATGGTACTAGGTATCTAGTGGGAGGATGATAGGGTGACTACAGGTTATTGGAGTTGATATATTTAATGTACTTCCTTCTGAGGTGTAGGTAGGGTTGGTCTACTCTCAAGTTATGTGGCAAGGAGTTCCAGAGTTTAGCAGCTTTCACAGGAAAGCTGTTGCCACCAATCTTGGAGAGTTTGAATCTTGGTACTACAAGGCAATTGGAGTTGGCAGTTCTTGTCTGTCTGATGGATACTTTTCTATTTATTTTATCCATCAGGTAGCTGGGGGCAGCATTGTTTAGAGCTTTATGGGCCAAGGAAATAATTTTTAGCAGAATCTTGTTGTCAGTGGAGAGCCATTTATGTTGGCATCTAATGGAGGAGATGTGTACTCTTTTGTTTATACCGAGCGCAGCTCCTAGGGCATTGTTTTGTAGAATTTGAAGCCTTTGAGTAATGGCTTTGTTTGCACCGCTGTAGAGGGCATTGCAATAATCAAGTCTGGAGAGTATTAAGGCTCTCGCCAGGATCATGCAGCTGTCATTAGATAGGAAAGGCTTACCAGCTCTTATTAGCTTACAGGTATAAGCAGTGGTTGATGCCAGGGAATTGACTTGTTTAGTGAAAGACATGGTAGAATCAAGGTAAAAACCAAGAGTTTTTACTTCCCTAGATACCTTGATGATATTTCCGTCTATACTGATAGAAGAATATTCCTGGCCTAGTTTATTGATATTAGAGTGCATGCCCAGGATAATCAACTCCATCTTATCATCATTCAGGCATAGACCATGTGATGCCATCCATGCCTGAATGATGAGATACACCCTATTCACCAACTCCCGGTCCTTGCTGTGATCCCCAGAAAGCGGGAGGAGAATCTGTATATCATCTGCATAGTTAGTGTAGGTGATACCCAGATGGTCCAAATCAACGAACAAGGGTTTGGTGAAGATGTATAGAGTTGGGGAGACACATGAACCCTGTGGGACACCGCACGTAATAGGTGTGGGGTCTGCTGCTGCCGAAGGGGAACACACTCTCATAGTTCTCTCGCTCAGGAAGGATTCTATCCATCTGATAGCCTCAGTGGAGAAATGAGCTGCTGAGTCCAAGTGTCTGCAGAGGACCTTGTGGTCCAAGAGATCGAATGCAGCTGAGGGATCAAGTAAAAGGAGGAGTGCTGTCTTTCCTTTATCTCTCAGCTCATCTATGTGGGTCTTTAAGTCAATCAGGGCTGTTTCAGTCCCATGTAGTGGACGGAAGCCAGATTGTCTAGCTCCTAGTAGCTTATTCAGTTCAAGGTATTTTTTAATTTGGGTATATGCCACTTTGTCCAGTATTTTCAGTAAAAATGGTACCGTGGTGATAGGGTGGTAATTAGTGGGGATGAGCGGATCTAGCGTCTGCTTCTTAAGGAGCGTGAGCACCCAGGATTGTTTTAAATTAGCAGGAATAATATATGTGGAGAATGAAGCATTAATCAGTTTAGAAATAAAAGGTGCTAGGTCTCTGGCGGCGTCTTTTATTAACTGTGCTGGGCAGATATCACCTTTGCAATTGGAAGGTTTGAGCGAGAGGATGATTTTTTCTACCTCTAGGGTAGAAGTTTTGGTGAAGTAGAATTTCTTTGTCTGGGTATTATGTGTAGCATTAGGCGGTGAATTGGACAAGTGCTGTAGGTTTTGAGAGTCTTTTTTTAGCTGAATTTTGTTTTGGAGTGTATTTATTTTATTTGCGTGTATTTATTTTATTTGCTAGTGCATGTTGGTTGTCTGCGCACCAGGTCTGATCCTTGATACATGTATCTGGTGTGGCAATAGGTGACTCAAGTTCTTTCAGTATGGAGAAGAGTGCCTTCATGCTCGAGTTAAAGTTGGCAATGCGTTCATCATTTGAGTTCCGTTTTGCCAGGCAAACTTCATTTTTATAATGCCGAGAGATAGAAGTTAAGTTTACTTTGTTCTCATTGGATGGGCATAGTCTCCAGGCGGATTCAAGTTTTCTCTTTGTAAGGCGTAGGGCCTTGAGTTCAGGCGTGAACCATTTATTTAGATGGGCTTTAGGTTTGCTTGTTCTAAGCTTAAGTCACCCATTAATGGTGACACCAGATGGGAAGTACTTCTTATGGGAAAATGCTTCTCATCCTCTAGGTGCATCCTTAATGTCTATCAGAATGGCACTGTCCTGGCCCAGGGGTCTCAGCCCAACCTCCTCCTTCTTGATAGGCGTCTTCCATCTCTCATCAACCTCCTCCCTTTTCCTGCCATTCCTACATCTGCCACCCCTCTTGCCCCTTCTCCATCACCGACAGGCATATCACATGCCTGTACCCCTCCTCCGAACACCTTCAAAGGTGGCAACCAACTTCACCTAGCTTCCCTAAACTCTTGATCTGCTTTTAAACAATCCTCTCATATATGTCTCCTTCTTGAAGACTTCGACCTTAATGTTCTCGCTCTCACTGAGAAGTGGTTCACTGCCAGCTCAGTCACTGCTTTTGACATACTCCTCCCTGAGGGCTACAAGATCCTCTCTAAGCCCTGGCCTATCCGGCCTGGAGGCGGAGTGGCCCTGATATTCTATGAATGGGTCCCTGCTACTTTCATTCTGACTCAGATCTACTATTTCTTCCAATGTCTCGTCTGTAGGCATGGGGTCTCTCCAACCGTCTCGTTGACTCTCGCCACCATCTACAGGACCCCTGGTCCGGTCTCTTCCTCTCTGAGTGGTCTGACCTATCCTCTTCTCTTCTTGCCTCCACCTCCAAGCTTCTCCTCCTCAGAGATGTCAATATTCACCTTGACTCTCCTGATTTGGCCACTGGACTCTTCTGCAGCCTCTTTGACTTTCATTCCCTCACCATTCATCCCTTCAGTCCGACACACTTAGCCTTACACACTTTGGATGCTGAAATCTCAGCAGACATACCCATCACCAACCCTCCCACTACACCTCTCCTGGTCTGACCATACTCTCCCGTCCTCTCACCTAGTTCTCTTAGGTCCCCCGAATAAGCCTTTGCCTGCACTGGCAGTCTCCTTCTCTGTCATTCGAACGATGAAGAGAGTGTCAGTTGCTGCTTTTGTCCCCACTTTCATTCCCCCTTCCATTCCTGTCACAGACTTCCACACTGACTCGGCCCTTGCTAATCTTCGCCTCTCTATCACCAACGCCCTGGACATTCTTGCCCCTGTCATGAGGATCCGTATTAAGCCTGCCGTCAAGCACAACACCTGCTATGACTCTGACCTAGCCTCTCTGAAACTCAAGGGCTGAGTTGCTGAGCGGAAGTGGCGGGCATCAGATACATCCTCTGACAGACTGACCTGCAACCTGCTCCAAAGGCAATACAGACTCTCCAACCGCTCGAAGAAGAGGGCACAGATCCAAGCCTGCATCTGTCGGGCCACTAACAACATGGGCAAACTGTTTAAAATTTGCAAGGAACTCGCCAGTCCTACTGCGGTCCCAACTTCTCCCCTGCCATCCCTGACCCTCTGTACATCACTGGCCTCCCACTTCTTAACCAAAACTCAGGATGTTCTGTCCTCACTCTCCTCTACTCCCCTCTCTCCTCCCTCCCCAGCTCTCAGGCCTTGTATGGCCCCCCTCTCCCCTTCCCTCCTACTCTCCTCGGTCTCGTCCATAGCACCGGATGAGGTCTCTAGACAAGTCTTCTCTATGAAAGTCTCCTCTAGACAGGTGCTCCCATGCTCCTATAGAACTATCAAGTACAACATTTCCTCCCTGGCCGATTTCTGTAATCACTCCTTTGCCACTGGCTCCTTCCCGCTACCCCTCAAGCACTCCCTTGTGCATCTTCTCCTCAAAAAGCCCTCTGCTGACCCCTCCTGCCTGGTTAACTACTGTGCTATCTTCTCCATTACCCCTTTCCTGGGCAAACACCTGGAGAAGCTGGTCATCTCCCAACTGATCCAACACACTGAATCTGTTGGTTGTTTCCATGACCACCAGTCTGGCTTCAGAGTAGCCAGAGGCACGGAAACTGCTCTACTGAAACACCTCTGAAGACTTGCTGTAAAATCTCGCTTCCAACTGTCAATCCGTTCTTATCCTTCTGGATCTTTCCTCTGCCTTCGACATGGTCAATCCTGCGACCCAGACAAATCAGCTCCATGACACCCTTGGCATCACAGGCCTGGCACTGGACTGGTTGACCTCATTCCTCTCCGACCGACCATCCCACGTTCAGCTGGGCCCTTTTCTCTCCCCTATCACACTCTCCACCTGCAGCATCCCTCAAGGCTCTATCCTCTCACCGTGGCTTTTAACATCTACCTTGCCCCTCTGGCCCACCTGATCTCATCCTTCTCTCCTCACTTCCAGTGTTATGCAGACGACACCCAGCTCTTCTTCAAGCTTCCCTCTACTGCCTCCTCTTCCTCCTCTCTCATACCTGACTGTCTGACTGCTATTCAGGCATGGTGTACTGCCTATGATCTCTGCCGTAATGCCAGTAAGACTGAGATGCTTCTCATTGGGACCACAGCTCCCTCCTTCCCTCCTACCTTCTGGCCGCCCTCTGTGAGTCACTTCACCCTCTTGTGAGGCAAAAAACCTTGATGTCATCTTTGACTCCTCTCTCCCCTTCTCTCCTCACATCGCGGACCTGGCAAAGAAGGCCCACTATCAGCTGCACCTTCTCAGAGGCATTCTGCCTTTCCTCACCTTCCCCCAGAAACTCAATGTCCCCAGAGCTCTGGTCCTCTCTAGGCTGGACTACTACAACAGCCTCTTCCTCAAGCTTCCTTTATCCTCCCTTTGCACCCTTCAACTAATCCAGAACAGGACTGCAAGACTTATCCTTGGCCTCAAGCCCAGGGAACGCATCTCTCAGCCCAAACATCTGTCCAGTGCCTCCCGGTTTCTGCTAGGATAAAGTTCAAGTCCCCCTGCATCATCCACAAGGCTTTCTGGACCCTGGGATCCCGCTAGATCCAACTATGCCTTCCGAAATAACTCCCTGATAGAGCCCTTCCGTCTTCTAGCTCCAACTCTCTGCAGATCAGACTCTTCACTAAGCACAGAGTGGGGGGTAGATCTCCTTAATTTCCAGAAGCTCCTCAAGACCCTCCTTTTCTCTTATTCCTTCCCCTGCCCCCCTTGCTAACACCCCCACCTGCCGCAGTAACTGGCTGCCTGGTTCCCTCTGAGTTCTTCAGGGCACCAGGCCTCCTGACCAGTCCACCCCCTCCTCGCACTTAGCATGTAGACCCTCACCCCCTGCGCCCCATGCAATCCCTGGCACTTGCCCTCCTGGCTTCCCCTTTGCACTTGCCTAGCCCCTGTGGCCCTCTACCTCCCTCCTCCACACACCCTTTTAACTTGCACTCTCTCCTCTTTTCCCCACACTTCCCTTCCCACCCTAGCACTTCGCACTTCGCCCTACCGGCACTCCCCCACCAACCCCCGGACTTCTTGCTGCTGCACTTGCACGATCCAAATGTCACAAGGCCTAGTAGGACTGTTATTGTTAACAGTCTCCCTTGTCCCCCCCGCCCCCTTTTTGTCTTGTGGTGCCTTGAAACCCCATTTGTTGTATAGGCGCCTTACAAATATCCAATACATAAAAAATAAATAACAGAAACCACAATACACTTACTCTCATGCATATCAGATTCTTAAATGCTTCCAGTTACTGGCCACCTGACAAATAGACGATTCCCTCATTCTTACTGCCAGCAATATATTCCACCTGGAGCCGAATCTCATGCAGCCTAGTGGACAATCTTACAAACATTCTGCCAATTCCCCCGCCCTTAGTAAATGAACACAAGGATTACAAATCTAGATAACAATCTGCTCCACAAATATCTCCGTCAATTCATCACGCTGTGAAAAAACCAGGCATAACCCATAACAACGGCCATAACAGTACCCATCTCCACAGACCTATCTCCAATGGCTGAAATACAAGTGCTTAAACAGTACCCTAAGGATACTTAAAAAACACACCTGTCTGTGTCTTCCTAAACACACACTTAAGTTTTTCTGAAAGGTGCCTTTAAAAAACTCTTTTAAGCAGAATCTCTGTTGAGTTATTCATAATACTTACTCATCCAAAGAAATCGCAGCAGTTGTTGATCCTGGGGATGTGGAAAACGACCTCACTGTGTATTTATTGTCCTGTCACATTTCTTATTCTATTAGGGGAGACTTTACCACATAGACTAGTGACTCCTCAGCCCCTTACAATAATTATTTGTAAAACCTTTTTGAAGATTTTTTTCCCTCCACAAAACAAAACTTCTCCCTGAGCTGGGTATCAACCCAACTCTCACCAGGAATTCCTGTTTGGCTACAACCAATCCTGTGATGGTTAAAATCACACCGGATGGCAGGAAGGATGGACCTTGAGGACTGTGACCAGGAAGACGTGGGTTCAGTTAAGGTCATTGATCAGTAATCACACTATTCCTGATGTCATCCACTAAGCCTGGTTGTAGCAGTATAGCCCGGCGCCGCAGGCATTACTTCTGGATAGAGATCAGGGAGCCTATTGGTGCAAGGCTTTGTGCCTGAAGAACGAAAACGAAGGTGGTAGAAGAAAAAGCATTTAAAGATGGCCGCAGAGTAATCGACACTCCACAATGTAATGTGTGACCCTCCCATTGTGTGTTACCCCTTCACGGGGTTGTGTTCCTCCCACATGTTTTGCCCTTTTAATATGGGCCATGACTGTGTCATGGCCCAAGCTAATAAAAGGAGCCCCTGCAGGCACGTGCAGGGAAATGGCTGCAGACTCCATCTATGGAACTCCTGTCTCTGTCTCTCATTGTGGGCCCGCAGGCCTACACTGTGTGGTCACGGTCCCGTGGCCCTGGCCTGAAGGCCCCATGCCGTGTGACCAAGGCCCTGCAGGTCCTTGCTGGTCTGGGACCCCCAGACCAGCCTGGTGCCCTGGGTCCAGCCCAGGCACCCACCATCCTGGATGTACCCCACAGCCTCTCAGGGCCCTGCCCTGCAGCAACCAGTAAGTCCGGGTGACCCCGGCATAAAAACATGGTGCTGGGCTCCTCAGTACCAATGAGGCCGGCCGCATGACCGCCGCCGGCCCCACAACACACAACATTGATGAACTCAATTGCCCCTTGTTTCAGTTTTCAACATGGTTTTCTCAAATATGGGATTGATACAGCACTGCCTTCATTGCAAGCCCTCCCTGTGGTACCCTACACCGTAAATGTGTAAGACCCTTTTTTCAGCCTATGTTCCACCCTTCCCCATTGTTCGCCATTCCCATCTTACTCAGCACCTAGAAATAATGTATTGTGTGTTGTGCACTCTATAGCCAGCTAAATAAATAATCACTTCTCATATAGTTCCTGGAGTTTTCAAGCTCCCATTGGCCCTCTTGACACAGCTATCTATTCCTCAATTGTTTCATGAATCCCCGGGTGAGTGAACGCTACATATTTCTTTACATTACAATGCAGACTTGATTGCCAAAATGCTCCACCGATCGTCTAACATCTAAACCTTATAAACGTCCAGTTTATCACCATAACACCCCTGGACATTTCCACTGGCATACAATCAAACATCTCCTGCCCTTCATTCCCCAATGCGTGATTCAGTCAACCTGTTTCCGCTCCGGCTTGCATTGCACATGGCCGCTAAATAGTTTTGGAATTATCTAACTTAATTCTTCCTTTCACTCTTGGTTCCCAGTGGCTCACAAGAGCACAGCTGGTGGACATACATTATGGATGTTCACATTAGTCTGCAAACAGAAAAAGGTAAATTTACTGCGAGTGTAGCATTAAAATAACAGATGTCTCTAAGTGAATAGTCTCACGAAGAAGAAAATGAATAGCAACAGAAATAATGACTTACTTGCAACCGAGTAGTCAAACACTCTGCAGTAAGGAGATAATAACAACTATTGCAGCCTCCTATGCAAACTTGCCCCAGTAGTTCTGGATGTCCAGTTACCATGCATCGCCTCAGAAGTGGTGAGTCAGTGACAATGAAACCTGTGACCAAGTTGTGCAACAATATTGTAATAGAGTCAGACATTCATCCTAATGTTCTCTACATCAAACCAGTTCAAATCAGTTAACCTTTATGTACCATTTCATAATGTCATGCATCCACTACGTTTGCCATTCATGGTCTTGACATACTCTTAAGGCCCGATTCATGGAAAAAGACGCATTTACCCCGCAAAGCCCACGTGCCAAAAACAACTTTGCGCGTCCCTGCGCAAATGAGAAAATCTGCGTGCTCCACGTAGTCACAGAATTTTCGATGCAAAACAACCCTATGCACAAGGAGTGGCCGGAACGTCGACGACACGCCCCCACGCAAACCGCACAACAACCTTAGTGTCTACCTCTGCCCTACCGTCCAGCACCCTGGAGAACCTGCGTGTGATCACACCGTAACTTCTGTGCACCCTGAAAGTTACGAGCACCTCGTTACTTGTAAGTTACGAGCATCACCTTGTAACCTACAAGTTACGAGCATCACTTCGTAACTTACAAGTAACGAGCATCACCTTGTAACTTACAAGTTATGAGAATCACCTCGTAACTAAGTTACAAGGCGATGCTTGTAACTTGTAAGTTAAAAAGAATGCATTTGGGGAGGGATCAGCGCTGCATGGAGACTAGCCCTGCTTGAAAGCTGTGGGCAGAGATGGGTGCTAGCAGCCCTACAGATAAGGGGCGTATCAGCCTCTTCTATTCCCTAAAAATATGCAATTACTCACAAAAAATTTAAATATGGATTAAAAGTACTCCCAACAAAAAATAGGAAACAGACACATAGTACCTTGTGCCCCTGCTTTCACCCACACGGTTCCATGGATATGTTTGTACCAGTAGCGCACGTAGTACTAGGAAGTAAACATGTATCTTTACATGTATATGAATAATGAGTTGCAAAGAAATTATAATTACAAAAACATTTCCGTTTTCCAGTTAGTTATTTTTAACGCTTAAAAAATACTTCCTTTGGGAATTGGCCTTTTTTACTGCCTAAAAATACATTTTACTACAAACTAAGTTATGAGGCGATGATCGTAACTTGTAATTTACGAGGTGATGCTCGTAACTTGTTAGTTATGAGTTGATGCTTGTAACTTGTAAGTTACCAGGTGATGCTTGTAACTTGGGTGCGCTGCCGCGATTGTACCTACCGTCACCTGGATGATGTGCGTTTTGCACGCTTGTTGTTTCCTATGGGTGTTCGGACTTAAAACCTGCTAATGGCGAATGGATGACAGGATTTGCGTGTACCTTTTCCCGACGCAAGCTTGTGCATTGTAATCCATGAAAATGTGTGTTTTTGCGTGGGAATGGGCGTGCGATTGCTTGGCTGTGGACCGTTCCTCACAACGCTTACTTTTTCACGTGTTGTTCTCCAATTTCAGAGTTCCACCCCCTTCACATCCCTCTGCGCAAGCCAGGCTCACTCTCTGCTTGGTGACTAGCGCAAGGGACTCTGCTGCTCGCAGAGACATCCTGGGCCTGCGCGAAACCCACGCAAGTCCTGGGAAAGTCCTTCCTAGTTGATGCCATGAATCGACAAATGGGGATTTGCATGCAGAATGGCATGAAAATCCCCGATTTTCCACGCAATTAATTCCATGAATCGGGGCCAAGCCGTCCTCTGCTGTCCCACCTTCTCAACTTGTTGCTAACCCTGATCCTGCAGTGGATTCGGCTGTAAAACTGCCCGCTTAAAACAGAAAAGACTTCAGCTCCGAAATAATTTGGAACCTCTGTATGTCATTGCCTTCTCCTCTACTTTATAAATGCAGGTAGGTAACAATGACTTGAAACAGTTCCCATTTTTCCACTTAGTGGTTGGGGAACAGCTTTTCTGCATCATCCTTCCTTACTAACTTATGTTTTGGGTTTTTTTCTTTTTGTCATTACTTATGAGATTTTCTCTCTTCTCATAGGGTTTTTCTTTTTCACCCCTGCCACCAGTGATGGTGTGCCATGAGGGGTTTGCTCCACTGCCGCTTTGCTTTGTCTTTGAAAAAATGATGCTTCTTTTTCATTTAGCTTGGCGATCTTCCATTTCTTTTTTCTTTGTCCCCCTCCGAACAAGGATGACATGTCCCATGAGAAAGGCTTCAAGACATAAATATGTGGTGCAGCCTTGCTTCTAAACAGTTGGCCCTAACAGAAACTGCTTCCGGTGCCATGGCAATTGGCATCCTGTGCCACCCTGTCTCTGTTCTCCTTACCTCCAGACCAGAGACCAGCAAGTGCAGGCTAACTAAAGACAACCAATTCCACCTGCAGATTCCATACTGAATATATGGTGAATAGGGACTTTGTACTGGGTTCGGTGTTTGTTTCTGGGGTTTGCCGTTGCTGGACAGGAAGTCGCTTCCCCAGATCAAGACCTTTCTCTGTCTCATTCAGAGAGTGCTGGATCTGGGCGCTCTTATATAATAACACCCTCAGTGGGTGTTGATGCGTTTGGTTATAAATCTATACCTTGGGTAGTGCTGGTATACAGTACCGAAAAGGAACTGTGCCATCTCGGATTATTTCGGCTATAGTGTTGTTTTATCAGAGGGGGTTCCTGAATGTATGGATTTTTCCCCCTCTTAATCCAGAGCATGACTATGTCATAATACCAAAGTGTTCTTTGAAACCATTCACATTTTTAACACTGTTAATAAATTAACCCTAACATTAATAGTGTACATTATTTAACATTTTCATTGAAGATTAGTGCCTTAATTTAAGAGTACCACAGCTGTTGGTTTTGCCTTCTATTGAGACTTACACATTCTTGGTGAATCCTACTCATTCACCAATGTCTTTTCGTTTCTTTGAAATAAAGATTTGATGAGAAGAAGCTGTCAGGTGCTCGTGAGTGTCAAGCAACACCCAGTAAGCAGAAGCAATCCCTGGGGAACAGAGGGGGAGAGCCTAGCCACAATCTAATTGTTTATTCATATTGCCTGTTATGCTTCACATGGATGGTAAGTGTGCCCTAATATTCCTTTGTGCACATTCCCAAACACCCCCAGGTAATGTCACTCGGCATGTTGTGGCATTAGTGTGCATCAGGAGTGAACAGGAGCTCTTGGTAGCCTTTCGGCAACCAGCTAACCAAACTCTTCTAGGCTACAAGAGGGAGCTGAATATCTCCCAGCAATTACGACCTCTGAATTTGGACTCAGTGGATTCTAGTTATCCAGATCCTGGCAGTTTTTGTTCTTTTTGGGCTTTGGGCTTTTGTTCTGATAGGGCCTTAGATTTGTTGGTTAACAAATTGAAGGATCACATTTATCCTGCTCGGCCTACCCCCAAATTATCCAGCTGACCATTTCCAAATGATATTCTTCATATGTTACCACTTATTTTTTCATTATTGGGAGGGACTGTTGCTCGTCTGCAGCCATCGAATGTCTGGTGAATCATTTTAGACAAAATAAAGATGTAAAAGTAATTGTGATGAGGTCCCCTGCCTAAGACTACGGGTGGATGTGGACTTGCCAACGGGCCCAGAGGCCACATAAAACTTCATTTGTACATTCTGTTCATAGTTGAACATTTCATTATCTTGTGAGATCACTCATTCTGGTTTCTTTTACTCTGAAAAGCTACTTACCTGTGCTGGTGTGGAGATATTGCTTTGAACAACTGTATTGTAAAGAATATCATTTTACAGATACAGTGCATGGACAATCCTTTATAGTGTTCTCATTACTGTACCGTTAAACCATTCTTTACCGTCCGCTGAGTTGCCCTTAGTACCAAGCTATTCCACCTCTTGAAGGGTAAGGATTACTCAAAGGCAACACCTTGCAGGCCATGTAGGTTGATATTTCTGGGCCCTAGAAACAAGTCCTAAGAAAATTCTCCCTAGCACCCAGTGCTCCGGATAAGATTTTGAGTATTTTACTCTCTATTTTTTAAAGTTTGGAGTCCTATTCCCAAAGGGAGTATTTTATAAGCGATTAAAAATAACTAACTGGAAAGCGAAAATGTTTTTGTAATTATAATTCCTTTGCACCTCATTATTCATACACATGAAAAGATACATGTTTACTTCTTCCAATTGGGCAGTATTAAAATAGATTATTTCTGTAGTTCTACATGCACTACTGGTCCAAACATATCCATGGAACCATGTGGGTGAAATCAGGGGCCCAAGGCACTACGTGTCTGTTTCCTATTTACATTTTTGTGGGGGGTAATTGCCTATCTCTAGGGAGTAAAAGTGGCCAATACAGCCCTTATCTAAAGGGCTGCTAGCACCCATCTATGCCCACTGCCTTCAAGCAGGGCTACTCTCCATGCAGCGCTGGTCCCTTCCCCAAATGTATTCTTTGTAACTATAAATCTTTTCACGTACAATTTCCTCACTACCTTGCTAACGTCCTCAGTCAATACTCTCCACCATGTCCTTTCCAATTCCAGACATCGCTCAACTTCTCAGTTTCTCACCTTCCCTGCACCATCGCAGTGCTTGCGCTCCTTCACCCTTCTTGCCCCTTGGATCTACACTCTTGACCCCCTAATATCAAGAATGACAGCACATTATTAGGTTTCAAGATTGCAATAAGAAGCACTGTCTCTCTCTAGCACGCATATCCAAGGCATACAGTGGCATCCACCCCCTGCCCATCGATATTCTACCCCCTCTTCACTTTCAGATAATTTTGCACTCATGTAAATGACTGTATATAATCCATGCTACTGAAAATTGCTGCGTTTCATGCATTGCTTCACCAGGACTGTACCTTATTTGTCTTTCATGTTCTCGCCCACTACCATCTGGTGCATGCCCATCCACAATCCCATGGTCTTTTCATGTGTATAGCACTCCTATATGAGAATTCTCTTGTTGCTCCTATACAGTATCTCTGATGTGAGTGCTACATTTTGTCTAGTAAATATATACACCTAGGTCTCATAAAAACATTTTTATGTAACTACTCAGAGACTGCCACCTCAATTTCCCCTCCAGGCATCCTGTTATGGACAGTTTTAGGAAGGGTGGGAAAACTGTTAAACTCGGGGTCTTCTATAAAACAAGTGATGCCCAATCTTTCTCTAGTGCTCAATTCGACTTCTCTGGTCGCTTCTCACTGATGAACTTCCCATTCCAGCTCGTCTGCTACCCTCATGCCCAACTTGTAACGCCTTGGATGCATACCCTTTAGAGTGCTCCGTTGCTTCCCAGCTAAGTTTGGGCTTTATAAATCCCATTCATACCCATTCATAGTACAGAGGATCGGGCTTCTCAGAAAGGTTATCGATCCATCCTTAGGCATAGCTTTTCCAACTCCAGAAAGGATTGATGTCATTCAAGAGACAGTCTGGATTTTATGCAAAAGCCACATTGCGAGCCCTTTTGTTCCATAAGATTCTGAATTTGTGTGCTCCCTTCGACAAGAATGCAAACGATTGCATTTGGGCTGTCCAGTCAGTGGCATTGAGGGTACATTCCTGGCAATTTTTGTTGGATTTTCCATGCTCTTCATTGGTGGAAAAAAGAAGACTATCATCCAGGGTTTCTTTCTAATAACCATTCTCCTCAGACATCAACAGATGCCCCAGAGGACGGTTTGGGGTTGTGCCTTGATTCATCTGGATCACATGTCATACCTGCATGTTCTTCAGAACAATGTGCTTCAGGTTTGTTTGCACAACACTGCTGCAGTAAGAAGGTAGGCGCTACTAGATTGTATTCGACTCCAATAGGCATCACCTATACGCTGTTGTGGTTTACTTGTAAAGGAGTCACAGACTGTTCTATCTGAAGAAAGAGGCTATTACATGTCATTTTGACAGCTGGCTTCATCCTTCCCACCTACCAGTTTGCCTCCCATCTGTGGGATTTTAATATGATTGTGGATTCACTGATTACACCTTTTAAGCCTATCACTTCTCAACCTTGATCTTTCCCAGAAGGTAGTTGCTCCAATTGATGGCTCCTCTTTCAATAGAGCGGGCGATTTCAAACATTACATCTAATACAGACTTCAATGCTCATGAGAACCTTTTTAAGAATGGTTAATTCATTAACGATTTGTCAGATCATCATTTAGATCATGAAATGTACCTTTACTACCAAGTTTGTACTTTTCAAGCTAGGCTGTAAAGTTCTCCAGCTGATGAGGCTCTTCGATAGTCTGATTGTCTTTGGGCAGAAGACAGTTATGCAGGTCATATAACCTTGAAGTTGCTTATTATGACGCTTAGCCTCGGTACAAGGTGGATAAGGTAGTTTTTGGTCTGTTTTTACAAAGTCTATAAGCATGGTGTGCTGGTCCCAAAAAGACTCATGCCCATTCATCAAGATCAAAGGCAGCATCTGTTGCTTGTCAGAGATATATATTGGTCCACTGTAGAGATCTGTAGTGTGGCAACATGGACTATAGCCTATGTGCTTTTACAAGCAAAAATCAGGCAGATGTTTCTTCGATGCAGGTTCTTTTTGTCCCATAGGTTCTGTGTGTCTTGTTCGCTTGATGCCTGGTGACTTATGCTGTCTCTCCCTCCCCTTTATTTTATTGTGTATGATATGTCCGGAGAAGTTAAGCAGGAAGTATAAGAGTAAGAAAATGAACCTCTTGGTAGTTCAGATACCCTTCATCTGTATCTCTTTCGCAACTCCTGCACCCTATCTCCTTTTGTAGATGCCATAGTCCCCACCATCTGTGCTTGGTGCAAAAAGGTGTGAAAGGTACGTTTCGGCTACTGTCCACTGAATTATAGTTGGGATACCCTCATGCATAGAGAGATGTTTGCTGTGGGGTTTCAGATTTGTTGCCCAGCTGCTGTCGTTTTCAACTCTGAAGAGCAGTCTTAATCTCTTGTGTGCTACAGGAGCAGGGATCCCAACAAGTTGTGAAAGAGAGAAACCTGTTTCACTGCGATGGTAACATGTTATGTGTTCATCATTCCAAACCATTGACAATTAAACTGACTGCTTGAAATGCTACATCTCAGTGGTGTTTTACCCAGTGTGCAACAATGCTGGACTTGTCATAGATACTAATCACAAGCATGCAGCAAAGCTGAAATTCACCAGTTGGTCATCAACAACCAACAATTACATTGAGAGGACATTACAGGCTCATAAAACAAAAAGTGAATGTCAGCTGGTAGCCCACACACTTCCTTTCTGTGCAGATTGTGAACCATTGTGTGTTAACACTGTTTGAATACTGCCAGTGCAAACACTCTTCCCACTTGCCTGTTATGCACTGCATAACCACCACAGCACCCCTAAAATACTGCACAGTTCCCTTAGCAATATGTACTATCGCAATTGCACCGGACAAAGGTAACACAGCAGAGACTCCTGCAGAATCTGTACACAATGCTGAATGATAATGCAAAATGTTTTCAAGTGCTTTGCAACTTCAGTGTCACAGAAGTTCCATTAGCTCATCTCCTTGTGTAAGGATGGTCCATACAAGCTAAGGGGCACCACACAATCTGAAAACCCTAAACACTCATAAGATACAACAAAGCAGTTTAGTTCAAAATGGGATTGAGCCTGGTCTCCTGGGGTCAAGCTTGGCTATGGTGCAAAACTCCCTGTGCAACCTCTGACAAAAGAGGCCCTGGCTTGCTTTCTGTGATCAAACTTCAGCTCTGCCAGTAAATCTTTGTGCGACCCCAAACAGCGAAAGAAGTGTGCAGCACATGACTGAGGATGGCCTTCTGGCTTTGAGTCCTAGCTCTTCCATAGACTCCCTGATACCCCTGCAGCCCAACGCAGCAGGAGGGTGAAACTGTACACCAGCCTTTGATCCAGGTTGGTCTCCTCAGTTGACTACTCTCTGCCCCATTTCTAATTTGTTTCCCTATGCAAGTTCGGAGATGCCTTGGTTATGAGATGCTCTAAGGTCCTTTACTGAATGGATTCTGCGTGTTCCCTGCTATTCAGTGGACAGAGGGTAGAAGGGTATCCGTGCAGGGGTTCCCTGTAAGAGTGTGTTAGTCATGTAAATAACATTTTCTTGTTTCCCTTTTATGTCAGGGGGAGCAGGGCCCTGTGGGACTACCAGGTAGCCGAGGAGACCAGGGATGTCCAGGACAGGCTGGCCTCAAGGTAGGAGCACTGCCATCCCCCTTTGTGAGATTCTGCGCTGCATATGGTGATCCAGTCTCACTGTCACCTGTTTTCTCCCCTTTCTGTTACAGGGTCAGAAGGGATACTCTGGAGACTACGTAAGTGCAACCAATACATCTCAAGAGTGTGGACTGCAATTGCCAGGCCTCGAAATGCAGTAATTCCTGATACAAAAATGTCTACATGTCCGTATTATGTCGCTCTCTATGAAAGGTTGTTTTGTAAGCTCTCCACGGTACAGTCGTGTCCCTCATTAAGGGTGTAAACCACAGCTGTAAAAACAATCCCTGGCAATCAGTAGATACACCAAACACAAATCTTCTTTGCACTTAATTCCTTTTGCAAGAGTGTTCCCTGTTAGTCCATCAACAGGTTTAAAAGATTTACTCTAATGCAAGTAATTTCTGTGATAAGAACATCCCTCCAATAATTCCTTTGCAGATTAACCATTTCCCTTCTCTTGGAAGAAACCTTCCCATACAGTCCCTTTAAAGTTATAGCATAATCCACTGATTGGAAATATACACTCCTATCAGAACATTCCTTTCATGAAAGCCTCTATAGCATCAGCATGTTCTTCGCTGTGGAGGCAAGTCTGGTTATGGGCTGATTCCTTTGATGAAAGCATTTCTTTACAATCCGTTCGCAATATTTGTTTCTGTTCACAAACTCTTAACATAGTTTATGTGAAACCTCCTATAACAATTTCTAACTGTTTCATTCTCTACAGGGTGAGCGGGGCCTGCCTGGATACAATGGAGTTCATGGCGAAAAGGTGAGTCTCTTAGGTGGGGCCCGGAGGGAAGCTACCCCTTGCATGACAGCCATTGCAGTCTTCCTTGTCTGTCACACTTTGGCCTCAGGTACACACCTCTTTCTGTTAAATCCTCCTATGCTTGCTGTTTTTCATACATTCGTTCCCATTTCACGCTGGCTTGCCTTCCAAATAATTATTGCAGACCGTAGTGATTGCAGTCATAAATCAATGTTTGTATCTATTGTACACAATCAGTTATAACACACAAATGTTTTTTTTTTTTCTCTTGGTCTGCCTGCAAGTACTATCGTACCAAGCACTGTACAAGTCAGAGTTTTGCCTGGGTGTCCTGCACAAGTTGAGCTAACTCATGACCTGGATGTTCTTTGTCTTTACACTCTTCTTGCAGCATGTGCAAGATGTCACAAGGTTCTCTCCCACTCAACCGTTTGAAAGGGGAGAGATCCTGGTTGAAATCTGGGGTGTCCGCCAGACAGCAAAGTGGGCCAATGGTTTCAGCTTGTCGAATTTCTACGCATCTTCTTTAGTGAGCTTTCATGGAAGATTTTTGAGGGTTTGGTTAAATCTTTCCACCTAGCCATCGGTTTGGGGACAATAATTGGAGGTAAGCAACTTTTGATATGGAGCAGATTCTTCAGGTCAGACATTATTTTTGGCACAGAGTTGTTCCCTGGCCTGTCAAAATCTCTTTAGGGAAGCCCACCTATGAAAAGGTAAGGCACTTAATGCTTTATACTATGTGGGGTGGTATATGTTTCTCATCGGGAAGGCTTTAGGGTGTTTAATCACATAGTCAACTATCGCTTGGATATATTTTTTCTGACTTCAAGAAGGGCTGATTGGGTCCCACGATATTCATCCCTGCCCTGGAGAAAGGAACCTCAATACTGGGGAGGGAGTTGCAGGGGTTCTCTGTCTATATCTATGCAAGAGGTCATTTGACACACAATACAGGTTTCACACTAATGTCTCATATGTTTGTAGATACTGGGTCTGAAAAAACAACATAACTAATGAGCCTGTGCACTTGCCATTCCCTGGTGTTCCTTAGCTAGTTAGGAATGGACAAGATTTAGAACTGCCAGGCTGGAAAGTGTTGGAACTAAAAGTTTGTAACCTCTTTACTGTTCCCTGTCAGATTATATCCCACCTGGTAAAATAATAATATTTGTGCTCTGAAATATGGACCTGTTCTGTCTCATCCTTCCTCTTCAGAAATCAAATGCTCAAAAGCAATCAAAGTCAGGGATAATTCCTTTTAGCCACTGCAAAATAAGGGCTAAGAAATAGTATCTCACTGCTATACTTGGATCTCCCAGGAAATTACCTTTTATCTTCCAGGGACCTTTTTACTGTGGCGCATAGGTGGATCTGAAACCCTGCTCTGCTCTCTAGGCAGGGCTCAGACCACTTGTTTGCTCAACTGCGCTTGGGCTCTACGTCTCACAAGCTACCTGCGATATTGGCTCCCCTTCTTGTAGTACAACAGTTTGTTTGGTCACTGTGATTAAACAACATAACTGTAACCTCACCCCAATTGTCACATTTGGTGGCACCAGCTTCTAGATCTCTACCATATTTCAGGGCTAACCAATACTTGTTTGCAATCCTCCCATATGCCCCCTCTGAAAACTATAGTCTTAACCCTGTAAGCATCAACGCTCAACCTCGGGGTGAAACATCCACATCCACTATGCTGAATAAGTTAAAGCTGGGATCTCCTGGGCTGGCCTGGGAAGAAAACTGAGCCACTCTTCAAATCCTAACTCTTTCAGATGTGCATCTGAGGATGATGGGCAGGCCCCGAGTTGGGCCTCTGTGGATCACATTTCTGAAACCATCTGCCATGAAGCCAAGTAGACTCCACAGAGGATGCAACTCATCTGTTCAATTGAAAAGGTTTATTAGGAACTGTGTAGAGCTTTGGGAAACTTGAAAAGGTCCAAATGGCAAAAATGAAGTTTCTTGATGTCAAAAGTGTTCTTGAACATTCTCGCTGGGTCTCTCCTATTTTCATTCAGATTCTCTGGCAAATAGTTGCTCCAGTGAGTAGAGTCCTGGTGATCACGTGGCCTCTGCCAGTGGGCCACAGGTGGGGTTGCATTGCCAGGGTATATCCAACACTACTTTTGTCTCAAGTAGCTTTCATAGTATCTCCCAGAGGTAAGGTGGCCAGGAGGGTTTCTAGGTCTCAGTGGTTTGCAGGTTACCACTCTGTCCCAGGAATCTGAACCTCAAGATACCCAGTATAATCTTACTCCCCTCCACGCTGAGCAAGCACACAATCATGCCCAAGGGCCTCTAACTACACCATGTGGTTCTTTCTCCTACCTTTGAACAACCGTTTACCGGCACGGCTACCGCTGGACTCATAATGAAGCCCATTGTGTATCGGTTTAATATAATTCTGGAGGTTTTGAGGCCCATTTGATAATAAGACTCTACTCTTCTGTAAGGACATGCCACTTGTCTGATTTCAATTACCATAACCGGTTCCTGTTTATTTATTTTGTTTTCACATATATAAAGCGCGCTGAGCCCAGGGACATCAAGGCGCTGAAAACATTCATGTTACTCACAATGATTGGAATGCATAAGAGATTGCTGGTTGAGTCACAAGGACAAATACCAGGAAAAGTTACCTGGACAGCCGAGTTACTCACAGTGCATAGAATGTAGACTATATTGTTGGTTGCATCATGGAAAGGTTACACAAACAACCATGTTTTGATGGCTCTTCGGATAAACCCAATATGAAGGCTCAGCCCTTTGGGCAGGTCGGAGTGTGTTCCAGTGTTTGGCTGCCATGTTGGAGAAACTCGACCCACCTGCTTGGCAGGTTTGAATTTGGGCAGGGTAAGACCGCGTGCATAGGCTGATCTGGTGGACCTAGTGGATTCGACTGTGCGGAATCCTCTGTGAAAGTTAAGGAGGGGCTCAATTGGATAAACATCTATGTACTATAGATAAGGTATTGAACATAATTCTTTCTTTTACTGGGAGCCAATGAACAAATCTTCTGGCTGCTGAAATGTGATCCCTCCTAGGGATGTTGAGGGCTGCACGGAGGGCGTTATTCTGTGTGATTTGCATTTTGTAAGTGTTGGTTGCAATAGTCAAGTCTTGAGCCTATGATTACTGCACGTGCAATAGTCAGTCAGCTTTCCTCAGTGAGGAAGGGTCTGGCGGCATTGATCCACTCACACGTGTAGGCAGCATTTTGATGCAATAGCATTCACTTGACGGGTGAAGGAGAGGTGGCATCAAGTATCCAGTGTCTTCACTGCTGGGGAGACTAAGATGGGGATTCCATCAATAATGAAGGAAGAGTAGCAAGGGTGATGATTTTTGATCACTGCTGTCGGACCTACTACGAGGATCTCAGTCTTATCATTGTTCAAGCACACACAGTGGGTGGCCATCCAAGCCTGCAGGGTCAGGTGTACTGAATTTAGGGTTTCCGTGTCCTGTAGGTAGTTGCCTGAGAGCAGGAGGAGGATTTGAGTGTTATCGGCATAGTTAGTGTATGATATTCCGATGCACTCTAGAAGGTCAAATAAGGGCTTTGTAAAATATTGTAGAGGGTGGGGGAAACACATGAGCCTCGGGGGAACCCCACAGAAGGTGAAGAGATGTTGTCAGCAAAGACTCTGATTGAGCTGTACTCCAGGAAGGAGGCAATCCAGGCCGTGGTGGCCTCAGAAGAGAAGATGCAGAGGTGTTATTAATCATATGTGTTTCTACCTTATCTACCCAACACCTTGATGCCTCCAGGTTTAGAACGCTTAACAAATGCATAAATAAATAAATAAATAATGGGGAATTTAGAGATTTTTGTAGCATGCACGAAATGACATTAAGCTTGATGATAATTATTTATTTATCCTTCACACGGTCACCTCCCTTGGCCCTTCTAATTTTCTATACCATCACCTTGTGCAGATGTCTTTATATTTTACCATGACCTTGTCACACCCCCTCATCCATTCCACAATTTGAGTCCTTTGAGATTACTTCACACTGACTTCCTGGACCCTTTTCTCAAATGAGTCTGTATGCTCTGTTCCTATCTTAGTGGAGTTTTTTGTTCTTGAAAAAGTAGAAAGAGCTTCACAAATATTTGCCTAACATTCTCACTTTGGACTTGCCCAACTATCTTATCTTGTAACATGTTTCTTTCACACAGGGAGAACCAGGGGTACTTGGAAAGCCTGGCGCCAAAGGATTCACTGGGAAGCAGGTAAGTGAGCCTAGAACCGGCAGAAAGGTTTTGTGTTGTATCTTGATCTGCCCATGGCCACTTAGTTCTTTGAACAGGCATGTGCATCCAATAGCCAGGCTTTTCACCCCCATGCACAGAAGTGTTAATTGTCATAGGTCTTCTCCTGAGGTTCCTCCACAGGTTTGGCATCTGATCTGGGAGGTAATCCCCTTTATATCTGTTGTCCAGTACTGCTGCAAGTCTATCAAGCCACCAAGGTATGGGCTGCTCTTCAGTCCTCCTAATCCTTGGCCTCTCCTCCTGAGTCTGGGGATGCTTCTTCAGTTCTAATCTTCTGATGCCTGGCTTCTTCTTTTAGGTCTTCTGTCCATGTCTTGTGAATCTTTATGTCAGTCTTTGTTCTATGCCTTTAGCTTCTTTTAATTGGATGCTCTGCAGGACTTAAGGTGATCCTTCAAGTGTGTCCGTGTGGCCTTGGGCTGACACTCCTAGATGTCCTTCATATTATGGTTTACACTACCTGGGTCAGACTTTAGTACTTGGGCTTGTTTTGCATATGTACTCATCCAATTTAGAGATGCTTTCCCCAAGTCTAATTCCTTCACTCTTATTGGTTGCACCTTTTCGTTTCTAACCCTTTCTTTTATCCTGGTCTAGGGCAGAAAAGGCTCCCAAGGCGATCATGGGCTTAAAGGCCTTCGAGGTTTTCGAGGTGATATGGTGCGTAATGTGGACAATGTTGCATACATTATCGAATTATAATGCCCCTTTGTACCTGGTAATGCCCCAAAGTGCTTATCTGATGGTAGTGTTGGAGTTTGCTAGAGATAAACTCTCTTGTGCATGATTTTAGTGCATTCACTTTGTACGAATGGCCAGAATGCTAGTCCTGGTTTATGGCTCTGGTGCATGATCTTGGTAGAATATAATCATTACAGCTTTCTCGGTATCCCACCGTTAATTCCGGTGGGATACTGGGAAAGTTGCATTACTGTCCCCGCCACCCGATATCCCAGTATTTCCGTGATATTAGGGGTGGAGGAGTAACGCTAACTTCCCATTCCCTGTAGTCCAATTGGGCACCATGGGATTGGAACTACTGAAGCACCGGCACTGTTAATAAAAGTGCCGGTGCTTCAGTGATCTCACTGCCAGTAGGGGCCTGAACTCCTGGCTGGACAGGCCTGCCGGTAGTTCAGTGCCCCTACCGGCAGACTCGTTTACCAGCACCTTATTTCCAGACCGGCATGCTTGTAATGACCCATCTTCTTGAAAATAGCTACGAGTCATGGTTTTTATGGAAGGTGATGAAATTCTGCACCTTTCATATAGCGGTACTAGGAGGAAAAGATGACATTCTAGTCTGTGGGCCGTGCTCATTGCAGTCAGTGCTGCACTTATAGTTCTTGCACACACCACTAGAGCAGAATGCTGCGAGGATACTTAAGACCCCATTCTTTCTATGGGGCTATAAGGTATGCCCTCATTTTGGTGGAACTTCGAGTTTTTGCACATTACTGGGGCGCCTGCCCAGGGTGATATATCCTGGCACATTATTTCTGAATTCGAATTCCTGAACATGGCGGTGGGCATGCACCTGGTAGAAAGCGCTAACATTATATTCATTGTTCCTGATTAGAGTGTATAATGCTGTGGAATGGGCTGAGGATCTAGTTCTTTCACTTAGATGTGGGGTGGGCGCCATGTTGGAGGGGAAGAAATTCTACTCCTCCCACATGTCTGCTATGCATGCACCCATTAGGAGTGGCTGAAATTCATGTTCTTGCAAATGGTGCTTGGTCTTGCCCCTGACAGGAAGGGATAACATTCCAATCCTTGCACGTGACTATGGGGTATACTTCTGGTGGAAGTATCAGAGATCATAGGTCTTGCCCATATATTTAGGACGAAATCTGTAAGACAGGCCATGAGTCTACACCTTACACATAGCTCTGGCGAATGCACCCAGTAAGATGGGAAGACATTTTAATTATTTCTTATGGTTGTGGGGCTTGCACCTGTTAAGAATGTCTAACATTGCAGTCCTTGCACTTCTCTTTACTCATACCTACATGTTACTCTATGGGGAAGGGCTGAGGCTATATAGTTTTGGGACATAGCTATGAAACAAACTCCAAGTGGTAGAAACTGAGACTAGTACTTGCCACATGTCTATGAGGCATGCCCCTAAGAAAAGGCTGACATTCTGGTCTTTGTTCATGGCTGTGGGACAGGGGCCTGGTGGAAATGGCTCATTATGAGTTCTTCCCACATAGCCATGGGAGCAACTGAGAGTATTTGATTTAAACAACTTGGTGGGTAAGTCTCAAAGTTGAGGTAATGTTAGTAGTGTACACGGAGGGTCCTGGCCCATCCTCCTTTCCCCAAGGTCCAACCTGCCTCATTACATGAAAGGGGGAATCTCCAACCTTCTGCCCATTTTCGGCGCTATTACTGCTGGCGCTATTACCACTGGCGGTAGTAGCGCTGAAAAATCCCATAGAGTCCTGTGGTCCCTAATAGAAATGAGGAATTACAGCACCACCGCAACTCGGGATCCAGCGCAAATTGCACCTGACTGAGTTGCAGTAACGCTAATATCATTGGTGTTATTCCGGCGCAGTTACCACCGGGATACCACCAAAGCCCTGATGAGGCCCTATGTCCTAGATCACCCAGCTACCTACTCGATCCTCTTCGATACAGAATGCAGCTGCCTTCCATCATTTTTTAACTCCTCCTCCGATCTTTTCTCCAAATTTCATTTATACAGACATATCGTGGTCATTACGAGTATGCTGGTTTGGAAATAAGGTGCCGGTACCAACTCTGAGGCTGCTGGTAGGGGCAGTGAACTACCGTCAGGCCTGCGCTTGAGCCGTTGTGTATAGATTGCAGCCCTCTGCCGGTCTGTTTCATTTAGAGATCCCATGTCCCGGGACCCAGGCAGTGAGATCAGGGGAGCAGGAACTGCTCATCACAGCAGCTCAGCTGCTCCGTCGCAAGGGGGTGGGAGGGCCCGCATTCTTGCCACTGCTGGAGTCAAGCGGGTTGCCTGTATTCCAGCATCCCAGCGAAGTACTTTTGATCACCCAAACTTCAGCTACCAGATCTGTCAACATTAGAATCTTGCACACCACTTAAAAAGGATTCATACATGATATATGCAGGAGCTCGCACCAGGCACGTCCTCACTGCATGGTCCCTGGACACCCCCCCCTGGTTGTGTATATTCACTGCTGTGTAATCGTATTAATGAGCATGTGAATCCATGAAAGATCCCATGCCGGTGAAGGAACAAGTTACATACCTGTAACTCCTGTTCTCCAGCGTGGGTATTTTTCATGGATTCACATGCAACCCTCCCTCCTACAAACTCTATGGCTCGTCTTGGTGCCTACTGCCACATTACGTTTGCTTACAAATCTGAAGATGGCCACCAGGGATGGAGCTAAGGAGTACTAATACCATTGGCTCGGGCAGTATGACCCAAAGTCAGAGCAATAGGCTATATCATTGACAAACTGTTTTCTTTTAAGCTTAAAGCAAAACTGTTGTTATATTGCAGAAGATTTCCAGCCTAACAACAGGGCATATTCATGAGCATGTGATTCCATGAAAGAGACCCACGCTGGAGAACAGGAGTTACATTTAAGTAACGTGTTCCTTATTTAAAATGTTGTTAAACTATTGGTAGTCATTATGATTCCTGGGACTTGCCTGTTGGTAACTCTGAATATTTGAGTTTTTCAGACTGCAGCTAGTGCATCTGGGCTCAAAACCCCTCACCCCACACACAAGTACACAGACACACACACACACACACACACACACACCAATTAGTAATTGCAAAGTAACCCCCATATTATTTTAAATAATAAAAATTAATATTGGCCATGAAATCACCAAATGGATGGAGAGCAATAATATTCTGGATAAGGCTCAAACTGGCTTTCGCAAAGGGCGCTCGACCAAAGATAACATTTTTATAGTTAACACACTTATTGAGCAGGCCAAAGGCAAGGATAGGCTACCTCTATACATGCTCTTTGTCGATTTTTCCCTAACCCGCATTTATACTTTGCAGCACACACTGACATGAAATCTTGACTATGCCACTGGTTCGTGTACATGGATGTGAAGAATACTTTGGAAAGGATGTTATGAGATTGGAGTGCTTGCACACGGTGGTCCAAACATGCACTGAGTGGAACGGGCTGACATTTTTGTTTTTCACTTCTGACCCATGCAAACTCTGCAGACCTCTGGCATGGAGTGCTTGCAGTGTGTATGTTTCAGTCTGTTTAACTTTGTTTTTCTTCCTCAGGGTAATATTGGAAGGCGCAGTACAGCACCCGGACCTAGGGGACCGAAAGGGGAAGAAGGACCTCAGGTAACATTGGGGAATTCAGGGGTTCTGTGGATGGGCTGATTCTTCTATTTGAAAGTCACCTCTCAGTTTCATGATCATAATTGGAAAAATGAATGGAACGTGTTTCTTTCGGGGTAACTTCAAATGCAGATGGGATCCAACTGTTCACCACAATCAGGTTTGAATTACTATGCAAGGTAGTCTCTGTCATGCTCTTGCATGGTGGGTTCTCACAGTGGCATCCTCTCCAGTCTTTTTGTGGGAGATGCGCTCTCTCAATAGTAAACATTTCTTGCCTTTCTCACAGGGTGACCCAGGTCCAGAAGGCAGCAAAGGCGAGCCTGGGGAGCAGGGGCCTCCAGGAGAGACAGTGAGTTTGATTGATCTTCCATTGTGCATTTTGGTGAAGGATGCTTGATCACTTTCACCTGTGTGACCAACTCATGTCCTGATGTGTAGGTTGACTAAATGTACAGAAGTAATGTAAGGACCCCATAATACCATGAGCACATAATACCAGGTTGTATGTCTTCCGAGCTTACGTTATATGTCTTATGATATTGCACTGTTTGTATGTAAGCTTCCCACATTAAGCCTGTTTCAAAGCTCTGAAGGTTACGAGAAATGGAGGGTGAGAATGGGAATGAGAGAGAGCAAGAGGGACTGAGGTTGGAAGAGAAAACAATGAGTGACACTAAAAGAAGCAGTGTGTGGCAGTGAGTTAGAACATACGGAACACAGTCAGATGGGCACAGGGACAGAGTGGGTCCAGGCCAGAATTTCTCTCCCATTTTCAGAGTGTCTGCAGAAGGACCTTCCATGGTTGGCCACCTTCTGAATGGATATGTGTGCCTATAGAGCCTCAAGAAAATGCTAGTTAGATGGAGGGAAGAGTGCAAAGGCAACAGGGTTTGAGGGATGTCACCCTGCTCAATGTTCTAAGGGACAGGCTGAGACAATCGCCAGTCCCATATGGAAGGACCTGATCCTGAAAGGATTCACAGTCCAGAGTGGAGGATGGGCCGTCTCTGTATATGGGTATCGCTACATAACTGCGATGAAAGAATACTGAATGCCCCTTTAATGTGCATTCGGCAGGTCCCAAAATACTGAATCCCATTATACCAAACAAGGGGAGCAGGGCTGTGGGGGAGGGGGCGGGGGAGGATCCTCTGTTCTGCTTGCATTACATGGATAGCAGGGGACAATAATGTAGAAATAAAAACAAATATATTAAAAAAGCATCACCAGTTCCGACCCATGTTAGTGAAAGCGAACTGAAGCCGCAGGGAGAGAGGGGAGTCAGCAGCACACAAAGAAGTGTTCTGCCGAAAGGTAAGTAGGGGTGTTAAGGGGTAGCAGATATGGGGATACAATAAAAAGTGATGTATATGATCACTGTGCGGCACAATTTTCGTATTCAACATTTTCGTCATCGGAATTTCGGGCTATGCAGTAAATACATAGATCCTGTATAAGTATGTATGCAGGTTTCTTGTATGGCACTTACTACTGTGTTCAAGTCATTTCCACGTGCTATGAGGGAAGATGAGCAAGGGGGTGAATAGTACAGTGAGGAGGAGGGAAACAGAAGGGGGAAGTTAGAAGAATAATCACAGGATTGACAGCAAACAAAACCTTACGTGACAGTGAGTAAGAACCTTGGGAGCATAACCATAGTGAGATGAGGACTGGGATCAAGAGGTCCCAGCACATCAGTTCTCTCCCTCCACCCTCATACTGCTGGCAGAAAGACCGACCCTCTTCCACCACTCACTCATGGATGTATCTGGAGCCTGGAGCTGATGTGAGAGGTAGGGAGATCAGGGGGTACTGGCAGTTAAACATCCTTTCATTTCCCTAGCTAGACAAGGAAGGAAGTCAAAGTCAAGGAATGGTGACCCTCCTCATGGATGCCAAGAGGCATACTCTGCAATGCCAGTGTGCCCAAACCTAGGCCAAAGCCCAGGTCCAGTCTCTAAGCTGGTGGAGTGGCTGTACCATAGGGATCCCTTGGATTTAGGGATGTGCCCAAATAGGGCTGTATTTGTGCTTGTAAAATGCGCAGTACTCTGCTTTTTTAAGTCCCGGATTATGTTACGACAGGACTAGAGGGAGAGTGGGGCTTTAAAGAGAGTGTGTTACTGAACCTTGTACTTCTAGCCGAATGGCAGGACAACACAGTGCATTATATTATGTATTCTGCAAATTGCATATTTACAATGAACCATGGAGACTGACGCTGCGCTTTGGGATCATATAAAACCATAGACCACTTCACATTGCTAGTATATGTAATAAGATAGCAGGAGCAATAGTAGCAATGCATTATGGGCTGCACCATAGTGGGGCCAGTGGAATGTTGGTTAAAGTAGCCGTAGGGAACCCAAGAGTCAGCATTGCTAGTATAGGGCACAAGATAGCACAGTAAGATTGTGTGCTGACCTTTTAAGAAAACAATGTGTGTTCTGATATTGTGCACTGTATGTTGTGGCCTCAAATTGTGTGTTGTAGCGTGATTACATTATGGGCACTTTAAGCCTGCATTTCATGTTCCAAAGAGTGTGTGTGTTCTGGGAAACTTCATTGTGTGTCCTATAAGCTTACATTGTATTTCTTTCTGTAGCAGGGTTATTTGTGCTTGAATTGATAGAAGAGCCCTTTCCATCCCTGCTTTGAAAGCTGGACTATCATAAGAGTCAGGTAACACAAGTTCTCGGGAGGAAAGAGTGGTTACATTCTGTGCCTTCAGCAGAGTTTGTAAGGGATTTTCAAACTGAAAGGAACATCAAAGAATGTAGTATGTAGTGTGTCAGTTCCAGGAGCCCCCTACCTTGAGAAGAGGTGTGAGCGGGATGCTTAGGACAGCGTTGGTCCTGCTTACCCGATGCCATTGACCGATGACACAGTATCTCAGAGGCCCATTTATGCCCCTGAGACACGGTACTACTGTTGTAAAGATTGCACTAGGAGACTTTGGCAGAGAAGGCCATATCTTCCAGAAGGCTGTGTTGGGAGCACCCATGCTCCGAGGACTGGTGCAAGACACTAAGCCTGGAACAGTAGTATTGTCTGGGTTCAGGAAAACTTGGAGGCGACCTTGAGAACTTTACCGGAGAAAAAACGAGCTGGGAGACGATTGCGGGTGCCACGCCACAATGCTCTACATGCAGCAAAATCTCTGGCAGACTGAAAGGTCTGGGGAATGGTACAGAGCTGCCTTCCTCGATGAAAGGAAAACCAAGATGGCGTTGTAAGCTGTGGATGCCTTTGAAGGTTTAACGACCTTTGCTAACAGTGAGGGAGTGCCAGATCAGTAACCAATGCCAAGGTTTTCCTAATAATTAAATGATGAGCAATATTTGGGTTCTCCCGGAGAAAGGCCAATTATCAGTGAGAATTAAAACTAGTAAGGTGACTAACCATTTAAGGACAACAGTTGGAAACCAGCCCAATCGTTGATATTGTAAAAGGAGCTGGGTGTACTCAGTAAATGCGAAATTCCTGGAGAAAGGAGACAGGCTTATCCATGCTCCCTGGGGAAATGACAATATTTAGAGAAATGGGGGAGAAACCATTTACAGAATCATGCAGACCTAGACGACCTGGAAAGAGGTTACCAGGATCATTAGAGAGCAACTCTCAAATCCGGGGGTGTGGCTTGGAAGCCATGTAACGAGACGTGCTTCCGAAGTGTCTCCTGCAGATCCTACAACGATCCGAAGAAAATGCAGCATTATGTGACCCTGTAGTCATATAACTATACCGGCGTGCGTGTGAATTATTCGTGCAAAGCTGGAAGTACTTTGCACAAGCGGAACCTTCGGACCCCTTGTGAAATCAGCAGGCGAAACTCGGGACAGAACGGGACTGGCGGTCCCAAGATGGCGGATCCCGAGAACAAAGGGACATGAAAGCGAGATGGGCACCGAACACGGTAGTGCGCCCAAGAAGTTTAAGATGGGGCAGCCAGAGGCGCGCAAGTAATCGACACGGTACCCTTTAGTGTGGAAGCTGGGGACCGGTGTGGAGAGCCCCCACAGAGCCGAGACCGGGGACGTGTGAGGGAAGCCTGGATGAGCGAGACGGAGCGAAGAGGACAGGCTGCAGACCGAATGCCTGCACCGGACCGCCGCGGGTCTGAATAACAGTAGCCCATTGAGCTTCCCCCGCCTGGCCCGGGCGTTACAAAGTGTCAGCATTGTCAGGAGCAGAGGTCGCCTCTGCGAAATCGCCTTGGGAACGTGCCGTGCACCAAAGGGCTACAATATAGCAGCAGAGACCTTGTCTCTTCCAATGTGGCACTCTGGTGCTGCATAAGGGACCAAACGAAGAGCCAAGGGCACACCATACTCGCGGGAGTACACAGGAACTTCAGAGCGGTCCGGGCGATCCTTATTAGCACTGAAATCAGGTACTGTCTGTGCTGTGAGTACTGTCTGTCCTGCGGGTGGCGCATCCTCCAAGCGTCCTCAAACCCGAAGTCCTTTAACATTGTCTGCAGTACCCTAGCAGCCGGAACAGTTCTGTCTATTTTGTTATCCGATCTGTTTATTCTCGGGTTTAGCGTACAGTTAAAATCTCCCCCTCAAATCACCGCCTCCCCCAAGTACTTGCTCAGTTTGGTATACAGGGTCCTGAAGTATGCCACTGTGTCCTGATTTGGGGCGTAAGTATTTATAATATTAATTTCTTTATTTTCCACCATCCCTCTTACTGCGGCCATGCTCCCGTCTGCTTCCACTGTGGATTGTAATAGCTGGAACGGAACATGGGGCGCCACCCAGATGATTACCCCTCTGGCATAAGCCGAATATGTCGCGCCAATCACAGTCCCTTTCCATTTCCTCTGGATAACTTCTAGTTTCTCTTTCGTAAGGTGTGTCTCTTGTATCAGGGCTATGTCTATTTTTTGTCTACGCAGGTAAGTCATAACCTTATTCCTTTTCAGATAACTATTGAGCGCCCTAACATTCCAAGTTAATACCTTAAGGTCCCCCATTATCCAATGCCTTTCGCCCCTCCTTATATGGATCTGCCGATTTTATTTGTAGGCCGTCGCTCATGTCTGTAGGCTTTTTCTCAAACTTTACTTCCCCCGTCCCCCCTCCTTTTCCAACCCCAACCTGCTTCCCAACTCCCAACCTTCCCTTCCCTCTTCTACAAACACCCCAACACCCCCCCTTCCCCTTCCTCCCCCATCCCAGCCCCAATTGATGCCCAGCTCCATCCCTGGATCTCAGGCCTACCTGCATTTAGTACCTCTTTGGCACTGCTGATACCAGGACACAGCAGGGCGTTGCCACACTATCAGCAACCTCACTATCCTCTCTATTGGGGTTTAAGGGTGCATCCTTCGTGTCTTCTGTTATCTGCCACATTATATTGTACACCTTCCGTGTTATATTCTCAAACCATCACCCCTTAATTTCAATACAATCCTACTCTATCTTATATTCAAGTCCCAGAGTCACAATATATACAGGACCTTGGAATCAGGGTCAGGCTTCACTTGTCCGTATCGTCCTCTTTCCGGCTGTCCACACCCTCCGAACAATTTTGGGCGTCCAACCATTCTGTTGCATCTTCCGGAGTCTCAAAGAACAGAGCTTTGTTGTTGTGGAACACTTTCAGCTTTGCTGGGTACATCAACATATATCACAGTCCCGCATCTCGCAATCTTCTCTTCACTGACCCGTACTTCAGTTGCCGCCTCTGCACTTGGAGTGCATAGTCAGGATATGCCGAGATGTTAGCAGATGCCCTCTGTATGGTGCCCCCTTTCTGGAAATATTTCAATATCTTCTCTCTATCTTGGTAGTTCAATATCTTGGCAATGATTGGCATTGGGGGGGGGGCCCTGGGGGAGGTCTCCTTGTGAGCGCTCTATGCGCCCTCTCCACAGCAAATCCTTGCGTAAGGGCCCCACCTCCTATTGCCTGCAGCAACATGTTTTCAACGTAGTCTGTCGGGTTAGGGCCTTCTTCCCCTTCCGGAAGACCTACTATGTGTACATTATTCCTCCGGGCACGCCCTTCAGCTTTCTCCGCTATGTTTTCTAGATTGCTGACCTGTTGCTTCGGGTTGTGGATCTCCGTGGCATGGGATGTTCGGGCTGTCGTGTTTGTGGTCACTTCGTTTTCCAGCTCATCTGCACGTTCTGCTATCTTCCGTACGTCCTGTCTGAGTAAATTAACTTCCTCCTGTACTGCGCCCACTTTGAGCTCCAGCGCTGCTTTGAGTTCAGCTGTGGCTGCCTCCAGCTTTCTCTCCCACGTGGCCTTCAGGTGCGCAATTGCTTCCAGGATCTGCCGGTCATCGCGCTTTTGGGGTCGTGTCCACCTGTGGATTTCTGTCTTTAGGTCTTGCGCCCTCTATCTGTTGTGGGGTTTTAGTGAAGTCCTCCAACGTGGACTGCTTCCCCCTAGACTTGGGAAGTTTGGATGTCATCTCGATGCCAGTATTCACCCAAGCTCTAAACACCAGGACCGCACCGTCCCCCAAATCGGTTTCCCTGACCCACAAATGCCTCCACCAAGCAGCCCCTCAATACCTTATCACTTGATTCACCAGACCTACTTCCTCTCGCCCCTCTAGAATGGCCAACTCCAATCTCCTCCTGGTGCCTAGGTTTAAACGTTCTATGTCGGGTGGGAACACCTTTCCTGTTAAAGCAGCACAATACTGGAACTCCCTTCCACCTCCTTGCAGGGACGACCTCCCCTACCGCCTATTCAGAACTAAGACCATCCACTGGCTCAAGATTCACGACACATAACAACCTCTTGCTCTCCCATTGCCCTGACGCTCCACCACTATGACTGTACATATGTACATTTAGGTTGTCAATTGCTCCATGTAGATACCTTTTCATGAGACAACTGATTTTTTTATATAGTATTGCTTATATTGTATATTTCTGTAACACATGCCTCATCGCGATGCATTGTTTCTTTTTGACGCGTCCAGCACTGTAACCACGGCTGGACCTCATTCCTTGTATGTAACCAAGCTACGCAATCCTCTTGCTGCTTCTGCGCCTTGCTACCCCTCTAGGGGTTAGGTGCGCAATATAAATAAATAAATACAAATACAAATACAAGTGCACAGCCGAGGTTCGCCGGCCCCTTGTGTTGTTGTCTTAGACCGCAGGGGCAATCGTGTCCATCACTGGGGTTCGGACATTCTGGTGCTGTGCCTCGGCTAGGTGCCTTATTCCTGGAGCTGTGACACTTCTGGATCTCTTCTCTAGGGAGCTGGGAATCTCCCGTTTTAGTCCATTCAGGATGAGCTGGCCGGTACGCGAATGGGTTGTGTCCTCCCACTTCTTGGCCGCCGCTCTTTCTATTCACCTAGTTGTCCCAGCTCTGGTCAGGATATCCTGCTCATCTGCGCATCCCAGTGCCTGTGGGTCTAACGTGGTGCTATAGCGGGTTGTTGCACAACCTGTTGTGTGGAGGCATGGTGTGTGGTTGCCCGCTTGCAGTGGCTTGCACTTGTGTGTCTTGTCCTGCGGTATTGTGCCTCCAGTCAAGATCCGATAATGTGCTCCCGTTGCCTCCTTGCGTTATTTGGTGGTTTGGTGTTGTGGGCCCAAACGCTTTTCAAATGTCATTCACCATAGGCGCTATGAGTTCACTCCTGTCTGGCCTTCCAATGATCATTCACTTGTGGCTCTCAGCGCCACTTCCTTGTCGCTGGACGCTTTGGCGTAGTAGTGCTTGTCATCTCGATATCTTGGTACTTCAGGCTGTGCTGCCCTCCACTCTTGCGCCCCCCCCGGGGTGCATTTGATGTCACGTGAGCACACCGTACTCCGTGCTCTGTGTCTGAGAAGCCTACCACTGTGTGCACACCCAAATTAGTGGGCCAGACTCTTGTCACCTCCTTAGAGTTAGGGCTCTAGATGTCCTGTTCCCCGTGCGTGCTGTACATGTGAGTTGTTTCCTGGCAGTTTGTACATGCTTGGAGTTGTGCTGTTTACTTTTCTCGGCACCACAAAACTTGCATACTAGGCTAGATTACATGTTTGTCACGCAACAGCTGATGGCAGAAATAAGATAGAATACAAGGCAAGGGTCTTGTCAGACCATTCGCCACTGGCCCTCGCATGGCAATATAGACCCCCAAGAGCAAGGATACCGATGTGGCGCCTCAGAGCTGAACCGTTAAAAGATGTGATGTTCAGGGAGGATTTGAGAGAATAAATAGTCAGTTACTTTGAGACTAACACTGGCATTGTTGAGTCAGCGAGTACGCTTTGGGAAGCCTTTAAAGTGGTAATGAGGGGGATAGCCATAGCTAAGACTAAAGGACTACAAGGAGGTATACTAACAGCACTGCAGGAAGCGGAAAGGGAGCTGGAGAAAATGATGAGAGGCGGAAGTAATACTAGAGGACGCTGAAACCATGAGCAGGTTCCAACAAGAATGTGCGGGACACTGGGAGAGACTGTGCAACTTAAATGATAAGAGATATGTAGAAAGACAACATGCAGGAGGAGATAAACCGGCAAGGGTACTAGCATGGTTATATAAAACTGAGACCTCAAGACCAACAATCAGAGCAATAGAGAAGGAGGATGGGCAGGTACTGGGCACCCAGGAGGGCGTTAATAGAGAATTCCTGAAGTCCTCTCAACAGCTGTATGAGGATGAAGGGGGAAGCGACCATAGGGACATAAAACAAACACTGGAAGATATAGGTACGCCACAAATTAGTGCAGAGGAGCGAGAGGACCTAGACGCCCCTATAACCTTGGAAGAACTAGAGGAGGTGGTGGTGCAGCTACCCACTTGCAAGACCCCAGGGGCCGCCGGTCTCCCTAGTGAATTCTATAAATTGTATAGAAAAGAGGTGCTCCCTCCGCTTTTGGCTATGTTGAACGAGGCATACGAAATAGGAAGATTGCCTGAGTCCTTGAGAGAGGTGATTATCATACCACTCCCAAAACCCAATAAGCCGGGCAAAGATTGCGGATCATTTAGACCGTTGTCAATGCCTAATCAAGATAGTAAAATGCTCACGGCGGTACTGGCAAACAAGATGAAACAGATTATAGACAAACTAATACACCCTGACCAGACTGGGTACGTCCCACACAGGAATATAACTAACAATCTAAGGTGACTACACCGAGTTATAGAACACACAAAAGAGGAAACTTCAGAAATTGCAATTGTATCGCTAGACGCAATAAAAGCATTTGACTCTGTGAAATGGCCATCGTTGATAGCAGCCCTGTCCAGTTACGGGATAGGAGCTGGGTACCTTAAATGGGTCAAATTGTTGTACAGCGCACCGTTGGCCAGGGTCAAAACGGGAGCGATAATATCGGAACGGTGGCAACTTAGCAGGGGTACTAGACAAGGATGCCTGTGGTCCCCCATGCTGTATATCTTAGCATTAGAGCATCTGGTGATATATCTAAGGCAACAGTATATCATGATAGGGATAAACATAAATGGAGAACCGCACTTGATTTCCTTGTACGCTGACAATATGTTGTATTTACAGTACCCTGAAGAACACTTCCAATATGTTCTGGAAGTAATGGAACGATTTGCGGTGCTGTCGGGCATAGCGGTGAACCCCAGAAAATCATGCATATTCCCTATGAGTAGATATGTCGGTATTCCATGAGAGAAATTGCCAGTTATACAAATACCGTGGGACGTTAATACATTTAGATACCTTGGGATAGACATCTACCATTCGGTTGAGACAGAGCACCAGCATAATACTGAGAAGGCGGTCAAGGGCATAGAAAATAGTATGAAGTTTTGGGTAAAGCTCCCTCTGGCGATGATGGGAAGAGGGGCAATGTTGAAAATGGTGGTCCTACCCAGATTATTGCATTATTTTGGGAATATACCATACCTGATACCAAGACGATTCTTTGACAAGGTGCACAGCATGTGTAGGGGGTTCCTCTGGCATGGGACGAGGAGCAGGGTAGCCCTTTGGAAATTGCAAAATGCGTATGATAAGGGGGGCATAAACTTGCCAAACTTCGAAATGTAGTATCTAGCGAGTCAGCTACAATATGTGGCAAAATGGCTATCAGAAGACCCAACCTCAGAATATAGGCTGCTTAGACAGGATTGTGCCCCATACTTCTTGAAGGAAGTCATATGGCTGCCCAAAACAGAAATGAAAGAGAGCCCAAAGATGATGACATTGGGGTGGAAAAATTGGCGCAAGGCCTGTCAGGTAACGGAAAATCTGACCCCGTGTTCCCCACAGGTGCCACTGGTGGTACTGGTGGGGAAAGAGGTGCAGTTAATTAAGATAATTAGGAAACACTGGGAACCAGTTGGGATAGCGACAATGGGCGATATCTGGCAAGAGGCAACGATAAAGGAATTTGGGAAGCTGGTGGAGGAAACGGGGTTGCATATAGGACAATATATCACGTATCACAGGGTGGTCCAGTTGATTAAAGGAAAATGGTCAGAACTAGTATTAGAAGAAGAACCGGACACCACCATTGAAACAATATACGATATAGCAGAGGGAGGGCATGAGATATCCAGGTTATATTAACTATTAATGTCCAAAGTGGGAAAGGAAGTGGTACAACTACGACAGTACTGGGAGGAGGAGGTGGGTGCCCCGATGAGTGACGGAATGTGGAAGCGGGCCCAAGGATACCACAAGAAAGTGTCAAGAAATGTGAGGTTACAGCAAATACAGTTGTACATAACCCACATGGCGTATATGACACCCCAAAGAATAGCCAAATTCAGTAATGCAGAAAGGCAATATGCCCCAAATGTGGCGAAGAGAACGCTGGGATGACACATATGTTGTGGGCATGCCCGCAAATCGAGAAATTTTGGGGAGAAATAGCCTGCCGATTGGAGGAAAAAGGGATTAAAATAACAGTTAGGGTAGCATGGGCGCACCTGCTCGGGGCTTTCCCCAGATCACGTAAACTTAAACATGTAAGCAAACTAAAGGATTTGGCGTATATACTGGCGAAGCGTAGGATTGCCATGGGATGGAAGGCATGTCACAGACCTAGGATTGAAGTATGGTGGAAAGATCTCCAGAAATGGGCAGAAGCCGAAACTGTAGTATGGCAGGATGCTAGAAACATGGGGGGATGAAGAAGCAGAAACCCTGACTAGCTGGAGACACCTAATAGCCACAGTATTTGGGTCCACGCAAGACTGCTCAAGTGACCAAGATCCGGCGGGGGACACCAGCAAGGAAACCCCTTTGCAAACTGTAGAAGTATATTGCGAAGTGATGTAGGCTTGGGGAGGGGGGAAGGGAATGGGAAAAGTAGTCAATATTGATTGTGTTATATAAAATCCGACATACTACAACATGTATTGCAAGTTTGGTTGTTATTTGTTTATTGTTTGTTTGATATAAAACCAATTAAAACAAAAAATAAAAATAACTCTCAAATCCTTTGGGAGAGCTGGAAGGCCCAAGCCACAATGCGTTCCACCTGCAACCCCTTGGGTGGTAAGTAGAAGAGCCTGCCTAGTGGTAGGAGTGCATTGCAGTTTTTGCTGCTTGTAAGGGTCCCCAAAGTGGGGGAAGGGGTGCAAGGAGATGAGGCAGCCCTTATGAGGTGGCAGGTGCCTGTAACACTGAGACGTTAGAGGACTGTATTAGAGTTCCCAAAAGATGCATCAGTCCGGAAAATTACTTTTAAACGCAGCCCCCATAGGCCAGAGAGAGCTGACATCACCCTCTAGACAGACTCAGTCTTAGCTTTGGAAAGAGACATGTTTGCTTTAAGCTTTAAGCAAGTGCAGAGGAATGATAGTAACAAGCCGAACAATGGCATTGTTACTTTGTTTCCTCTGACAGCACCGCAGAGGCAAATGAAGACACAAGTATGTGTGAAATGCACAGTAACAAAGTATCTATTTGCAGAGGAAACAATGTTACTATTGTGCACACTACCCGGCAAAAGCAGACTAAAGTTAATACACATGCCCAAAGCTTATTGGAGGGTTCGCATGGAAGCAAAAATATACTGACCTCATAGAAAAACAGCAAGGAAATCAGCCCACCCCTCGGGACGGGGTGTGTCAGGGGAGATAAAACACCCAGTCCTGACCAGTTTAAAATCTGAGAAGTTGGATGGCCTTTATGCTACTTGAGAGCATCCCCCTGAGAGACCACCTGACCAATCAGGAAACAGCACAGCCACTTTGCCCAGATGCAGGCTATCACACTGAAGTCCACCAAAAGGGAGGAACGCTCACCCTTTGAAGGCAGCCAGGCCAGTTGGAACCTGTTATACCTGGGAAGAGCTTGAAGGGAAGTAGATCCTGGGAGACTAAAATTGCAGTGAATGACAGACCTTGAGAGAGCTGTCCAGCAGAGGAAAGCAGACCTTGGTAATCTTAGAACAAATAGGGTCAGCTAGAAAGTGCATTGGCAAAATGCTGCTGTGAGGAATCCCTGGTGAAAGGTAAAATTGGAGAACCATTGAAGAAGGATTGTGTTTAGTAGAGAGATAACTGCTAGAGGAGATTGGCACCAGCTTGGAGGGGACTTAAGGCATACCCTCTGAGAAGTGAGTGAGATTGTGAGTGCATTATGAAGGGTATGAGCTCACTTCTGGGACCAGCCCAATTACACCCCACACTCCTCTCATGTTCGAACTTTATGGGGCACACTATGAACTCATTCTGGAAAAAACTCAACCAACACATGGTATACATACATTTATTTTGATAAGGAACATGTCATATAAATGAACAGTGCTTTTAATAAAATGGAAAGAATGCAAGTTATGCATCACAAGTACTTAGAGCACAAAGGCTTACCTTCCTAGATATTCTGGAAAAGGTATTCTGGAACACCGTCACATCTATGACCCAAGCCACCCTTGCGTCAGGCACCCCTTCCCTGGGACTGGCCTTGCCCCTCACTGGAACCAGCACGGAGGTGGGATGTGACTGGCTAGGAACCTCTGGAACTGGAGCAGATGTTACTTCTGGGTGCTTCACACGTGCACACAGCGAAGCGCACAGACGAGTCCCTCATGATTAATGTGTGTGTATACTTTTATTAGGCAGACCTGTCAGTCAGAGCGACACACATTTCTAGAAACTTCGTGTGGTGCAAAACATGTTTTTGATGGAAAAATCCAATTCTGCACTGATCCAACCCGCTATTACCCATCCCATCTCCATGAGTAGGAAAGGGTTTTTTAGGAATGCAGCCTGATCAGGACCTGCCTGGGTCAGCGTGCCTTCAACTTGTGCAACTCTATCTGTTTACAATGAGCGGTCAAGTCTCTTGCGAAAGTGGAAGCTGAATACGAGTATTGTGATTACCCCCCGGTGAGCGACCTCATGTGGGCTCATGTTCTCTGTGATGAATATAGCTCACTGTGTGCTAGGTGTTTAAGGGTTACTAAACTATCATATAAAAAAGCATAATCTAGCATTAGCAGCATTCAGTACGTTCTTCAAAAAAGTTATCAGTCCTATTCCCCAATGGAGCAGGCTATATGCCTAATATGCAGTATGGTTAGCTCAGTTTAAGCACCTAGACATGTGTTTGCTCATTACACTACATTCCACCCCTTTATGCAGTGTGAACGGAATGCTGGATTATTTCCATGATTTGGAAGCATATATGGTATGCTTTAGGCCTATCAAACGCTTCTATAGTTCAACCATTTTATTATAAAGGTAGGTCATTCTGCATAATTATCCTATGAAGGTTATAGCAATTAGTATTAGGGATACAAACAACCAAAGCAAGGGGTGCCGTACTATGTTTAACAGCTTTGTGGAAGTGGGAGGCCAGCCAGTAAATATGTCCCACCAGTGATGAACAGGGACTGACTTCAAATGGTCAGCTGTCTTAATTAGTTGGTCTTTATCTATTGTCATTTTACACTCTGAGTGTAAAAATTGAGGTAGCAAAGGCTCTTAAAGCTTTCCAAGAAGTCTGAGCAAACTATCTTATAGCTTGAAGCCGTGAAGTAATTGTTCCACAAGGAGGAGTCCAGATAAGCATATTAGTAAACTCTGCATGCATGGTGGCATGAGATCACTGGGTTAAACAGTATAAAGTGAGGGTACTGATATCTAAAATAACCACAACCTGATCTACACAAAATACTTGAGGATTACTTTCTAACTTATAATTGTTGATAAGTAATGTATGGTTAGTAACAAAGCACGCCTGATGCTGGTCAAAATGATAAATATCAGTCCAATTAATGTAATACTGCATGCAGGTGCACTCACCCACTATAGGATGCATGTATGGGTCCAGGATCCTTCCAGTCTGAGGCCGCACCCACCCCTGATCCCAGTGCACACAAGTGTAACTATAGGTTGTATAATTCTGGCTCTCCAGCCACTCCCCTCGTATTTGTGGATCCCACCGGGAGCAGTTTATTCTCATGGGCAAAATTACAAATGGGCACCATATCTCTAAAGCATAGGCAGTTCTACCAATTTGCATTATGGCTTGGGCAACTGCTGTTCTGACAATCAAAAGCAAGTGGTTTAATCCATATGTCTACAGGTAAATGTAACTCTTTGTGCCAGTGTGCTGAGGACAGTCTTCCTCATTCAGTACAGAAAACCAGCACTTGTTGATTTAACAGAGTTTGCCACAAAATGCATCTAGTGTCCGTGGCAGTTTTGTTTACCTGCCCTAAGGCTGAAAAGATGTCTTCATAGCAAAAATTCTGCCACCTCCAATTATTGCCTATACTCTTGGCAGCATTTTTCAAAGCAGGTTTCAATATAGGGCCCCTTTGCGCCAAATGTTTTATCGCTGCACTAGCATCAGAACCCATAGCAGATCACTATCTCTATATCAAAAGCATTTAATGCTCCCCCCCACCCCGCTACCCCAGCAAATTTATTAATCAAATTCCCTGGCTAAGCCCAATTTAGTAATTGGCCACAAAAATGTACTCCATATGTAGCAGCTTGGTTGAAAAAGGAAACATTGCCTTTTGATAAATCTATCTCTAATTGCACTTCACTAATGATGGAAGCATGCATCACATTTCTGCAATTCAAATGGTGTCTCACTCCTGGAATATCTAGCATGCGTACTGTTTTAGTTTTTAGTGATTTAAAGAACACCATTCGCCAAGTGGCGTGTCTGCCATATGCAATAATAGTTTTGGCTACAAATACCATGCTACCATCCAGTAGTGTATTTTTCTATGCATAATGAAGATTACCTCTGCTATTGCGCATGGATTCTTGATTCTAGGAAAGACACGGAGGCGAGCATTATGCTTAAACTCTTTAATGCTACTCTTCACAGCAGCTTCTTTAAATCTTCACTTTGTTTTACATACATACATTTGTTTTTTCAAAACCGTAAAACAACCAGCAAACAAAACTTCCTCCAAGTCATATTTGTGTGTGTTTGGGAAAGTCAAAATTGTGTGTGTTTTTGGGAATGTCCAATTTGGTTGTGTTTGGGAAAGTCAAATTTGGGTGTGTTTGGGGAAAGTCAAATTTGGGTGTGGTTTTTGGGAAAGTCAAATTTGGGAGTGTTTCTGTAAATCTAAATTGACTGTGTTCTTTTCTTACCTTACTTCAGCCCTGAATTGTAACCTGCTTGCCCAGTGACTGCTTCATACCTTTGACCTTGTACAGTTTTCCTACTGTCTCCTCTCTTTTCCTACCTATGGCATTATCTGTTTCTCCCATCTATTCCAACTGTTTCTCTATCATCTTTCCTTCCCTTCTCACTAAGTCTGGTAAGAAGAAATTCAAAAAAGGATATCTTGGCTTCCAACCCTGGTCTCCCCATCGCTGATACCTATTCCAGCGCCTCTGCTAGACAAACCCTAACTGACATCCTCTTTTCCGTTCCCTCACCAGATCTCTGGACCCCTCATATGATCTCTGTGCTCTGCCTATCTCCTCCTCTTCCATTAATAGTGGCACCCGTTGGGAAGTCTGTATGGATCTCTTTGACTCCACCAGAGTATTCATTAACGTCTACCTAAATGATACCGTCATGGTGCAAGCCACTCAGGATAATCTCCTCCTCTTTGATAGGCGGTTCCCTCGCCTCATTAACTTCCTCCCATCTTCAGCTGTCCCCAACTCTCTTCCCCTGGCTACCTTGCCCTCCTACACATCATCCTCTGCCCCATCTCAAGCTCATTCCACACCTCTGCAGGGTGTACCTCTGATCTGTACCCCTCCCCGTAAGGTCTTTAAGGCTGGCAACCTTCTCCATCTCGCCACCCTAAATTCTCGCTCGGCTGTTAAACACTCCTGTGACATCTGTCACCTCCTTGAAGAACTCAACCTTGATGTCCTCGGTCTCACCGAGACGTGGTTCACGGGCAGCTCTTTCACGAGTTTTGACACTCTCCTCCCCGACGGCTACAAGATCCTCTCAGCCCCCAGATCAAACTGGCCTGGAGGTGGTGTAGCCCTGATCTTTCCTGAGTGGATTCCTGCCTCTCTCATTCCCACTCAAGCTTACTCCTCTTTTGAATGCCTAGCCTGCCGGCTCTCTCTTTCTCCTAGACACTCTCTTACTGTTGCTACCCTCTACCAGCCCCCTGGTCAAATCACCTCTTTTCTCTCTGAGTGGGTTGCCTCTCCTCCTTCCTCCTGGCCTCAACCACTCAACTTCTTCTCCTTGGTGACCTCAACATCCATCTTGATTCTACCTGTCCCTCATCCACACTCTTTCGCGACCTCTGCGATTCACTCACCCTCTCTAGCTTTCCCTCCGGCTCGACTCACTCTGCTGGGCACACACTTGATGTCTTGATCTCATCCGGCCTCCCCTCTCTACCACCCCTTACCATCCCTCTCTCCTGGAGTGATCACTGCCTCCTCTCCTCTCATCTCTCCATCTTCTACCCCCAAGCCAAGACCATTCCTAAATTGCCACCCACCTTCTTGGATATTAGTCCCATGAAGCGTGTGTCAGTTGAGGCCTTCACTGCTACATTCTCCCCCCCTCCTCCAGCCCAGGCTGACTTACACTCTGACACGACCCTCTCTGTTCTCAACTCCTCTATTTCTGCTACTCTTGATACTCTTGCCCCTATCATGAGGATCTGTTTGAAGTCCAAATCCAAGTGCAGTTCTTGGTATGACTCTGACTTAGCTACACTTAAATGGAAGTGTAGGGCGGCGGAGAGGAAATGGAGGGATTCTTGCTCATCCTCTGACAAACTGGGCTGTTGCCTGCTCCAAAGGCAATACCGACTCGCTGTCCGCACTAAGAAAAGAGTACACATACAAGCCCGCGTCTCTGCGGCATCTAACAATTCAGCCGAACTATTCAATATCTGCAATGAGCTGGCCAACCCTGCTGCAATTTCCATCCCTCCTCTCGCCTCCCAGGTTCTCTGCAATGCCCTTGCCTCTCACTTCATCTCTAAAACTCAGGACATCCTGTCCACCCTCTCCTCCGCTCCCCCTCCTCCTCCCTTTCCTTCTCGTCTTGCTGACTCTCCCTCAGCTACCGCACCCTTTCTCCTCCTTTCCTCTTTTCTCCCCTGATGAGGTTGCTAGACAAATCCGATCTATGAAAACCTATTCAAAACAGTTCCATCCCTGTTCCTCTAAAACCATTAAGGACCAAATTGACACCCTTGCTTGGACCCTTGCCGATTTTTGCAACCTCTCCTTTGCCTCTGGCTCTTTCCCCTCCCCTCTTAAGCACTCCCTTGTGCATCCTCTCCTCAAGAAATCCACTGCTGATCCATCATGTCCAGCAAACTACCGCCCAATCTCCATGGGTAAGCTCCTGGAAAAGCTCGCCATCTCTCAACTTAATCTTGATTCCAACTCTGTTGCCTCCCTCCATGACCACCAATCTGGCTTCAGAGCTGCCAGAAGCACGGAAACTGCTCTCCTGAACATCTGTGAAGACCTACTCTCCAACCTCGACTCTAACATTCCCTCTGTCCTCATCCTAATTGTTCTCTCCTCTGCGTTCGACATGGTCAACCATACCACCCTGCTCAATCGTCTCCTTGACAACCTGGGTATCATTGATCAGGCTCTGGCCTGGCTGACCTCTTTTCTCTCTGATCGACCCTCCCAGGTACAACTTGGGTCCTTTCTGTCTTCTATCTCGCTCTCCACTTGCGGTGTCCCCTAGGGGTCAAACCTCTCGCTGTGGCTTTTCAACCAATACCTGCCAACTCTCGCCTATTGCATCTGCATTTTCTGCTCAACTTTCCAGTGTTATGCTTACAACACCCAACTCATTTTCAGGCTTCCTTCAGCCTCCTCCTCTCCTTCTCTCATCTCTGATTGTCTAAGCGCCATTCAAAACCTTTGTGCCGTCAATGATCTATGTCTAAATGCCAACAAGACTGAGATCCTCCCTACTGGTACACCATCTCCATCCTTTCCTCTCACTCTCTGGCCGGCCTCCTTTTGTCCTCCTCCTACCCCTACCTGTGAGGCCAAGAACGTCAGGGTTATCTTTGACTCTACACTCTCCTTCTCCGCATACATCTCTGACGTCTCCAAAAAGTCAAACTTTTGATTGCACCTCCTTAAAGGTACTGTGTCTTTCCTCTCCTTCCCTCAAAAGCTCACTGTCTCCCAAGCTCTGGTTCTCTCCAGACTGGATTACTGTAGGCCTCTTCCTAAATCTCCCTGTCTCCACTCTCAGCCCTTTACAACTAATCCAGAACAGGACTGGGAGACTTGTCCTTGGCCTCAGGCCCTTGGATCGTATCTCTACAGCTCTGGAATCTCTTCATTGGCTCCCAGTGGATGCAAGGATTCAATTTAAACCCCTCTGCATTGTCCACAAGTCTTTCTAGGAGCTGGGTCCAAAATACCACAGGTATCCCTCCGTAAATACCTCCCCTCTCGATCCCTTCACTCCTCTACTTCTAACTCCCTCAGGAATAGTCGTTTTGCAAAGACACAAGTTGGGGATGGATCTCTATCTTCTGCTGGTGCCTCCCTTTGGAACAGCGTCCCGGCAACACTGAAACTTGAGGAAAACGTTCTCCGGTTCCAGAAACATCTCAAGACCTTCCTCTTTGCCTCTGCCTTTACCCCCCTTGTCTCCTGTTGATCTGTTTCTTCTCTTGGCATGGTGCACCTGGCCACCCTCTGTCAGTTGGGCCCAGGTACCTGCACACCCTGGAACCCTCCTGCACTGCCTCCAGGCCACCCTCTGCACTAGGGTTCTGGATCTGTACCCTTACAGTCCCCCTCCCACTTTTCTTCTGCACTTATCAGATATACCTTATCTGACCAACTTTCACCTGCCACTTGCTGGCTGCATTACCTTTATTTATTTATTTTATTTAATATTTTTCTGTTTTTCTCTCCTCTGCTTCACACTTTCCACTCCCCCCCTTACATTCACTTTCCCTTTTGTTTCCCTTTTCCATGCACTTGTGCTTTCTTAGATGTCACTGGGCCTAGTAAGATCGCTGTTTTATTTTTATTTTTTTTGTTCTCCCTTATTCCCCTCCCTTTTGCCTGGTCGCGCTCTGAAACACTTGTGTACGAGCACGATATTAATAAAATATCATTCATCATTTATCATTACACAGGACTACAAATCCCCAGAAGTCCAAAACCAATCATAAACCAGCACACTCCTTATGTCATGTCCTGGCTGAGCCTGCTCCTCTTTCTTTGATGATCTAAAAGCAACAGTTAAACCGGAAAGACTCCCCTTCCAACGGCCCTACCATGCGCTTTGAACCAAACACTGGAACCCGCTCCTGGTCCCTGCATGATAACTCCAGTCACTCTGGCCACCGCTCCGAAGAAACTCCCCGCTCAGGTGCTCTTAACATTGTCACCTAGGAAGCAATCAAATATCTTATTAGGGAGGGAATACTCAGCAAAACCAAACAATCAATTTACACCGTCACCCATACGTATGGTATTAATAGCTCTACAATCCATGCACCCACCCTGCATACGTTGGGCAGGATAATGCTTGCTTCTGTGTCTTTAATAGAATGAAGACTCCCTGATTAATAGCAGGGGTAATCTTCATTCTAAGTCTAGACCGGAGGCGAGCATTATGCTTGTTTAAAGCTCATCTAAATCTACTGCTGCTACAGTCGACACAGGCTTGAAATTAAAGTTCTTAAACGTTGCTTCTGTGATATCATGCAGGGATGCTCCTGCCGCGAATGCCTTGGATGCCATCACACCTCGAACATAATGGACCCCAAGAATATTCAAATCTATGCCTACCAACTGCATCACTTCTCTAACTCACCTGGCTATGGTGGCTGAAGCCACTGCGTGAAAAGGCCTCCTTCGTGCAATAAGCAACTGGTGCACACCTCGAGGTCTAATGTCCATGGTAGCTTGCTCATAGTCTTTAATCTAACGAGCTACACACAACTTCGGCTCATCCCCTGGCAATATGAAATGCCACCCCTTCAGGGTAGAAAACCTTCCTGTTCACACCCAGCGCTTTAATATTGGATACCCTCCTACAGGAAACTAGGCACAACAGCATTGCCAGTTTACTGGACAGCCGCTGAACAGACAACTGATCATTGACCGGCCATTCTTTAAAGAGCCTGAAGACCACCTCTACATCCCAGAGCACGGAGTAATTGGCCGCTGGGGGTTTGCGCAATTTCACCCAGCGCAAGAGTCTAACTACCACCAGGTGTTACCCGATCGGCAGGCCATTACATTTCTCGTGACCTGCGGAACTGGCTGACCTGTAAACTCCTAAGCTTTGGAAAGCATGCCCATCCTCGGCCAATTCCGCCCAAAAATGTAGGACATGCACTATGGCTCCTTAGGGTAGAAGGCACCCATGAGTCTCTGATGCAGTCTGCAGTGACACTTGAAAGGCATGGCAAATCCCATAATTTCGTGGAATTCTGCATGTCAATAGGTCTAGTGTTCCTGCCTTCACTAGGGGGTGTTCCCGACCCTTCAGGCTGCTCAACAGGTTCGACTGACACGGAATCACGCTTGGAAAATCCAAGGAAAGTTCCATCAGAATCGGAAACCACACTTGCGACTTCCACAGCGGCACTACTACCACCACGTCTGCCTGCTCCCTGCGGTCCTTCGCTAGAGTCCTTGCTAACATGATGAACAGGGGGAAAGGTAGTGCAATGAAAGAATGCGTCTGTTCCCAGCGCCCCCGGATCGAGCCTCCAACTGAAGTACTTGGGCATCTGAGCGTTCAACCTGGAGCATCTGAGCGTTCAACCTGGAGGTGAAAAGATCTATATCTAATGGCCCCCAGAGATCCTGTAACTGTAAGAACACTGATCTGTGCAACCTCCAATCGCTGGAGTCCTCCAGGTACCTGGAGTTCCAGTCTGCAATCACGTTCTTTTTCATGGGAAGGTATTCTGCTGCTACCACTAACTTCTTCTCTAGGCAATAATGCCAAAAGTCCTTAGCCATCTCTACCAGCACCTTCGATGGGGTTCCCCCTAACTTGTTTATGTAGCGTACTGCCGAGATGTTGTCCATCTTTAACAGAACGCAACAGGTCACCTTCTCTTTGACAAAGGCTCTAACCAGGGAACAAACCCACTAGCAGTACTAAACAATTTATATATGTAGCTCCAACTCTTCTGCGTACCACTTTCCTCCTGTCTGCAAGTGACCGCACCTGGCGCCCCAACCGGACCTGCTTGCGTCTGACTCTATCACTAATTCTGGCACGTCCCCGAAGATGGCTCTGCCATTCCTGGCTTCCATGTTGTGCAGCCACCAGCTCAATTCTGCTCTCCCATCCTGGTCTGAGAGGACAAACGGGTGATATCTCACTCCTCCTTGCAAATGCTTGATTTTTAGCCTCTGCAGGGTTCTGTAATGTAGGGGACCTGAGAATATGGCTTGAATCGAGGCTGCTAGAAGCCCCACAATCCTCGCTATATTTCAAAGCAAAATATGCATCTTCTGAATCGCTAGATCTTTTCTTATCCCTTTCATCTTCTGCTGCAGCAATTCCAAAGTAGCCTTTCTAGTATCTATTACAAATCGCAGAAACTCCATCTGTTGTCTTGGGACCAGTTCCGACTTCTCTTGGTTGATTAGAAACCCCAAGCAGGTCAGCAGAATGCTGACCCTTTGTACCTGGCTCACTAGTGTCGCCCTGTCCTGAGCTAGGTTCAGGATGTCATCCAAAAAGACTTTAATCCTGATCCTCGGTCTCTGATGGCTTCTGCCACTAGTCCCATTACTTTTGTAAACGCTAAGGGTGCCGAGGCCAGGCCTAAGGGGAGACAAGCAAACTGCCGACTCTGCCCCCTCGATAAGAATATTAGGAAGCGCCTGTGAGCTTGCGCCACTGGAACTGTAAAATAATCGAACTGTAAAATAATCTTAAATCGAGCCTTGCCAGCCAATCTGCCTAGCACAGAATGTCCCTGGGGAGGTGAACACCCTCCATTTTGAAGTGTTTGTAGACTAGCCAGCTAGCCAGCTGTTGAGTTCCTTCAAATTGATGACTGGTCTCGACTTCCCTTTCCTGTGCACCAGGAACATATTGCTGTAAAGCCCTGTCTGACTGTCTGGGCACTGCTCTATCACTCCCTTCTGTAAGAGACTTCCCATATCCGTGTCGAGGAGCCTCTGCTCCTCTCTCATCACCCTGAGCCGTGCTGGTATGCGATGGTGTTGTGGCAAGCCCACAAACTCTAACCTGAAGTCCACTACTGTCTGCAATACCTAAGCATCGCCTGGTAGTGCTTGCAATTCGGCCATACACAGCATACACAGCAATGTCCACCCCCCAACACAGATAATGCCTGCTTTGTGCACTTACCGCTGGCCGCCCCTTGCTCTCTGTAGTTTCTGCATCCTCTGCGACCATGCTGACCTCTGCTTCTGTAGCGGAAGAATGCGTTGTGCTGCCTCCTCTCCCTGTATTGTGCCCTGGTTCCTTGGGGCCTCCTCGTAGAATTAAATCAACCAGCCGAACGGCCCCTGTGTCTACCAGGCCAATGCGAAAACCCATCCAAGAAAAATCTTACGGATGGAAGACTGTACCTTTTCCAGGGCTGTATAAGTCCCCACGAATCAGGACATTTCCTTAGTGAAAGTGTCCCCAAAGAGCATATCTTATGCGGACTGGGTCGCCTCATAGTTGGCTAGATCTCCCAGTTCGCTGTCTTATCTTCAGCAAGAGGTTGTGCCATCTCTCCAAGGAGAGGGCGCAATTGGCGTTACCCAAGAAGCATACCACCCTCTGCGCCCAGCTAGCCAGGGTGTCTGCTTCTATGGGTTTGCCGAAGTCTTTTGTCCTTTCTGCCAAGTCCATTATTGTTGCCAGTGGACCTGCTATGTCCAGAAACATTTATATATCGGCCTTGTGAAATAAGTGGCATCGACTTACAGATCTTATCTCTATTGAAACCCATACTTCACCCCTATCTGGACAGATGCTTCTTCAACAGGTGCCAAGAAAGAAAAGAAGTGTGTGCTGTCATGAATAGAATTACAAGTCTCTGTCCTTCTTGTGACCCGCCAGAAAGGTCAGACAGTTTTCAGTTTAGCAGATGACAAACTGAAAAGATATCCTTTAACTTCAAAAAGAACAGATTTGGACTGGTGAAAATGGTTGTGAAAGTAGTAGAATTGCTAACAGTAAAAGTAGTGATTCTCCATTCTTGAAATGTCCATGTTACTTCAACATCAGTCCCTCACCATCGACTATGCTGGCTAGGGCTAATGGGAGTTGTAGTCCCTAAACATCTGAAGAGCCCAATATTGCAGTTCCTTTTTTTAGGCTAATTGAGGTTCCTTTCGATCTTTCGACAAGCAGATAGTCTGTATGATCTTGGGTATGCAAACAGGGTGGCATATAATTACTGACGGGATTGGGCTGCTAGAGTAATTTGCCTCTGATAAGGTGCCACTGTGCGCCTTGCATGTTTGAATCCTAGCAGGGTCGACTCATATCATCACTCTTAAAAGGCCAATAAATCGGGTAGCTTTAACTTGGTAATGAAAACAGCTCTTATTACAATGCATAGAAGTGAGAGGAATGAAGCACTCTATAAAAAAACATGTTGTCATTATTATAGTCGATATTGTTGTAATGTAAAGTATTGTCCTGCAGAAATGATTGGACTGTAGGGGAAGATATGAACAGTCTTTAAGGAACAAAAGTAAATGAGACTTAGTAGCTCCTTTGTATTCCAGCATCCCGTCCCCTTTCCACCATACATGTGGGTGTTCCTGTGGAGCTGGGATGGGACCGAAGCCACAGCAAGCCCAAGCACACCTCCTCTTTAAGATTTTGGAGATCGGAAGCGGGTCACATGTGTTAGCATGACCACACCCGATTCCCCACTCCCCATGCTCTTTCTGCTCAGTCCCTTTCTCTGCGTCTGACGAGTCGGATGCCAGACTCAACCCTCTCTTTTCTTTTTCTTTTACTCATCGCTTCCCCAAGGTAACTTGAATTTACTTTATCTTCCTTTCGTTCCTTCTGTTTTTGTTGATAAAGCAGGGTTCTCTGTGTGCACCGGGCGTGACAGGACATTCGCAGCGGTTTACCTCTTGGATGCCTGTACGGGAAGACATCTTTCATTTATTGGCAACGGGTTACCTCGGAAACGTATTCAGACACAAAAGGGTAAGAACAGTGTTTTTTAGCAAGGCACTCTGTCCAGATTACACCCTTCCTGGGGTTAGCCGGAGCAGAAAGGCTCCTTCGGGGTCTGTTGCATTTAGCCACCGCAGTAAGGGGCTGAGGTCTGTGAAGAGACCTTTTCTGGCATTTGCGCCAAGGAACGCAAGGGTATGATACCAGGCTTTGTCCCAAGGGGACTTCAGAACCTTACAAGGCTGGTACCAGGGACCCTGTCCCTGTGGTCATTCGACTCACAGCAGACCACAGTCCGAGGTCAATACTGGTCTGCTTACTAGGTCGACACCCCAGTGCACACCTCACCTATGGCAGGCCATGACTTACTGTACCATAGCTGTCACCACTGATTCTGGCCAGTCACTAGGGGAAGTATCTTTGGCTATGGCGGAGCACACACCGGGGGGGGGACTCACACAGATTTATCCCAAGGCTGCCTCCCGATGCTTTTCGGCCCCACTTCTTCCCCACTGATGGAGTGGTCCCCCAGTGTGAAGAGATATGTGGTTCCTCGTCTCTCTGTTACTCTCAGCCCCAATGGCCTCTTCAGGAATATCAATTCATGAACCCTCAAGGGTGGACTGGTTATTTGAGATATTTGAAGACCTGATGCATTGAGGCAATATTTGAAGTCCCTCATTAAAGAAGTGCTTGTCCCTACCTCCAACCACTGACACCTGAGAATCAACCCACTGTGCCTCAGACAGTGATAGTGGAAGCACTGCCACTGCCTTCAGAGGGGGACACAGGCTCTTCTCCTGGATAACGCAGGAAGAAGGTTTACAAAAATTCTCCACTCAGCTTTATGCATTCCAGACAGAAGCGATCATGGCAGCTGCCAATCTTAACTTCTGTTAAAAGCTGGGCGACTACATCTACCACCTTAACCCTGAATTTCAGACAGGCTTACGCTTGGGCATGGCATTGGCTTGCTAATAACAGAGGACATCATGGAGTCCTCCTATTACCACCTGGAAACAGCTGTTAGGGGTATGGTCATAGGTGCACCCTTTAGGCAGCAAACACTGCTCAAAACCACTAAATTCCAACCAGGATTGCAGGATCGAATCCTGGCTCTGCTGTTTGATGGGGTGGAGTGTTCAGCCCTGATGCAGATGAGTAGCTGAATAAAAAGAAAAATATTGCCCAAATGGCACAGTCTTTAGCTGCCCTAACAAACCCCCCCGCAAAACCACATGGGTTCAGAGACAATCATTCTCTATAAATTAAGGAAGATTCCCAAGCGATCCACACAAAAAACAAGCACGTCTGAACCCCAGAGATTCTTTTTCCTAACCCTCCCTCACTCAAGAAGCAAGCAGTCTACGTGACGTGAGAGCCTCACCGGTCAGAGGAAGAGTACATCGTCGTCTTGCTCAGTGGAAGGACATAACCTCAACAGCTGGTCCCTATCGATGGTGCACAGGGGCTATTGCCTTTCTCTTCCACCCAATGCACTCCACCCCCCTAAAAAGATGCTCAACCTCTTGCAGGAGCTACACAAGCTGTTGCTCATGGAAGTGATAGAGAAGTTTTCTCCTTCAGAGGAAAGGCAGAGTTTTTACTCAAGTTTCTCTACCATTCAGAAGAAGAACAATGTTGGCCTGTGGCTGGTTCTAGACCTCGCCCCCTTCAATCTTTTCCTGCTCCAAGAAAAGTTAAATATGATTACGCCTGCACTCATCTAAGCATCCCTTCAGCCTAGCGACTGGCTGGTGGTTGTGGACCTGCAAGACGCATATCTACACATCCCCACCCACATTACCTATAGTTTTCCATAGGCCGCGACCATTAACAGTACAAAGTTCTACCCTTCGGCCTAAGTACGGCCTGAGGGTTTTCACAAAGAAAGATGGCAGTGGTGGCGGTGTTCCTGCGCCTACAGGGGTTTCATCCATATCCCTACTTTGATAACTGCTAATTAGAGCAGACTCTCCAGCACAGGCCTCTTGCCACCTGCAGTTTCTACTGGATCTAATGTGTCAATTGGGTCTGTTGGTAAATATAAAGAAATTCACCCTAGTTCCATCCCAGAGATTAGAGTTCATAAGTGTGCTATGGGACTCAGCACTTAGCAAAGTTTTGCCAACAGAAACACGAATAAAGGACGTCCTAGAGATACTAATTCTGTTCCTGTTTCACTCTAAAATGGCTGCATGGTGGTTTATGCAACTGTTGGGCCTGATGACGGCCTGTGTTGTGCCAGTGCCCATGACCAGGTTGCAGATGTGCCACACTCAGTTACATCTGGCAAGAAATTGGACTCGGGTGTCCGAACTCCTAAACAACATGGTTGTCATTCTGTCCTGTCTCTGGCTGGGTCTTCTGTGGTGGGCAGACGACAGGAGCCTCTGGATAGGAACACACTTCCTGGATCCTCTTTGCCAGTTAAATTCACACAACTGTTCCATGTCAGGGTGTGGAGCAGTTTTGGAGGAATTCCAAATCCACGACACGTGGGGCGAGGAGGATTCTCTGGAAGCATATGCACTGCAGAAGCAATGAATCACCCTAAGAGGACGCTAAAGACAAAAATATTAATTTAAAGGAGATTGTAAATGATTTATAGAAATAGAAAAATATATATCTATTGGTAGTACATTCCAAGATGTAGGGGCTAACATTTGACAACAACTGAACCATGACATTGCACACAGAGGCCATTAAGTCTGAAGCAAACCTAGAGCCGGTGAATGTAACTGCTGTTACTGTTGATATAAAGAGATAAGAGTAGAAAGATAAACAAGGGCAAGACTGTGTACACATTTAAATGCAGTACACAAGAAATGATACTCAAATGAGTATACATAGTAGACGGGTGAGATAACTGGAAATATTAGAAGAAACACTTAAACAGAATCCACACTACACAATGAAGGGTAGATTGCAAGGAGAGAAGAGCATATTTGGCCGGGACCTTCATATAATGAACAACAGTAATTCATAAAGTTAAAAATGGCAGGTCCAGGTGACTGACAGCATTTGATTATCAACAGAAAAAGCAAACTCAAAATAAATATTCAGTTCCGAGCTGCCTAAGAAACATCCAATTTCAGAGGAGGAAATTAAATAAATGAAAGATAGAAACAGTTGGAAGCGGGAAAACAAACGTCTTTGTTTTGTTTGGATTTAAACTTTAAAAAAATGTTCTGAATCCAAGATTCGACTGCCTTTAAGCTTTGAGATGCCATCTATGCGGTGGAGGCTTCCTGAGGATTTGACGCATTATCATAGGGGAAAGACTTTGGGTAAAAAAAAAACAACATAACATAAAATGAATAACACAAGCCCCCTTTTCTTATTTCCAGTATGCTGTGGGCAGGCTCTGACCTGTCTCAAATCTCCCCATACGTTACTAATTTGTGGTGCTCAGTGGACATTTTGTCCCAAAAATTTGCCCCTGTGTCTCCAACAGGCCTCAAACCCCTCTCACAAGGCACAAACAAACACAAGCCAAAAAAGACCCACACTCACCTAGTATTCGGGGGACTCCATAACTTCAGTTTCAGAATCCTGCTGAATCCATGCAGGGGGTTATTTACAGGAAGGTTGAAAAGATCAACCTCCAACCAGCTTATAATATCCAAAGGGGAACTATAAAAGGTGGAGTGAGAATGCCTGAAAGCGTCCCCACGGAACCAGGTGTACCATCCCTATGCCTAGAAGGTACACCACAGCTGCAGTAAAAACAATCAAATTAGGATCCGCTGGAGCGCCTTCTATAACATCCTCCAGGGTGTTCACTAAGGTCCTTTGTCCTCAGAGGACTGTATGTAGTCATGCATACTTTAGGTCGCGATGTCAGACAAATGTCTCTGTTGGTGTTAGCTGCTCTTTTCAAATTACTTTGAACCACTTTTCTTGGGTACCCTCTATCGAGGAGTCTCTTCTTAAGGTGGTCTGCATGTGAGCTGAAATCACATCTTTCTGGGCAATACCTGCGTATTCTCAAGAATTGCCCATATGGCAAATTGGTTCTATAATGTATTTGTATTTGTATTTATTTTGTTTATATATCGCTTTACACCAAAGCTCTGCACATTTTAACAACAGGATACATATGACAATTAACACTATAATAGTAACAGTAGAAGCAATTTACAATTGAGAATCAGACTAACAAAACAGTAAGTAGATCAATTGAACTGAAGGGGAGAAGGAGAGTAGTGCAGTAGAACTGAGAGGGAGAGGGAGGGGAGGGGAAGAGGAGGAAGAGGGAAACGGATGGGGTGAAGGGTGAGAATGGGGAGAGGGAGATGATCAAGGAGATAAGGCAAGGGGGGAGGGGGCAGAAAGGGGGTGTTTCATGGCGGGGAATGGAGAAGCAGAGATTTGAGGGAATGAGGAAAAGGTAGAAATAGAGTGGAGTGAGAGAGGTAAGGAGCTCCAGTGTAGGGGGGCTAGGAGATGGAAGGAGCGGAAACAGGATGTGGCACAAGGGGAAGGAGGAACAGTGAGAAGGAAGTGGTCAGCAGAGTGAAGGGAGGGTGGGAGTGTAGAAAGAGAGGTTGGAGGAGAGATAAGGGGGAGCAAGACCATGGAGAGATTTAAAGACTAGGCAGAGAAATTGAAATTTAAATTGGGAGTGAAAGGGAAGCCAGCCAAGGGAGGAAAGGGAAGCAGAGATGGAGTCACGGGAGGAGAGGAGACCGAGGGTGCGGACGGCAGAGCGGTAGATAGATTTAAGGGGGGCGAGATGAGAAGTAGGAAGTCCAAAGAGTAAGGAGGAGCAGTAGACGAGGCAAGAGAAGATAAGGGAGGAGATTAAGAGTTTAGTAGCATGGAAAGTGAGAAAGGGGCGGACTTTGCAAATATTAAAGAGGTGGAAGCGATAGGCACGAGAAGTGAGAGAGATGTGATGGGAAAAGGTGAGAGAGGAGTCAAAGTGAATGCCTAGGTTGCGAGCGTGGTCAGAGATGGTGAGATTAGAAGGGGGAAAATGAATGAAAGGAGGAGGAGAGGGAGGAGGAAGAGAGTTGGAGGGGAAGAAAACTACTTCAGTTTTATCAGTGTTAAGGGAAAGGAAGCGAGAAGACATCCAGTTTTTAATTGCAGTAAGACAGGAAGAGAGTTTAAGGAGGAGGTCGGTAGAGAAGGAAGAGAAGGAGAGGAAGAGCTGAGTATCATCGGCATAGAAATGTTGAGAAATGCCAAATGAGGAGATAACAGTGGCAAGGAGGGAGGTATAGAGTGAGAAAAGGAAAGGGCCAAGTACCGAACCTTGGGGTGCTCCGTATACCAGAGGCTGGGTAGGAGAGGAGCGGCCTCCCCAGGAAACAGTAAAAGAGCAGGAGGAGAGGTAAAAGGAAAGCCAGCTAAGAACAGAGCCTTTGAATACAAAGGAAGAAAGAGTGTTTAGAAGAAGGGGGTGATCGACAGTGTCGAAGGCAGCAGAGAGGTCTAGAAGAATAAGGACAGAGGATTGCTTAGATTATCGAGCGGAGAGGAGGGAGTTAAGGATGTAAGTGAGGGCAGTTTCAGGAGAGTGTTTAGGACGGAAGCCAGATTGAGAGAGAGGAAAGAGAGAGAGATTAGTGACAAAGGTTGAGAGTTGCGAGTAGGCAAGGCGCTCGAGAAGCTTAGAGAGGAATGGGAGAAGTGAGATAGGATGGAAGTTAGAGGTGAGCAGGGGGTCAGCAGAAGTCATAATGATCATAATCATAATAATCATAATCAAGAAATCATAATCAGGTGAGCAGGGGTCTATAATGTAATAGACCATTACAGTCTGTATGTTTTCTAAACTAAGTCATACATGCCTTTGTACATTTTCAGGTCCTGAAAATTAACATAGTTTCTATCCCATGCCATAGTGAATTTAATATTGACATCACAAGTGTTTATCCAAAGGTGGAAGGAACTGTACTAGCTGTTCTTCCTCACCTGTCCAGATTGTGTAGAATTGTACATTGTGAGCCTGGGAGATCAAGGCACCAGGCACCCTTTAGTTCTTCTGGTGCATAAAGTTTGGGACATATTCTCAATGTAGAAATTGACATATCTAGCATATGATTTATTTGTGAATGTTTATATTGGCATTTGCTTATTCACAGTCATGCATTTCAGTTTCCACAACACATGCCTGCGCTTGTCAACAACAACAAATAACCTTTAACAACAACTTCCTACACGTGCTTGTGCTCTGCATAATGTCCTTGGGGCAAGCGCTCCAGAGTTCGGGGTGGTGGCTACCTGACCCTTATCACAGTTGGGGGGTGTTCGCTTATCGCAGGGGTATAGTTGACTGGGCGCTTTTCAGGTTTTATTTGCTTCAGTGGGAGCGTTCATGGGGGCTTATCATCGGGCGGGTGAAACATGTCCCAGAGTAGTGCTTTCCATGCCTCACATTTGTCAATGCCATCTGGCTCCGATCTGGTTGCTCCCTCCACCCACACCTTGGTCTCCGCCCCTGCCCACCTTTCAAATTCTTTGCGCCACTTTCCATATTGTGGCCCAGTAGGTGTTTTCCAGGCCATGGCAATGGTTCTTTTGGCCATTATACAAGCCAGGTCCATGAACCTGGTCACATGTTTGTGTTTGCTGATCCGGGGATAGGCTCTGAGCAGGCATTCCTAAAGTGACCACTCATACCTCTGTATTCCTGCTTCTCTGCATGCTCGCTCTATTCGTACCCAAAAATTGTGCAGCCGCACATATTCCCAGAACATATGTAGCATGTCAGCACTCTCACCCTTGCACCACAGGCATTGGGAACTCGCTTCCTTTCTAAACATGGCTATTCTGTCTGGTGTCATGTATGTGCGGTACAGCACATTCAATTGTATTAGTTTGAAGCATTAGGTTATACAGCCTTAGGAAAGCCCAATATTCTCTCCCATTCCTTCTCTGTTATGATTGAGAAATCTTTTTCCCATTGCTCTTTCAGCACTGTACTTTTGGGGTTGGGTGCGTCTATCAGAATGCAGTACAGCCTTGATGTTGGTCTCCAGCAATCATTCAGATTGTACATTAGGGTCAGTAGCAGGCTCTCTTGTGGTTCCTCCGGCCAACCCTCCCATTTTTCTTTAGCGGTTTTGCAGACTCTGCGGTACCAGAGGAATTGCCCACTCGGTAGCACCTCTTTTTCTTGTAATGAAGCAAATTCCCGGAGGGCCCCGTCTTCATATACATCACCCCATGTATATATCCCTGTCTCTTCCCATTTTCTCACTACCGCCATGTCTGAGCCGTCCCTGCATGTGTCGACCGCTATCGGCACCTCTGGTGAATAGGGGTTTACCAGTTTTAGTAGATCATGTGCTCTCTTCCAAACCTTCCTGCCAAGAGTTATCAGTAGCGGTTTGTGCTGTGGGCCCTCGAGTTTAACCCATAGTATTTCTTTCATTTGGGTGGGAGCCACTAGGTGTTGTGGTAGGTCCGTTTCTAAGATGGGTTCATCTGCTAGCCATTTAACTATATGACTAAGTTGAGCTGCCAGGTAATACCTTTCCAGATTAGTGAGTTTCACCCTGCCCTTATCAAACGGTAAGTACAGTATAGCAAATGAAAGCCTGTGTCGAGCAGGCCCCACAAAAACTCACAAAGCAGTTTCTCTAGGGAATGAAAGAAGGATGCCCGTATGTAGCAGTGCACGTTGTTGAAGAAGTACAGGAACCTCGGGAGGATAATCATTTTAGTGATGGCTACCCTGCCTAACAGCGACAGTGGCAGTTTCAACCAGAATTTCATGGACTTCTTCAGACCCGGCACACCCTTTGCCATGTTGTGTTCATGCATTTGTTCTGGTGTGTGTCTGATGTTCACCCCCAGGTATTTAAACGTGTCCACCTCCCAGTTGAGTCCCACCGCTGGTAGTTCTTCAACTGCCTTCCCCTTCAGCCCCACCAGCGGAAATATGCAGGATTTGGTCCTGCTGAATTGGATCCCCAATACTTTTGCATAGTTATCGTGTATGTCGAGGATCACTGATACGTTCAGGTGCGGATCCCTCATGTACAGCAGCACGTCATCCACATAAAGCGACAGCAGGTGTCCCTTCCCCCCAACCCAGATACCAGCGTCCAGGTGCTGCTTCCTAAGGTACACTACTATGGCCTCTAGCCCCAGTACATGTAGCATTGGAGATAGTGGGCACCCCTGTCTTGTCCCTCTCCTGATGTCCCAAAAAGCTGACACCAACCTCCCCATTTTAACCCTGGCCTTTGGGTTTGTGTATAGTATTTGCACCCATCGGATGAATCCCTCTCCAAAACCAAATTCCCTCAGCGTTGCCACCAGCCATTCCCAAAATATCGAGTCGAACGCCTTTGTGGCGTCCAGGGACAGCATACTGTTCTTGGGATGCCGCTGTTTTCTCAAGTATATGTTGTAGTCAGCGCAAGTTAAGCACTGTGCTACGCCCTGGTATGAAGCCGTTTTGATTGCTGTGTATTAAGCTCCCCATTATTTTATTCAGGCGCTTGGCCAATATGGTAGTTAGGATTTTGACGTCCTAGTTTAACATCGCTAGCGGGCAATATGAGTCGCATTCGTTCATTGGTTTCCCAGATTTCGATATTGGTATGATTAGGCCCTCCCTCATGGATTCTGGCAGTTCCCCGTTGGTGTATGCTTCCCGGAAAACCTCTGGCAGAACCGGTGTGAGGGTTGTCTCATATGTTTTATAGAATTCTGGGGGGAGTCCGTCGCTTCCTGGTGTTTTACTGGAGGCGAGCAATCGTATTGCTTCCGTGATATCTTCTGTGTTGGGTCTATTTTGGGAAGGCCAATTTTGTCCAGTGTGTCTAATACATCAGTTTGTGGCACCTGGTGGTCATGACTGTACAGGCGGTAGTAGAATTCCCAGAAAGTGTCATGGATTTCCTGCTGTGTTTTGCGTATTGTGCCCGTAGCATCCTTGATCTCTGTAATTTGGGATCATGGGTGCTCTCTCTTGCACAGCCACGCCAGCAACCTGCCTGGTTTGTCTCTCTCGGCGTGCGTTTTCACAGTTTTCACTGTGTAGTTAAATTTGGCAAGCCTCCCCCATGTGTCCTGGCATTCCCCTCTTAACTTGGTTAGTTCCACCTCGTCTTCCCTAGTCCCCCTTTTGTCTGACTCTTTGTGTTTTATCTCCTCCTCCAGTTTCTCCAGTTCAGTTCTCAGTGTTCTCTGTATGCCCCCCGCTCCCGCGATTGCTTCGCCCCTCACCACAACCTTCAATGCTTCCCAGACCGTGCCCCATCTTTCAACGCTACCTACATTCTTTTCCACATATTCCTCTATTTTGTCCCGCAGCCCTTCCGTGAAGGCCAGATCTGTTTGGGCGTCGGGTGGCATGCGCCATAGTGGTATGGGTGGTCTAGGACCCTGCATTCTCCAGTTGATCAGCAGTGGTGAGTGATCTGATATTGACCTGCCTAAGTATTGTGCTGATTCAATTTGCCTTTGGTACCTCTTGGCCACAAATATGACATCTATTCCCATGTGGAGTGAGTGTGGTGATGAGTAGTAAGAATAATCTTTGTCTGTGGGTTGCATCTCCCTCCACACATCTACTAGATCTAGGGTGTCTACTAGTGTATTCAATGCCCCAGTTGCGGCATCACTCTTGGTCGCCGCTGGTCTCGACCTGTCTAGTTCCCAGTCCCTGACGCAGTTGCGGTCCCCTCCCCATATAAAGAAACTCTTGCGGCATTGGGCTAATTTAGCCCCCAGCATGTCTAGGTGTTTTGGGATCCCGTGGTTGGGGAAATATGAGTTTATTATGCAGACCTCCACCAGCTCAATGCATCCTCTCACTATTATGTACCTGCCTTCCGGGTCTGCCTCCCAGTCCAGCAGTTTAAACAGAGTTTCTGGGTTTATCCATATTCGCACCCCTCTGGCGTATTTAGAGTAATGGGCACCATAATACTGCCCGTCCCATTGTTCAGCTATTGTGGCCATGGTTTTCTTGGTCAGGTGGGTTTCCTGTTGCAGGGCGATGGCCACCCTCTTTCTGTTGAGGAAGGATTTCACCCTATTTCTGCGCATGTATGTCCCCAAACCTCGGACATTCCACGTTATCATTCTGAGTTCATTGACCATTGTGGTGTGTGGGTTCCCCCTTCCACCTTCCGCTCTCATGGTCTCTAGCAGCTTTCACGGATGCTACCAATTGTTTAATTCCCCGGATAGCCCCAACCCCTACCCCGTCGTGTAGAGCCCCATTCACACAATTTTTGACATATACCTCGCTCCGTGTAGGATTCCAACCGTCACAACTTCTAAACCAAACTATAATTAACAAACTGCGCTCATCTGCCACTTTCCAACCGTGGCGTGCGGGCTATGGTGTATCAGCAACTGGCTGACGCCTACCAATTTGTGGGGTATGCCTTTCGCTCTTGCTCACTCATGGAATTGCTGTTGGCGAGTCTCACCTGCTGCCGTTCTTCTCATGGGCCAACTGTTGTTCATGTATTTGCCTCTTGACCATTGTCCAGGTTATTGTGTTCTAGCCACATTGTGGCTGACTCCGGTGTTTCCAGGAAAACGGCACGTCCTTTGTAGAGAACTTTGAGCCTGGCCTGGTACATTAACATGTATTTGAGGTTCAGTTTCCTGAGTTTAGACTTGATAGGAACGAATGAGTTCCTGGCCCTTTGCACCACCGGTGTGTAGTCTGGATATATAGCAACACTGGCATTGTCCCGACGGATCTCCCCGCCTTCTCTGGAGAATTTTAATATGGTCTCTCTGTCACAAAGGTTTACTATGTTTGCTATCATAGGGCGTGGAAGTGATCCCGGTAGTGGTCTCTTCTGCAGGAATCTGTGCGCCCTCTCTACCATGAACCCTTGTGACAGTGACTCTGCCCCAACTTCCTGCAGGATCAAGTTTTCAACGAAGTCCGTCGGTTTGGACCCCTCCATTCCTTCCGGTATCCCCAGCAGGCGTATGTTGTTGCACCGGGCGCGCCCTTCTGCATCCTCCGCCCGTGCCTCCGATGCTGCGTTCTTCCATTCTAGCTCTGTCAGCTGCTTTTCTAGGTCTTTGGTAGTGTCTGTTGTTGTCTTCAGTTCCATTTCAGCATTTGTGACCCTTTCCGTAAGGTTGCGGATGTCTTGCTGCATCAGTTGGACATCAGCTTTAACCTCTTCTATCTTGATATCTATGAAAGCTCTTAGTGCTGCAAATGCCTCCAGCACTTGTCCATCGCCATTGGTGGCTTCCTAATTTGGATGCGTTGATGGCGCTTCTTGGGTGCTGTGCGGTTGGCCATATCTAGCATATGATGACAATGGATCCTTTGATGAAGAATGTGGGCTGTTCATGGGTAAGTTGGGGAACCAGCCAGAGCTAAAATGTGGGAGGGGGTGTTGGTGGAGGGGCAAAGTCAAGGATGGAAGGGGAGAGATCTAGAGGGAATTGATATTGAGTGTCTTCCCGGGTACAAAGGCGGATTATTGTTAAACAGTGTCCTTAAAAGTATCTTTCCAAGGCTTAAAAGGAGGTGGAGAGGTTAGTGGAAAGCCGAGGTGGAGGCAGTAGATCGATGCCAATGTCAGTATATCTGTGGATTCTGTAATTGGATGCATTCAATTTGAATTGCCTACTCTCCAGATATGTAAAATGTGCTTTGGTTGGGGGGAGAGGGTTAATTCGTGTTGGTTAAAAACTAAAAACCTAATAAACATATATTGAAAAAAATAATCTTTGTACTATGCGTAAGGCCATCTGAAGCAAAGGCCCAAGCACGCTATCTGCAAAAACTGGCTCTGCATTATATCCAGACAAATATATCTATGCATCTACATCACAGACCCTCTGCCAGAAAAAAAGAAAACAACAAAAGCACAGTGGCAAATCCCTTCAATGACAGGACCCCAGACACTGAAATACCATACATCGGAAACCGAGAGAACAAGCAAGCTACTTTAGAAATATTCCAAAGACTGAACTTTTGAATGAAGTATTTGACTAACTGACCAGAAGTTGTGTGAATGGGTAAAGCTAACCTGTCCGGAATTTTACTACAGTCACTTTAGCCTAATCACCTGCTCCTTCTTTCGATTTGGGGTTGTTTTACTGCGACTGAAAAGTTTGCGACGGAAATGACCGCATGAGAAATGTACGTAATACAAAATTGTTTGTACATTTCCCAATTCGGTCATCCAAGGTAAAACAACCCCAAATCTATGGAAACCCTAACCCCCCCCCAAACCCTTAAACTTACCTTTCCTTCCGTCTTGCTGGTCCCTGCAACGCCAGTTCCCTTTCACTTTGTGTCCCCTGCTGCCGCTGCAGCCTTTTTTTTTTTGTTTTGTTGGTTGGAACAGCTGCAGAGGGGTCCCCCACAACCCCCGCTCACTATAATGTACAGTATAGTGAGCAGGGTGTTGCGGGGGATACGCTGCAGCTGTTCCGACCAAATAAAATAATAATGACCTACACCACCAAATAGATACTACAAAATGGCCTATGAACATTTAGTCAGTTGGAAATTTAGTAGTATCTATTGTAGGTAATTTGGTGGTGTAGGTCATTTGGATTCGGTCATTTTGACAGAATCCCTGTCTTTCCCCTGCGTCTCCCCATTGTGAGAAATTGGAGGATGTTGTCCCTTCTCCCCTAGGGGAGACCTTTCCCATGGGGCTAGGGCAGTGCGTCTACATTAAAATAGTCCTCCTGGGGGTGGTGACGGAGGATCACATGGGGGAGGTTGTCACGCTCACCTGGTCTCCACGGGGGCGTAGCACGTAGCCGTACGAATGATGTCTGCACTGGCGTAGCTCTGGTGGTATGATGATGTCCTCTCCCCTGTTATCACCCCAGGAGGCGTTTGTCTGCAATGTTGAAATAAGATATTAGCTTTTGAGTGGGGGCTGGATTGGTCCCACCTCCTTCAACCTCTTAATGTCCAACTCCTCTTCTGGCTCACCTTTGAGTTTAGTGAGGTTGGCTCTCCGTCCTGCTTGACTTTCAGCAGGGGCGCAGTAAACTCAGTTCTTCCCCTGACACAGTTACTTCACTGGTCCAGAGTGGCTGTTGTTGTGTTTGGACGATCTGGATTAAGCAGGTAAGTCTCTATGCCAATGGATGCTTAGTATAGGTGCTCAATGTCTTTATTTCCCAAGGTTTAAACGTGTTTTGTCTTACTTGCAGGTGCGGATTCATACAGAGGTTTGGATCAAGATTTGACTCTCCTAGGATGCTGGGCAGATTATCTCCAGGTGAGTATTAGCGAGGGTGAGTGGCGCTGGATGGCTGAATAATTGTTTGTTTTTGTTTTGTGCGCGACTAACCTGCTGTTTTCTGTTCTTTCTTTCCAGGTACGGCACGGCCCCAGGATGATGGATGGAAGAACCGCTCCGACGTATTCCGGAGGAATGCAGATGCCCGGGTGAGCATTGGAGGCCTGTGCGGATGCCCTCTTCCCAACAAGGACGGCGATCCGCAGATCAGTTGAAGGCGAGACCGGTGGATGAGAATTGCAGTAAAGGCCTTTGTCGCTGTAATAACACCTGTTCTTCTCTCTTTCTTCTTTCAGGTACCGATGGAGGAAATCTCAGAACGGGCATGGCTGTAGAAGCTCGAGGACAGAGCAGACACGGTGAGCGTTACGCTGCAGGAGTGCAGAATAACGCGAAGCGTGTTCTGCCTGCAGGGCGTGGCTTAAATAGCATTGCAAGTAGTTCCAGGCAAATAGTCCCTTACCACACCCTGCCTTTCAGGTAAAGTAGTCCCTCGGTCACGCCCTGGATATGCAGAAAGGCTCAGCCTCGTTAGGCTGTGTAAGTAGTCCATATGGTTCAATCCATCTTATGAGCCTGGCGCCAACAACTTTTCTGTTGTTTGGAATCAGAAGGAATATTCTTATTTTAGGAAGAGATAAGAAGGATCCTAGGGGAAAGGACCATAGCCCTATTCATTGAAATCCTACAGTTTTGAACATTCCTTTCTTTGATGTCTATGCCATTTGTGATTACCCAAGACACTGGGAAAGTTTTTATATTGGTAATATCTACACAGAAAACTACAAGAAAGGAGTCTAGGGGAAAGGATACCAGATCCTGACAGTGGACTCCTACGATTGGGTATATTTCTTTATTAGCACCTGTTTTTATTGCCCCAGGGATTGGGAACTTTTCTGTTGCTTGAGAACCAGAAGAAACATTTTTACTTTAGGAAGAATGTATCCCTACACAGTTGGTTTATGTTGTTAGGTGTTCCGGGCAGAAGAAGGCTTTTGAGACACAACAGAGACAGACTTTATCGTTTGGACATTGTGACAGTTCCATTCGTTTTCGTAGAGGCAGAGAAAGGCCTCTCAGTTTCAGGGATAGAGAGGCCTTTTTCCAACCCTTTTAAATGTTTTTTACCACAAACAAATCACTGATATGTCCGAGCCTTAGTTTTCTCTTTTACTTTTTGTAGCTTGTATCTGCCCCTGTTTATCTTTCATACTTTTGTACAGAAGTGCTTAGAAGTAGCTGAAAGGCAATAATTGTGGCACCATATGAAACACCCTGAATAAATAAATATTTTGCAAGAGTACATGGTGTGCCCTATCGGCATACTTGATGTATTGTTTGAGCTTGCAGTGTGGGTGGTCCCTGATTTATCATTGGCTATCCATAATATGAGCTAATAGTGTTATTCCTGTGGGCTAATAGTGGATATTGTTAGCATACATTGTACACATTTAACTTAGAATTGTGTCTGGGTGTGTGTGTATATATAGTGAGCATGCATTAGTGTCGCACCTCTGCTTACATTGTTTCCTTTGAGATTATCGTGCCTATCCGTTAACATTCAATCGTGTGCCATGTGGCCTTACATTGCATTTATAGTCAGTCAAGCTCTCCTAGTGAAATACAATATATGTGTATTTTTATTAATTCTTTTCATTCTCTCTCTTCCATATAACAGAGTACCTGTAAGCAAGGTTCACAAGGAGCTCCGGTGAGGTTAACACTTTCCTTGATTTTTTTTTCTGAAAATACTTTATCATACTAACAGACCAAGGCCCATACAACATTTGTTACAACTCAGATTTCAACAGTGTAATCACTGTTGGGTATTCCAATAACTCATGTGGTATGCAAGCATATGCATGAGTAATAACAAGAAAATACCACCTGGGATCAATTATAACTCATTCTACATGTGAAATGAATCCCTCCAATGTTAATAAGAGGTACTGTTTTCTTAGTAATTCTGTAAGCATTTCACGTGTTACTTGGGATCATGCTTGCTTCATAGAATTTGTGCCTCAATTAGCACTGCAAGGTTTAGTTAAACATAAGTCTACACATATTTGTGCCTCAAGTCGTTCAAAGTCCTCAAGTTCTCGTGAAGGCATCTGATTCAAATATTGAAATAATATTCCCCACACTGGAATGTATCCATGTATTAACGCAGTTGCGTGTTCCAAATTGCGTCTGCCCGGCGTAGTCCACCGAAAACTATGCCATGAACAGTATATAACGCTGATGCTCAATGGATGTTCAACGTTTGGCTTGCAATTAATCACTGTTGGGTATTCCAATAACTCATGTGGTATGCAAGCATATGCATGAGTAATAACAAGAAAATACCACCTGGGATCAATTATAACTCATTCTACATGTGAAATGAATCCCTCCAATGTTAATAAGAGGTACTGTTTTCTTAGTAATTCTGTAAGCATTTCACGTGTTACTTGGGATCATGCTTGCTTCATAGAATTTGTGCCTCAATTAGCACTGCAAGGTTTAGTTAAACATAAGTCTACACATATTTGTGCCTCAAGTCGTTCAAAGTCCTCAAGTTCTCGTGAAGGCATCTGATTCAAATATTGAAATAATATTCCCCACACTGGAATGTATCCATGTATTAACGCAGTTGCGTGTTCCAAATTGCGTCTGCCCGGCGTAGTCCACCGAAAACTATGCCATGAACAGTATATAACGCTGATGCTCAATGGATGTTCAACGTTTGGCTTGCAATTAATATATGCAGAATATCTGGCTTCATTGCCTCGATCCGCGTTTCCGAACCGCATGCATGCGGTTCAATGCTTACAGAATTACTAAGAAAACATACAAGCTCCGTTTTGAAACGTGCGCTGTATAAGCAGGCCCTGCCTTGAGAAAGACCGGCTACAAATTGGGCCTTATGTTCACTTATATTTTCATCTGGAATTTAACAGGCAGCGCAGAACTAGGATTATGTTGGTTTTTTATTGTTCTCATGAATCAATGTGACTGAGTTTATTCAGACTTGTCAGGTCTTTATATTATATTGTATGCATTAACTAACATTCCACCAATTTTAACTCATTAGGGCAGCGCACCACCTACATACACATTTGAGTTTTCATGTTACTTTGTAGGTGTTGGATTATCCTACAGTGATACAGGAGTGCAGCAGCCCGCACCAATTATATATTTTTTGTAGGTTTTCAATATATATTTTTTCACCTTTCTTAAATTTTTTATCCAACCACTCATTACCTGGCAATCCAATCTCCACATGAATAAACATGCATATTACATAGAAATTCAAAGCATCTCCGCCCACATCAAAATCAGATGCGGTAGGAGATACGTTTGGATTTGTGACACGTAGCATATTTGGTGATTGGTATTAAAAATCCAGCAAAATTGGACGGTTCATTAAAAGCACACCAGACATAAGTCCTACTGCCTTAATAGTGACCTCAGTGACTTTTAACTAAATGCATCCTGCTTTTGGAAAAATTAGCTTATCCTAAAAGGAAGCTTTTGCAAATCAAAAAATACCCTTTCAGAATCTAAATGGTTTTAAAAAATAAAGTTACTTTTACACCCTAACTGAATAACCTTCTTTGGCAGACAATGTTAGATTGCATGGAAGCATGAATGAAAAGGAGGTTGATGTTCTGTCCCATTGAGGGCTAGAAAAATCAAACCCACACAAAGCCAATAGTAAGCATACAAGAGACAATTTAGCATTGGGAGGCTGGAATGACTTTAGATGCCACAATATTATGTGTTTCATTTGAACAAAGCCCAACTCTTCCCTCTTCTACTCATCATTTCCAACCAACGCCATTGCGTTATTGCATTCAATCTGGCAAATTGGTTACTTTGATTTTATGCACTATGAAACATTCTGGTTATGGATTAGGTGGATTTTTAATGTCGACCTCCCATTTATATTGGGTATTAGAGGACACTTCTCCACAGCAAAGGGCAACATGTGTCACTTTGCATCTTTAGATATGTCTTGCAGCTTTAAATATAAGGATCTGTCTCATATATTTGAAAAGTAAACAGATAAATTGCCCTTCTGCTTGTGATAGAATTATCACATATTTAGATCGATGTAATGGTTTATTCATATATTTTTGCAAAATCTTATACATTGTGCTGATGAATGTTTTTAACTTTGCTAAACTCTGTCTTTGACACTCCCCTTTGCCCATTATTACCTAGAAATAGTCTTAATGCCTTGTCTGACCTTCTGTTTTCTGGAGCAGATGTGGTGTTCTATTGAAACTCGCTCTAGTTGCGATAGCCCAATGTATATAAAAGATGCATCTGTGACCTTAATAGCAGGACCGTGTGGGCTACCTTCAGTGTGACAGCAATTGAATCCCTGGTTTAGCCACAAAAACTGTTTCATGGAGAGCTGTCCCAGAAATATCTCAGTTGATTCCCTTTTAGGCTTTGGCCGTTGTGTCTCTTTAGCAACAAATCGTGAAGCAAAAGCCATAGATTTGGTTGTTGGTAGGTGACAAATGTGTATGAAGACACAGTACCCTTAGCTAGGTGACATTCCCTTCTTTTGTGTGTTCGTCAAAATGTGATTCCCTGAAAGTAGATTGAGGTGTGTGCGTGTGTGTGTTAGTGTGTGGGTGCTCCTGCTGTAACTTTGTAACAGAACTTTTACAAACCGACTCTTATTTGAGTCTGCATGTGAACCGACATGTGTTGATGTAATATTTTTAAAATGTTTTGTTCTTCTTTTGGTCCATTATAACTGCCACTAAAATGTCATACAACTGGCACAAGCTTCTGATGGCATCTCTGAGCAGTGCTGCTCCACTTACGCCTCACACTGTCACCAGATGTTGAAATTAGTGCAGAATTGTGGTTTTCACTTGCTATGTTATTTCAGCTCACAGACTGGTATTTATTTCTAAGTCAGGAGCCTCCAACCACCCAGATACGCTGGGAGGTCCATGCAGATGACTGGTGAAGCATGGTGGAAAAATGTATCCATGAGCTGTTTATGTCTTGCAGGTTGGTTCCTGTTACTGATCCGCTTGACAATTTAACCAGGTGGCAGGGCAGAGCTAAGCGCGTTGTTAAGACAAAATTCATTTTTGTGAACTGTGTCGGTCCCTTGACTTTTGGCTTTTTCCTGTTCTCTTTTTTGGATCACTGACCTTATTTTGATGATCAGGTGGACGGCTACGTAAGTCTCGCTACCACTCCAAGCATTAAGAGAGTGTGGCACAATGGTTGCCCATTAGGCTCCCGTAACAGGAGTTCTTTTTAATCACCCCTTTGTGCCCCTAGGGGTCTTATATCATGCTACATTGGTCTTAGGGAGTAGCTGATGGCAGCTGTGTTTAGTTGTTGCTTCACCAGGGGTGCAAGCCAACTTAGCGCATTGGTTACACATTGCAACCTTTTGGTAGCCAATGGTGATGTATTTTTTAAGTTTTGCTCTCAGTCATTTTTTTTAGAGGCTTCCATTGTTCAGGCAAACCACGAGGTAGGCCTAAAATGCCTGTTGTGCACACGTGGGCTCTCTGCAAGCCCATGACACACACCCTCTAAAGTGGTATGACCTTGTAAACCAGGCCCTGCGAGGGTGGTCTGGGGTGATTGCCAGATTTAGTGGCCAGCTAGATTGGCTAGCCACAGAGCCCTTTATTATTAGCCTCTAGTGTGATTAGTGGGTAAGCTTAGGTCAGCGCCTGCCTCTTTGTGTATCTGTGTTTGTGTGTATTGAGATGCCAATACCTTGCCACTACTGCTCTTCAGGAACGTCGTGGGTCTCCTGCACTCTAGCCTTCATCGTGGGATTGTTTTGTGTGGCTGGACTTCCCTCCTTTTTGCCTCAAACCTTTGTAACCTGCTTGGCCAGGTTCTCCTGCCATTTTTGAGTCATCCTCCCCTCTGCTTTTTATTCTCACTTGAGGGTCCCCCTACTAGGAAGGGTCGATTGTTCTTCTTTTCTGTCGGCTTGGTCGTTTGTGGTCTGTTGTTCAAGCACCTGGCTGTTGGGATCCTGTAAACCGCACCTGGAAAAGAAGAGTTGTACTTACTGGGTTGTTTTGACTTCCTGGAACTGTCTTTTCAGGGTCCAACACAGTGAGTACTTACCTTTGGGCCCTTGGGTGGTGGGTTACTTAAGGTACCCTCAGGAGTCCTATGATCTCATCTGCATTTCCCCCTTGACTTCTATTGGGGCTCACCTTGCTGTGCTGCATCTTCACCTAGGTCTGCTGGTTCTTAAACCTGCCTCTGGTGTTCTTTTGTGTCTCTTCTGATCTCCCCTGTGGTAATTTGCTGCCGGCACCCCCCTGTAGCATTCAACTGTGACTTTCCGTATTTTTTCATATGCATATATTTGCCTTTTGACTTTGTCCCGTTGACTTCTAAGGGGAACATTTTACTCACCTGAACCTCTTTTAAAGTGACTTTGGGAGTACCTACCCCAACCTGGATGTTTTTCCTACATCCGTTTGGGTCAAGTGAGTTTTAGGCCAAGGACTAGAACTTTAGCCTGCACCTGTGATTTTATATGTATTTTTAAAGTCGTGCCTTCCACATCTGCTAATGTCAATGCCTGATTTCAATGTAACTATTACTAGTGACACTTTTCCTATTTTTGCCTTAAGTGTAATGACCTGCGCTATCAGACTGAATGTATCTTCTTTCAGTGGCTGTACATGAACTGCACATTTTTATTTTCCAGATACTATGTCATAGAGGTCTAGAATTACTGTGACTGTGTTGGTGTTGGCAATTGGAATCCTGTAATGACTACTACTAACTGTGTTTTAATGTCTGGTTCCCGTCTCGTCCCGCCCCTTGTCTCTGTACGTACTGTTCCTATCAGGGGTGTTGCGAGGTCTGGGAAAGACCCAGGGCTACGCTGATGTCAGAACTGTCGGGACTGGGGGGGCTAGCTAGCCTTTTGGTTGCAACTCCTGAGATTCTATCCGGTGCTACAACCAAAAGATCAGGGGCTATAGCCCCCTTAGCCCCCCCTAGCAACACCTCTGGTTCCTGTCAGTAGATGGTGGACCTACAATATATTGTACAAGTGTGTGATGTATTTTGTGATACATATACATACGCTAGGTATTTTTTACTGTGTTATGTCTTTTTAAAGTACTCACGAAATAATAGGGATACATATGTGTTATCTAATAAAAGTGTATATTTTCAGTATACCAGTGCGGTGTATTTCCTATGAATAATTGTGTGGACTAATTGTACCTTTGTGTCAGCCTCCTGCCCTCCCTTGGGTTGAACCTAACTGCTTTGCCTTGCTACCTACCTTAAGAGGGGTATGTCTTTCCTTTTGGGTTGGATGTGCTGCCCAACGTAAGGTTAGTGGTTGTGCAGCCCTCAACAAAGGGTTGTTCAAAAAGTACTTTAACACAAGTCCTTTTGGTAGGGTTTAATCAGAGGAGTGGTTGTATGCTGAGGGCATGCGCTGAGTTAATAATGTATGTAATTTGTATCCAGGGAGAGGTTGGCAGACGAGGCCGAGTTGGGACATCTGGAGCAGAAGGGGTATCGGGGGAGCAGGTAAGACTGGCACAGTGGCACAGTACTGCATTATCCACCAAGCCCTGGTATGGGTATAGGCCATGAAGTAGATCAGCTCTCAAGGGCTGATTTGTGGGGGATGGTAGATACAAGAGGCTGAATAGAAGAGTGGGAGGTAGATGAGGGAGTGTTGAACCCAGGGTCTGGTGGGGAAAAGGGGGAAGAGGGTAGATTGGACGGGCTCAGAGGACATTATTATGCGGGGGGTGGAAGCAATGCAGGAGGAAGGGGTGGGGTTAGTGAATGCTGAAGAGACATGTGAAAAGGGAGCAATAGCATAGGGATAGGATGGTCCGTTCAGTGTTGTAATTGGGAGGGGAAAGGTCAGTATATTGGGAGCACAAGTGTCCATGAATGGCTCCTCCTGAACATCTAGGTCCATACATCCTCCCCCCACTCCCCACCCTACCAGAGACTGGGGGGTCAGCACTCCACTGTTTCAGCCCCTGATTGCTTGTAGAACCCTTGCCATGGAACTGCCCACCCTCCCATGTGTCTATGCTTACCTCACTGTGTTCTTCCCCCTATGATTGTAAAGTGCACGTTGCTTCCCTTAGCTGCGTCCATGCTCCATAAATACCCTAATAATAGTAATAAAAGTGTCGGGGTATGAGTGTAGAGGTGAGGACATGGGGTTCGCAGTTTAAGAAAAGGGTAAATAGTGCAGGCAGCTACATGGTTTTGGTACAGAGGATATGGGGATGTGTTGTTTTGGTGCATCGTTGACAGACTGCCAAGCTCCTGTTTCTGTTACTGCCCAGGATTTATCGAGATGTCAACTCAGATATTTTATATTTCAGGGAATCCGAGGACCCATTGGACAAAGCGGCGTGATGGGCCCTCCAGGAACACGTGGAGTTCAGGTTGTAACCACATTATTTATTTATTTATTTTTTGCTTGTTAAGCACTTATACAATAAGAAAATAAATACTGTTTCAAAGCACCCACAGGGTGTCAGGTAATATTATCCCCATATATATGGTTGCCGTATATAATATCGCCGGGAAAAGGTTGTGGCGATATTATATGGGTGACCATATATATAGGGACAGGGGCAGGAAAAAAACAAAAAACAAAAAAAAAGAGGTTTTGGGGGTTGCGGGGGTGTCCCCCGCATGTTCCATGCAATAATGTCCCCACAAAAAACGGCAATTTTTCGGTGATATTTTTGCATGGCGATATTTTTGAGGGGACATTATTACATGGAACCGCCCACAGGGCATGGAGGCAGCGAGGGTAGGAAACAAATTACAACACAATATTTAAGAGCAGAGGGGTATGAGGTAGAGGGACAAACTTACTATGCCTTGTGAGTATTCAGAATGTGCAAGTGCAGAAAGGAGAGGAAAGAGGGGGTAAGTGCTGGGGAGTCCGAGCTTGTGGGTGAACCATAGACGAAGTGCTAGGAATGTTGAGTGCTACATGGCCTGGGCTGCAGGAGGTGTAAGTACAAGCCTCCAGAGTGGAGGGTGTGCGGATGCAAAGTGCTGTGGATAGACAGGAGCTGGGAAGAATTGGTGTGGGAGGTCAAGGCTTTGAGGATGCATAAGGGCCAAGGACACTGATTCAGCAACTGTGGGATTAGCAGAGGGGAGGAGGGAAGGAGGAGGTAAAGAGGAAAGTCTTAAGCAGCTTCCCAAATTTGAGAAGATCCTGCTCAAGGCGCAGGGGCAAAGGGAGGCTATTCCAAAGGAGGGAGCCACAGAGGAAAGTGAGCGGCCCCCTGCCCTCTGGTTAGCAAAATGGTTTACACACAAAGAGTTGGTGCCAGAGGAGCAAAGTGGTCTAGTGGGAGAGTATTTAGTGAGATAAAGTTGAAGATAGTATGGTCACCAGCCCCACCTCCTTGTGGATCATACAGAGGGGATTTGAATTGAATCTGTGAAGCAACCGGGAGCCATTGATGACTTTTTTGGGCAGGAGAGATGCGGTCCCTGGGCTTAAGGCCAAGGATAAGTCTGGCTTCCCTATTCTGGATAAGCTGGAGGGGTCGCAGAGTGGAAGAAGGAATATTCAGGAGGAGGCTGTTACAGTAGTCAAGTCTAGAGACAGCCAGGGGTTGGGTCACATTGAGCCTCTGAGAGAAAGTGAGAAAAGTGAGAATTCCTTTGAGAAGAAAGAGCTGCAAGTGGGACTTCTTGGCAATGTCCTGAGTGTGAGGGAGGAAAAGGCGAGAGGAGTCGAAGATGACTCCCAAGTTTTCTGGCTTCAGTTGAAGGCGCAGCGGGACAGCACAAGGAGGAAGGCCAAAGTGAGGGGAAGAAGGAGGAAGCAGGGTATGCAGCAATCGGGAGCAAGTGAGGAGTTAGGTGCATATTCCCGTTCAGTATGACCTACATTCATTTAGTGCCCTCAGTGTGAGATTCCACAAGCATCACCCAGGGTAAGCTCCCACAAGAGTTTCCTCAGTGTGAGTTGCCTTCAGAAGTCCCCCGTGTAAATGTCCTCCTGTCAGTTTCTTCAGAGTAAGCTCCCCTTAACAATTCTCCCTGTGTGAGGGTCCTCCTACAGTGAGCTTTGTGTGAATTTCTTCCAGTGGAGTCCGCAGTGTCTGCCTTTTTCCAGCAGTGCCCCAGTGCGAGCATCTTTTGTGCAGGGCCATATTCACATGAGATTTCCTCAGTAGTGTCCTCAGTAAAAGGTAGCGCCCAGAAGTTCCATCAGCCTGAGTAATTAACCAACCAGCTTCCTCCATCATTGCCCTGAATATGAGTTTCTTTTAGCATTGCCCTTAGTAAGAGCTTCCTTAAGTAGTGCTTATTGGTGCTTTAGGTCCTCAGCAGCAGAATTTGGCTCAAGCTGTGTCTTTTCAGTTTTATGCTAATACAGCCTCATGAACATAAACCTAAAAGTGCCCCAATGTTTCCATCAAGCATGATGTGTCTCAGGCCTGGAACCCATTTTCCATGTAATTTGTTTGTAATGTCCTCACTTTATTTAGGGCCCACCCGGACAGGCTGGTTCTGTTGGAGAAGTTGGAGGACCAGGACCAAAGGGCATGAAAGTAAGTCTTATTCTGTTGCAACGTGCTGCATATTTCATTTTGTTTCAGACCTACGCTCGGGATTACTTAGTTTGGGGTCATGCAGACTAAGTCTAACCCAGAATGGGACAAAATAAGGCTTGGAGACTTGGAGATGAACGGTATGCGATTGTTTGAGTCCAGGACTAATATAGTCTTAAGCAGAGCCAGGCTGAGACTGAGCCTGGTTGCAGTTGACCAGAACTGACCCTAGTTTAGTCTGGGAATAGTCAAAGCTGGGATTAACTAAGCGCAGGTCTCATCTAGGCTCGGCTTTGCCTAAATCAGGATTAATCCAGGCAGAGGATGACATCGACCATCATTTACCTAAAACTACCTCCAAATGAGGAAGCTGTTTTTCTTTTTTGAACCTAATATATGAGCAACTTTTTTTATATCGCCTTCAAAAGGCGGAAACATATCTGAAATTTGGAAAACCACGAATTACTAGTTGTCACTGATACTTATTATTTTGTAAGCTACAATTATTTTTTTTGGATGAACATAGACGCCCCTTAGCAGTTATGTGGCTTTAAAGACCCAGTCTTAATTGTCAGCGTGTTTGCTTTAGTTACCAACCTTTGAGTGTTATCCTTGTTCCTTGCTTTGCATGGTTTTCCTTGCTCATCAAACACTGGATATTGATTCCCACTAACTGACTTCACCTGAATACTATTTTGCGCGCCCGCGTAAGTGGTCCCCTAGGACTGCTTGCTTGAACAACTAGACCCACCCTCCATTCTCGCCTGGCCATAGAGTCTAAGAAGTTGAGATAAACAGCACAAAGAAGGGTCCCTAAAGTTATTAACAGGCCCTCAAAGCCATTTTGGATGGACTAGTGTGAAGAGACGCGGCATCATTGGTGTGCAAATCCTGAAGCTTCAGCCGACCACAGGATTTCTGTCTCTTCTTGTGATGGTACAATATTGAACAGGATTGTATATTGTTTCACTTTTCTCCGTGTTCAGAGTCTCACAAACTCTTAGTGTCTGCCTCTCCATTGTTTGACATGCTTATTAAAGTCTGAGCGGAGAATGAAATGGCATGACCATAGTTATTTTCTTTCTGGCGGTTTAAAGGAAACTTTTCTGTCATGTTTTACAAAACACTGACAAAAGGGGGGGGGGTTTCTACTGTCATATACTGACTCTTCTGAGGCATGCTGGGGGCTGTAGTCATGGATAATCTTTGAAGACAAAGATGACTCCTTTTGCAAAATAGTAATGATGGGGCAGAACATTATTGAATAGATTATCACCTTTAAGTTTAGGGAATTAGTTAATGTAAAGCAAAATAACAGCAAATATGAAATGGTGACAATGAGTCTGTGAGCTGTTAATAAAGGAGTGAGCAGGAGATAGAGAAGGTTGATCAGTGTGCAAGTTACTGCCACCAGTGAATGAGGTAGGGTGTGCAGTGCATTAGGCATGATGGGCAGACAAGTATGGGTCCAGTCAAAGGTTTAATCATGAGAATGAATGTTTCGGCAAACAGTAAATGTATGAAGAACAGTGAATGAAGCTAAGAAGGCAGGGAACGAGGCGGCGAGCAGCCAGTAAGGCAGGGAATGAGGCGCCGAGCAGCCAGTAAGGCAGGGAATGAGGCGGCGAGCAGCCAGTAAGGCAGGGAATGAGGCAGTGAATATGGCCCCGTGATATAAGAATGATGCATCATGAGCAGTGAATGATACGGTGTGACCAGGCAATAAACAGTGTGATCAGTGAATGCACAGACGACTGTGCTCTAAGTAATAGTCCATATCACTCAGTTTCTTATAGACAGCACACATTTCAAAAATCAGTTTCAGAAACACTGTAATAGAAATGTGTTACTTAACCGTGTGATGGCCCTATATGTCCTTTAAAAAGTGTTTCTGTGTTACGTTTAGGACTTATTAAAACTCTTAAATGTAGGGGGATAGTGTGATGTTCTGTTTCATTCCCTCTGCCAAAGTCCTGGGGACCCTAGGGCACAATCTTTTTTTTTTCTACCCCTATGCACTAACTTACATAGCATATATTTCCCCTAAAGCGTTTCTCATCCGCAGGACGTCTAAAGGTGGCAGGAAGTTGTTAGAATGATATCTGGTGTTAAGCCGTTAACACATTTTCTGAGCTAGTATTTGCTTGACAGCTCAATTTCCAATTTCACTGTGACAATCTCACTTCTTGATAACATTTTCACTGCATTACAGGGGGAAGTTGGAGACCTCGGTGAGAAGGGTGATCCAGGACATTTGGGGCTGCAAGGAGTCACGGTGAGCTCTGTTTTATTACCCCGGTGACAGATGGAATTAGTGTGAGACCAGGATGAATTAAGCACAGGGATGGACTGCTCTTTGTTGATCCTTTGTGATGTTCAGGGCTGATCTATGACATGTGATTTGGAGGAGGGAGAGAGGGTAACTCCATAATGGGGTCTCTGTAAGGGCATGGCTGCCCAACAATAAAATGTTAGGTAATATTTTCATTGCAATGATAAATCTTCCTGACCTGCGTCAACCCCAGAACCTTTTGCTTTTACTGATGAATTATTTTTCCTTAAACCTCAGTGATTGGGAACCTTTTTTCATACTTACAGAGTCTTTTGCTCTTTTCATGGGTGTCATTTTTAAGACTCTCCATAATGTCTTCTTAATGTTATCCTCTTTCAAAACTTTTGGCACATACTGCCTATTGTTGCTGGGTTGCCCTTGGGACTCCCTTTTTAACTTTCTCTGGCTAAACTTGTGGGAACTACAGTTTCCAGGGGTAGAAAGATTCTTTGGACCCCTTTTACATTTTATTAGGTGAGACCGGCACCCCCACCTTACGTGGAGTGCTGGGAAGATACTGGGTATCCTCTTTCTCATTCTAAATGTAACATTTATTTTACAAGGAAAACATACCTTTAATGGCTGGTGGCAATGAAGCTTTTTATTAATTTGGTGCGCCTTTACCACGGACTGTTTCCACAGCCCAGGTAAAGGCACCCATGTGTGCTCATGTTACCAAAATGGACCCTGTCTTTTTTTCACCATTTCAGTGTTCCTTGTCCTTTTTTGTTACTTCCCCTGACATCCAAGGTGGGAAAATCCTTTGTGTTAACTTTATCTTCTGCGGGAGTCCTCAGTCAAGCCTGCCCAGGCTCCGCCAGAGTGTCTGTGAAGGCAGGAAGCGAGGGAGGAGTCCAAAACTCTGCAGCCCTTTGTCTTCCAGCCTGACTGCAAGAATCCAGTTCAAACTGGGAGGCTGGCTGTCCTGAAAATACTGCCAACCCCACAAGTTTGAATGTTGCATGGCTGGAAGTACTCGGTCAAGCCTGCCCAGGCTCCAGAGTGTCTGTGAAGGCAGGAAGCCAGGGAGGAGTCCAAAACTCTGCAGCCCTTTGCCTTCAAGCCTGACTGCAAGAATCCAGTTCAAACTGGGAGGCTGGCTGTCCTGAAAATACTGCCAACCCCCAAGTTTGAATGTTGCATGGCTGTTTGATTGGGTGGGTTCAGTCAGATCCTGGAAGCTGATAAGGTAGTCGACCACTGGAATCAGAACCAAAGAGGATGATGAAACAAAACACGGCAGAGACGATTTCCAGCGACTGGAGAGCCTGCCGTATAGCCAGAGCCTGCTGTTACTCTTCCTTCCAATCGACCTGGGGACTCCGAAAGCAATTACCCCATCCCAGAGCCTGGTGAGACCCACTAGACTCAAGAATACCTGCATTTTGAGGCATCCCACATTGTGCTGCGACCTTCCGGGCTGCAATACCCCAATGCCCTGGGACCTCAAGCCATTGTGCGGTGCATGATCTTGCAAATTCCAAATCTTGCTGAAACTTTGTGGGCACCCTGCTGGACCTCCAAGGATGTGAATCGAGTCCAGAAAGTCCCCTCACTAGAGGGCTGGACCTTGCAAACAGCAAGAATCCGACCAGCGATTTTCTGTCTTTTGTGCTCCTGGAAAGGCACCAAATCCACCGAGCCGTGTCCAGCCATGAAGAAACTCTTGCCAGAAGCCTTCTGTGTCGATCTCTGCTGAAAAAGCCCATCAGGGTCCTGTCGTCTGTCTTCCTGACAAGGAATGCTGTGCCTGAGTTTTTGGCTGCAGATCCGGAAGTCCTGCTGCTGCAAAATCTTCTTCTGTTCTGAGGTACTCTGCTGGCTGGGGTATTTACTTGCCTTAAGTCTCTTGTGATTCCTGTGTAGTTTTGGGTGTTTTCTGTGATTGGGAGGTCTCTCGTCCAGTTCACCTAGGCCCACTGCTGGAATCCTCCTATGGTGTCTTCTCTGAAGTCCTTGGACCCTCAACTAACTCTAAAGTAAAATACTTACTTATTTGAAAAGTCTTCCTCTGCAACTCTGCACTTTTCCTGAAACTGAGCCCTATCTCACCCTGGCTCCTAGCTCCCTCTTCTGCCTCTGAGAGAACGCATGTACTAGAATTGGGAAGGGCTGGGCACTTTAAGGGCTCTGCCTTCAAAAGTAAAACAAGTGTTGAAAAGTGTACTTACTTGTAAATCAGTTAGTTGGTCACTTGAAAGTCTCAGAATGAATAGTTACAAAAAGTTTTTACTCACCTTAGATATGTTCTGCGATTTTGAAACATATATATAGGATGTACTTACCGTGAATGAGCTGTGTGCCTTCTTAAATAAGTATTCTCAAAGTCTTACTTTCCTTAGAAACTGTCTCACCATCCTAACAGAAGGTAGATAGGTTAACTTCCCCACATGTGAATTGCGTTCCCCTCTTCCCAAAAGTAATGCTGTTGGTTTCACTTTATTATTTCTGTTAGGATAATTGTATAGGTGTCCCCAATTGGGTCTTGCTTTCCCTGACTTGCTGTTAGCCTGTCCAGAATAAGTCTACCTAGGTCATACTTACCTGATAGGATGCTGGTAGCTACTTACAAAAGTATATAGGATTTACTTACCTTGTATAGCTGTGTGCCATTCAAAAATAAGTTAACAAGTTATTGCTTCCCTTAGTCTGTGAACTGAAAGGCAACTGTAATTGAATATTACACAAAAGGGGTCTTACTAACCTGGTATAACTGTGTTATCCAAAACTTAGTTAAAGGTTGATACTGTTCCTAGAATTTGTATTTCACTAGATCAGAAAAGTATATTATTCAGTTGAATTACTATGTGATTTGCTGAGCGTCACGGTACAACTGCTAGTGTCTACTACCCATGAGTTACTGAAAGTAATCTCAAAGTAACTATTGGTTTGACTTCCCTAGACCTGCTGTTCGGTGTTTTGAATAGGATTCTATGCTTTGATCTGTGTACTTTAAAGCATAGTGCTGTGTTTTTATAATGTGTTTATATATAATGTGATAGTACTTATTTACCCAAGAATTACCTTGGTCTGCTTGTATTTAAATAAACCATTTATTTTGTTCAATACATGGTGTGTCAGTGCTTCTTTGGACCATATGTGTATTACAATGTCTTTGTACTGATTCTACAGCCCTCTCTCCCTCCTAAAATAAGCCTGACTGCTCTGTCTACGCTACCCTATACTCAGGTGGTATAGCCTTATAGCCCTTAGTTGGACTTCAGAAAAGATGTCCTAACAGATGTATTATTTGCATAGAGCCGCTACATGATCCGGGCTCTGTGATGTGCAGTGCAATTCCATAAAAGGGAGCTGTGCAACGGGCTTGGATTATCCATGATTAGAACTGAGCAATGGTTAGGGCTGCTACTTGCGGGCAGCATTGCGATGGGCAAGGCTGTTCTATGATTACAGCACAATGTTTCCACATGAGGCTCAGCCCTGAGCAGTGCTGCGATATCACGTGGGTGGATTCAGCAAAAGGAGCTCTGCTATCGGGCTTGTTCTTGATCAGAGTGTTTAGCTGTGCTGGAAATACTGCCCACATTTAACATAGTAGCCTAGCAGCTTTGTGGTCTGGACAAATAAATTATAAAATGTCTTTTCTTTGCAGGGTGAGCCAGGATGTGATCACAAAGGACCCCCAGGGGAAAAAGGCCCTCAGGTACTTAAAGAAAGCCAAGCTGTTTCAGGCGCAGAGTGTACCTGAGTGAGAATGTGTTGCATGGTATGGGACCAGTAATGTACAGAATATGCAAGACTCAATTGAAGTTAGGAGGCCATTGATGTCAGCGTGATCAATCTGACAGGGATCTTCTTTTCTTCTTTGATTAACTCTTAAGCCCTTCTGAATCGCATTCCTTGCCTGGAGAATCTCAGTCTCTGAATTAGAGAGCTGAAGCAAGGAAGACATGGTGTACGTATCTCTCAGTTCTATCCAGCATGGCAAACATGGTTTCATAACCATACCTGGAAACTCTTGGCTTTGGCTTCAGAATCTCAGGGATTTCCGTCCAATATCTGGGTATCTGGGACAGAGTCCATTTTCTTGTGGTCATCCACATTTCCTCCAAATGCACCTGGAAATCATTGAGCTTCCGCCTTCAGTTTCAGAATCTTTGTAAACCCAATAGTGTGTTTCATAGGAAGTACTTTTATGAATGTCACATACATTGTAATACACTGTAAGCTTTGGTGTAGGCGACCATTTTGTGTGGTTGCTGTAATGCCTCTGCCACTGAAATGACCCTGTAGCACTAATAGACCTTCATTGAAAGCAGGAGAGCATGTTCCTTCCCTGACTTCCCAGCAAATTGCCACTCAATCTAGAGTAAACCAGGGCTGGAGCTGTCACTTGTTTGGTAATAGGCACACGGATCAAAGAGTTGTGATCAAATCCAATCGATCAGTCTCCTTGGCTAACTAGGCCTTGAAGCTTGATGCCATCTCAGCGGCTGCGCAAGTTCAAGTGCTCGATAGAAAGTATGTTCACTTCTCACTATTGCCTGCACTCAAATTGTATAATTAGGTTTTAGTACCAACATTAACCTATGGTGCAGAGGTCTGTGAGGTTGGCGTAAATTGGGCCAGGATGGAGCCATTTATCTGAAACAATTTTTGTCTCTTCCGGGGGGGAGGTACTCCGTTTTCTGCAGTCAAACATATTTTGGGTGTCACATCCCTAGATACAAAGGTTTTGTGGAGAAGAATTTTACTTTTAAGATCTATTATGTATCCTCCGCCGCCGACTCTATACATTCAGTTCAATGCACTTCATAACCAGGGTAATTGTCCGCCACTTAAGTCATGGATGAATTCTGTCTTGATCATGCTGAATGAGAGATCAGTTTTGCTTGTAGATTTAGAGCGCAATCCAGCCAAGGTTAAAAAGATATTATTTGAAAATGACTGGATTGAAAATAGAAATGAGTTGATCTCCTATTTTGCGGACTCACTAGCGAACGATTGAAATATGATATGATATGATATGGCATTTGTAACGTGCCTATACACAAGTGTTTCAAGGCGCGACGAGTCAGGGAGGGGGGAAACAGGGGGAGGACAGACAACGATCCTACTAGGCCAGGTGTCATTCAGACCGCGCAAGTGCAGGGGTAGGGGGAAGGGAAAAGTGCAGTACAAGGTAAGTAGAATAGAAATAAATAGATAAATAAATAAATAGGGCCAGCTGGTGGCAAGTGCAAGGTAAGTGCAGACAAGTGCTGGGAAGGGGGGGCTGTAGGGATACAGAGAACAGTCCCGCAGTGCAGGGGTTGCCAGGGAGGCAGTGCAAGTGGAGAGTGGCAGGGCCCAGGCCCGAGGTCGGTGAGAGTGGCCAAGTTTCAGATTCAGTGTAGAAGTTTGTGAAGAATTAGCAGGGGAGAGGGAGAGAGAAAGCAGAAGCAAAGAGGAAGGTTTTGAGGTGCTTCCGGAACCGGAGATGGTTCTCCTCAAGTTTCAGGGAGGCAGGAAGGCTGTTCCAGAGGGAGGCTCCTGCCGCGGAGAGAGATCTACCCCCAGCTCGTTGCTTCGAGAAGCGGCTGACCCTGAGGGAGTTGGAGACGGATGAGCGAAGGGCTCGGGAAGGAAGATATTTAGGAAGAGAGAGTTCCAGGTATTTAGGCCCCAGGCCCCAGAAGGCCTTGTGGACAATGCAGAGGGTTTTGAACTTAATCCTCGCAGCCACTGGGAGCCAGTGTAGAGATTTCAGTCCTGGAGAGATACGGTCCCTGGGCTTGAGGCCAAGGACAAGTCTCGCAGTTCTGTTCTGGATGAGTTGCAGAGGGCGGAGAGTGGAGGCAGGCAGATTAAGATAGAGAATGTTACAGTAGTCCAGCTTCGAGAGAACCAGGGCTCGGGAGACAGTGAGCTTCTGGGGGAAGGAGAGGAAGGGAAGAATACCTCTAAGGAGGTGCAGCTGGTAGTGTGACTTTTTAGAGACGTCAGATATATGAGGAGAGAAGGAGAGTGTGGAGTCAAAGATGACCCCGAGGTTTTTTGCCTTGCAGGTAGGAGCAGGAAGAGGCCCAAGAGAGGCTGGCCACAGAGCTGCAGGGAAGGAGGGAGTGGGTGTGCCGATGAGTAGAATCTCAGTCTTACTAGCATTAAGGCGGAGGTCGTTGGCAGCACACCATTCCTGGATAGCAGACAGACAGTCAGAGATGAGGGCAGGAGAGGAGGAGGCCGAGGGTAGCCTGAAAATGAGCTGGGTATCGTCGGCATAGCACTGAAAGTTGGGGCAGAGGGCGGCGATGTGGTGGGCAAGAAGTGCCAGATACTGGTTGAAAAGCCAGGGAGAGAGATTAGATCCCTGGGGAACACCACAGGTGGAGAAAAAGATGTCAGAGAGGAAGGACCCAAGTTGGACCTGGGAGGGTCGATTGGAAAGGAAAGAGGTCAGCCACACCAGAGCCTGACCAGTGATACCCAGGTTATCGCGGAGACGGTTGAGCAGGATGGCATGGTTGACAGTGTCAAAGGCAGAAGAGAGATCGAGCAGAATGAGAACACACGGAGTGTTGGAGTCGAGGTTCAAGAGCAGGTCATCACGGATGTTCAGGAGAGCAGTTTCCGTGCTTCTGGCCGCTCTGAAGCCGGATTGGTGGTCATGAAGACTACCAACAGCTTCCGCATGGAGGTTAAGCTGGGAGATGGCCAGTTTCTCCAGGAGCTTGCCCAGGAAGGGAGTGATGGAGATTGGGCGATAGTTAGCCGGGCAGGAGGGGTCGGCAGAGGGTTTCTTAAGAAGAGGGTGCACAAGGGAGTGCTTGAGGGGGGATGGGAAGACTCCAGAGGCGAAGGAGAGGTTGCAAAAGTCAGCCAGGGCAGGAGCCAGGGAGTCGATGTGGTCCTTGATAGTTTTGGAGGAACAGGGGTGAACCTGTTTAGACGAGAATTTCATAGATCGGACTTGTCTGGAAACTTCGTCAGCAGAGAAAAGGGGAAAGGCAGAGAAGGAGGGAGGAGGGGTGGCTGCAGAAGGGCTGGAGGAAGAGCAGGGAAGCGAGGGAGGGAGGTGATAGGAGGAGAGTGAGGACAGGATGTCCTGAGTTTTAGAGATCAAGTGAGAGGCCAGTGCAGTACAGAGGGCCTGGGAGGGGACAGGAGAGGTAGAGACTGCAGCAGGGGTGGCAAGCTCCTTGCAGATTTTAAATAGTTCGGCCGAATTGTTAGATGCCGCAGAGATGCGGGCTTGGATAAGGGCTCTCTTCTTGGTGAGAACGGAGAGACGGTATTGCCTTTGGAGCAGGCGGCAGGCCAGTTTGTCAGAGGATGAACAAGAAGCACGCCATTTCCTCTCTGCCACCCTGCACTTGCGTTTTAGGGTGACGAGTTCCGAATCATACCAGGAGTTACATTTGGCTTTGGGCTTCAGGCGGATTCTCATGACAGGGGCAAGGATATCAAGAGTATCAGAAATACCAGAGTGGAGCAAGGAGAGGGCTGTGTCAGGGTGGGAGTCAGCCGAAGGGGGAGGGAGGGGGCAGAAGGTGGCAGCGAAAGCCTCAACTGACACGCGCTTCATGGGTCGGATGACCGAGAAGGTGGGTGGCAATGATGAGGGTGGCTTGGCCTGTGGGGTAGGGAGGGTGAGGTGGGAGGATAGGAGAAAGTGATCACTCCAGGAGAAAGGAGTGGAGAGAGGGACTGAGAGGGGAAGGTCAGAAGAGATCAGAGCATCAAGAGTGTGCCCTGCAGAATGGGTAGGCCCAGATGGGAGAATAGAGAGTGAGAGAGAGTCGCAGAGGTCACGAAAGAGTCCAGTGGGGGGACAGGAGGCATCTAGGTGGATGTTGAAGTCACCAAGAAGGAGGAGTTGAGTGGTAGTGGACAGGAGTGAGGAGGAGAGGTCAGCCCACTCGGAGAGGAAGGAGGAAATTTGACCAGGTGGCCGATAGATAGTAGCCACGGTAAGGGATTGGCTAGGAGAGAGAGAGAGTCGGCAGACAAGACATTCAAAAGAGGAATAGGTCTGCGTAGGAGTGACAGTGGCAGGAATCCACTCAGGGAAGATAAGGGCAACACCCCCCTCTGCACGGTTGGGCCTGGGCACGGAGAGGATCTTGTAACCGTCAGGTAGGAGTGTGTCAAAGCTGGAGACAGAGCTGGCTGTGAACCATGTCTCAGTGAGACCGAGGACGTCAAGGTCCAGTTCCTCAAGAAGGTGACAGATATCAGAGGAATGCTTGATGGCAGAGCGAGAGTTAAGAGTGGCAATGTGGAGAAGGTTGCCATCCTTGAAGGACTTCCGGGGAGGGGTACAGATCAGAGGTACGCCCTGCGGAGGTGAAGAAGAAGAAGAAGGTGAAGAAGGAGCAAGAGAGGGGGCAGGGAGGGAGGGTAGAGGCAAGGTAGCCGAGGACAGAGGAGGGGGGACAGCAGGAGAGGAGAGGAAGTTGATGAGGCGGGGGAAGCGTCTATCAAAGAGGTGAAGGTTGGCCTGAGGGCCTTGGACCAAGACGGTCCCATTAGCGTAGACATTAATGATGGCCTTAGAAGAGTAGAAGGGGGCCAAGAGGACATCCCAGCGGGTGCCACCATTAATGGGAGAAGAGGAAAAAGGAGAGAGCACAGAGACCATATGAAGGGTCCATAGGTCAGGCAAAGGCACAAAAAAGAGGATGTCAGTGAGAGTTTCCTTAGAGCAGGCACTAGTGTAGGTGTCAGCGATAGGGAGGCCTGGGTTGGAGACTGTCCTTTTTAAACCTTTTCCTACCGGATTTAGTGAGGAGAGCAGGATAGTCAATAGAGAAGCAGTTAAAGAAGATAGGCGAGATAGAGAGCACCATAGAGTAGGAGGGAGTGGGGGGGAAGACAGACGATGTGAGAGCCTGCAGACAGGAAGAGAGCGGCAAGCACAAGTTTACCACATTTTTTTTTTTTTTTAATAATTCTGTTTATTTCGTTTTAGTAACACAACAACAAAACAGGCATGAGACAAAGGCATACAATCGATCATGATAGTAAGGCAGTTTTTCAAAGAGGCAGAGGGAACCCAGCGGGCCGAGGGCCATCAGACATTCGTTGGGTATGGCAGGTAACCAATGTTAACAATAGTGCATTTCTATTCCCCTCGGTACATTTCAGTTAGCGTCTAGCCATTTACCCCATATTTTCTGGAATTTGCGGGGGCACCCCCGTGCGTTATAAATCCGGCGTTCCAGGGCCGCACATCTGTCCAACTCATTGCACCATCGGTTCACAGATAGGGGGTCGGCAGAGCCCCAGCTAGCCGCAATCAGTCTTTTGACTGTCCCAAATGCCAATGCCAGAAATATTCTATCATGTATTGAGAGGTCCACTTCACCTCGGATTCCCAGCAGCATCATTTTGGGGTCCCTGGGTATCGGTGTCGCCAGGGTGGCAGAAATCGTGTTGGTACAGCTCTCCCAGAAGACCTGTAAGACTCGGCAGTCCCATAACATATGGTAGAAGGTGGCCGGTTCTGTTTTGCACCTGAGGCACGTCCCATCTTCCAGTCCACCCCATCTGACCATGGCAGTGCGTGAATAGTATGTGCGGTGGAGGATCCTCAGTTGTATATGCCTGAGTTTAGAATCAATACCTATTTCTCTAGGGGACATTAGTGCCTCTGCCCAGTCCTCTGGTTCCATGTGACCTATATCCCTTTCCCATTTTTCTTTGAGCCCATCTAGCTGCGCCGCTCCGAAGGAGTTAAGGGCTTGATAGAGCGTGGAGGTGACCTTGGAGGCAATGCGTTGCGGAAGGATGTTGGTTTCAATGGGGGTACAGGGGGGTATGGTCGTCGTGTCAGGGAATTGGGTGCGGATGGCGTGGGTCATTTGCGCATGTCGAAACCGGTCCATAGGTGCGAGGTCGAAGCGCTCTTGCATGGCCTCAAAGTCAAGGAGATGGCCTTCCTGTACCACCTGTGCTAGTGTATGTATCCCTTTCGCGCACCAGTGATCGAAGGGGCCCATCTTCACTATTTCTGGGAGGAGTGCGTTGTGCCATAGGGGTTGGGATAGTGTTGGTTTACTTTTCCAGCCTATCAGTTTGTGCGCGTCCCGCCAGGCCCGGCAAATGTGACGTGTCATTTTGGGTAAGGACGGGGGTTGGTCGTGGGTGGCGTAGAGGGTCTGTAGTGGGGTTAGTGGGGTCATGGTCTCCATTTCTAGGCGGATGTGGGGGAGTGTGGGGTCAGCATGTATCCAGTCGTTTACCACCCCGATCTGGGCTGCAAGGTAATAGGTGCGAATGCATGGTAGGCCAATGCCTCCCTCCCACACTGATCGCTGCAGCGTCTCCAGGGCGATCCTGGATTGTTTCCCTCCCCACAGCAGTGTGCGAAGGCGTCTGTCAATGAGTGCGAAGGTGTCCCGGGGGATTATGTGGGGGGCGTTTTGGAGTACATACAGCAATCTGGGGAGGGTCAGCATTTTGAACAGTGCCGCTCTGCCCAATAGCGATAGTGGGAGTGATTGCCAGTGGGAGGTGTCTCTATTGAATCGGTCGATTATTGGTTGTAGATTGAGTTTTAGGAACCCACCTAGTGACGGGTCGAGTCTTATGCCCAGGTATTTGAGTTCTCTAATGGAGATATGATATGGGCAGGTTTCCGGGATCGCAGACTCGCCACCCTGGATCGGGAAGTAAATGGTTTTGGTTTCGTTCACCTTGAGGCCTGCGAAGCGCTGGTATTCCCTGAGGATACGGGAGACAATCGGGCAGGAAGTGCGTGGGTTACTTAGGTATATGAGGAGGTCGTCCGCATAAAGGGATAGTCGGTCCTCTCCCCCCCCCGGCCAGGCGAACCCTGTCCAAGTAGTGTTGGTCCTAAGCTCGATTGCGAGAGTTTCTATGGCCAATAGAAAGAGCAGCGGGGAGAGGGGGCACCCCTGTCTCGTACCCCGACCCAGAGGAAATGATTGAGAAGACCTGCCGTTCACCCTTACCGTGGCCTCTGGGTGTGCATACAGGAGTTTGACCCACGATATGAACGTTTGTCCCAGGTTCATTCGAGACATGACTGCCCACAAGGCTTCCCAGCCCACGGAATCAAATGCTTTTTCGAAGTCCACTGCCAGGAGGGCCAATGGGGCTGGTATTTCTTTGGCTCTACTCAACGCCAATTGAACTCTGCGCAGGTTCATGCGGGTGGATTTGTTGGGCATGAATCCGCATTGGTCGGGGTGAATCAGGGTCTCAATAACCCGCAGCAGTCTATTGGCCAGTGTTCTTGCAAGGACCTTGGCTTCGCCGTTAATCAAGGATATTGGACGATAGGAGGCACATTCCTCCGGGGGTTTCCCGGGCTTATGTATGACGACTATGCATGCCTTCCTGAGGTCCGGGGGGAGTGCCCCTAGCTCCATGCTGCGTAGAAACATGCTGGCAGTGAACCGCCGAGGCATTTCCATGTTTCTGTAGGGAACCCGTTGGGGCCCGGGGTCTTCCCAGGTTGGAGCTGTGCGAGTGCCTCTTGTACCTCAGTTACAGTGATTTCGGCGTTCAGGAGGTCTGTTTGGCGCTGGGAGAGCTTCGGGATCTCGAGCCGGTCGAGGTAGGATGTGGGTTCGGGAGGCAGGTGTTCGGCCGGTGGGGTATAGAGTTTCTCATAATAGGCGGCAAATGTTGCAACAATGTCCAAGTCGTCTGTGAGAAGTGTTCCGTCTGGAGATACAATTGCCCGCACATGTCCCCTGGTCTGGTCGCGCCGTTCCAGCCAGGCCAGTGTCTTATTTGCCTTGTCTCCTCGTTCGTAAATTTGGCTCCGGACTAACTGATGGGCTGTCCGTGCATTGTCTAGCGCCAGGTTGCTAAGGGCCACTTGTGCGGTGATCAAATCCTCCTTAGCTTCTTGGGTGGAGTGTTCCAGGGTTTGTTGTTCGCACTCCAGGACGCGCTCTTCTGCCTCTTTGATCTTTCGGGTTCGTCTTCGTTGGTAGGCTGAAACTTCCGAGATAACTTCCCCACGGAGGACCGTCTTATATGCCTCCCAGAGCGAGATCGGGCAATCCACTGATCCTTCGTTGATTTCGAAGTATTCTGTTGTCTTCTTCTCCAGTTCCTCCGCTATTTCGGGGAGACGTAGGTGGTATGTGTTCAGGCGCCAATTACGGTCCGGACCACGGCAAGAGTTCTTCATAGACAGTAGGAGCGGAGAGTGGTCGGAAATACCTCTGGCGAGGAAGTCAGCGTCAAGAAGCCTGTGACTTACATTGCGGGGGATGAAGGCATAGTCGATTCGGGAGAATGACTTGTGGACACCTGAGAAGAAGGAGAACCCAGCCTCATTTTTGTGGAGCGCGCGCCATGCATCTGTCATACCCAGAGCTTCGGCGAACATGGCGAGTGATGTGGGGGCGAGACAGGAACCTGACCTCCTGTGAGATCTGTCGATCGTAGTGTTCATCACTTCATTAAAGTCCCCGCCAATCACCCATACGTCGGCCACATCTTCAAGCAGCCGGCTCTGTAGCTCGGAGAGTAGCTCTTTCGTCTGTGAGGGGGGGGCGTAGACTGCAGCGAGGCCCCATTTCTCGCCCCAAATATCAGCCAGTATCATGACATACCGGCCCCGGGGGTCGATCTTGACCTTCCTGACCTGCAGGGGGACTCGCTTGTGAACCAGGATCATCGTGCCCCTAGCTCCTGTTGTGAATCCAGCCTGGTAGGTGTGAGAGTAGTTGGATTTTTTGAAGAAGTTTGCGCTCGTGCCTAGCAAGTGTGTTTCATTTAGTAGGGCAATATCAGGTGAGTAGCGGTTAAGGTACTGGAGCACCAGTCTTCGCTTTATGCTGGAGCCGAGGCCGTTGACATTCCAGGAGAGCACAGTCACCTTGTTGGAGTTCATTCTCTCTGCGTGGGGTGCTTATCTGGATATCTGGGAGGATCAATGGTAGTCCTGTACGCTTGAGATTTGTGCAACGCTATGCTTTCGGGGGGGATGCCCGAAGGTCTTCTCGTGTTGGTATATCTCCTGCCTGGATGATGATCGTGTCTGTGATCTTGCCCATAGCCAATACCTGGCTCCCTTGCCAGTGCTTCTATGTGTCGTATCCTCTTATTTCTTGTTTTGTTTTCTTTACGAACTTTGAACTCCCCCCCCACCCTGTACTTCCCCCCCCCCAACTGGGAGCACCTGTCGCCCAAACATTAAACTTATAACTTTATAAACTTCTTCGGGATAACCCGGGTGTGGTAACGCACGCTCAGCCTTAGGGGGCGGCGGCCGCTAAGTGAGCATTTCCACTCCACGAATCTGCAGTTTGGGCCCTACAGTACAGGGTATTCATCCTTTTCCCGCCGGGGTCCTTGACGCGTCGTCGTCTGCTTCAGACGGGGAGCGAGGGGGCGAGGGTCTCCCAGGTCTGGGTCGCTGCGTGGGTGGGCCCGATGGCCCACGTCTCCCGTTGGGTTCCGTGAGGACGTGAGTTTCAAGCCAGTCCCATGCATCTTTGGGGTTGTAAAACAAGTGTGTAGCGCCCTCATACTGGACTTTTAGTAATGCCGGGAAGAAGAGGGCATATTTGATGGATAGTGACTGGAGCTTCCTCTTAACGGAGTCGAAAGACTGACGGGCTTTTTGAACTTCTTTCGTGTAGTCAGGATAAAAGCCAACCTTGTAGCCGTTGTATGTGATCGGGCCCATGGCCCTTGCCATTTGTAGGATCGCATCTCGGTCGCGGTAATTCAGTAGGCGTGCGATCATTGTTCTGGGTGGGGCGCCCGGGATAGGCCGGCCGGTGGGGACTCTGTGTGCTCTTTCCACAGAGAAGAATTTGGATAGCTTCTTCGGGGCAAAGATATGAGTGAGCCAATCTTCCAGGAAGAGTTCTGCACTGGGGCCTTCCTCTTTCTCCGGTATACCGAGGATCCTGAGATTATTGCGTCGCGCCCTCCCCTCACTGTCTTCGGCGCGGTTTTCCAGTTGGGTCACCTTTTGGGCAATTGCAGTGAGCTGTTGTTCCATGCGGCAGATCGCATCTTCATTGCTGGACACCCTCTGTTCTGCTTCACCCACTCTGGTCGACAAGTTGCGGAGGTCTTGGCGTATAAGGGACACCTCCGAGGATAAGCCGCCCATTTTAAGTTCCAAGGACGTCCTCGAGTCCCCAATCGCTTTCATAAGGTCTGACAAAGAGATAGGAGGGTCGCTGAGTTCTCCAGGGTTATTTTCTTCTTCTAGGGGTTGAGGCTCGCGCTGGGGAGGGGCCCCCACGGTGTAGAGATCCATCTTGCTCTGTAGCGTTTGCCTCCTGGTTTTCTCCTTTCCCATGTTGTGATTGGGTTCCGTGTAGTAGGGGGGGTCTAGGTGTTCCCCCTCGGGGCGGGCGATTGCGTATCGGTTGCGCGGGATGCGCACCGTGAATTGCGGCCAAGGTCACGCTTGGGGTGTTCGTAGTGTCGTCGCTCGGCCGCACCAGGCGGCGTGGTGTTGGCACTTGTCTACCTCGGGTGTATCGAGTGGCCAAAGTGCGTAGGGCTGTGCCCTTGTTCTACCACGAGTGCTGTGCTTCGGGGTGTGAGGTAGGCCGTTCGGGGTGGTCCCAAGAGAAAGGCAGGGCAGTTCTACAGTTCACGTGTTTTGGGGTCCACCTCGGACACGCAGGTAGTAGCAGCGCTCTGGGTCTGGTGCTGGTCTGTGGCACACCTGTGTTCTGTGGGCTCTGCAGCAGACTGTTGCAAAAGAGGGGGGTCGCTGGGGAAGAAACAAGCAGAGCGTCCGCCCCCCACTCCCCTGTACCTTCTTGTGGGTGCCTCTGGTTGCAGCGTGGTTGTAGCGTATCTTCCTCAACAGGGGAGCGCAGCACACGGCTTCCGCTGTCGCTCGACCCCGGGTCGCGTAGTCTTGCTGATGGGGGGGGGGGGAAGTAAGGCAGCGCCCAGGCCACGCAGCCTCTCCGGATGTGTCACCCCCGTAGTGTGTAGACCACTATTGTCCTGGGGAGGTGGGGGGGGGCGCCCAATGGTTCCCGGAGAGCTCCGTGGGGTCGCGTTCCGAGCGACGATCTCGCCTGGGGGTCAGCGAGCTCAGCGCCTCCGGGGGGGGAGGGGCGGTGGTCTTCTTCCGCCCGCGCTGCGATGGTCGCCTGCCGTCCGCCGGCAGTCCGCGGGCTGGTTCTGGCGTCCCCGGTTCCGATTTCTCACCGGAGTGCGGCGTCAGCAACCCTGGTGGGGCCGCCACCGCTGGCAGGCGGTTGGGGCAAGGTTAGTCCGCGTGAAGTGGGAAATTTGCAGGATTTTAGCAGCGGCCGCCGGGAGCCGTTGGATTTAGCAGCGCATACGTCGCCCGCGCATGCGCCCTCCAAGTTTACCACATTTAAGAACAGCAACAGTAATGCGTTTTAGGTACACAGTGGAGAGTCCACCTAAGTTTGAGAATCCTGCGAGGGGAGAAAAACCCTAGTTTACCACATTTAAGAACAGCAACAGTAATGCGTTTTAGGTACACAGTGGAGAGTCCACCTAAGTTTGAGAATCCTGCGAGGGGAGAAAAACCCTAGTTTACCGCAACTGTGGAACACAGTGAGGTGAAGACACCATGCGAATGCAGTGGCCAGGCGTAGGTGGGGGTGGGCAGGGAGAAGGTGGTGAAGGCAAATTTAACTTGCGTCTTGCGTCCCCTGCGGACACCTGCAGACACACAGGGAGCCGCAACTGTAGGAGTCGCCCTTGGCCTTGGGGCCCTTAGCATCTAATTGTAGAGTTTCGGGCCCTAACTGGTTTACGTGAGGATGTTTTTAAGTATTATTTTATTGCTCGCCCTTTGCTAACTTGGGAATTACTTTGGTGCAATCTATTAATTAATCCCAATGATAGTCTGTTAATCAATGTGATGAATTTACTAAATTTATTTGTGTCTATATATGTAATTTCCTTGATTTAAGATGGTTTCTTTCTTTTATAACTATATTTATGCTGTTGAATGAATTCTGTATGTTGCAAATTGTGTTTTATTGTGTTTTATTGTGCTGAACTTTCCTATGTGAATATGTGTGTAAAGTTTTACTTTGTAAACTGAATCACACAATAAATAAATAGTCGGGTTACCTCTAAGAATGGGTGGAGCTTTTACACTTATAGAGATGCACCAATAAAAAAACAACATTATCTTAGCCAAATTACTTATTAATTAAAAGAAAAGATTCCTAAAATCCTCCCGAATAAAAGATAGCTCAAAGGTAGATAAAGAAAAACAGAGTTTGCGCACTGTCACCGTTAATGTTGTATATAGCATACAAGTCTGTAAAGTCTTTCTTGTCAGGGCCACATCCTAGCTGGCCATCAAGTTTGGGGGAGGTGGCTTTTGGGTTTAAATCCAGCAAATTAAGGCCTGTTTCTGGAACTCAGTCCTTGACTGCACAGATTAGCTAAAGTTGTAGGATAAAGTACGCTGTCCAATTTGGGGAGATGGCAACTTTATTTCTCTGGATGTGCAGTAGGTGTCACAGATGGAGAGCTTGTAAGGTGGGAAGTCCTAAATTGTGGCAGTGGGATAAGGACCCAGTGTTTTTCACATTTAAGGCCTCATCAGTGGCATGCATTCCTGTAGTGCCCCTCAGAGATTATAAGGGCTTCAGGGTTAGGTTTCCCGAAAAAGCAATTTGTTCCACTCTGCCTCCAAAGCTGGCTATGTGGGATCCACCTTTGCCTTGTGTCACATTTTATTTTGATCTATTAAGAGATATGAAATGATTTACTTAATAATTTCTGTCTAAGCATTCCTTGGTTCAAAGTAATACTCATTTACCCTGTATATGTGTGTACCTTGCTCCGCTCCTAAAATTGGACCTTGACCGCTTGAGCATAGCTACCAGTACTTCAAGCAAACTTTTTTGCAAAAGTCCCCTGTCACAGATGATACACAAATCTCTCCAAATTATGGAAATGGTGCAAGGGTCTTTATTCTCCTCTTTGTGGAGCCTATGGCCATCCGTCTTCCTCTCTCGTCTCGTTATGACCCTCTGTCCTAAACCAGGAGTCTGAAACCCCTGTTTAGTGCTACTGAATGTTGACCCTTTACTGTCTGAAAGCATGCTTGTGCTAGATAAAATGATCTAAATGCCAGCTGTTTGAACTCCCTCATGGACTTCCTAGATGTTTCTACTCTACCCAGTTGTTAGTGATATAATGGGATATGGTATGTGCCTTGCAAATACTCTGTTTTACCTAGGCTTCTTCTAGCACACTAACTTTATATTCTCCCTTTTCTACTCTTCGATCTTGTCCAACCCCCCCTCACTCCTCCCACCACTCTTCTAATTCTTCAATGTTCTCACCCCACTTGGTCTTGACTCCATCCTTTGATGTTACTCCTCCTCTGAATATTCTACTATTCTACAGCATCCTCCTTCTCTCTGTGACTCCCACCTCTACATCACTTTTCCCTCCTCCACTTCACTACTCCCTCCTTCGCTGTCCTACTGCTTCATACACACTACTACTCCCTCTTCTGTGCCATAGCTCCCTCCTCTGCACCACTACTCTCTCCTCCACAGTACGACTCACACCTCCACACATCTACCCCATACTCCACACTACAACTCCCTCCTCCACACCACTACGGTATACAATCAACCACCTTTCATTTAGTATTCATTTACTTCAATCGATCCCTCCATCACCTTTTCTAAACACTTGACACACAAATAGGCACACTCTCTAGCCAATACCTCACCTGCTCCACAATTCACTTCTGAATCCGCTGTGCCTTCCTTCCCCGTGCTGATCTCTTGGCCATTCTCCACCCTTACCTCATCTTGGCCTCCTCTCAAAAACGTACTTACTCTTTCCTGTTTCCTGCTTATATCTCCTTCCTCAGCCATGATTGGATAGCTCACCTTGACCAATCTGCCCCTTTCTTCTCCCCCAAGACATGCAGTCATAATAAGGGGGTTATGCCCCACCCATTTTCTCCCCACGGCTTACAGTCTACGGAAGCTGGAGGCCAATGTCCATCTTTATGTTCCGGGACCCACTTTCGCAGTGTGTCCAGATAAGTCTCTCGGGGGAGGGTGAGACCTTCTCCACTTTCGGTCCCCGGTGGCCAATGTCCATGTTTGTGTTCCGGGACCCACATTTGCAGTGTCTCCCGGTAAGTGTCTTGTGGGAGGGTGAGTCCTTCTCCACTTTCAGTCCCTGTGGCCTATTGGGCCTTCAGGCTATTGCGCGAACTCATCTCTGTTGTTTGGGAGCTCCATGAGATCTTTGGCGTTGTCGTGTTGGGAAGTGGGTTCTGTCCCCATTGTGGCTTCTTGTCATGCGTCTGCAAGCTTCTAGAGTCAGGATTGTCCTTATACCTCCACTCCCCTGCCTAGAGGGGTTTTCACCAAATGGTAGGCACGCTAACAGATACTCACTAAAGACTACTCTTCAGTAGAGTTATTTCAGTTGCTTAGCCTTGTAGGGATGCCATTGACTGAGTCAGTGAATGTGAGGACCCCTTATGGGCACAAAACAGAAAGAAATGCATCTCTTGGCAGATGGGTTCTTTTGGCTTTTAAAGGGCTCAAGACTTTGGCAACCATGGGACTGTCACTGAAAAGGCTGCGAGCAGCAGTGCTATGCTTATCACTCTGGAAGAGGGCCATAATAACACAATAACATGTCCACACTTGCATGGCCTTGATCATTCTCCTCTGAGCTGTTCTCTTTTCTATGTCTCCTGGAACAAGCCACCAGCTTGTGGAAAATCGGTCCCATTTGTGACTGGTGTTGGTAAGTGAGGCATGACATCTCTCTGTCAGGGTGTTTCCATGCCTTCAGTGTCAACATTTGTTTGGTTTTGGCATAGATCTTTTTATCCCCGTGAACACGTATGATCCCCATACTTCCCACAGACTGATATTCTTACGGGCCAACTGTTGTCCAACATGGTGATAATTTGCTGATTATTGAATTTAACGTTTGCCGTTGTATCAGCATCAAGGAACCCTGTAGGAGCCAAAATTCAGAATGCGCAAATATTACAGTTTTTCCAAGGCTTCTTTGGGCTTACTAATGACATCTCATCCACTTCTTGGATGTGGGGACCAACAAGGAGATACATCAGAGTCTCCATACTACACTATGTGGCCACATTTTCAATACTCTGTTGATTAGTCCTCTCGGAATCATAAATGGTTATACTGGTCTTTAGCCCCAAATTTCGTGGGCTCTTCAATCATTGTCTTTTGAGAATGATAAGACAGGCACAGTGTGTCACCACAGGTATACCACTGCTCTATCCGATGTAGAATATAAATGGTGCAATACTATTGCCTTGTGGTAGATGGTATAGGATTACTGCCCTGCTCTAATATCTTACCTAGTTTTCCGACTGTTCCTCGGTATTGAATCAGTCCTTCCGGTTTCTTTTTGGAATATTCCTGTAGCGATTGTTATAATTGTTATTGTTGTTCTTTTATAACGCGATTAATATCAGAGATTGGTTTCTAAGCATGGGATTGGGATTCAAACCTGTGTTGGACAGCTTTGTCTTGATTCCAAGACAATTGCGTTGCCCCTGAGCTATCCCCACTCACCATCTGTTGACAGATCTTTCGTCTGTCTCTGTTTTTCCTGCAGGAGTAGATTGACATTCCAGCAGGTATTGATAGGCCTCTTAATCCTCACCCAACCTTTCTAGAAAGTCCTTCTTGAATACTGGATAGGTGATTGCTCCAGTAGGATTGTCCTTCTGGTAGGCCAGTGGTAACTCTTTCACTAGGAGGGAAGAGATGTACTGACGCCACCTCTCCTCTGCCCAGTAGCACTCCGGGCTAAACTCTTGAAGTAGGTTAAGAAAGTGTCCTGCCCTCCCAATTTGTGTACCTTTGTAAAAACCGATTCTGGAATGTTTGAATGCACACAGGAAGAGGGAATGGCCTCCCTAAATTTAGTGGTGGCAAGTTCCTGACTTTCTTGGTCCCCCATCTGTCTCTCTCTGGTTTTCATGAGACTTTATAGCTGCTTCCAGAACCCATTAAGGTCTGGTGCAACAGTCCAGGGTCTCTAAGCTCTAGGAGGAATCTTTTATAGGGAGAGGTTTCTCCAAAGAACGTTTGACAAATGTCAATTTGAGGGAGTTATAACAAGTGTTTGCCATATTGTGACTTTGCTGGGCAGCTTGCCCTGGTGTTGGAGTGGGATTACGTCCTTTGAAGTGCATCCGGCACAAGCCGTTGTAGCTCTTCTGAAGTTTGTTTTCCTGATGCTTCTATCTCATTTCCCTCACTATGAATGTTGTGCTCTGGGAATCAATTTTGAAATAGATGACTCCTCACCATTCCCAGATTTCTCTTCATGTTTTCACAACATTTCTAACCAGACTTTCTTGTTAGCTCGGATGGGTTTGTGACCTCTATCATTTGTAGGGTTAGATTTCTGCTTTGGTTCTGGTTCGATCACACGACTCAGACATTTGTGTAAGACTAAATAAAAAAGATGATATAAATCCATGTATATTTTAAAGATAAAGATTATTTTTTTAAAGGTCACGCTCCAGGTTGTCATATGTTGTGGTACTCTAATATTCATGTTTGAGGTGACAACACTGCTCTTCTTCACCTTGCCTTTTAGGGACTTGCTGTCCTGTCCCTCTCATCCCAATGTTCAATTGTGATTTTGAGTCGTACTTTCTCAGTGTTCCTTGAAACTTGTGAATTTCCAGTTACCGCCTGAAGTATTTATCTCAGATTTGCCTTTGTCAAGAGAGCTCCAACCTTTGTCATGGTTTTCTAGGACATGTGAGGAACCTGAGTGCGTCCTCACTTCTTTACCCCCTGTATCTTCCTCTCGGGTTGCCAGGGAAAGGTCATCGCATTTGTATCCTGACCCTGGGGGTGGATTTGCGAGGGAGGATCACCTGGGTGCAGGGAACATGGGGAGTGGGCAGAGGACGTCCTTAGGTGAGACATTGTATCCCATATTTCCTGTTCACAATGAACCCTCCATCCCACAGGCCTTCATAGGCTATTGTTAGACCGTTCCCTGTTCTTAACCTAAAACATTGCCCAAGAAACAACAATACTCTATTGGGACGAGGAAGAAACCAACTAGAGCAAAACATCTTCATTTTAATAATGCACACACATATAGACCTCAACTGGGTACTGAGATGAGGAGGAGGACAGCAAGAGTAAGGCACGACTACCCCTTTAGTAGTGAGCGATCTAGTCTTTTTTGGTCCAATCCTGTTGGCAGGAACTTTAAAAGGCAGAATCATTACAGAAATGGAAGCAGAAGCAGCATCTGGCAAAGCAACTCCGGATCAGTGGTGTGGCAGGAGGAGCGCTCGAGTCCCGTGCAATGATGCAGAGTTTGTGCAGCAGGAAGCGAAGCTGGGGGACCCCAGAGGCCGGTAGCAGACCGCAAGAGGGAGACGGCGTGACCAAGTGAAGCGGCCGCAAGAATCCTGACCTGCAGCTGGAGCATCGCCAGGGGAGCAATGCCATTGAGAGCTGCTGGGATAAAGAAGCGAGATTCCGCACGGGAAGGCGAGACTCCATGGCATCAGAGGAACTTGCAGCGCCCTAAGCTCCGACCGGTGAGTGTGCAAGGAAGGAAAACCACAGAGCTGGCAGGGTTTTTTACTAACAAACAAAGTATTTTTGAATACCGAACGAAATGAAAAGCATTACAAGCACTTTTGAATACCGAACGCAATGAAAAGCATTATAAGTACTTTTGAATACCGAACAAAATTAAAGGCATTGTAAGTATGTTTGACTACTGAGCAGAGTGAAAGCAAGTTTTGAGCACCTGTGAATATTAAGTGGAGTGAAAGAAGGGTGGTGAATTTGGTACATACCACGAACAGTATTATCAGAGGCACTAGTATGGGCGAAAGCCAATAGATTTAAAGGAATTGTACTATATGTGAAAACAAGCATTGGAAACAGCCAAAAGAGTTCAAGGAACCACCGTAAGGTGTCAGGAGAGTGTGACACAAGGAATGAATCAAAAATCACTGTCAAATTGAAGCAGTGGTACATTGTTGAAGGAAAGCAGTTAGGAAGGGGTATTGGTTGCGTGACCTGTAATGAGTGGACCGCATGGTCCATCAACTGCGCCTAGTCGAGTACCCCCTGTATGGAAAAGCCACTGAAAGTATCCATAAAGAAGCTTGTGTTTTACAACAACGTCTTATGTGATTTTGAAGTTAAGAAACTGAGTTAAGAAATTGAACTGCCTATGTGAACCAATACCAAAAGAGCTGGGAAGTGTCCCAAGGAACGGTGTTGGCTTTGGAAAGCTGGAAGATTTGAACTCTTGGGGAAGGAAACCCCAGTGCTTTGTGAACTGTTTTGAACTTGGGGAAGGGGAAGCTGATTACAAACCAAGAGCTGGAAGAAGCTCAGAACTTTATTTTGAAGACTACTCATTTTGATGCTGACATCTCTACACATTGTATACAGTTAGCTGTGAGGGCAAGTATAGGTTTTGGACACAGACTATCCTTTGATTTGGACTTCCTGACACAGACTTTTCTTTAGGTAGGGAAATCCCACCTTAGCATAGGGCAAGTTAGGCCTTAATCCATCTTGCCTTTTAAGTTAATAAAACATGGCCCCTACACCTCCCAACCATGGTCTTCGTTCTTACTTTTCCTCTTGCTTCTGGCATCTGTACATTGTCCATGAACATTCGGTTGATCTCAGTTTGATCAGTCGTCTACTGTTGATCTCCTGGTCTGCTCTCCTGTAGGCAACTTCTTATCAGGCATCCCTCTGGTGGCTCTGCTCAGCTTCAGCATCTGGGGTTCGCCCTTCTGACTCTATCTTAGTCACCGTCTTGGGTAGTGCTAGGCTTTTTCATGGTCATTGTGCTCATGTCTGTATGACAATGTATCTCAGATTTCTGTACCAGACAAGGACCATGATGCTGACCACTTCCTCTCTGATCCATTGGCATTTTCACTCAGCCACAGTGTGCAGGCAGAGTGCACAGCCCATGACCATGGAAGAATGACTCACAGTCTGGCATTCTATGACATGCCATGCAGAGCACTTCATCACACAATGATGTGCTTAATGTGATGCAGCATCTTCCAGGTAGCAGGGGTATGTAAGTAGTAGTTTTCTTGCTAAGTAATATGAGAGATTGGGCAACTCCATCAAAAATCTGGAAAGCTTTACAGCTTGAAATGTTTTGTATAGGAGCAGAAGTTTGCAGTATTGAATGTGTGCCAGGAGTTTAAAGTTGTGTCTTTCTTGGAAGCGTTGTGTCGGGAGGGTGGGTAGTTTTTTGTTGCTCTTTGTAGTTTTATATGTAACGCACTATACCATTGAACTTTCAGGGATTGCCAGGACCACGAGGAGAGCCAGGCGTCCAGGTGAGTAAAAAATAACCCAACATGTAATGCATACAATCTGTAGATCAAATGTAGGCAAGAGCTAGTACTAGGAGACCACCTATTCCCTAGAGAGGTACATAAGTGACAAGTACCATGCACAGGGGAATATAAGGCATCACTCAATATTTCTTCAATATAGTCATCACTGTTTCGAACAATGCAAATGTAACAAACAGCTTCTCTGGTCATCTCCACTCACAACACCTTACCACGGCAAACCATTTGTAAACTCACCATTGACAACCTGCCTGATATGTGCTCTTATCTCCAGCCCACCACTTACAACTATAACATGCTCTCTCAACCATCATCATATCTCCCTCCCACGAGTCACACTCCCCTCTCCTCCTACCACTCATCATCACTAACACAGACATATTGCTCTTCTCAGAGAAAATCGCCCAAATTCTAGCTCTCTCCTAAAGAAAACCTCTTTGACGCTTATGATATCACTGTTCACAGCGCCATATGCCTGATGAAATGCTAGATATTTGTTTGCCATTCAACTACAGAATCACATTGATAACAGCAGGTTTCTACCATCCTTCCAATCGAACCTCTGCCTCAAATGTAGTACCGAAACTCTGTTCAGCAGGTGGCCTCTTCCACATCACCAAAAGGGTGTTTTAATTGATTGACCTGTGGATTGCATTTGATAACTTTGACTTCCAGGCCTTCCTGCTGACTCTCTGCACTCATGCAGGGTTCTCTCAAATGTTATTCAATTGGTTTGCACAATCCAGATCTCGCCATTTGCTGTTACCTGTGGTGGCCCCAATATCCCATACTGTCCATGACGATATTTAATCTTTTTATGGCACCACTGTGGACAATTCAGTGAACCCAGATTATCATTATCCAGCAATATGCCAAGAACACCTCACTGTATGACAAAGTATCATTTGTACAGAGCACCCACTGGCCGAAAGACTCCCTAAACTACATCCAATCATAAGTTCCTTTGGTGTATCTGAAACAAAATCCAACAAACTGGCTTTCCCGATTCATGGAGCAATATACTACAACTAAATATACAAGTGACTACCAATGCCAAAAGGCTTTTTCCCCAATAACCTCAAGCACCAAGACCCCTTTCTTTCATATATCAACATGATTTCCTTCTTCAAGGACCGTGCATTCCAAAAATGTATACTGCTTGTCGAGACTCCCCTGAACTGTCCAACACTTCCTGGCATTCTTTAGGTTCTACTCTGCAGTTCAAGTGCTCTCCGTGTTGATTGAGGTAACTGTCTGCTTAAAATGCAACCAGACACCCCCTATGCTCATCGTATTGCCACCATCCCATCCATCCATTGGCATCTCTAAACACCAGCCATAGGCAGTTTGACAATATCAGTCAAACAGTAAAAGATCTCGTCTAGCTCCCCTTATGCACTGACACTTGCCGTAACCTGCTACATTACATACAATGCACTTTACACTAGCAAGCCTGCTTGCCTGGTCAACCAGCTTGCCTCTTTTCAAATGGCTGGCAATCACCTGCAGCCAAACCAACGCATTAACTGAAATGGAGAAAGCCCCAATAGAATGAACCTGAAAGTGCATTTTTTATTCATACGCATCACAACTCTGGAACCTTCTTTCACTACATTTAAGGCTCACCTAACCACAACTATGTTCCACTTCCTTTTTTTTCCAATGCTCCATTGCTTGTTAGCTAGATTGCACTATGTAAATCACCTTCATAGGTGCGTTAGATTCAAACTGAAAGTGCTACTATTCCTCCAGCATTTCCCACTGCTCCAAGAGCCCAGGCACTGTTACTCTCACCCCATTTCCAACCCCTTTTTAACTGTATACATGACACCTTTTCCTTGTGCTGAACTGAGTGTTATTACCTGTGTCACCTTGGTATGCTTTTGCCCTTGCTCAATCAACACTGTAATTAATAAGTATGTAATGTACATACAGCACCACTTTGTCACCATCATGCTTGTGCACTGCTCAATTACTCATTGTGGCTTGGTCCGCTCTCAGCAAATAGCCAAAATGAAATAGAAATAATAAATAGAAGATATGCCTCCCCTGCCACTCACCACCAGTTCTATACAATTTAACAGTGCTATATCATCAATTTGACAGCCATTTGGAGCCTGGCCCCCAGCAGCAGAACTCATCACCTGCTTCGGCCTAACACATGTCTGCTCCACTCTGAAACTTTCAAGACTGACCTGCTCCTATTCCTTCAGTCTTACCACAGTCGGAGATAGGCTGCACCATTTACAAACCTTGGAACCGTCCTTTGTTCCTGCCTCCTTCCTTTGGATCCCCTCTCTTTGGCAATTGTAGATGGCCAAATGGTGGCATGAAGTGCTTCAGAAATCCCTTCAGTCAATAAATGTAAGGGATGGCCACACAATAGGATGAGTTTCTCACACAAATAATAGCTGCGGCAGTCCTTACAGTGGTGTATAAATGATAATTTCATCCAAAGCTGCGCATAAGGGAGATGTGCCATCATTGTTTTATATGAGGTACCCTATTTACCAATAGTGGAAAATGCCCCTACTAAGGTGATTGATGGAAGTACCTCATATAGAAATACAAAAAGGAGAGCACCCTGTAGAAGTGTACATTGGACATAGGCACCTGCTAGAGCATTTTAAGAGGGCAAACTTCCTACAGGTGCTATGGGCTCCTGGGTTTTATCCATGGCAATGAAAAACCAAGGAGCAGTTGGATTCACTGCCACTTTTTGCTTATTTTGAAACATTTCTTCTCCAGCATGGGGTCTGGCATGGATTCACATGCTCATGACTATTCCGTCGTCAGGCTGGTAATCCCCAGTAAAAGAAAAAGCAGTTTTGCTTTAGCCTGGAAACTGCATTTTACTCTATAACCAATCACTTTCCTTTGGGTCAAACTGTCCCCATCCAATGGCAGTCGTCTCCCTAAGCTCTAGCCCTGGTGGCCATCTTCAGATTTTTACCACACATTACAGTATTGGGAGTCCTCCCATATGGCTCTGCCAGCCATTTTTGATATTTCAATTATTTTTGTTAAAATTAGTCATTTCTGGCCAGCGTTGTTCCATCTTCAACCGTTACTAGTTTTTTTTGAAAGCCCAAACTTGGGTCTAGTTCGCACCTCCACGATGTCGGAGGAGAAGAGGAGTCTCTTCAAGCTGTGCGCCAAATGTGGACAACAGAACGTCTACATCAAATATCGGCACCTCAAGTGCCTATATTGCCTGCATCCGGACCATGAGGAGGAGGGATGCAAGATTTGCTGCGGTTTTCGCAACGAAGACCAGAAGGACTGCTACCGCAGGTTAGCAGCATTGCTCAAGTTGGGGAAGGCCTCTGACTCAGCCCCTGTGCACAGCTATGTCTCGTCCAGGATCGGCCGGTCTCACAAGTGTGCTCCCTCCGAAAAGAGGTTGAGATCCTTTGAGGATGCATCTGTCCAGAGGATCCAAAAGAAGGTCAAACAACATGCCACGGATCCCACTAGGGTCACCGGGGCCACAGGGCCAAGTCCTCTTCTAAGGACAAGGGTGTGAAGGAGAGGCCCAAGAGCCTGTCGACAATGCTCCGTCTTCCAAGGCCTCATCTTCATCGACAACCACTTCATCCTCCAAGATATCTATTTCGTTGATGGTAACCCTGTCGACGACCACTCTGTCGATGACCACAGCTACTGCCATCCTTTCGACAGCCCTGTCATCGACGACCATCGTTACTTTGGCAACGGGAGGGGTCATTACGACCGGGGTGTCCACAGTGAATAAGACGGCTATGCCACAAAAGTGTCTTTACCTCCACGCTCTCCGACGGATGTGCCCGAGACTTGTGAGGATGCGCCTGTGTGAGATCAGGCTCCCATCGCTGCCTCTTTCCCCAAGGATTCAAGGATTCAGGAGCTGTTGCCTCTTACCGATTTTCTCCCCATGGTGGGGAAGATGTTCCAGGCAAGTCTGCGGGGGTCTCTGAGCAGATCTTCACAGGTTTATTCCAGCTCCTATGACGATCACCTGCCCGAAGGTTACTATTCGGATCATGATGTGGGCCTAGGGCCCCTATCCCAGGCGGGATCACCGAGAGGGGAGCCAGATCTACCTTTTGGTCCACATTTCAGCCCAGAACAGGCACCTGCGATCCCAGACATGTCTTTGGACATCCTGATGACCCTCCACACCTTGGTGTTGGATATTCACCAGAGGATACCAGCTACCCCGGTTCCTGCACCAATTAGGAACCCACCGGGACCCCAGTGAGAAGTCCTCATAGGGCGAGCCCAGCAAGATCAAGGCGCCAATCAAGCTCTGGCAAGCCTAGACAGCAACATAGGCCCTCCGAGCCAAAATGCCATCCAGCGACGATACCGCCAAAACCATCTCGGAGACCGTTGACCCAGATGAGGGAGGTACCTACGCATTACCGACACAGGCACGGAGACGGCAGCGAATCCTATGAATGAGTATGACGACGATTATATGCCGGCTGATGGGCACTGATGAGCTTGCCAGGGCCTCGTCCCCATACGAGGTGACCATGCTGTCAAGGGATTCTACCCTGTTCAACTTGGTCCCGGAAGAAAAGAAGAAGGAAGGGTACCTTTTTCATCGCCGGGGGTCCTCAGGGAAGACGGTCATGTCAATCCCGCTGCTGGACGATGTTTGGGAGGAAGGGTTGGAACTTTTGAAGATGCTGAATAGCGCCCCCCCTACACTCCCAAAAGAGATAAATTGGAGAAGAAATATAGGGTACCGGACTCGGCTCCCAAGTGCCTGGGATCACTGCCTTCTACAGACTCTGTGGTGTCTGCCGCCGCCAGGAAGCACTGTGCACACCCATTATCCTCATCCATGATGTCTCCAGACCAGGAGGGGAAGAAGCTGGATGTGGCGGGGAAGCGCATCATTTACACCACAGCTTCTACCATCAAAGCTGTCAATGCTCTGGCCATCCTGTCCTGGTATGATCAGGAACATTGATACAAGCTCGGGCCAATCCTGGACTTCCCGTTAGGAGGCAAGAAGGCTCAAGCCCTAGCTCTATTCCAAGAGGGCGAGGTGGCCTCGGACCATGCCATCACGATGGCACTGGATAGTGCAGACTCTGGCTTCCGCCAGATGGACAACGGAGGAGCCCTTTGACACCAAGGTGGTGCCGTTCGTTGGGAACAATTTGTTCGGGAATTCGGTGGGCGAGATGCTCCAATCGATTAAGACCAACACGGAGACTGCACGGTTCATGGGGACGCTGAGGCAGAGGAGATCATTGTCTTTTCACACATCAAGAGGGAAATCAGGCAGATCCTCCAGGGAATACTCAGCATCATATGGCCAGCCCTCCCACTCTCCCACACAGGAGGCCTACAGAGCCCGCTCGCAAGCCTTGGCAGCCAAAGGCAATGTCGTCATCACCCACAGGCCAGGACGCAGACACCAAAGCAGCCCTGAACTGCCCATGGATCTGGGCCCCCACTTTCACACCCCACTGGGCAGCCGGTTAGCAAACTTTGTCGACAAGTGGAAGAGCATCATTACAGACAAATGGGTGGTCGACATTCTTCATCAGGGGCACACCTTGGAATTTCAACACAGGTGTACTCCCATTCCTCCTGTCGCACGTCAAGAACTGCACATGGCCCAGCTGCTGCAGAAGGTTCGGGAATGACTCCGGAGTGTACTCCAGATACTTTCTGGTACAGAAGAAGTCAGGAGGGTGGCGGCCAATCCTGGACTTAAGATGCCTCAACAAAGTGCTTGAAATCCCAGAAGTTCAGGATCATCACGATGCAGCACGTGCTTGGCCATCTGGAAAAGGGGATTTCCTGGCAACCTCGGACCTGGAGGATGCCTAGCTTCACATCCCCATTCACACAAAATATTGGAAGTTCCTATGGTTTTTGGTCCAGGGACAGCACTATCAGTTCAAAGCCCTGCCCTTCAGCCTGAAGTCAGCGCTGAGAGTGTTCAGGAAGTGTTTGGCTCCAGTAGCGACGCATCTACGCCTCAAGGGGATCCACGTCTACCCTTATCTAGATGACTGGCTGATCCACTCCTGTTCTCACATGCTGGCAACCCAGCACACTGCAGAGACCATTCGCCTTCTGACCGATCTCGGATTCTCCATCAACTATCCAAAGTCCTGCGTGGAGCCATCACAGATCGCTTTGTTCCTGGGTTCCTGCCCCAACACGGTTGCATGTTTGGCCTTGGAGCAGAGGGTGATGGCTATCCTGGGGAAAGTGCAGTGCCTGTTGTTGGCGCAGAATGCAACAATGCGAGCCGTCAAGTCGTTGTTGGGCATGATGTCCTCCTACATTCACCTCGTCCCGTTGTGCAGACTTCAGATGAGACCTCTTCAGGAGTTTCTGGATGCACAGTGACTGTAAATCACAGGCACTTGGACGCACAAGGTAATTCTTAACCAGGAGTTTCAACAAGCTCCACAATGGTGGGGTTCACGCTGACCTGTCACGAAAGGGGCTCCTTTCCAAATACCTCCATTTGAGGCCACGGTCACCACAGATACCTCCCTGGAAGGACAGGGGCCCACACCAGACAGTCCCACATCAGGGGCCTCTGGCTTCCGGAAGAAAAGGACCTCCACATCAACGTCCTGGAGTTCTGGGCACTCTTCTGGGCCCTCAAGTCATTCCTACCTGAGCAGAAGGTGGTGCGCATCTTCAAGGACAACACCAGTACCATGTTCTACATCTGGAAACAGGGCGGGGCATGCTCTCTGGTGCTTTCCCGGGAGGCCCAGGCCCTGTGGCACTGGGCCATTCTTCAGGGCATGTTCCTCATACCCTTTCACCTGGCAGCCATCTAGAACACCATTGCAGACTCGCTCAGCAGGGAGCTGCGGTCCTGCCACGAATGGGAACTTCAGCAAGTGCAAGTATCTTGTCTCCTCAGCAAGTGGGGTCGGCCTCAGATCGACCTCTTGACAGCGGTGGCCAACTCCAAGTGCCAGAGGCTCGCCAGCGGGTTCCCTCGAACGAGGAGCCTGGGCATACCTTCTCGCTCCCATGGGAGGGACTCTCTCTGTACGCCTTCCCTCCAATTACGCTCCTGCTACGTGTGATCAACACACTTTCAGGATGATACTCATCGCTCCGGCGTGACCCCGGCAGATCTGGCACCCAGACCTGCTCCGTCTGTCGGTGTCCCTGTCCATCCGGCCACCTCCACTTCCCGACCTTCTCGCCAGAGAGGACGGAACAATACTGCACCACGACCCAGTGTCACTATGCCTCACAGCCTGACTCCTGCAGCCCTAGAGTTTGGATGCTACGCTCTCCTACTGGATTTCAAGAAGATTCTGGCCAAGACTAGGGCACCCTGTACGCTGCCATGCTACGGTCACAAGTGGAAGCACTTCACAGCATGGCGCAGGACCCAGAAGATTACGTCTCTGCACATCATAGCGCTGCAGCTCCTTCTGTACCTGCTTTCACAGGCCAAGGCTGCTATTGCCAGGTAAACCCCGGACACCAGACAAGCCCTCCGTGTGGTCACACATGCTCGTCAAGGAGTTCCTCGAGGACCTCTTCAGGATATTTACACTGGTGAAGGCTTTGGCTCCGGCATGGAAGCTCAGCGTTGTGCTGACTAAGTTTATAGGGCCTCCTTTTGAACCTTTGCATCTGGCTCCACTGAAGTTCCTCTCATGGAAGACTGCTTTCCTAGTGGCCCTCACCTTGGCCATGAGGGTCAGGGAGATTCAGGCACTCTCATGCAAGCAACCATATTTTATTTTATTTATTGGACATTTGTATGGCACCTATACACAGGTGTTTCGAGTCGCCACAAGACAAGATGTGGGGGGGAGGGTCAAGGAGACATGGGAATCAAAAAGTAGAACAACACAAAACGGTTATATTTGCCATGTGACAATCCTACCATGCAAGTGCATGACAAGATGGTAAGTGCAAGGGGAGGGGATGGAGGGAGAAGTGCAGGAGTAGGGGAAACCCTAAGGGTGGGGGCGGGCAAGTGCTTGACTGGCTGATGTGGTAAGTACCAGGGGACAGGGGGGAAGGGAGGAAGAGTGCGGTGGACAGGTATGACCAAGTTGGGCTAATCCGGAAAAGGGGGACCGATGGCAAGTGCTGAGAAAGGATGTTGGGGGGACTGGTAGGCGGTGGTCCAGCCCTGTATGGCTCTAAAGGGACCAGGCCTCAGTCACAGCGGCAGAAGGAGAGTTAGTAAGGGAGGGAGTGAGGGTAGGAAGAGGAGAACAGGAAAGTCTTGAGAAGTTCCCGGAACTTAAGAAGATCCGGTTCCAGTCTGAGGATAGGGCAATAGTTAGCCGGGCAAGAAGGGTCAGCAGACGGAGAGGGTACACAAGAGAATGCTTAAGGGGTTGAGGGAAGGAGCCAGTGGCACGTGAGTGGTTGCACAAGTCAGCCAAGGCTGGAGTGAGAGAGGTGATGTTGTCCTTGATGGTTCTGGAGGAGCAGGGGAACACTTGTTTAGAGGAGACTTTCATAGAGCGGACAACTCTAGAGATCTCATCAGGTGCAATGGGAGAGAAAGAAGAGAGTATGGGGGGGTGGGGGAACAAGGGAGGCAAGAGAGGGGGTGGGCTGGGGAGTGGAGCAGAAGACAGGACAGGATGCCCAGAGTTGTGGAGGAAAAGTGGGTGGTCAGTGAGGAGCAGAGGGCCTGGGAGGGAGGAGGAGAGGAGCAGACTGCTGTAGGATTGGCAAGTTCCTTGCAGATTTTAAAGAGTTCAGCTGTGTTATTGGTGGCTCCAGAGATGCAGCTTGGACACAAGCCCTCTTCTTGGAGCAGATGGAGAGATGGTATTGCCTTTGGAGTAGGCACTAGGACAGTTTATCAGTTTGTCTTTCCATGCTATGAGGGTGGTGCTACGGACCCACCCCACCGTTATGCCGAAGGTTCCTTCTGAAATCCATCTCAACAAGCCTTTGGTTCTGCCAGTCTTCTTCCCGAATCCCTCATCACCCTCTGAGAGGGCGTAACATTCGCTGGATGTTGCTTGTTCCTTGAAGTTTATAAGTTTATGTGGCACACACATGGATTTTTGGAAGACATTGCAACCCTTTGTCAACTTTGGACCTGTGTATCATGGGAAGGCCCTGTCTGAGGCTTCCAAATGCAGGTGGCACTCCGGCTTCATTATGCACTGTCATCGTCTGGCCAACAGACCTCTACCAGGCTGGCCAAGAGCCCATTCCACCAGAGCCATTGCAGCGACAACAGCATTTCTCTCTGGTATGCCCGTGCTCGACATCTTTAGGGCTGCTACGTGGAGGTCGTTGCACACCTTCACAAGATTTTACTGCGTCGACAGGGATTCCAGGGAAGAATCCCAGATCAGCTAAGTGGTGCTGCGCAACCTATTTGCCTGAGGACAGTCTGTTCCAAGGGTAAGTGTATTGCTTCTGTTGAGCATTGCCACCTCCCATGGTTGTGTATATGTACTGCTGTGTAATGGTATCCATGAGCATGTGAATACATGCCAGACCCCCCTGCTGGAGAAGGAACACGTTCTGTCCTCCAGCATGGGTCTGGCATGGATTCACATGCAAACCCTCCCTCCTTCCCCTCTGTGGCTCTTCTTGGTTGTTACTGCCACTTCACATGCTCTGTAAAATCTGAAGATGGTCCCCAGGGGTCGAGCTTATGGAGACGACTGTCATTGGATGGGGGCAGTATGACCCAAAGGACAGTGATTGGTTATAGAGTAAAATCCAGTTTCTATGCTAAAGTAAAACAGTTTTTTCTTTTACCGAGGATTCCCAGCCTGATGACGGGGAATATTGATGAGCATGTGAATCCATGCAAGACCCATGCTGGAGAACCAGAGTTACAGGTAAGTAACTTGTTCATTTAAAAAAAAAAAAAAAAAATGAATTAACTTTTCAAATAGTACAAGCTGAGAAAAGGCCAAAACCTCAATGCAATCCCCACACACAACATTTACCATCGGCCAATTTGCAGAATACACACAATTTACCCACTACAACCCCCTCCCCCGGTATAGACAGTCACCTTCATCCCACCTGAGTAAATCCAGCAGCAACCGCAATGTGTTCATGCCTGGCCTGTACGTGAACCTTCTGTCCATTTGTCCCCCACCTCTTGGTTTCCCTTAACCTCTGCACATTCTAAAATCAGAGCACTACAAACCCCTCCACACCCAGCCACTCCTCCCCCAATTGTGTCCTTCTTCCAGAGATCACAGCCACGACATGTACCGATCGCGAAAGTCACCCCATTCTATCTCAATGTCCGCACCCCTGCCATGAATGGCCGCCATAATTCTTTCCATCAGATAAATATTCTTTGCAGTATTTATTCACTCCTTTTTGCCCGGGAGCAATACTCTCTTCCAGTGCATTGCTAAACATGCCCCTCCCGCCAATAACAAACAGCGAGCCAGGTGTGGAAGGCTACTGTACCCCCCCCACTACTCTCCAAACCAAACAACACTAATAATGGTTCTCTCACCAAGGGGACCCCATCCAGCTCCTTAATCCATCCAAGCACTTCATCCCAGACGACCTGCATCCTCTCACAGCCCCACCACATGTGCCAACAATCAGCTCACGCTCCACACTCATGCCAGCAAAGCGGGCTCACCCGTGTGAACATTTTGGAAAGTCGCACCACATCGTACTGCCACTGGTGCAAACGGTTTATCGCATGAAGCTTATATTGTCATGCAATCGAAACCTTATGCACTCTACAACACATTTTATACCATAATGGTGCATCCAACGCCAGACCCAAATCCCTTTGCCATTGATTTCGAAGCCTCTCTGTGTTCCCCTTCCCTGCCTCCACCAACATTTCATACATAGAGGAGATCAGCCTCTTCATCTCCGTTTGGGTGTCCAGGATTTTCTCCATCAGGGTGAGATCCCTCTGTTTCTGCTCCTTCCAGACCTCCGACATAAGCACTCCCTAACCGACAATCTCCCCCTCCCCAAGGCCTCCTCCAACTCCACCATTGAGATAAACTGACCCTGCTTCCACAACTGTTCCATCTTCGTTAAGCCCGCCTCGAGCCAACTGTGAAAACTTTCTGCGTCTGGAATATGATCCCTCACATCAGTACCCACAGATGACTCAATGGGGAGGGCCAGGTAGTTATCCCCCTCATCTCTGGGCCCTCCTGCCATATGTTCCAAATCACTCCTAGGCTAGGGTGCTCTCCAATCTTTCTCGGGATCTGATCACTCAGCACCCATAACCATTCCCCTACTGTCGCTGGTCGGAGGTAAAAATGATCCAGCCCCACCCATTGACGATCCCAATGCTCCCTCAAATGTGGAATCAGGATCCGGAGTTGAGCGGCCCTGTAATACAGGTGCACATTTGGGAAGCCCACCCCACCTCTTTCAGGAGCACCAACACCTCATATGCCAGCCTAGCCTTCTTTCTCTGCCACAAGAACTTCAGAAGGCGCCCCTTCACCTCCCGAAACGTACAATCGGGGATCAAATTTGGGATCATCTGGAATAAATAGAGAATCCTGGGAAGGAAATTCATTTTGATTGCGTTCGGCCATGCTAGCCATGATATAGTTAACTTGCCCCATCTCTCCCTATCCTCAAACAACCGCAATAGTAAGGGTGGGGGAAGTTTGCATCATAGAGCCCCTGCATGTCCCCCGTAACATTTATTCCTAGATAATATAACTTATCTTTACTGATCTTCATCCCCAGGTGAGCCAACCTCTGCAAGTCTCTGTCCCCTGTCTGGTCCAATGGGAATAGAATGGACTTCCGCTTATTAATTTTAAACCCCGAGAAGACTTTGTATTATTCTATCAATTCCACCACAGCCAGGACTGAGGTTGCGGGCTTACGAAGGTGTAGAAATATATCATGCGCATACAATCCCAATTTATATTCCACTCCATACACCACTACCCCTTCCACTCAAGGGGTAATCTAACAGACTCTGGGCCAAAGGTTCCAATGAAAGAGCAAACAGGATTGGCGAAAGGGGAATATAATGCCATAATTCCTTTCAAAAATGTATCCCCCATGCCACAACTAAGGAAGACTGTCTTCAGGAAGTTCACAATCCACTCTGTCGAAGGCCTTCTCTGCATCAACTGACAAGAGCATGGGGTTACCTTCCTTTCCATGGGCCATTCGATCAAGTGGATTTTTTTGCATCCTATCTGCACCTTGCTGCCCTCTTATGAAGCCCACCTGGTTCAAATGGACCAATTGTGGCATATGAACCTCCAGCCTTGAAGCAAGGACTCGGGTAAATATCTTTGCATCCACATTGATGAGTGAAAACGGGCGATACAACCCATACTCCTGGGGGTCCCTGCCCTCTTTAGGTATTACTGAGATAGGAGCCAGCACAAACGAGTCCGGTGCCCGGCCGGTTTCCAAAATGTTGTTAATCAATTTAACCATGTACGGGTACATCCACAAAGGATCTCAGAGTATATCTGTCCTCCCATGGTGCCTTTCTCAACTCTAGACGTCGGATTGCACTGAAAACCTCCTCCCCAGTGATAGGCTCCTTTGGGGTCAATGTCGGTAACAAAACCACCATCAGATGCAGAGGGCCTGAATACCCTCTGCATCTGGCTGTCCCCCTCCCTCATATAGCCCCTTGTAGAAGGAGGCACAACTCTCCAGAATCCCCACTGACCTCATTTCCAAGCCACCATCCGATCCCAATACTTCCGTTATCCACTGGTCAGCACACTGTCCACGTAGACGTGCTGCCAATAGGGCATCTGCCTTATCCCCCTTTTCGTAATATTTCTGCTTCACAAACTGAAGTTTCCGAACTATCTTACATTCCTCCACCAATCTCAGTTCCTTCCTCTTACCCCTCACTTCCTCTTTCCATTCTCCCCCACCCCCCACCCCCAATGCTTGTATCTGTCTTTCCAGGGCCCCAATCTCAATACGAATTCTATTTTGCACCAAAGTCCTCTCCCTCTTTCTCCGAGCTCCCTCTCTGATCAATAAACCGCTCCAAGTTGCCTTTGCCGCATCCCACACCGTCCCCTGTTCCACTTCCCCCATATCATTCAGAAAAAAAAATATCTTGAGTTGCCCACTCAAGTTCCTGCCTGAACACTAGATCCTCCCATAGAGATTCATTACATCTCCATAACAAGCTACTAGGCCTCAAACCCAACCATGACAAATCCAGGGAAACCATGTCCTCGTCTGAGCAACTCATCAGGTGAATCTCTGATACCCAGGGCGTCCTCCCATAGCTCTCTCAAGATACAAAGGTAGTCAGTACGAGTATAAGTCCCATTCGCCAGGCAGTAGAAAGGTGTAACCCTCTCCTGGGGGTGGAAGGAGTGCCACACATCCCGTAAGCCATTCAAATCCAGACATGTCTGCAAACACTCCCCACCCACCGTAGGAGCCGCTGCTCCCGATGCCCTGGTTGGGGGCATACATTGATGCAAAGGTAAATCTTACTCCCTTAATAAGGCTGAAACCAACAATGCCCTCCCATCCCCACTCTTACACACCCTCACCTCCTCCATCTGCAAATGCCTATGTAGCAAAAAGCCAACCCCCCCTTTTCTGGCGTCCCCCAAACCCCAGTACACTTGTCCAAGAAGACCACAGGGAACCGTCCTTTCCTCTCCTCAGGTAAACCTTGTCTCTTGGAGGAAGAGGACATCTATCCACACCCTTTGAAACTCTCTAGCCACCAGGGATCTCTTCATCGGTGAGTTGAGCCCCTTCACATTTAACAAACAGATCTGCAAGCACACCCCCCCACCCTAGGTCCACCATTGCCATATTACAGCTATCTCCACAACACACTCCAAGTAGCCACCACTGGAGTCATACCAAGTTTCACCCACATGTCATCTACACCAGGCCCCTGTAAATGCCTGCTTCCGAACCCCACCCATTCCGCCACTCCCTCCCCACCCCCCTGTAGTTCCCGGTCCTTCCCAGTTGCCATCACTGGTTGAGGGCCGGACCACCAATAGGACCCGATCCACCGGGTCTCCTCCGCATTCTCCTCTGATGCAAGAGCCCCCTTCCCAATTCCCTCAACACCATCCCTCTCCGGGCGCCATATGAAAATCTGCACCCCTATTGAGACAAAAAACACAATACGTAAACCAAAATCCATGATCCGACTCCACAGGGGAAAAAGGACCCTCAGGTTCCCCCAGTTGGTGAAGTATTCAGCTTCCTAAATTCCCTCAAACCGGGCACCCGGTGCCTGTTGGGTCCCTTTATAAGCCACTGTCTTTCTTCGGGCCCCTTTGCTCCTTCCTCGGGTGCTGACTCCCCTTCTCCCGTCAATTCTCCCGTGACCCTACGGATGTCATCCTCCATGACTAGTTTATAGCTGTATCCATCTGCCTCAAAGGAACTGGAGAAGGGTAAGCCCCATCTATATACCACCCCCTTCCCATTCAACCATTTCGTAAGGGGGGCACATAAACGTTGCTTTGCAAACGTGACTGAGGACAAGTCTTGAAAGACCATTATTTTCGCACTACCCTGCATCACTGGCCCTACTACCCTCTCCTTTTCCAGGATCTTCAGCTTGTCCGTCCGGGTAGTTATGAAAACAAGCGACTACAGATCTCAGGCCTCTACCTGCCCCACCTGCTCTGTGCACCCTATCAATTTTGGGCTCATCAATGGTGTCATCTCCAAACAAAGGTTTGGTCACCTCGTGTATGACCCTCCGCATGTCCCTTTCTGTTTCACCATCCTTCAGTGGCACACCAAAAAATCTCAGATTCCTCCTTTCTCAAGTCTCAAAATCGTCCATCTTGAGGGTAATTTCCCCTTCCTTTCTCTCCTGCTCCTCCATTCGCATATCCATCTGAGTTTCCAATGTTTCCAGGGACGACTGATTATTTTCCACTGCTTGTAATCTCTCATCCATTTTGTCAATCCTGATATTGATTTAGTCCAATTTACTCCAATTGCTGTCATCCCCCGTATCTCCTCCAATACTTAGGCAATGCCCCTTTTCGTGGACAACGGGTCTTCACTCCCCTCCTGCATGTTCCGGACTGAGGTCCCACTCTCAGATTCCTTTCTTTGTTGATATTCAAAACGCTGCAACTTTGTTTTGCAGTCCATATGAGGTGGAGAGGTCCATATCCAGGCCTAACCTGTACACCCCTCGCTTGTGGTAACTCACCCCACTTCAGCAGAGGGCCCGTGTGTACTCCCACAACACCTTCCCTGCACCTCTCTGGGGATGTTGTCTTGAGTATGCCGTAACTTGTGGGTCACTTCTCGGTTCGATGTCTCCCACTGCATTGTCACACTGCACAGTCCCCTAGGGCCCCAATCTCCTGTCGATCACCACCTAGTCCCCCAATCCACCTCCACCTTGCCGTTTCTCTATGTGAGGTCGGGTCCACTGGTCTTCTCCTTCTGCACCATCAGCACGGTTGCCCTCCCCCTGCACAGTGTGCCCCAACACAGTCCATGTGCGATGAGGATCAGCAGTCACTACTACTCCATGAGAGCATCCCGTGCGAGAAACTAGAACCATCCACAGCCGGGCCTCCCCTCCGATTCTCTGACCCTTCTTGAAGTGTTCGCCCGGTAAGGCGGGCACACGCCGCTAGCCGAAACCAGGGGGCCCACACCTCACCTCACATCCCCCGGGTCAGGATCTCACTCCTCCAGCAGGGCCTAACAACACACGATGCCGCAGTTCGCCAGCGAGGGCCCCCTGCACCAGTTCCACCCAGGGGGTGCTGCACCATCCGACCTCCAACTGTCCCACAGTGCTGGTGGCCAATCCACTCCGTGACGTGCTTTCTCACCTGGGGCCACCGGCGCCGACCCACCTGCACCTCCGATCACTCTGCCGCTGCACTGCCCAGCCCAGGCACAGTTGACCCAGGGTCAGTATCACCCAGGTACAGCCTGTTGCTTCAGACTACCTTTTCACGTTCCAGTCTCAAATCAGGTTGGGGGGCTGCCTACTAGCCGCATCCAGGATTGAGCCTCAATTGATGAGAACCTAGAACACCTGAGCTCCAATGCTCCTGGATATCATCGTGGCCCGGGCCTCAGATCACAGGCCCAAATCCACTCCTGAGGCACGTTTGCTCGTCGCAGCTACGGAGTGCAGCATCTGGAAAAACACTTTTGATTTCCTGTTTAGGCTTCTCCTCCACTTATCCCGGCACGCTGTGGGGCAATCCGCCTGTGCTTTTTTACACCAATGCTCCCCAGGCACTGCGACACGGGACAGCCCTGAAGTCACCTGCTCGGGGGTTCCAAAGTAGGGGCTCTATCCACTTTGTGACCCGATGATCCAGGAGCTGAACGCCTAGGCACCTACCATACGCGTGCCCCTTGGTGGCCTCCAACTTGTTCCAGAACATACTGAGGCTCAATCTGTCTTCTCACAGATTTGGGGTTGGTATTTTCCAACCTCTGACATCTCCGGCTTCCCTAGTTCGTCATTCTTTTGTCAGCGAGTGGGCAAGATCCCAGAAAGATGACCCGACTCTCTTTTTTAGTTATTTTAATTCTCTGTATATTTCATGTTGCCCCTTGTTCTGGGATAGGGTTGCTTTCTCTCACCTGTTGCCTCCTTTGGTTTTCACTCAAAAATAATCTGAAGCTACATTCAGGTCCTCCTGCCAGTGGCTAAGTCCTTGCCACTCAGTCCTGATGTCTTTTACTTTCCTCACTAACATCACATGATATAAGGTCAAGCCACCCCTCCAGTACAATGTATGTGAACCAATGTTTTAGGGACAATGGGGCACCCTGGTGCAAAAATGCTGATGGACCTTAGGCAGCTGCCTAGAATGTCCTTATTGTAGTACTGGTCCTGTCTGGACATCAGCACCATTTAAAAACTGGTACTGTGTACCCTGAATGGATCGAAACAGCACAGGGTAGTAATGGCTGAGCTTGGAGGGAAATGAAAGGGAGAAAAGAAGGCAGCTTGGCTGGCGTGGCATGTAGGAGAATAAGCCATGCAGCTAGAGTCATTGCCAAGGGCAGCAGGAATCAGAGGGAGCTCTATACTGGCAGAGTTGGGCACCAAGCAGTCGAGATTTTACAAGTGTATCTGATTGACACCCCTACCCTTGCAGTGGTATATCAGGAAGTTCCAACAGACTATAAGTAAAAATAACCCATATATAATACTAAGGAAACTTTAGTCATCTTTTGTAACTCTGGGACTCGTAGTACATTCCTTATCACCATGCTCCATCGCCAGTCTAGGTGCTGCCCCCAGTGGCCTCTCTGGCCATTTCAATTTTAGGTGTATGGCAGGTCACTCATGTAGGTTTCTTTAAGGTTTGGAGACATAGGAGGTATATGATGGATGCAGCCCTATAGATAAAGGTGTATCAGACACTTTTACTTTGTAAAAATAGGCAAATGCTCCCCAAAAATAAATGTAGGGAGTAAAAAGACTCCCAACAAAAAATAGGAAACAGACACATAGGTCTGTGTGCCCCAAGTGCATGAATAAATAAGTGCAAAGAAATAATGAGTCATTAAACATTTCTGTTTTCTAGTTAAAACAAATGTTTACTCGCTTATAAAATACTCTCATTAGGAATACGACTTACATTTGTACTCCATAAAAATCATTTTACTCCCAATTTAAGAAAATAGGGAGTAAAATACTTCCACTTCCACATCTTTTCTGGAGCACTGGGTGGATGTGTTTTTAAGGTTTGGAATTACAAAGAGGAACAATCTATAAGCATCTGTGAGTGATGGAATGGGTGTACTATATATCTGCTTCTATATAGTATGATGGTGGACTAGCTCTGTAAAGCTTTTAATGGATCTGAAGCCCTAGCGGTTAAATGGATTGTAATGAATGAAAGGGGCTGGTTCAGGAGGTCTCTGTGAGGGATCAGAAACAAGAATTGTAAGGCATGAAAATCTAGCCCTGTAGTGGAGCTAGAGAAGGGTTAGCCAAAGTGGTTTGCAATGGAGGAAAGGGCTAATCTCATATGCGTTTGCAAGAACGGGAACAAGATAACTCTAAAGGTGTGTTACAGATGGGTGGGGGTAATTCTTTAGGGGATGGTAATGAGTGACAGTGGCTAGCTCTGTAGGGGCTTGCTGTGGATGAGTGGACATGGCTTGATAGGGGTTTGTGATGGAGAAAAAGGGGCAATTTGAGTTTGAATCAGATGAAAGGAGCATGCTCTGTTTAACTTGATAAGGCACAAGTGCAGGCCAGCTCCATAAAGACTTGTTATGAATGATGGGGAAATAGCTCGATCGAGGCTTGGAATGGGTGAGAAGAGAGTTGTATAGATGTTTGGAAAGGCAAAAGGCTTGCTTTTAGAAGGGTTTGAAACGGAACAATAGTTAGTACTATCTGGAATTTAAGAAATAAGATGAGGTACTTATCTCTCAAGAGGTCTGGGCCATGGGATGGAGAGGCCAAACCACAGAGAGTTTCACGTTCACATGCCTCAGTTGTATTCTTTGCAGCAAATCTGGATTACTAAAAAATGAAAGAGCTGTGGGTTCCTGAGACTTCTGAATCTGTTAGCTGGCACCGATCAGAAAGCTAGATTCCCTCCCAGCTGTATAGTTGGTATAGTTTAGTGAACATAAAACTACTATGTATCAAACCAGACAATCTGTATTATACCATAAAAGACAATGAGTAGTGGGAACGTAGATAAGCTGACATCAAAATGTTATGTGGTGTAGAATTCTTTTGGGAAGAAAAACGTCTTTGGATCCCACCTGCTACCCTTGCAGGCAGTGAGTTGCAAGACACAATAGAAGCACAACGATATGTGGTGGGACATGTTTCCTTACTTGTTTATATAGCTAGGCCCAATCTTCCTTTGATTGCAGAGAGAAGACATCACCTGCCTTCTTATGATATCTTACTAGGTGAAGCATCAAATCTTTCTCCTTACATCCTACATTCCAGGAGCCGTGTAGCCAGTGGTCGAAGTGTATAAAAAGAAGTAGTGGAACTATGTTCCCTGCTGGTCTGCCCCGCTCCGACCAAATCCCATCCCTACGCCCCCTCCCAACACAATCCAAACCCCCAAATAAACACACCCGCTATTTATGGGAATGTGCAGTACAGTGCACTGAAGTGCAAGCTTCAACTTCTTCCTACACTTTTATTTGAAAACTAAACCATTCCAGGGGGAAAATGGCCGCCTAGAGCCAGAGCTCCGTCCCGGCGAACATCCCAACAGCAAAATCCTGACCCGGAGCACCCCGCAGAATAAATATAAAGAAGCGGAGGACACAGCTAAAGATCTCGCCGTCAACCGGAGAAATCCTGATGAGAAAAGTCACTCTGGCAAGGAAATACAGCAGAGTGAAGTGCAAGCGGCGAAGAGAGGTTGCTCGGGCCGCCTCTCAGAACCACGCGAAACCAGGAAACAGCCACAGACACTCCTGCAAGTAGACCATAGAGACTTAACGGCCTACAGCAACCCAGCGAACGAGGAGGCAGTTGACCCGGCAAGGCGTTCCAACGCTACACTCCTGGTACGAGGGGAACGTGAAGGTTTGCAGCAGTCGTAAGAGAAGGAGCAGGAGAAAGAAATCCTTACACCGGAATCCGGATAGCACCTGATCGGCCCGGACCACGGCCGGCGCACAGATGCATCGGAGGGTACTCTGGGCTGTGTCGGCGTTGCAGACTCCGGAGGCCTGAAGTCCTGTGGTGGGGGAGTGGCGTAACCGCAGCAAGGTAAGGGCGCCAGGCGACCACGAAACATCAAGGTGGCCTCCTGCCTCTGCCTGGAGCCCAGCGGTGCGGAACAGCCGCGTGGGCCCTGGGGTGTCCCCCTCGTCCCCCCTCGGGAGTTGGCAGCGGTGAATTTGAAACTAAGTGGGATGACTGCAGGTTCGGCCAGTGAACGGCACACATAAGGAAGGAGCGATACACCGTTCCAATTATACACTAAGGCGGCCCACAATCTGTGACAAAACCCTGGCTGACAGACACGGGCTCAGCGAACATAATTTGCTAAAATATGTGGGAGAACACAACCCACTCACACGCGAATGCAACGCAGCACCTGAATAGAGTTAAAGGAAGTGGAATTACTCAAATGAACAATCACTCTGAGCAGCACAAATCCATATTGAGCTAGAATCCAAAACACAGCGCTTGACGAAAACTGTGGTTTATACTACTACACACCACAACAGCTGAAAGACCACGACCCTGACAAAGCAGACCACGCGAACCCGAGCGAAGCACAATCGAGTTCTGTGCGGATTTGGAAGATAACGCAACATAGGGTTGCAAATACAACAGCCGGATAACAGATGATTAGAGCAGGCCAGTGGCAGTAATACGGATGAACCCAAACACTCCGCAGTAGCAAATTGTAATCTATCAATCACTGGTCTGAGACGTTGCCTGGGGAGAGGCTGCAGCGTGGGAATATACATTAGAGATTCAGACCCTATACATATGCATAACACAACCGGAAGCACGCCCTGAAGCTACTGGAGACCCCGGATCGGCACACTTGAAAGGAGCACACACAGATAATACAAAAGCCTGAAAAAACATCAAAGGGAACAGGTACCCGGAAGAAGGGGCCAATGGACTCATTCACTAATAGCCAAATGTCGGAATCTGGACCGGGGACACCGGCTGCCTCCAACTCCCAAAATGATGCCGAAAGTGAGGACAGAGTTGACAGGCTAACCACCATTGTCCAAAATGGGTTCCTTGCGATAAGTGAGAAGTTAGATGATATCGTATCAACTATTGGATCCTTAAAGTCAAGAGTAGATAAAGAAAGCTCCAGAATTACAGACACAGAAGGCAGAATTAGCACCAACGAAGACACCATCGCTACTCACAGCCGAGACATAATACAACTGAAGAGCGAATTTGTCAAAATACAAACTAAATGTGAAGATCTTGAATCTCGCTCATGACAGAACAACGTCAGGATTGTTGGTGTATCGGAAACATTCGGTAAGGGGGCAATGGAACAACAAGTTGAAACTCTCCTGCGAACCCTCTTTGGGCCCGAAACTTTCTCTGAACATTTCCTAGTGGAGAGGGCACACCGCACGCTGGCCCCTGTGCCGAAAACTGGAGCACCACCACGTACGATCATAGCACGCCTACTCAACTACAGAGATAGAGACACTATACTTAAGAAGGCCCGAGAGCAAGGCACGATACATTACGAAGAAAACCGCATCCACATATATCCGGACTTTTCGGCGGGAGTCCAGGCCAGCCGGCGGTCCTATGAACCAGTGAAAAGACTACTGAGAACATGACAAGTCCAATATGCATTAATATTCACTGCTAAAATGCGAATCCAGCACAGGGGAAGAGCACACTTTTTCGAAAATCTGACGGATGCGATGTCATTTATAGAAGCCCACATACCGCCACCCCCGGCAAGTCGTGGCCCGGATCAAAATGGTAGCTCTCCCCTTGGAGCGGACTGATACTACTCAAATATTTGATGAATAGAAATAAGCACCAGCTACAAAGAAAAAATGGAAAAGAAAAGGAAATATACAGGGTGCACCGTAAATGAATAAAGATGCCGGACTGAGTGCCTGGAACTGATGGCCATGCAGCGACCACATGGCAACCCCAGGAGATCTCCAAAAGTTTGTATGGTTCAATCATCAAGTTGGGGAGGATGATGGGGGCGGCGGACGGGAGGAACGGGGGAAGGAAGGACTACATATTGAACTGTTTAGAAGTTATTCAGGTTGTTTTGACAATGGTCTAGCAGAGAATTGCACTGTGCATGCTAAGTGGTATTTACACAAAAAAACAATAATGAGCAGATACAATGACGGGAAATGTTAACGATGATAATGGGATGAAAATCAAACTCCTTTCTTGGAATGTTAGAGGTCTGAACAATCCCTCAAAAAACAGAAAAGTCAGAGCATACATTAATAGACACTCTCCCCGTGTAGTTATGCTTCAAGAAAACCATACACAGGGCCCCAGTAACGCAAACATACTCCCCTCTTGGGGTAAACAGAGATACCACACAGAATACTCCACTCAGGCACGAGGTGTAATAGAAATCATACATCCATCGTTGGGATTTTAGACCAAGGGTCATAAAATCGACCCCCAGGGAAGATACGTAATGGTTTGGGGAGAGATGGCACACAGGTCAATTGTATTAGTCAACACATATGGCCCAAATATTGATGATCCAGATTTCTACTTAAGCATACTGGAATTGCTGGCAACAATTGATATCTCCAACATAGTATGGGGTGGAGATTTCAACCTGGTACTAGATCTAGATAGGGACAGATCCTCTAAGGTCAGATGAACGCAGTCCAGGGCATCCACCATATTGGACCAGATTTTGCCACAATTGACACTGAAGGATGCATGGAGGGCTCTACATCCATGCACCAGGGAATACACATATTATTCGAGTGTACATGACTCGGAATAACAAATCGACTACTGGCTGCTGTCCGAAGACATGCTAAGTACGCTCGAGAAATGTGAGATACACCCCCGAACATTGTCCGATCACTCCCCGGTATCCCTGGAACTGACGCTTAGAAACACCCCAAAACCACAGAAGAGATGGAGAATGCCCGCTAATATACTCCAAGGTCCCAATGTGACAGAATCATTAAATATAGAAATGGAAGAATTCTTTACTAACAATGTGGGGACAGTAGACAGATACTCTACACTATGGGAGACTTTTAAGGTCTGGGTAAGAGGGGCACTGATCTCCAAAACTACAGGACTGCTGAAATTAGTGAGGCGTGAACTAACAGAAACGGAGACTCGACTCCGACAGCTGGAAAATTCCTATAGTGAAACCCGAAACACTGACACACTAGCAAAAATAAATCATTCCCTAAGAGAATTTGACAAGTTGGCTACAAGGGAAGTACAATACATGGCAGCACCAACCAGGGCACCCAAATATGGGGAAGGGAACAAGGCAGGAAGGGCCCTTGCCAATATCGTCCATAACGAGCATCCAAGGCATGAATGGAGGTGTGGTGACTGGGATTAAGACCATAAATCAGGAATTCCTGCAGTTTTATCAGAAATTGTATTCAAATAATGATACCAAAACGACACCAGAAATACAGGCATACCTGGATGACCTGGAATTCCCGACCCTCCCACCAGAAGCTAAGATGGCCCTCGAGAACCCAATCACTGAGGAAGAAATCACGGAAGCTATAAAAGCACTAAAATCTGGAAAGGCCCCGGGATCCGACGGGTTGGGGGTGGAACTATACAAAGAATTTGGTAAGGAACTGGCCCCAGTCATGCTAAAGGTATGGGAAGAGGCAGTGGAAGTAAATGAGCTCCCCGAATCCATGCGAGAAGCAATAATAACAGTGCTGCTGAAACCCAGCCACCCACCACAAGACATGTCATCATATAGGCCACTTTCACTCATAAACGTTGACGCTAAGGTTTTTGCCAAGGTCCTAGCCAATAGGCTGTTACCGAACATGCCGTCCCTGGTCCCTCCGGACCAGAACGGCTTCATACCTACACGATCCACTGCATTAAATTTGCATAGGCTGTTTGCAATAATGGAGCAGGTGGACCCTGAGGCAAGGGCTGTGGCAATATCCCTGGACGTTGAGAAAGCTTTCGACTCAGTGTCGTGGGTATATCTCTTTGAAGTGCTGGGCAGATTTGGACTGGGCCCCAATTTTATCAGACATTTTAAACTACTGTATAGCAAAACAGGGGGCTAGAGTTCTCACAAACAATGTGATATCAGACCTATTCAAACTGGGCAGGGGTACTAGATAGGGCTGCCCATTCTCACCAATATTATTCACCTTAACCATCGAACCCATGGCCATAATGGTCAGACTCAAACATGGGAACAGAGGAATAAGAATGTCCGGCCCACCCCAGTCGATCTCGCTATATGCAGATGACACCCTACTCTATATCCGAGACCCAGACACCAACTTGGTACCCATAATGCAAGACATATACAAATTCGCTGACTACTCAGGGTATAAAATAAATAACGGGAAATCGGAAATACTACCACTTACGCCTCACACCACACGCCCATTGGTAACCGAAAGTCTCAAATGGGCAACCGGACACATACGCTACCTAGGTATAATGATATCTCGGGATAAACAAACACTGTATACGGAAAACTACGAATTAATAATACAGGCGCTGAAAGTAAAGTTTCAAACATGGGCCAAGCTGCCTATATCCCTAAACGGCCGGGTTGCTATCCTTAAAATGGTGGTTCTCGCCAAGCTAATTTATCTTTTTGTTAATATACCACTCTGGCCGGGCAGAACCTTCTTTGACAAAATTAGAGCATTAGCAGTGTCCTTTGTGTGGGATGGGAAAACCCCTCGAATGAAATGGGAAAAGCTTACTGAACCTTATTGTACTGGGGGGTTAGCTGCACCGAACTTCGAACTATATTACCTAGCGGCGCAAGCGCAATTTGCGAAACACTGGTATGACGCGGAGGACCGCTCACCACATGGGTGGCTTGTAAAATTTGCGGCACACCCAATAGATCTCCGCTCTGTTATTTTCTACCCCCAATACAAAGACTCCTGCCCTTACGACCCAGTAGGAACCACAGTACGCGCATGGACAGCACTATACAAAAAAACTGGAAATAGTAACCCCATATGACCCAGATGTCCCCCTGTGGAAATACCCTGGCATACCGCCCACGCTGGATAAAACAATACAAAGACATTGGGATCCGAATAAAGAAATCCAAATGCGAGACATGTTTCCGAATGGGAAATTTGGAACAAGAGAGGAATTTGGGGATGCAATAGGAGGGGGACCACTTACAATACTTGAATATCATAGGATGAAATCGGCGTTTAAGGCGCGCTGGCCACTCTTTCCAGACGAACCGCCATCACACCCATGTATACAAGCTACCACGTCAGGTGCGGGGATGGGAGTTTCCAAATTATATTCATTAGTACAAACACACACCCTTACTACGCATCATATTAAAGCCAAATGGGAAAAAGACCTGAATCTGAGCATCCCAGATGAAAAGTGGACCAAATATTGCATGTTTACTAAGTCGGTATCTCTGAATGCCGGCCTTCGACTGATTCAGTTCAAGATCCTAAACAGACTACACCACACCCCCGCAAAGATGACTAAATTCTCTACGGCCCAATCCGGGGAATGCCCTAAATGCAAAACTAGTCAGGCCGGGTCATCCCACATGTACTGGGAATGCCCCCAATCATTGCATTCTGGAAAGAGGTAGCGGAAATACTGGAAGAATTTACATAGATTCCAGCAGACATGTCTCTGCAAAAATATTTATTTGGAGATATAGGTAAGCAAGCTGAAAAGACCAGGAGACTGTTTAATGTCTCGTGCGCTGTAGCCAAAAGATGCATATTGAAATGTTGGACAAGCCCACTCCCGCCCAAAATTGAACATTTTTTGCGCGATTTGACTTATGTAAATGAATGTGAAGAACAATACACGTTGACGGTGACATCGAGTTGCCGCCCAAAGAACATATGGGCCCCATTTAGGATGTACCTCTGCGAACTAGCCTCTGATGGAGAAACTTCCATGTAATTAAAAAGTAAAAGCTGTAATATGTATCTGATCATATGTATTTTATATATGCCATGTATGCACTGTGCGGAGATTTGAATCTGTTTTGACGATCAATAAAAAAGAGTTAAAAAAAAAACGAAACCATTCCAGAACGGTTTCTTTTTAAAATAAAAGTATAGGAACAGTGAAACTTAAAAATAATAAGTATGGGAACACCGCTCCAGACCGCTTGCGCCCACTTCGACCTCTGCGTGTAGCCCCCTCCTGCTGATGGGTTCTAGCAGTGCTGCAGTTCCAATCTTCTGTTTAGCTATTGACTGTCCTGAGAGTTCAATCTGCAAATCTAGGTCCCCCAAACATCCCTGGCACTTTCTCCCTACAAAGACCTATGCTTCTCCCACAATACACTAGTGTGGGTCCTGTATTATTCTTATAGTAGTCTTCTGTATGGACAAGATGGCCGCCAACACTCTTCTTTGGTTCCCTTGAACATAGTACTGATTTCAAGGCAGGTAAGAGATGAGTAGTCTCTTCCAAGTGCAATGCTTTTACACACAGGAGTCGGAGGCTAAAACAAACTGTATGGCATTTAGGGTGTTAAGGATAGACTCTCTGCTTCTGTAGATTCAAGTCATAAAGTGGGAGGCACGTCCACAGCAGCAAAAGACTATTGAGCTTCCTGATACTGTTAAAAGAGAAGTTAAATCATGCAGTGGGCCACACTCAATAATTGTGTGATGCTTCAAACATGCCCTCAATCTTTTGTGATACCTTTCTGGCTCTATAAGCTTATCTATCGATGAAAAGACCCACATTCTTTTCTTTTAACACATGTGCAGTTTGGATATTGTTCACAAATTAACTTATGGATGTCATTAGTGTTTTTCCATTGTAGATTGTGTCACGCTTTACACGGTAGTGCAAAACAAAAGAGGTGATGGCTGGAAGGTTTGGAATGTATCGTATGACAGTGCTTTGGGCAACCCTCCAGAATATCGGTCTTAGCCTGTCAAGCCGTTACAAAAGGGGAAATACCATATGCAAATCAGTCTTGTAACACCCCAAAAGGAGCAGTCAAGACCGAACTTCTTGGTTAAGATTAATTGTAAACCTTCCAGCCATCACCTCTTGTGTTTAGCTTTACCATTGAAGTGCACCTTACCATTATCAAACATTCAATCGCATCAAGCTATGTGCCTTACAAACGTTTGGATTTGTTTACCCTTCTGCAGGTGTTTTCAATAAGAATGACTTCTGCTTGCTTCCATCTTTCTTCCATAAGAGTCATTGTTACGGTGCTCAAATGCTTTTGTGCTGCCTGGTGCCGGGAAACGGTTGAGACTGCCAGAGAAACGCGTGCACACTCATCCACACACTGTGCAGATGCTACCAGACACGGGTGATTAGATATCATCTCCTGGGAAGCCGGTCTGCAGCTCATCCTTTTGTGCTCTATCCTAACCCTTCCATGCATCAGCACTTTTCCCACTTGTATGCAGGCCCACAAAGCAGACACAATTACCAGCTGTCCCTCCAGCTGATCTATGGAACAGTGAGGCTAAATCTAGGATCACACACACATACATACACAGACACTCGCACTCACATGGTGTATGCAAAATATCTGTGTCAACTGAAATGCAAGAGGATGCAGAAGCCCAGACACTACGGAGACAGAAGACTGATCCCTTTTTGGGATTCGCACAACAGTAACCGCTCAGCATCCTACGAGGAGGAGTATGCTCCTCTCTGGCTCTCTGGTAGTTGTAAAATTAATGGGTGGGTTGTGGTTCACTTTGATAGGGGGTGGAGTTGTACAGTAGTGTAGAGGTGGAAGGTGTATATGCACATCCTCTAAGGAGGGGTCTACAACCTTTGGCTTTCCAGATGTTTTGGACTACAATTCCCATGATATCTGGCTATTGACTATGCTGATTAGGGATGATGGGAGTTTTAGTCCAAAACATCTGGAGAGCCAAAGGTTGTCGACCCCTGCTCTAAGGAGTGGTTTGTGGTCCATTGTAGGAGTTTCATGGGTTGTTGATTTAATGATAATTGTCTTTTAGGGAGGAAGAGGCAATGCAGGCAGCAGAGGAATTAAAGGTGGCAAAGGATTCCCAGGTCGTGAGGTGAGTATATCAGAGATTTTATCAGTTGCATCCACCCTCCCAAAGGGAGTTGTTCCAAAACACTCACCCGCTAACCGCTACTCACACAAACACAATCATGCAGAAACAGGCATGCACACATGCAGACACATTCAGTTCTTAACGGCTTCTAGCACACTCAGACACAGACATTCACATACACACAGACACATACATAAATGCCTACATAATAGCACAATCTCACTTACATAATCTTTTTCACACACATTCATGAACATACACTCACAAATACAAAGCCACTCACTCATACAAACACACGCACACAGATACACATTCTTCACTGCGTATCACATTCCATAACTATTAAATGCGAAACAATTAACCTTTGCTCCATCCATTTCAGGGTGTGTCAGGAGGGACAGGAGCATCCGGGGACCCTGGAATCTCTGGTCCCCCAGGGGAACTGGTAAGTCTTTCATTTAGAGCACTTCTCCCCTCATAATGTATTTGAAGGTTGCCTATGACTATCAAGTCCATCTAGTCTGCCCAGACCTCTACATGGCTCTAACCCAGTTAAAGTTGTAACTGGGTCCTCTAATATGAAAAACTTGCCTAATTTGAGGTTTTAATTGAAACATATTGGATATAATGATTATTTTGCAGGGTCAAAGCGTAAAATGCATAATTGTTATGCATTCCATCCCCCTTGCTCCAGACATGTGACATGTCTTGCCTGCAGGAAGTAATATCAAGTGATTTTTTCCGACAATTAGAAAGCATTCTCAAAAGAGAAGCCTGTATGCAATATGTAGTAGTTCAGACTGCCCTTAGGTTTAGTAGCAGGTATTTTTTTACATTTTTGTTATTGTGTGTTTCAGTTAAATCATTAACTTTTCTCACGGTATAAACATTTAAAACAACATTAAAATGATTAATTAAAAGAAAATAAGTAACAATATAATCCATATCACATTATACTATAACACTTCAGACATTGGAATGGGTGAATGAAAATAAAAGAAAAAAAAACAAATTTCATACAATGAGCACACAGAATGCTAAACATACACAATAATAATTAGCAGGTCCCGACCGCTTCACAATCCTCAATAGAACGCAATCATTTTCACTCCAATATATTGCCACCAGCTTGTAACTCCAGGTATTTTTAGTTGTCCAGAATGATCAGTACTCGTCTCCCTATACTCAGGAGTTTTTGCAATGAAGTAAAATCTAAGCAAGCTACCATTTCCACAGGCGTTATATCTTTTTATTTTTTTAGAGGCATGCCTTTCTATCCGGTTCAGCTCAGTGGCATCTTTTCACCAAAATCATAGGGGTAGGACTCCTATGACATCACAGGAAGTGTCCCAGATCATGTGCTAATGTATTTGTAAAAAATCTTTATTGAAGAAACACAGCTGCTAAACTCTTAGAATAAACCAGAGTTAATAGCAAGCACACACAACACCACTTATTATGTGGTGAACCAGAAGAATGAGTTGGAATAGACCTTAACATTTCAAAGATACAAGTAAAGGGAAAGGTAGGCATTATGTCTTAAACTAAAGACAAAATGCATACCTACCTATTGCTATGAGGGATTTTCCCTGCCTAAAAAACGAAACCAAGGATGCTCTTTAATTGTTCAAATCAAAAATAGTCCTCAGTCCGAACCAAACCCTTATCTGTCACTACCACATTTAGAAAAACGTGACATAAAATGTATCCAGAGCAGTAGTCTTTCAACTCGGCTTCTTCTGGCCAGTGCTACTTGGATTGCTAGCCAGTAATGTTCATCGGTCTGACGTGGGTTTTCATTAGTTTCTTAAAGTAACGCTATTAGCCCTCAGGTTCCTTATAACAGGTTTTACGTCTTTACACAAATCCAATGGTTGCTGTTGCGTGAAAAGAAGAAAAGGCTCTTAGTGCGATCCCACCATCTTGGTCATTGTCTTTTTGATTGTTCTTGATTTAGGATTGAGTAATTGAACCCTCCAGGTTCCCTGTATTCCAAGTGTTGAAAAATGTAACTTTCTTTTCTAGCGCTCACACAGCCTTCTGGCCCTTGGATTGGCTCAACTCAGCAGGGTAGCTCTTGGGCGCCTGCCTGTGTGCAGCAATTGGGTTCCTTGGGCTCCAGTTACCTTTTTTACTTCTCCAGTTCAATTTAGGATTGGGTAATTGAATCCTGCGGGTTCCCTGATTTCCATGTGTTGAAAAAAATGTGACTTCTTTTTCTAGGGCTCCCCAAAGGCTTCTGGCCCTCTGATTTGCTGAACTCAGCAGAGTTTCTTATGGGTGTCTGCCCATGTCCAGCAATCGGGTTTCTCAGGCTCCTTGCTTCTCCAGATTCTTGCCTCGTTCTCTTTAGTTAAGCCCCTTTTGTTTTTGGATTTCCTTCAATCATGGACGTAGCCGTCTGTCCCTCTCCCCGGCTTTACTGTCTCGGGGGCGCTCGCTTCCTTTTGCCTTCACCAGCTGCTACACTTCTCGCATGGAGAGCAGGATTTGGTTTCTCCATTGCGGCCTGGTCTCGGCATCGGTTAACGGGCCCCTGTCCTACCACGCTGCTGTGTGGTTGCGCCACCAGGCGAGACACTCTCTCTACTGTCCCTGTCTCTGTCTCCCCTCCAGGACATCTCCCGTCAGATGCTCGCCTCTATTAGAATTATTCTTCTTCCATTCCAGCTTCATCGGCTCTTTATTCTCACTGCTGTATTTCCACGGGGTGTGTTGATCTCCATCAGCTGTTGACTTCATAAGCATCCCAGCATTGCCTTCAGCCAAAACTATGGCAGTAATGTTAGTATGTTGGGTATAGTAGTACACAGAAATAATATGTCTTTTCTATTCCCACTGTGTTGTTTTTAGGGAGTTCCTGGTGGAAATGGGAGTCCTTCTCCCCTAGACGGGAGTCACTCCCAGGCATGTCCCACTTTCACTGACCCCTATGGAGGATCTTGCTTAGCAGGTTCACCTCCCTAGTCTCAGAAGGGGTGGCAGCAACCCCCTGGGAAGAAGGGACGAATTGGTCAAATTAATCAAAACTAGTGTGAACTGAAGGCATTTTCACTTTCAATATATCAGTAGCCAGACTGATTAAATCACAAGGGTTGCAAAGCTATCCACATGGGTATCAAGCAGCAACATATGGGTAGCAAGTAGTACTTCCAGGTAGATCTTAGTCTGAAGGCTGCACATATAAAATGCTGCCTATTTAGAGGCAATCGTAGGTCTTTAAACAGCCTTACACTGAACCTTGTTCTGATATATCAGCAAGGTCTAATACCACTCTACTTCCTCCCATTCTACGGTTTCAGTTGATTCCCCGGATAACAATTCTTCCTGGGGGATAGATCCCATCTCTCCTCCAAGACTTGAATCAAGGGTCTTATTTGTCAGGGAAGGTTGGTTGACAAAAGACCTTATCTCTGCTGGGAAAGAGTAGAAAGCTGTTCTTTTTGGTTGCTTTGCCGGTTATCGTCTATAGTTCTAGTTCCTGCTGGGAAGTACGCAGGAGTGGAGTCAATATAGAAGGTGCCATAGTTGCGATAATCCAGGACTTCCTCTTTCTGAATCCTTACTGGATGAGGAGAAAAATTCAGTGCCAGTAGGGTAAGGTTGGTGTGGTCAGCTGGCATAGTCGATCCGAATACTATCCTAATCCCTTTCCTCTTCCTGGGACCATTTGGAGGAATAAGGAATCATAGTGATTCGATGGTATAGACACTTTAAGGTCAGTGGAGATTAGAAGGAAGTCTCTCTCAGGGATCCAGTAGTCTTTGGGGCTTTGCAGGATGTAACTGTTTCCTTCTACATTGGTTATACTGGGAAGGAAGGCTTCTGAACTCATTAGTTGTAAACTGAGCCCTCAGTGGGCTGGAGAGTTTGGTGGCGGCCTTACTTCCCGAGGGACTTTAGATGGCACTGTCGTAAGTGGTGCTCTAATGGAAGCTACTCTTTTGTGGGCAGGCTCTTTTTCGCTCCTCGAGAATCCCACTTTTGACACAACATGTGTCGGCATGGCAAAAAGAAGGGTCTCAGACTTTGTGTCTTTTCAAAGAAAACTCTTTATTAAGCAATTGTATAACAAATCAGTGTTTGAGGAATAAAACAAAGTGTTCAAACATAAATGATTTAGAAGTACATCCCTGTGTGAGTAATGCAAACTTGAGGTACACTTCACCTGTGAAGTAAAAGGTTCCCAAAGTACTATAATCCCTAAAGTAAACTTGATGGTCATAACAAATCCTTGAACTTAAAAGAAAGGTTTGCCTGAATTAAAAGTTCCTTGAAAGTGAGTTGTCGGAATGGCTAAATCAAATGATGAAATGAGGAAAATATAAAGTCTTTTCCTTAAGTGGAAAAGTGTTATGGGGAGGGGTACAATCCCTAATTTAAAGTCCTTCCCTAAAGTAACAAAGTCCATCAATTCAGAGAGGTCTTCTCTGAGGCCTCCTCGAGTAGACAAGCAACAGGGATGCTTATGCGAAAACTCCGACTGGGACCTGTAGTTGTCTACCAGGTGTAGGACCTCTTAGGCGAGGGATCACCTGGGTCATGTGCTTTGGTTCTTTATCTTAATCCTTTGGTTGATTGATCCCTCTTACAAGCTCTCACGCTCTGTTCCTCTCCTCCCCGCATCTTCAGTGGATCTCAATTTGTTTTCCTCTCCTCTTCAGGGGTTCCTGGCTTTTGCCCTTCTTCTCTTCAGGGCACTTGGTTTGCTCAGCTTCTCTTCAGGGGTCCTGCCTCTGTCCTGGTTTCTCTACCAGGGTTTTAGCAAAGAAATCCCTAAACCACTTCTGAGGCTTCTCAGGCGCGTCAGCTCTTCCACCTCTCCAGCTTAGATGCTACAGGTGTAGTTTCCTTCTTCTGCCTGGGTGTTAAGCCCTGGGGAAGCCTCCCAAAACTCCTCCTCACCTATGTCTTCTATAGAACCTTCTTGAGCTTCGGAGTCCCTCTTTCGACATGACTTTATGGGTTCCTTAGGTTTCCTTTGCTTCTTCTGGTGAAGATAGGGGTGAGCTGCCTCAGAGGCCACCTTGACTGAACAAAGAACCCAGTCCAGGGGATCATCGAGGAGCAGTCCCCCAAAAATCAGGGAAAAAGCCTCCTGGCATAAAATACCCTGAATGAAATTTGTCACAGCCGATTGTCCGTCTTCCTTGAATGAATGGGTAGAATCCACAAAACAATGTCAAGTTCTTAAACAACTTGAGTCTTGATAAGAAACGAACAGTCAGTTCTTGAAGAGCTGGCTAGGATGTCTTCAAAGGAGTTATGAGAAACGAACAGTCTGTTCTTGAAGAGCAGGGTAAGTTGACTTCCAAGGAGTGTTGCCCAAAACAAATAAACTTGAGGTATTAGATATTGGAAGATGGCACTAACAAAGGGGAAGAACCTAACAAGGATGTAAGGAAGCAGAATAGAACAACAAGAGTAAAGACCTAAGATCTAGAGGAACCTCGTACAGAGATTTACGGTGTTCAATAAGGGAATCGGAACACGGAAAGCATTCAAAGAACTAACATGACAGCAGGAGTAAGGGTAATAGTAGAGAAAACAGGGTACGGCTTCCAGGTGCGGACGAGGATCTGCAACCGGCAGGCGAGAACAGGAGAAACAGTGCAAGAAAGAATAACGGTACAAGTTACCAATTTAGTTAATAAAAGGGAAGACAGGGAAAGCTACAGACCAAAGGGTAACCGATAGCAGATAAACTGGGAAGCAGCGAGGCAAGAAGCAAGTGAAAATGAAGTAAGCAAAGGGTTAGGTACAGAAGCAGAGAGTGCGGGACAGGACCGCTAGGCAAGGAGAACGTGAAGTGTGATCAGTAAGCTAAAACCCACAGAAGTTTACCTGAAAGAAAATGCAGAAGCAAAACCGAACGGTGATGGAAGAATAGATAGAGCGCGAATGGGATAAGAACGAAAGGGGTGAATGCAAGAACAGTGCGAAACAGGATACGGCAGCGTAGTCCAAGAGACAGATACAACGCAGGGAGGAAGGGCACTTCCCCTAGCGTTATAGAGTAGGCAGCCATGTTGGTGGAAGACTAGACCGCTACTATGGAACCAAGGGTGGCCATGTTAGATGTACTACCATCGTTGCCAGCCCTTGCAGGGGTGATGCATGACACTGTGCCAGTCAGTTTCCTCAGCCTCTTCTCAGTCTTCTCAGGGGGGTTAGCTCTTCCACCATTTTTACTTAGTTGGGTTGCAGGGGTACTCTCCTTCTCCCCCTAGGTCAATCAGTTTCCTAAGCCTCTTCAGGAAGCTTCCAGGCAGGCAGTGCTCCAGGGTAGTCCAGGCTCCATCACCCAGTCAGCAACTCCTCCTTCAGGATACAGCTCATCCAACATTCACCAGGATCTGGGAATCCCTGCCTGAGACAGGTTCAGAGTGAGCTGGCTCTGCTTTTATAGCCAGACTCCTCCTCATCCTATTGCTTCTAGTTGGAGGAAAGCCCTGCTTTCAGGATTGGTACATGGTGTTTCCACTCTGGTCCTCTTGTGTTACGCTCTCTCTTCCTGATTGGCCAGTTGGACTTCTATTGTTTTAATCATGAATTTACTTTCTTTATTCTTCTTTCATCCTGGGCCTCTTTCTCAAATGATTTGTCTGATCCTTGGGGCTCAGGGATTTTTATTTCATTAATGTAGGTGCACCCTTTCATTCCTATATCTTTCTCTATGGGGATTAGAAATTGAGTCCTCCCTCATGTTCTAGGGTGATGTAAACACCCTGGACTTGTGATAGCGCTGCCGAAGGTAAAGACTAGTGCCTTTCCTCTGAGATCCTGCAGCGCCTGTCTGGCAGCATGTCTCATCCAGTTCCATCTCTCCGAGTCGAGCACACTGTCATCCCGCTTCCTGGTTTTCCAGCAAAGCATGCTGGGCGGTGGATCCCCTGTTGTTCCTCCACATGTCATGAGCTGTGCCACTGCTGTCGTTGTCCCGCTCCAGCCTGAAGCGTTGCTACTACCGCCAGGCAGTTCTGGGTGATTCTCTTGTCGGAGTAGCGGCACTGGGATTCACCACATTAGTAACACCTGGATCGAACATATGTAACATCTATATGAGGTAACTCACTCCTTGATGAAAGCAGGTCTGGGCGGAAACCCAAAATAATCTCACCTCATTCAATCAGCAGTAAAGTATCTAGGGTATGGGTTAATTAAACCCCAAGCTGAAAAGGTCAAGGCAGTTGACTCAACCCCTTTTCCCAAGACCAAACTGGATTTCCAAGCCTTCCTGGGTCTAACCGGATATTATCGGCCCTTTATCCCTAATTATTCCACCTTAGCCGCCAGTCTCCTAGACAAACTGAAGAATTCTCAACCCCAATCGATTATCTGGGGAAGGCAGATCTGCGAAGTTTTGAAGGCCTGAAACAAATTCCCTGCCAGGTGCTGTGTGAAAGATGCCCAACTTCAACTGGGAATGTATACTTCAAACTAATGGCTCCAAAGTGAGCTTGGGGTCAGTGCTTTCCCAGGAACATGATGGACTAGAACATCCCATCCTATTTACCAGCAGGAAGTTGTTTTCCAGTGAACAAGCCAATGCTTCTATCGAGTTGGAAGCCTTAGACATCAAATGGGCAGTAGTCAGCCGTTGCTACTATTTGACTGCAAGGAAATTCAGACTGGTGACTGACCATTCACCGCTGCTCTGGATGAGTCTCAGGAAAAGATTCAAATGCCTGAGTTATGAGGTGGTTTTTGGATCTACAACCTTTTTGTTTTTCTTCAGAACATCGGAGAGGAAAATAATAAGGGAATGTAGATTTTCTTAGCCGTTTCCCCCTTGTTGCACAAGGGAGGGGTCTCGCTTAACAGGAAGGATATGTGACTAGACTGGATACTTCGTCCCTTCTTTCCTAGAGGCAGCCACCCACTTTGAGGCTAGTGAGGTGAGCCCGCTAAGCAAAACCCTCTCTAGGGGTTTTGAGAAAGCGGGATCTCACTGAGAGCGACTTCTCTCGAGGGGACGAGGACTCCCATTCCCATAGGAAGCTCCCTATGCGCCCGATATTATCTGCCTACTTGGGAGTCAGCAATACCGATAATACCTCTATGTGCTTGGCTCAAGGTAATGATGAACTTTACAAACTTGTTCGAAAATCTGTGGTGAACATTACGCCCTCTCTCATACAGGAGCGAGAATAAAGGGCCAACGACTCTAGGGAGGAGAAACCACACGCAGAGTCAAGGCACAGACGTAGGTACGTTGGCAAGGTGCAGAACTTCCCCGTTGCACAACACAGCCGGCTGTGTAATGGAGATAGATAAACGCTGATGAGAGAGGTGAACGGCAAAGGGAGAAACCACTGTCCCATAACAGTGGCAAACTGGGGCTGATAAGCCAAGGCCAACCAAAGCAAAGCTTACCTGGAGGCGCGACCATGCCGAGGACATGGTGGAGCCGGTGCCCGTGAATTAATATTGAAACAAGGAACCAAGGGAGGATTGAATCCTCCGCTCACAATTAGAGAGCAGAAGGGCGAGAGAACGCCACAACGAGCGGAGTCCGAAGATCGCTCATATCCAGTCTGGAAGACCGGCAGGCGGGGAGGAGAGCTGGCGCAGAGGCACATCCTCACTGGAGAGGGTCCTGCAAAGCGGAAGGTACGCAGGGTGCTCAGGTCAAGGGAGAACAGAGGGAGCTAAGTGAGGTACAAGGTCACAGAGGCCCAGAGAGAAAGACTGAACGAGCGAAAGAGAAGAGTTATGCAAGATTTAGAATCTCACAGAGGATAAACCTCTAGCACAGTCATAAAAACCCACAAGAGCTGAGAGAACCACAAGTAGAAGAGAGGGGTTATAGATACCCCAGAGAGCCAAGTGAAGCAGTGGGACAAAGAACCCAAAGAGAGGCAGAGAAGCCCAATAAAAAAGCAAAGAAAAGACACAAGGGGAGCCCAGAGGCACCAAAACCCTGAATGTAGTGGGGAGATAGCAATGCACGTTGTGGAGAGGGATCAGGGAAATATCCCTCCATCTAAGGAACTTTGGATATTTTGTTTTTTCCGGAACTTAATACTTTGTTTTTTTTTTTATAACTCTGTTTATTGAGTTTTACAACATAACAACATAACAAGCAACATGAATCATCGACATTCAATAAATGAGAAAGGCATAGCATAGCAGCAGCAAAAACAATATCTGAGGCAAGAGGGGCAACACCAGGCCAGGGGCCAAAGGCAGTTGCATGTCAAGGCAGGCAGGTGAAGTTAAGCAAGATGTTGAGCTGTATCGACCGGCGGGGCTTACTACGCATCTAGCCATTTGCCCCATATTTTCTCAAATTTGCGGGGGCAACCCCGCGCATTGTAGATCCGGCGTTCCGAGGCCGCACACCTGTCTAGGTCATTCCTCCATCGGTTCAGGCACAGTGGGTCAGCGGAGCCCCATTTAGCCGCGATAAGTCTCTTACCGGCCCCAAGCGCTATTGAGAGGAACATTTTCCCATGTTTTGTCAGGTCTACTTCTCCCCAGATGCCCAGGAGTACCATTTTGGGGTCCCTAGGGATTGGTGTTCCCATGGCAGCCGAGATCCTACTAATACAGTCCCCCCAGAAGAGCTGTAACACTGGGCATTCCCATATCATATGGTAGAAGGTGGCGGGCTCGATTTGGCATCTAATACATGTCCCATCATCTAGTCCCCCCCACCTGGCCATCGCAGCTCGTGAGTGATACGAGCGGTGGAGTATTCTCAATTGTATTAGTCTAAGTTTGTTATCTATCCCAATTTCCCTGGGGGACATCAATGCATCTACCCAATCTTCCGGCTCCAGTTGACCCACATCCCTTTCCCATTTCGCCCTGAGCTCATCAAGTTGCGTAGTCCCGAAAGAATTGAGAGCCTGATAGAGAGTGGAGGTGACCTTTGAAGGAATGCCTTGGGGGAGGATGTTGGTCTCAATGGGAGAGCACGGGGGTATGTCCGTCATGTCTGGGAATTGGGCGTGGATGGCGTGGGCCAACTGTGCGTGTCGGAACCGGTCCATGGGCGTCAGACCAAACTGTACTTGCATAGTCTCGAAGTCTAGGAGGCGCCCCCCCTGTATTACATGTGCCAGTGTATGTATCCCTTTTGCGTGCCAGTGAGCGAATGCGCCCATTTTCACTACTTCTGGGAGGAGTGCGTTGTGCCATATAGGCTGGGACAGTGTTGGGATTCCCTTCCAGCCGACCAGTTTGTGTGCCTCTCGCCAAGCTCGGCGGACGTGGTGAATCGTCTTGGGAAGCCTCGGGAGTTGGTCGTGGGTGGCATACAATGTCTGGAGTGGGGATAGCGGGGTTATAGTCTCCAGCTCGATACGGATGTGCGGTAATGTGGGGTCTGCATGCAGCCAATCGTTTACCACACCGATCTGTGTTGCAAGGTAGTATGTACGTATGCAGGGCAAGCCGATCCCTCCCTCCCAGACCGATCTTTGGAGAGTATCAAGGGCGATTCTGGATTGCTTCCCTCCCCATAATAGTGTGCGGAGATTCCTATCGATAAGTGCAAAGGTTTCCTTGGAGATGGAGAATGGGGCGTTCTGGAGGACGTGGAGGAGTCTGGGGAGGGTCATCATCTTAAATAGTGCGGCTCTGCCCAACAGCGATAGGGGGAGTGATTGCCAGTGGGAAGTGTCTCTGTTGAACCGTTCAAGCACAGGGTGTAGATTCAGTTGGGGGAACCTTTCAAGTGTCGGGTCGAGTCGTATGCCTAAGTATGTAAATTCCCTGATAGAGATGTGGTATGGGCAGGGCTCAGGGATCGCGGAATGACCACCCTGGACTGGGAAATAAATAGTTTTGGTTTCATTCACTTTCAGACCCGCAAAGATCTGATATTCCCTAAGGATATGGGAAACAATAGGGCATGAGATGCAAGGGTTACTAAGGTAGACGAGGAGATCGTCCGCGTATAACGAAAGGCGGTCTTCACCCCCCCCCGGCCAGGCGAACCCAGTCCAGTTGGTGTTAGCTCTGAGCTCAATAGCAAGTGGTTCGATCGCCAGGAGAAAGAGAAGCGGAGACAGCGGGCACCCCTGTCTCGTACCCCTACCCAGTGGGAATGATTTGGAGGATCTACCATTTACCCTTACCGTGGCCTCTGGGAATGCATATAGCAGCCTGACCCAGGATATGAAAGCGTGTCCCAGGTTCATCCGGTCCATGATCGCCCACAGAGCATCCCACCCCACCGAGTCAAATGCCTTTTCAAAGTCCACCGCCAGGAGGGCTAGTGGGGCCGGTATCTCTTTGGCTCTGCACAGCGCCAGTTGGACCCTGCGTAGGTTCATACGAGTGGACTTGTTGGGCATAAATCCACACTGGTCCGGATGAATAAGGGTCCCTATTACTTTCAGGAGTCTGTTGGCGAGTGCTCTGGCGAGGACCTTGGCTTCCCCATTAATTAATGAGATGGGGCGAGGAGGTTTCCCAGGTTTATGTATAACTATGATGCATGCCTTCCTGAGGTCCGGGGGGAGCGCCCCGAGTTCTTTGCTACGTAGGAACATGCGGTGCATATGGGTCGACAGCCCACCTCCGAGGTATTTCCATGTTTCTGTGGGGAAGTCGTTGGGGCCCGGGGTTTTCCCGGGTTGGAGCTGTGTTAGCGCCTCTTGCACCTCGGCCTCTGTGAGTTCCGCATTCAGGAGTTCCGACTGGCGTCGCGAGAGTTTCGGGATCTCGATCCGGTCGAGGTAATGGGAGGGTGCAGCCGGCGAGTTCTCGGCGGGTGGGGTATAGAGCTTCTCATAGTAGGCGGCAAATGCTTCGACAATGTCAGGGTCGTCCGTGAGTAGTGTGCCATCCAGTGACTTGATGGCGCGTACATGCCCCCTGATTTGTTGCCGCCTCTCCAGCCAGGCCAGTGTTTTATTTGCTTTGTCGCCACGTTCATAGATTTGACTCCGGACGAGCTGGTGGGCAGTTCGTGCTGTGTCCAGGGCCAGGTTACTGAGGGCATCTTGTGCCGTGGACAGGGCATCCTTTGTCTCTCGGTCGTTGCGCTCCAGGGTCTGTTTTTCACACTCCAGGACATATGCCTCTGCCTCTCTGATCTTCTGGATTTGTCTTTTTTGGTGGGCCGAAACCGCCGAGATAGCTTCTCCCCGAAGGACTGTCTTATACGCCTCCCAGATCGCGATCGGGCAATCTACTGAGCCCACATTGAGGTCAAAAAACTCTGTTGTCTTTTTTTCCAGTTCCTCCACTATCTCGGGGAGTCGCAGATGGTATGTGTTCAGACGCCAGTTGCGATCCGGACCTGGGCGAGCGCTCTTTAGGGTCAAGAGGAGTGGAGAGTGGTCCGAAACTCCCCTTGCGAGGAACTCAGCCTCCAGGAGTCGGTGGTTTATGCTACTAGGAATGAAGGCATAATCGATCCTGGAGAACGATTTGTGCGCGCCAGAGAAGAATGAGAAACCGGCCTCGTCGCCATGAAGTGAACGCCAAGTGTCCGTCATTCCCAGGGTCTCGGCAAACAAGGCGAGTGGCGTGGAGGCGGGGCGGCCTCCGGGTCTCCTATGAGATCTATCAAGATCGGTGTCCATGACCTCGTTAAAGTCCCCTCCTATCACCCACAGATCGGCCTCTTCCTCCAGGAGGACATTTCGCAGTTCAGACAGTAGTTCCTTCGTGAGCGTGGGAGGGGCATAGATCGCTGCGATGCCCCATTTTTCGCCCCAGACATTGGCAAGTAGCAACACATAGCGGCCTCGGGGGTCAGCTCTGACCTTCCTAACCTGTAGGGGGACGCGTTTGTGGACGAGGATCATCGTGCCCCTGGCGCCTTTCGTAAATCCGGCCTGGTAGGTGTGTGGGTAGTTGGACCTTTTGAAAAAATTGGAGTTCGTACCGATCAGGTGTGTTTCGTTTAAAAGAGCTATGTCCGGCGAATAGCGATTAAGATATTGGAGCACCAGCCTTCGTTTTATGCTGGAGCCTAGTCCATTAACATTCCAGGATAGTAAGGAAATCTTGTTGGAGGTCATCCTATCTGCGTGGGTGCCGTGGCTCGTCGTCTGGACGGATCAATGGCAGGTGCATAGTGTCAGGGGAGCGCAGGGGTGCTCCCGCAGAGGAGACGCCCGTGGGTCGATCCATGACGACCCGCCAGTCGCTTGGAAAGCAGTAGTGTTAGTAGCCATTTCGCCCGGAGGCCGTGCGCGCCCCCCTCGCCAGTATCCGCCGGTGCTATGCCTTCTCGATCCATAAATCGGATTCCTTATATGTCTAAAACGCCCCCCTCCCTGTACTTCCCCCCCAACTGGGAGCACCTGTCGCCCAAACATCAAACTTCTAACTTATTGAACTTCTTCGGGGTCACCCGGACTGCGATAGCGCTCGCACCGCACTCGGTGTGGCGGCCGCTAAGTGAGCAATCCCACATTGACGTGTTGCAGAATCGTCCCCACGTTGCGTAGAGTTTATCCCTTTTCTGTAGGGGTTCCAGTCGTGCCGTCGCCTGCATTAGTCAGGGGTCGAGGGGGCGAGGGTCGCTCAGGCCAGGGTTTCTGTATGGACGGGCCCAGTGGTGTACACCTTGTTCCGGGGCCCGAGAGGATTTGAGTTTCAAGCCAGTCCCATGTCTCCTTGGGGTTGTGGAAGATGTGGGTGGTGCCCTCGTAGTAGACTTTGAGTAGTGCCGGGAAGAACAGGGCGTATTTGATTGATAATGACTGGAGTTTCTTCTTAACCGAGTCGAACGATTGGCGGGCTTTTTGGACTTCCTTGGTGTAATCGGGGTAGAATCCAACCTTATATCCATTGTAGGTGATCGGGCCGGAGGCCCTTGCCATTTGCAGGATCGTATCGCGGTCTCGGTAGTTGAGCAGCCTTGCGATCATTGTTCTGGGTGGGGCTCCAGGGGTAGGTGGGCCAGTGGGTACCCTGTGTGCTCTTTCAATAGAGAAAAATTTGGATAACTTCTTAGGGGCAAAGACGTGGGTCAGCCAGTCCTCAAGGAACAGTTCGGCGCAGGGGCCCTCCTCTTTCTCCGGTATTCCGAGGATCCTCAGGTTGTTGCGCCGCGCTCTCCCCTCGCTGTCCTCAGCGCGGTATTCCAGTTGGGAGACTTTCTGAGCGATTGCGGCGAGGTGTTGTTCCAGGCGATGGACGGTGTCTTCTGTGACAGACACCCTTTGTTCCGCCTCGCCCACCCTGGTGGAGAGGTTGCGTAGATCCTGTCGGATGAAGGAGACCTCTGAGGACAGGCCGCCGATTTTGAGTTCCAGCGACGTTCTCGAGTCCCCAATCGCCTTCATGAGATCGGAGAGAGAGATAGGGGGATCCTGAGTCTCCTCACTGGCAATATCCTCTTCCGGGGTCTGCGCTCCCTGACGGGGCCCAGTTGTGTAAAAGTCCATCTTACTTTGGAGGGTTTGGCGTTTGGATTTTTCTTTCCCCATGTCGTGGGTGGCTAGCCCAGTGTGGCAACCGGCACGAGTGTAACACGAAGTTGGGCCAGGAGTGACACGAGGGGGCCCTGGTGCGTTCGGGCCTCAAGGAGAGCGGGGTGTGGTTCTCTCGTACCGGCTGGCGGGTGAGGCCGGTGGGGGGGAGCTCACCTCGTGGTTACGATGTCCTGGGGGAGCTGTCTCGCAGGACGACCCTCACATCCGTGCCCCCGTCGCAGATCCGGTGTAGTAAAACCCCGATCCGAGGGAGATGTCTTGCCCCCACAAAGTTCCCAGGGCAGTTATTGCGTGCTACGATCCATGGGAGTCCCAGTCACCGCCAGGGCCTTGTCGCCGGACCAGGATTGTAAGGGGTCGTGTGGAGAACTGGGGGGGGGAGGCGGGGTTGGCGCCTGGGGCACACTCACACCCCTACCTGGCCGTGATCAGGTCTCCGCCGTCGTGGTGTGTTTCAGATGGGGAGCGCGGCACTAGATCTGCTCCGGTGTGCCGCGGCTCAACCCTGGGTGGTCTCGCTGATGGAGGGGGGGGGAGACCACCGATGAAAGGCCTGTGGCTGGTCCAGGAGGGGAAGCGACTGGGCGCTTCCCGCGTAGTTCTCCGGTGGCACTAGGGTGATCGCAGCGGAGCTCCTCGGATAGTGCGTCGTTGTCTCGTGGGCGCCTCTCCAGCGCGTAGCACGGCTGCGCCGCGTTGGTGTGTCCCGAGGGGGGAGGGGCGAGGAGCAGCCTCCCCTCACGCCGCTGTTGCGGGCCACGAAAGTTCCGATCCCAGGCAGCCTGGGCCCCGGCGCCGGATCAGGACCACAAAGGGATGCGCGGAAGCGAGGTGGGACCTGGGGCTAGCACACACCCCCGTCCGGTCGCGCCCCGGCCCCCGTCGCCGTGATGCCTTCTGGATGGGGAGCGCAGCACTCGATCGTCCCGGTGTTCCACCGCTCGACCCTGGTGATGCTGTCTCGTTGATGGGTGGGGGGGGAGGGGAGACCGCCTCCAGGCGAGGGGGGTGTCGGAGCGCTTCACGTCCACCCCTCCGGCGGCACTCCGGCGATCACTGCGGAGCTCCCAGGGGAGTGTTGCTTTGGCCTGCCCCGGAGGGGGGAGGGGCGAGGAGCCGTCTCCAGTCGCGTTGCGTGGGCCGCGGCGCGCCCGCCAGCCGGCCGATGGTTTTCCTAGTCGGCGTTGGGGCCCCACAGGTCCGATTTGGCCCAGTAGTGCGTCGACCGTAGCCCAGGTGCATTCACCAACGGTCTTGGGGAGGTATGGTACCTGATATCAAAGAAGAGAGGGTATTTTTAAAGGATAATTGCCGCGGCCGCCGGGAGCCAGAGAGTTTAGGTCCGCATGCGATGCTCGCGCATGCGCAGTCCTAATACTTTGTTTTGTTGTTGAACTTGGGAAACTTGAGGAACTTTGATAAACTGCTGGGAACTGTGAAATAACGAGAACTGTTAATCTGAAGAATCGTGAAACTAGGAGAGATTCCTGGAAACCATCGGAAGTACTCTAATATTCAACACTGAGTGCAGGGCACTTCAGCTAAATGTATTTTATTTTTGGCAAAGTGCTAGGGCCAGTTTAGTGGATAAGTTTGAACAGAGGACTGTTTTTCTTTTGACTATTGACAAGCACCTTATTTTAGTTTGATACGAAAGGAACTCCCCTTTAGCAGTAGGGTTAGTGAGGCATTTTCCTTTTAGGTTGAATAAAGACACTTGAAAAGTATATCCTGTAGTCAGACTCCTTCTTCTGGCTTGCCACATAGAGTTTATAAGTACCTATCCTCTAAGACATTCTATCTTCCATCTTGGGATTTTAAACTTTTACTCAATTTTGATGTGTCACTGTTTGAGACTTTACATTCTCATCCATTGGGACTGCATCAGACCCTCAGGGTTGTTTGGTTGCAATTACTGCAGCCAGTTTTGAGAGTAATTTGCAGGCATTATATACTGAGGATCCATTCTGCCCTAAGGTAGCAAACAAATCCCAACTTCAACAGTAGACCCTCTTCCTTTGTATTTCTTGCTTCCTTACCCTTGCAGGTTGGAACAACATTTCCACTGATTGAAGTTAAAGTGAGCTCTTTGGTTTTATGTGGTGTGGCGGGGTAGAAGAAATATTCAGATTCAGTTTGGATATTTTTAGCTCGTTTATTTAAATAATAAGAAAAATACCTATCTCGCCCTATTGCTATGGGAATGTTCCCTACCTAACCAAACTAACTAAGGGTACTCGTCTGTCGTCAAAGGCCAAAGAAAAATGTCTGCAGTCCAAAACCTACTTATATGGGCCCTACCACTAAAACAAATAACTAAAGCTTCCCAAAATCTATATCTTATGGCACCTTTAGCCGTTGTCGTGGAGCTTTATCTCAATAAGTCTGACTTTGCCATTAACTGGAAAAAAGTTAGTAGAAACTATTGATCCTGGTTCCCAGTGCCTCTCATGAGCTTGTGCTGTATGTTCATAGGTCGGCTACCATAGCGTGTGCAAGACCTATAGATGTCCTTCTTACTATCTTGCTGGATACACTACAAAATATGAAAATGAAGAATAAATAAAAAGATTTTTACTCACAAAAGCATTTTTGAATGTTTATTTTTTTTAATTATGAATAGATCTAACTGGACGTTGTTTCAATAACTTACAGTAGTATTGACTACAACCATTAGTGTCTTTTCAGGGTTTGGCGTGGGTCTGCTCTTTCTCAACTCCACTGCGGACTCGCTCTCAGCGGCTCTCGGTGTCGGTGTGCTCGGCATATGGCTGCCAGCGGGAGGTTTCATTCCCCTCGTCCTCTCCAGTTTGGGCATTGTTGGTTGAATCCCATTTCCACCATGGCTTTTCTGTGATCACGCCAGCACGTAGGATGGTCTCCAGTATTCCATCTTGACAGCGGTTTCCCGACTGTCCAGTGCACCGGGGTTCCGGCGTCTTCCTCTGGTGTTCCTTCATTTGCGGGCTGCATGGCTCCACACTGCTCCACCCCTCGAAGACGTTGCTACGTCAGGGGGCTTCCCCAGTAAATGTCTCTCTCTTCTCGATCGGTTCGTCCCTGTTACATACAAGTTCATGTTCAAAGGGGCGTCCCGTTTTCCTTCAGGTGTCGTATTGGATCCAGCATTACCTGAAGCCAAAAAAAGAAGGCCCATAACTTGTGATTGAAGTCAGATAGTATTGCGTGCATAGGGAGTTCCTTGTGGGAATGAGAGTCCTTGCCCCGTAGAGGAGAGTAACTCCCAGTGAGGTAGCACTTGCCCAGACTCCTACAGCGGGTCTTATGGAGTGGGCTCACCTCCCTAGCCTCAAAGTGGGTGGCTGCCCCTGGGAAAAGGGGTGAATACTCTTGATTCATCACAGTGGCCAACACTACAGAGATCTGAGTTAGTTACCAGTTTTTGGTTGAATTTGAAGTTCCTAGTAAAGGTAGGGCATAGACTAAACAAACCATCTCCCTTTGGATAGTTTTATGTATCACGGCCTATTACAGGTTGACCAACAAGAAATTGCCTGCAGGCCTTAAAGGCCATTCGAATAGGCTTGAGTTGCCTACTTCTGCTTTGCAGAAGGGGCTACCTGTGTTGGACATTTGCCACACAGTGACCTGGGCCTCCTTGCCAAGCATTATTGCTTAGACTCTGGGCTGGGAAGAATGTTCTCTTTGGGTGTTCTTGTCTACAAGGTTCCTTTTATGGCCTCCAGTTCCTGACATTCTTCCTCTCCTTCCATATCTGTTGCTGTTTTGCATTGTTTCAGGAGTTGAGAAAGCTGTTAAAAGAAGTTATCCATTAGAACAAGTTGCTTACCTTTTGTATTGCTCTTTATAATGAATACAGTATTCCTCTCACAGCTTACTCATCAGCGCTCCCGCAACCTCCTCAATCGGATTGCTTGTACTTTTTTGGTGGGCAGTTCTTACATTTCTCCTCTTCTGGTTGTGTGTGTTGAAAATTTAGTAAAATGGAGGTCATGGGCTCATGCGGTTCGTTTTATGCACAGCGGGCACCCCTTCAGACAATAATGGTGCTGTGTTGGTGAAGGTGTGGAGCTACATTCCCTTGTTACTATGAAAAACTTCTGGATTACTAGCTGCGCATGTTGATATTTTCAGGAGTGGAGGAATTTGCAAGATGAATACCATACACATCAAGAAGAATATTACCAAAGGACAGTAATGAGCATGTTCAGTCATTGCCTGTGTCATGTCTTGCAACCCTCAGCCTGATTGTTTATTCTGCTGCTGCCCCTATATTGCATAGACCTTGATACCTCTATATATTCTGGTGGCGGAAGTGCAGTCTACAGCAGTCCATCCCTTTTATTCTACTGGCGTTCCCAGTTATCCTCTTTAAGGAGATCTTTTCTAAAGGAACATTTGAAAGAAACCTTTGTTAATCCTGTACCAGTTGCAGAAGGCACCTTGTGGCAGTGGAAAAAAAGTGCCTTCTGCTTTAAGGGGCTTCTGTGTCGAGCATGCAGGGCACCACCCCCCTACTGGTACTGGTAACAGGTACAAAATCTTGCATGCTCCACGAAGCGGATGCGAAGCGGACGCGAAGTGCAGTAGAAGGGCAGTCTACGGCAGTCCTCCCCTTTTATTCTACTGGCGTTTCCAGTTACCCTCTTCAAGGAGATATTTTCCAAAGGAACTTTTGAAAGAAACTTTTGTTAATGCAGTACCAGTTGCAGAAGGCACCTTGTGGCAGTGAAAAAAGAGTGCCTTCTGCTTTAAGGGGCTCCACCCCCCTACTGGTCCCAGGTACAAAATCGTGCGTGCTCCGCGAAGCAGTCACGAAGTGCGGCCAACGTGCAGTCCATGGCAGTCCACGGAAGAACACTGAAGAACTGGTCTCCTCTTACTGCCGGCACTTTATCTCATCCCAAAGGTTAGTATCTTCCTCCCCTCTCCTCCTTGTAAAGGAAGAACGTGACTTCTCACATATTTTATTTATTTATTTATTTATTTATTCACATTTGTTGAGTGCGCAGCAGACCGGAGGCATCTTGGCGCTTGTTACAGCGATTCTTAGACTTAGTTACATACAGATTGGTGCTCGTGGTTACACTGGCCATACATTGTACTTTAATGACATACATGTTTTGATCATCTAGATCAGAATGGTAAGTTAGTTGAAGAGGGCAGTTTTGAGTTGTTTGCGGAAGGAGAGATGTTTCGGCTCTGAGGTGGGTGGGCAGCACGTTCCAGATCTTAGGTGCGAGGTATGGGAAGCCTATACCTATACATATCAAAACATTGGGCTTGTTATTGTGACTGCTTTGTTCTTGTGTTACGAACACTGCCACGGAGACTGTCGGGCTAAATCCCTTTGATTCTTGGCAGTCGGAGCATAGGATGTCTTCCCCAATGAACTGCGCTGTGAATGACTCGATGGCAGAGGATACGTGTTTGAGTGCCCATGAGGCAACAAGCCTAATTATGCCGAAAGACAGGCTATCATCTGCGCTTTTGTCAGGCAATAGTGGGGGGTGCCCGCTGATGCCAGAAATATTAATTGGTCAGCATACTGGCCCTGCCACCATCACTCAACAGGTGGGGCTGCCAGAATTTGGCAGAGAACTAAATGCCTCAGGAAACCGTCCAAAACGGGTGAGAGGCCTGTTTTGGACGAACACGAAGAGGAGGCAACGGTGGTCTCGGATGATACCTCTAACCAACTCCCAGGCCCTGACGAGGCATCGTTAATGGCAGCGAAATCAGTCAAACTCACGCCGGTGCCACTCCAACAATACCCCTCACACTGCCAGGCGGTGGTGAGAGTGGACCAAAGCAATGGTGTAATACTCCCCGACATATACACATTTGGAACTCATCCAAATCAAGAGCATTTAAATGCACCTCTACAGCACAAGGCTGCAACAAAGTGGAAAGCAAGTGGAATAACACCCGCTTCATTGAAAGGTACCCAACATTTCTTCTTCACACGGGAAGACGAAACGCAGGGTACTAAGAGTGTCTTCTTACCCCACTATGAACTAAAGGCAAACACTGAATCGACAATTACTCTGGCTCCCACCTTAATACCAGCCCTGAACAAGGGTGACTGTGAACTACTAGTGGGAGGTGGAGGTCAGACAAAATCCTTCAGTGCTTTTGTTCCAGATGGCCGTAAAGGGGCTGTTCCCCAGGAAGAAACGACAAGAAGCCATAAGACTGCTGAATCACTGCCACCAGCCTCATTGAACTCCAGAGCCAAGATCGAAACTGATCTACAGGAATGGACAAACCACACTAATGTGAGAAACGTAATCTCTACTCCAGTGCCAAATGATACCCATTACAAGGTAAAATACCCAAGTAAGCCTTCCCTCCAAAAATGGACAATTGGCAAACGCCAACGTCTGGAATCACCACCCACAGACAAAGACTTGCTAATGGATATGACGGCCTCTCAAATGGAGGCCCAGAGGGATACTAAATCCCCCATTGAGGCAGGGATGATTGCGGTCTTCGCAATTGTCATGGCACCTTTTATGAAACTTATCGAGAATCAAAACGATCTCTTAAAAGATCAGAATACCATCATAGCCATGCGTCACTCAAAGCTTATTTTTATGGAAGGTTTCATTACTGCACTTCAGTCAAACCTAGATACCAACACGGAACAAATAACCAAGATTCTCAAAAGCATACTTGACCCTATTATTCTGGAAAAAGAGAAAAAAAGATCTGCCAGACTAAGCACTAGCTTTCATCTACCGGGTCATTGTATGGAGGAAATTGACCACTGACTCACTGCTCCCCAAGGAGTGCCAAACAGACATTGGCATGGGTCCTGAATGTTCAATCGTAAGTGACGTAGTCACAGGTAACCTCGCAAGTTCTACGGTCAGGGTGAATTCAAATTCAGACAAACTTTTCTTGGAAGGCTTACAAACCTCAGGTCCATCATCCAATGTTGAACGTCTGAAACCAGCTATAGCTTTGACTGAGGAACAACAGAATATCCCACCGCCCCCTGATCAATATCAAATTTTTAATAAACCAGGAGGGGGGCAAACGGATATTAAGGTAGCTAAGGACACACCTGCAATAAGAAGATCAGTCGCTAAAAACACACCAACGACCAAAAACAAGAACGTAGTACTTGAAGCTTCAAGGGAGGTGCAATTTAAACCCCAAGGTCCCGTCAAAGTCAAAGTCTCATTGTGGCCTAAAGTGAAAACCAACACTTCCACCTTACTGCGTAACATATCCAAACCCGAAAAACCATTAATATTCGAAAGGTCAACTAATACTCAGTCAAACACTAGTGAAAACGACAAACTAGAGACACGTTGCCAACAACTGGAAGAGACAGACTTGAAGGACTCATCAAGAAGTGGAAAACATATTGTTAAATCTTTCCACACATTCAAAGGAAGAAGATCAGGACGAGACCATCTCCAGTGACAATAGCTCCACGATCAGTGAGGAAGATAAAGAGTGTCTCGCGTACTCAAATCTTTAACAAATGATGAAGAGTCTACTGAGGTTGAGTGTAAAGGCTCCAAAAAATCAGATACTCATGGAGCGATAGACTATCCCACAAGCATGGGTTTCAGTTGAAGGGGTGGACAACTAGAGTCCACCAGAATTCCACTGCCAGAGAGTTCTACTAAGAGGAAAACTTGCATGGCAACAAAGCCCACTCGAGTCCCGCATTTAAGACTCTGGAGCAACGTAGAACAGATCTGGCGACCCATAAAAAAGAACCCACTGTGCTCCCTAGAAGATATGTATCCCCCGAGAAAGCCTTGTAAAGAAAGGACCATCACTAATCATGAAAACAGTGATCAAAGTAAAACTTATAGAATGTCACTGAAAAGGGTCTTGAAGATAGAGGATCAATTGATCATGAACAGAGCCAACGTCATGAGACTTATGCACTCGATCCCAGAGTTGAGCTCTATTAAATCTAAGGACTTGCACCTAATCGAGTTTCCAAACGATCAGCCGCACGATTCTGTAATCCTTTATTTTTCCTCAAGTGTATTAAGGGCCTTTTAGACAAGAAAGGCCATCGGCTAAACCATCTTGGCTTCATGGTAAAAGAATTGGAAGACGATTCAGTCTACCCAAACCAACTTAACAAAGATTCGGACCAAATACAGTTTCAAGATGGCAACATTCGAAAAATTCAGGACCAACCAGGCTTCCAAGGGTAACACCCTTAATTAGGGCAGCCGGTGGGTTATCTAAAAAGGGAAATGTAACACTTGCTGTGGAAATAAAGGAGGGCAAGAACGTAGTCCGTAAATCAACGGACGATGAAGCAAATGTTTTACTGGAAGATGACTGGAGTTGGTTAGCAGGTGCGCTAGCCGCTAAATCATAACGTTCACAGCTTAAGGTGGAGGTTGCCGCCCCAGGACTTGCCTTTGGATGCTGGAACACTAGGGGCTTCACTCACCTTTTTGGAAATGGCGACATTAGTTTTGAAGACTTTGATGTTCTATGTCTGCAGGAAACATGGTTGTGTGAAGCCCCCATACTTGAAGGGTTTGAAATTCTCCTCAACCCGGCTCAGAAAGGCAAGAAGGGGCGTCCAATGGGTGGTTTGATCACGGCCATTAGAAGATCAAGTGGCCTGGTGACTATTCACTCCAGCAGCCCAAGCCCGTTGTTACAATTTACAACATTAAAATCGAACACCCTGGAAGAGACGAGTTCGTGGACCCTTCTGATAGGTATTGTGTACTGGAACACAGCCTCCCATTTTGCGACAAATTTAGTTGACCTCGTATTAGAACAAATAGATGATGCAAGGGTCACCTGGGACAACTTAGACATCGTGGTATGTGGCGACCTCAACATGGAATGCTTCAGCAAAGATTTGGAGCTCATAAGTGAACACTACCCCAACGCTCCAATGAATATAACAAGGGACTTGACTCTGAGAAAAGAGTTGGCAAAACGAAACCTTAATATGACTACCTGAACCTTACCTGGAGATATTCCACCCTCTATAACTTTGAAGAGAGGAGCACAAACAAAAATGTTAGATTACATTTTCGTATCAGACAATCTCTATGACAAACTCAAAAGCTTGGAAATTCTAACTACAAAATTCAGTGACCACAATCTACTGAACTTAAAAGGAAAGTCATGGGTGGAAAGCTTGTCGCCCCCTGACTACCATCAGAAAGAACTAAACTATGTAGTAACTCCTGGGGGGAATCGGCTAAGAGTTAAACCTAAAGACCTTCCGGCACTGATCGAAACGCTGACAGCATCTGTATCTAGCAAGGATGATCTATCAAATGGAACCATTGAGTACGGTTCTGTGCTAATGGCTTTCATAGAGGCACCTGGTAAGAACTATAGAAGTGCTTTCTCAGCAATCCACGCTTTTGATGAACAAATTGACAAAAGAAAGAAAGGTCTCAATAAACTTGCTTTTCTGTTCAACAAAAGCCCCACATCTTTAAATAGACTTGCCTATAAAGTGAGGAAACATAACTTTAAAAAATGGTTAAAACAACACAAGAGTCTAATGTTCCAACAGGACAGTGAAAGAATGCTGAAGCTGGTTAACAACAAAAAGACAGCTGAAATATGGAAGCTTTTAAACTCCTCATCAACTTCGCAAAACTCCAAAATGTCCAACTCTTTACTAGCTAGAGCGTTGGAGGACCATTACAATGCCCTATTTGAGGTGGTAAACACGGAAGAGATTGGGCCTTTGATATCAAGTGACTCTACTTGGCAATTTCACTTCGATAAAAACAACCTCATCAGCTTAATCTCTAAGTCCAAAAACTCAAGAGCAGCAGGGTCTGATAGCCTTACTAACGGCATATTGAAACAAGATCCAGATAATTGGGCCTCTTTCATAATGGAGCTCTTCGAAAAGATCAGGAGAGTCAAGCGTATACCACAATCATTGACTAAGTCCATCATAGTTCCTATCTTTAAGAGGGGCGATAGGGCGGTGCCTTCTAACTATACCCCTATCGACCTTCTGGACGTGGTGGGGAAATTGTTTGCGGCGATCCTGCAAAAGGAACTCAACCTTTGGAGTGCCGAAACCCAACATCAAGATCTTTGGCAGTCAGGTTTCAGAAAGGGTACTGGGACAACCCTGAACCTTTTCCTGATAAATATACTTAAATGTAAACTTAAAACTGGAAAAACCAGTAAAATGTACATTGCATCAGTCGATTTGGAACAAGCCTTCAACACTATTGATAGAAGGCTCCTTTGGCACAAACTGCGCAAATGGGGTTGTCCGATTGATCTAAGAGAAGCCTTGGAAGCCTTAAACACAGCAACTACACTCAGAGTGAGACTGGATCAAGGAGGCACTCTGTCAAAAGAAATGAATACCTTTAAAGGCCTAAGCAGAGCTGTCGGCTGGCGCCGGCCTTCTTCTGTCTCTTCATATCAGACTTAGAAGACGCCTTTGAGAACATAAGATCCTTTCCCTGGAGGCTTGTGGGTATTCCACTGAACACGCTTCTGTTCATTGACGATCTGCTGCTGCTTGACCAAACGGTGATTGGGCTGCAACAGCAACTAAAGACCCTGGAAGTTTACATAGAAGCATATGCGCTCAAAAATAATGCAACAAAAATCGAAGGTCATAATATTGGGAAATACTAAGAGCATCCGGAAAAACAAAAGATCATGGTATCTAAAAGGGGAACAAATTCCAGAAGTGGTATCCATGGTCTATTTAGGGATGACTCTCAATGACAGCATCAATGATGCTCCATGTATAGTAGCGATAAGGAGTAAAACCAAAAACCTGGCATCTCAGGCAAAAGTGATCAAGCAGAGGTATTGTAAATTCTCATTAACTCCACTGATTGACTTTTACAAATTGAAGGTACTGCCCATCCTTACCTATGGGGCGGAAGCCAACCTCTTTCTGTCCGCTGCAGAATGGCCTAAACTTGAGGGGTTGTTTTGGAGGCGACTCCTTGCCTTACCCCAATCCATACCAATGGCCATAATCCGAGAGGAATTAGGTTTGGCCTCTCTGTATGCCACAATGGTATGGAAATAATTGGCATTCTATCGAAAATGTTTGAATCCACCAGGAGAGGGGGGCTTCGCCACTCTGAAAATGGCCTGTAGTAAACCGGAGGAGCCTTCTCTGGTCGAATGGAGGGCTACATACTTAGCAATACTGAACAGTATTGACCTCACAGAAGACACTCTACTTAAAAACCCAGTACACGTCAAAAATAAATTATTTGACTTGGATTGGATCACAATCGAAGAAAAGATCAACAGTCTAAAATCCAGAGACAAGTCCAATAATGACTGCAGGAAAAGAGGCACTGTGCACCAATACATCAGCATGTTTCCATGTCCGGCGGGGAAACAACACTTTATGAGATTCCAGCTTAACCTCTTCCCAACGCAATAAGTAACTCAGAGAAGGATAAAATACTCAGACCAAAAAGACTTATCTTGTAGACTCTGTAACTGTCCTATTGAAAGCCTGAGTCATTTAACGTTGGAGTGCCGGCCATTGAATGTGTTAAGAACTAAGTATTCGGGCAGTTTCCTGGTCAATCGATCGTTTCCCTCGACTGAAGAATGGTGGATAATCCTGAACCAGGGGAAAGGAATTTCATTGACTCTCGCTTTCTTACACTTTTTGAAGGCTGTATTTGAGCGTATAGATGAGGAGGGGGGAAGAAAGGTCAGTTTACGGTCAAGGACTGAGTTTTGGTAGAGGCTATAAAAAAGCCATTATGTTTCCCTCCTGGACGCTTTAAAGTATTGACACTCAGAATTCAAATTATGTCACTTGTCTGCTTTTCCCCTTCCTTCTTCCCTACTTTTTCATTTATATTCATTACTCTTTTTCTCATTTATTTTTCATTTTCTTCTTTTACATTATGTAAGTTCAGCATAAAAGGTTTTAAATTTAAACCAATAAATGCTTAAATAAAAAAATAAAAAAATATTCTAACAGAAAGGTAGCCCAATACTGTTAAGACTGTGGGCAAAGACTGCTATAACAGAAAGGGTGTCCTAACACTTACATTTCAACACGCATCTCGCTTTCTAGTTCATTTGTTTCTGCGAGGTTCCGGGTACCTCCCTGCCTTCAAAACCATATTTGTAGACATTCATAATAGTCAAATGAAATTTCTTGTATTCCATAACTTTTTGGCATTTCTCTTTCCCCTATTTTATTGTTTCATAACTTTTTATTTCGAATCACCACAATAGTCATTCTTGGTGTGCTTTGTTTCACTACTAAACAAAAAATGGAGGAAAAAGACAATTTAACAAAATGGACGTGGTGCATAAAAAACATTTCATTCAATTTAGATTTAAAGGACTAGGATGGGCATTTGCTCATGTACCATACTGTTAGTAGTAGTGTATTCAGACATTATTAGAAACATAATAGACTAAACATTGTGTTATACATTCTTTCTTTGTATCGTATATGCCTTCTTTTGCTGTGTGCATCACTTGCGCCTTCAAAACCTAGGCTCATCACATAAATACTTTACAGACCCTGGTATTCACATGGAGCAAAGTCTGAGCATTGGGTTCATATGTGTACTGTATTGGTAAAAGACACTTAGTTTCTTTTATTGAGTTGTGACTATATCTGTGTTTTGTGTTGTGTATTCTTTTGATGCTCCAAGGTAGCTAGTTCATCGTTTTTTATTTTCTGTTTTCTGTGCTGATCATTGGACCAATCCTAGGTCGACATCTGTAATAATTAGATGATGTAGGGGACAGGGTCAAAGGATGCTGGGTTCTGTCCTTCTATGCCTATCAAGGGTTTATTCTCTGCAGAACATGGCAGGATAGTTCTGTTAGGGCTTAGGAACGCAATCAGCATATGTACCCTCCGAGTCGGCCATGGTTTTGCAGCTTTGATTCCAGCACAGAGCTAAAGCAGCAGAACGAATTACTTTCGGATGGCAGTCAGAGGCTAACTGTCATTGATGGGAGGAGTAGCATCAGCATTTCTTTTATCACGCAGGACACTTGAGTTGTGTCTCTGTACTGAGTAAGCAATGTTTGCTTCACCTTTCATCTCCCTGTCTTCACCCCATCCTATTTCCCTCGAGGTTGCAGGGTTAAATAGTTATTTTTAGGAGTTGAACCCTAAATCTATCAAGGAGGCCAGCTTCTAGTTGTAGTTAGTGAGGGCATTATATGATTTTAACCTTTTTACAGCAATACACCACCACTAGTGCGGAGTTGAAAGCTACGCTCCACCAATTGGTTGTCTTATTCTGACTTCAGTGCACAGAAATAAGGGATACATTTGGAAATATTTACTGTGGAATTTGGGTCCTTGCCCTACTATGAATCTGTAAACACCAGTGAATGCTTTGAAGCCTTGCAAATGTGATGACCATTTTTATGTAGACCAAGAATTAAGCGGACCACATGCCTTCTGGATCTTGTGAAGGGACCACATCCCTTTTGTATGAAAGGCCCAGATGAAAGGTGTTTGCGCTGCATATCATTTAGTTGACTCCTGAACCTACTTCAGCTTTCTAAAGTGTACAGCAGATTATTATATGGATGGTTTTTGCATGAAGGTAGAATATTCTAACATTGGTTTGTTAATAAGGCTGTGTTTTGGCAGTCTCCTGGAGATGTAAGCACTATAAACGAAGATTAAACTCCACGTCAGCTGCTAGTAATACTCCTGACAAGAGTTGAACCATCTCCTTTCTGACATCGATGCCTTTTCACGTTTGAGCCCTAAAAGACTGTGGCCCTCATTACGACCCTGGCGGAAATCGAAAAACGATGGCGGAAATGGAATACCGCCATCGAACAGCGCTCGGTGCGATTATGACCCGTCACCGTAAAGTACGATGCCATTAGCGACACCGTAGTGAACGCCAACGCTAACTGCACCAAGTACGCGCACGCGCGCCATGCCAAACCGCAATTACCACCATGGCGCAATGGTACGCGAATTCTGACCCTAGCGGACATGTACCTAACGCCATCAAGCATGGCGGAAAGTACCATTCCGCCATGGCGAGAAGTACGGCATCGCGAATCAACCGTAAACGGCCCTACTGAGTGCCTGTACACCACTCCCTGGCCACATTGCACAACTCCTCGTAGGTGCAATGAAGTCACACAATGCAACCAGTCAAATGTACAAGTCACCCATGCATGCCAACGAACAAATCAATCTAGGGGCTCCAAGTGCCTTGTGAGTGGCCATCCATATTTGCCATGGCACCATTGCCGCACTGATGCAGCACAGGCATGCGAAGGTTCAAGTCCAGCAACATGAGCAGAAAAATGAGACAAACAAAAACAGGCCCGCCCCCATCGACTGACACCAGTGTAAGGCAACATTCAAAGCAGTATCCTGAGTCAGACTGCACCAGCCCTGTACTCCTGCCAGTAAACAAACCAACCATCAGCAGAAGCATGGACCACACAAGTTGGCAGAGTGACTGAGCAGCCAGGCACATCTCAAGAGGGGCCAATGGGAGCTGCAGGGCACAGATGGCACGAATACAGAAGCTATTCCAATGGACATGACCTCAGTCTCCCTCCATGAAACGCACGCAAACACAGGCACCTGTGACCAGCCATATACTGATAATCACATCATTCCACCAATCCACCTGGCTGACCGGCATCTGTTACACAAAAGCCAATCCTCCGCCCCTGAGCATGACATCATCAAAATAGTCATAATGGTAGCCCCTATCCCTGACCACACTGGGCTTCGTAGGCAAACGCGGCCAGTACAGTACCACGCAACTATACTCAGAAGCCGGAACCCAATGCAGATATACTGACAATACATCGCTCCACAAATAGGAATATGCTACATTACTTGCAAAGAATAACGCTACACGGTTAATATCAGAATAGACATTTAATGCACCACAAAATCACCAAGCCCATACAGCCATTAGGTCATGAACCCCAAAACATATTTCATCATTGTGGGCTGCATCCGCAATAAATGACCAGCTTCTTCTTGTGTGACGCCCTGTTCCTTCATGGTACACAGGGGCTACATTCACGTCCAAAAAGGCAACATGGAAGCGCCTAGAACCGCAGGGCCGTTCCATTAGGTAGGCACTAGTCCAGCTGAAAGGTCGAAATGTCGCTCCTAGCCACTAGTACCGCGTAAGGGCATGTGGCCCATTGGCGATCGTCCCATAAGATCGTAATGGTGCTCCACTGATTAACTCGAAGCAGCAGGTGTCGGGAGTAGAAGCCATCTGCAGGAGTGGCATACAGATGGCAGCGGCAAAAGGGGAGGAGATACCTGTCACCCAAATGAAATGAAAATGAATATTATGGCCATCTGAACTTGATTCGTATTACTCACTTCAATGATCACACTAAATCTACAGCCATATGCATGCTAGCCCACTCCAAAGGATTATTCCCACCCAAATATCACTTGCGAATCATGACTATAAATATCGAGGTGAAAACACTATTACAAACGAGTGTTTGTGTGCATGCGTCTGTCAAAACAGAATCCATTCGATGGGATTAGTAACGTGCATAGACACAAGTGTTTGAAGGCGCGTCGAGACAGGGAGGGTTCAACGAGGCCAGATAGACGATGGTCCCACTATGGCAGCTCTGCATCACATAGCGCAGGGGAGGTGGATAGATTCCAAAAAGCCCTGTACATGGCAAACTCTCCATCAAATCATCTGTCCATGCATCCATACATCATTCCCTCATCCCGGTATGAAAACGCCTGATTATGTACTCACATAACATGTGCAATTTCCATTGAGTCTGTGCGTAATGCAGTCTGCAAAATCCACTGTGCTCCAGTCCGGAATTCCAGTGTTGTGAAGTAACATGTATTTGGGAACGTCCTGCCTTATCGTCCACCACGCTATTGCGCATCCCATACTATTCATATCAATCATTGCATTCTCGCCATGGCCCCTGTCCCAAGGACATTAAACAATAGAACGTTATATTTGCAGGCAGACCTGTGGGCGTCTCCTCGCCGCTAGCTGAAGACCGAAAGCGCCGTCCTTCGAATTCCTCATTTGCAACATCACGTCGAAAAGGCATCTGTGACCGCTTGAAATCACAAATCCATCCATGTAGTGCGGCAATGTGTGGAAATGCAAAGTGGCTTCACTCACAAATGGGACGCCCCGCCCGTCGTTGAGCCGCGGTACAGTGCTGCATGAGGGTCCACCGTTAATCGAGTACTACATTCCACTGACCCTTCACAAGTTTGTTCGCGACTGCAAAGATAGTATGGGAAACAATGGGACCATAGCAGAATGAACATATGAGCCAATATTTCACTGCCATCGGGATCAAAAACATGATTGTAATAGCAAGATGCCATGCGTCGAATTGCAGCGTTGCGTGCGGGACGTGCTCGCCCAAAGGGGATTGCAGCTTGCGCAGGTGGAATGAATCACCACAGGTGGAGGCAATACAGCTTGAAAACACATAAATTGCACACCCAACCCCCTCACACAACCACACCCACTCCAAATTGCTACCGGCAGGACTAGCGATGTTGGCCCTGGGGGACCTGATAGCACTGCAAGTACTCCAACTACAAGAAGAAGACGAACAGCAACTACTACAACAACCGGCCGCACAGAGGAGACGCAGGAGGAGGAGGAGGGCAAGGCAGGCCCAGCAAGGCCCGCCAGCACAGCCACTACCACCACGCAGGCAACCCGCAATCCCACGCCTCCGAGCACATCCGTTCAACCTCACTGCTGAGCAGATCCACACCCTCTACCGTTTCGACCGGGACACCATAACCGCCATTGTGGACATGACACAGGCTGACCTTGTCAGCATGATAGATAGCCCAACCGCCATTCCACCCCTACTGAAGGTGGTGTCTGTACTCCACTTCCTGGCCACAGGCACCTACCAGCACACAGTCGGACAGTTGCATGGCATTTCACAGCCACTGTTCTCACGGACACTATTGCAAGTGCTCGATGCCCTCCTGAAGCACGCAGACGACTACATCTCTCTACCACGCTCGGAGCAGGAAATTACGAACACAAAAGTGGGATTCCATGCACTTGGCGGCATACCGGGTTGCATTGGTGCCATCGACTGCACCCATGTTGAATTGGTCGTCCCACATGCCATGGAGGCTCAGTACCGCAACCGAAAACAATTTCATTCACTTAATGTACAAATGGTGTGTGACTCCAACAGGATCATTACGCATTGTTGTGCACGCTTTCCTGGATCAACCCATGATTCTATGGTCTTGAGGAACTCTAGAATACCACGCTACATGGAGCGACACGCAGGGAACAGATCCTGGCTACTCGGTGAGTCTCATTTCATGCATGATAATGTTGGGTATGTGATGCGGCAATGACCTGGCAGGAGGGGGGGGGGGGCGTACGTAGCAATGTCATTCCACAAACATCCTTTATTGTCCACATACAGGTGATGCCGGGTATCCACTGAAGAGATGGCTCCTCACACCACTCCGGAACCCACAGAACCAGCCTGAGGAGGACTACAACCATGCCCACTCACGTACCCGTGTAGTCATTGAACAGGCATTCGGCCTACTGAAGGCTCGTTTCCGCTGCCTCAGCAGGTCTGGCGGGGCACTCCTGTACCGCCATGAGAAGGTTGCAAAGATGGTCATGGCATGTGTCATGCTACACAACATGTGCATACGTAGAAATGTGCCCATGCCCCCTGACGCAGAACTGCAAGCACCTGATGATGGTCATGATGAGGGTGGGGATGTGGCAGCACCTCAAGGAGTCCGTGAGGCACAGGAGGGCCGTGAGATTCGTCAGCATCTCATAGATGCATGCTTCTAGCACTCACGCCTGGTGGCTGATACATGGACACGGGACTCGTGGCACTGTGTGTGTCTGGAACATGCACAATATGGACTGTACGCCTATAATGGCCTCGTACACAAAGATCAATGTCCACACATCTCATTGGATGATTGTGAAATGTTTATAGCATATGTGAAATTATGTTACACACCCCATCGACCCGCCACCCAAGTGAGCCCAACACACCCCCTCCACCCTCCTACCTCCCCCCCGAACACCAGTGTCCAAAGATGCTCATTGTCAGTGGGCAGACGCTATTGCAGGCCCCCTCTCCGGGTATCAGGGGCACCCCTGCCTGTGGAGCGCAGGTTCCTCCCAGATCTACGCTGGGGGCTGCCCTGGACGGAACTTGCAACGGATGATGTCTCTGCCTGCTCACGTCCATGCATGTCCCTAAGGGTTTGTGAGAGCTCAATGAGCACACGGCGCACAGCGGCAAGTTCACCACATACGTCTTTGGACGTCGCATGCAGTTCCCCCCTCAGGCTCTCGGTGCTTCTCTCCATTTGTACTCTCAGGCTCTCGGTGCTTCTCTCCATTTGTGCCCTTAGTGTCTCTGTACTTCTCTCCATTTCTGCCCTAAGTGTCTCAGTTGCTGTTTCTATGGCTGCCTTAGTACCCCCACATTCATCAGCATGGTCCTTGAGGAGCGTGGCCAGTTGCTGCTGTTGCTCGATCACCTGGTCGAGGGACTGTTGCCTCTGCTGTGCCATGGCCATTTGCGGTGGTGTCACAGAGGGGCTGGTCACCTCATGTTGCCTTGCCACAGGGCTTGCGGGGGATGGCCAGTCGTCGTCTTGTGGGTGCCCCTGCGTGGTATCCTCATGGTGTACGGGATGGAACAAACAGGGGGATTGAGACAGGTCATGGATGGATCTTGCTTCGACATTCCCGTTTTCTGTGTCGGAGCATGCTGCCATTAATGCAGTGTCACCTATGGTGCTGCTGCCACCAGAAGCAGTGCCTTCTGTGGCATCCCTTGGGGGGACCTGTGGTGGTGTTGTTGTGGGCATGCTGGCTGCTGGGGTGCCTGTTGAAGTTCCCTCCTGTGTGCTGTCACTTGATTTGTGCTGCTGCCGTGTCTTGATGCGTGCAGCTGAGGTGGAGGGTCTTTGGCCGTTGGTCTTGGCCCTCTTTGCAGGTGTGCTGGTAGGGGTGTCCTGGAGCTCGTCGTTTGAATCGGACCCTGTGGTGGAGTAAAGGAGGGCGAGCGTTATTAATGGGTCTGTTGAAATTGGAATGGCAATGTATCACATGCATTGGGGTGGTACCTGAGGGTTATTTGGGTCGGGGCCTTGGGGGTGGTTTCATTTTTGTGTGGATTGAGGATGCAGTTGTTTTGTAGCCTGCAGTTAGGGTGTGCCTGCTGCACGTGTAGAGGGTGTTTTTAGGATTTTTAATTATTTATGTATTTAATGTGAGTTTTAAAGTGCGCTATCAGGCCAATGTATGTGGTCGTTCTCCTGGACATGTGTTACTGTTGCACTATGTGGACACATGGTACTTCACATGATTGGACATTGTGGATTTAGCATAGTTTTATTTGGGCCACCTACCTAATTCTTCGGATGTCTGCACTCCTTTCTCCATCCCTCCGACTCCCTCTATACTCTCCATTCCAATGGTGGAGGCACAGATTTCTTCCCAGGGGGTCAACTTGATGGGTGATTCCGATCCTCCCCCGGTAGCTGTGGCAATGTTTCGGTTGGCAGAAAGTATGCTCCGGACGCGTATCCGCAGGTCGTCCCATCGCTTTCTGCATTGCTGTGGGTTGCGGGGTGCGGTCCCCACCGCACTTACCCGCTGTGCCACCAGGGCCCATATGGCCTTCTTGTTCGCAAGTGCCGTCCTGGTCATTTGCGTGGAGAAGACGACGGCAGCATTCTCCTGGAGGGTCTCCGTGAGCACCGTGAGTTCCTCACGGGAGAAGTGGACCTGCCGCTTGCGGTCGCACGCTTTTTTCGCTACTTTTCCCATTTTTATTGCTTTCACTGGGGTGGATGACGGGTTGGGATGTGTCTCAGGGTAGTATTTTTAATGGTTGTGTGGGAATTCTGATTTTATAGGTGTACGCCGTGCTGTTTCCCGTTCCGGGACCATTTTTTGACTTCCGTTTCCGTATATTTACGGTCGCCGTACTTTCCGATTGCCGCTCATTACGGTGACCGCTCAGATGGGTGGCGGAATTGCACCTAGGGCGCCGTACGACGGCGGTGAGGGCCGTTTTGGGGACTTTTCCGCCATCGCAGACTTTGCACTTCCGCCATGGCGTAGTGCTCGTGCCCGATGGGTCGGAATTAGCCGCACTTTGCTACGTCGTGCAATGGCGGAAACGCTATTTACGCTATGGCGGTCAGGTCAGTCACTTTCCGCCAGGGTCGTAATGAGGGCCTGTCTCTTATTTGGCAAAAGACTGAAATATGCATATTCCCATGATAATAAATATTCTCCTCTATAATAGATTTGGCATCTCAGAGCATTTAGTAATTCAGCAATAGCGATTTATACAATTTACACAAGTTTGACAATTTGATTTTCTTTGTTTCTGAGTCAAACTGGCAGAGGTCAGTCAGAGCCTTGCTTAGTGAACAGTGTTTGATGGTAAGTCACATTCTCAGATCTTATCTGGATACAGCATCTATAGGTGTTAGAAATATGGAAAACAAGTTTTTAGAAGGCATAATTAGGCTGTAGCCATTAGGTTTTAGGCAGGGACTACAAGCTAGAACATTTGTGATGCCTTATGATGGATCCAAGCTGTTTGGCAAGTAGGCAGATGAGGAATTACAGACAGTAAAATCAGACTCTGGCACCATAAAGGCCATCAATGCCATTTACTCTAGGAAATTCTATTCCTCTTGCAGGCTCTTTTGTTGTTATTGTTGTAAATATGTTTTTATTGTGATCAACAAGAGCATAACAACTACATTAGAATGTTGTTTGTATTGCCAATGTTGTCCAGTCAAAGTGTCGAATACATTAAATGCAATAGTTTCGAAACAAAAGGACCGAATAAAATAAATTCGAATGCCCTTTTTTAAACATATTTTTTTGTGGCTTTCCTATAGGAAAAAAAATGTTTTTTACCCCAAAAACAGGGGTTTGGTGGGGGACCCTCCCCAAAAAAACCCCCAAAAAAACAACGTGCTAATTTTTTTCTTCCGGTCCTTTTCAGTCGGAAATAATGCATTCGAAACAATTCCATTCAACCCTTACACCATAAACCATTGCCAGCTATGAACGTGATCAACCAAGTCCGTTTTTAACATTTCTCTGAACAATAAATCCCTCCCCTCTGGGTCCAATCAGTACAGGTAGCAAGGTAATCTCGCCAAGGGTTGCGGCCTGCAGTTTCATGCCACTAAGCTTTGGCCCAGAAAGAAACAGTCTTGACTACAAGGTGAAATAAGTGAAGTCAGGAAGAGTAGATTCTAAAGCCTGTGGTGACAGAGAGCGATAGTGCAGGCTTGGGAGCCACCACGACCTATCAATCGCCAACTTGCAATTTCCAATGCCTTTTAGTTCTTGGTGGGGGTAGAAGTGTCAGGGTTCAGCGTTCGCTTCTCTAAAAAAACTGCAGAAAGGGGAGCCATTGAGCATCGATGTGTGAGTGTGTTTCCATGAGCAAGGCTGTGAGACTCTCCATCTCATAGATCTCTTTTGCCTTGCACAGCCATTCTGTTTTGGATGGAAGAGTTCTTGCTTTCCACTTTATTGTAACGCAGACATGTGCAGCTAGAAGCAAGTTTCTAGGTATGTGGGGGAGGATCCGGTACTGCTCTTCTGTTTGTTCGACTCCGAATAAAGCTATGAGAGGAGTGAGTTCTCTGTGAATGCCCTGTATCTGATGGATCCACCCCAGAATTTCCTTCCAGTACAGTTGGATTTGCGGGCATTCCCACCATCGGTGCCAATAGGTGCTAGTTTGGGGGCATCCCCTCCAGCAGTAGGGGGTGATGCCTGCGTACATTTTGGCCAGGCGTTGGGGGTTAGGTGCCACTGTGTTAGGAGTCTGCAGTTGTGCATTTTATATTGTACTGAAATTGATAATTTCCTGACTGCTCTGTATATCGCTGCCCAGCCTTCACAATTATCTTCCCATTCTAGGTCATCTTCCAATTTAGCTTTTTTGTGAGGCGGCTGCATGTGGTCTCAGTCTATAAGGGCTCTATATATTTCTGTTATGAGGCCTTTCGTGGGGTGAGAGGGTGTTGCAACTGTCCTTTCCATTTCATATCAGTCAGGACTCCTTTCAGCTGCAGATATGGGAGTGGCTTGATATTTAGGCCCTGTTGTGCGTTTTCCAGTTTCTCCTGGTCAGGAAGACCAAATAGTTCCACATTTAGCCTGATCTAATTAAACCTTGTTTGTATTGTGCTTGGAAGCGGATTGGGTCCATAATAGAGTCTCTGATGGGGTGGCCCAGATGCAGCTGAGGAGGGGTGGCCAGGTTGTTATTCCCTTCATGCTTGAGTTCTTTTTGCTCCATATAGGCCACAGCGCTTCTGGGTCTATGTGTTCTCGTGCCTTACGAGGGATGGATTTGGGGGGGGGGGCACAGCTGCTCTCCCACGGTCACCAGGGCAAAGAGGGCATTTTCCAAGTGGACCCACTGTTTGTGCTTGGACTCTCGGATGTGGTTGACTAGGATTCGCAGTGGTGATGCCTTATGATATTCGTGGAGATCTGGGTATGCCAGGCCCCCTTTCTCTTTTGGGAGAATCAGCGTAGAGTATGCAATAATGGGTTTTTTCCTATCCCAAAGGAAGGCTATCAGGGCGCTTCTAGCTGTAGTAAGGAACGGGTCCGGGAGCAAGACCGGTATGGATTGGAAGAGGAGCCGCGGCAGGATGTTTATTTTAATGGCGGTTAGCCTTCCGGTCCATGAGAGTTTTAGTTTGCCCCAGTTCTCTAGGTCTTGTTGGGTTTTGTCTCAGAGCGGTTTGTAATTAACCTGAAATAGGTCGCAAAGCCTCTTGGTGATTGTTATTCCAAGGTAGCGTATGCTGCCACTGCCAACTTTGAGGCCCCAATTCATTGGATTCAGAGCTGACAGTGGGGTGACCTCGGCGAGGGGTAGGGCCACTGTCTTGTTATGATTTATATGGAACGCTGAATGAGCTCCGTATTCCTCCATCCTGTCTAGTAGGGTGGGGATGGACTGTGCGGGGTGTGTGATGTAAGCAAGGACATGATCTGCAAACAGGGCTAGCTTATAATCTCTGCCTCCTTTCACAAGGCCCTTTATTCTGTCATCATTTCTGATGTTCTGAGCTAGGGGTTCCATGACTAAGATGAAGACTAATGGTGAAAGGGGGCACTCTTGCGTAGTTTCCCTGGTTAGTGCAAATTGCTGCGATGCCACCCCATTAACTATGACCCTGGCGCTAGCATTGTTATACAAAGCCTGTGCTCCCTGTATCTATTCAAGCCCTAGTCCTGCCTTTTGTAGGATTTGTGTCATGAAGCACCACTCCACCCGATCAAAGGCTTCTTGGCTTCACTGAGAACAGTGTGGGGTCTGTGTCATGCGCATCGATCGAGGCCATCAGGTCCAGTGTTTTGCAGATGTTATTGGCACCCTGCCTGTCCTTTACATACCCTACTTGGTCATTGTGGACCAGCTGGGGAAGGACCTAGTTCAGTCTCTTAGCTAGGATGCTAGCGTAGATTTTCGCGTCTACGTTTAGTATCGAAATCGGTCGATACGAGTCACATTCCATCTTATTTTTCTCTTCTTTTGGTATGACCTGGCTTCTATGAATGACGGTGGGGCCTCCCCAGTGGCTATGATGTTATTAAACAAGTGGGCTAGGAATGGAGCAAGGGCACCTCTCAACCTTTTGTAATATGCTGGTGTAAACCCATCAGCGCCTGTTGCCGACCCTGCTTTTAAGTGTGAGTGTTACGCTCACCTGGTCTCTCCGGAGGCGTTGGGGCACGGTTACAGCCCTCCCTGAACTTGACTCACCCCCTTTCAGCCCTCTCCCTCGGTAGAAAAGCGGTGAGCGGTGGTACGTGGTAATACTGCTCCTGCATGGAGATAAGAGTGTGTGAGTGCGCCAATCTGTGATTGTTGTACCTCTTGAACCCTTCTCCCCAAAGTACGGTTTCTGTGAGCATAAGCCGGCCCATAAAGCTCACCTGTGAATTATGGAAGGTAAGCTCTCCGTCCTGCTACTTCTGGCAGGGGCGTGTTGAATGGGATCTAGTTCCTTCACTGATCCCTGATAAGGATTAGTTCAGTCCAGCTGCGACTATGCTTCTCCTTATGATTGGTAAGTGTCTCTTTAGCTCTTGTGATTCTGTTCGTTCTGTTTAATGTCTTTATATGTTGCTCCTTATGCCCGCAATAATTTCTCTCTTCTGTTTTCTTCCCTTAGATGGAAATGCAGCCTCAATGCAGCTGTTAGACGTGGCCGGATGGAAGATTGATGCTACCGCAACGCTCGACAGCAGTTAAGTGATGTTTTAAGGAAAAGCGCGAAGTATAGCGAAGCATGACCTTAAACGGACTGTTTTTTCGATGTCTAACCTTGTCTTCTGTTTTTCCTTGCAGGTGCTGCTGTCGACGATGGAGCATGTGGTGCTGCAGTGCCAAGATGAAGATTTTGGCGTTCCGGAAAGTATAAAGATGAATGCTCGGTTCGCCGAAGAAATGTACAGGTAAGAACAGTTTTCCCAAGTTGGTAAGTATGCTGGCAGGAAGCAGGATGTCCAGGAAGCAGGGTCTTCAAACGTAAGCAGGTCTGACCTCAGGTGACGGTGAGCGTTGCGCTGCTGGTAAGTGCAGAATAACGTGAAGCGTCTGTCTTGAGGATCCGGGCAGCTTATATAGCTGTGAATCCACTAGCAGCCACACCCAAGAATACACTTGGGGCTGCTTAATGGATGGAATGTTCAAGGTTAATGCATCTGAAGTGCTTAATGGATGGAATGATCAAGGTTAATGCATCTGAAGTGCTATGTCCATAATAAAAGCTTTTTGGTGTTAAATGGATGTTCTTGTTTACTTTTGTTCATGAGCCTGGCGCCAAAGGCACCAGGACAGTGTCCACCCAGGTCTCCTGTGCATGCAACCCCTGCATGCCTGTGCCCCGGACTTCATGACCATGACAGCACTCCCCCTCAAGACCCCTCTTAACAGTGGCTCTCCTCCAGGTCCTGGTTTGGTGGGATTATTGCGATGGAACTGTCTTATTAAACGCGGAGCATGGACATGTTCACCGGGTTTCCATGTTCAGTCTTGAGGTCCGTAACCTTTCCAGTCAATTAGGTAATACAATTATGATTGAACCACCTTGGAGTCCAGGATGGATTTAACTTCATATTCTGGTTCTCCATCTATTACTTCGGGCTTTGGCGGATAACTAAGCTGTGTATTGGATTTCATTGGTTTGAGGAGAGAGACATGAAATATGGGGTGAATTTTCATGTGAGATGGTAACTCCAATTTCATGGCGACAGGATTGATTATGGACTTTATAGTATAGGGGCACAGGTATCTTGGGCGGTAAGCTCTTGGCCCCTTCAGGGGAATATATTTGGATGCTAACCACACCTTTTTTCCAATCTGGTAGGCGGGAGCTTCCTTCCGATGCCAATCAGCAAACAGTTTTTGTCTTTCCTTAGCCTTGGTCAGATGCTCTGTTGCCTCCATAAGAACCGGAGTGATGGTTTTATGCACGTTTTTATGGCTGGCATTTCCAGGGTATCGGGTGGATCAAATACTGATGTCCTCGGATGTCTTCCGTGTACAGTGTAGAATGGAGTTTGTCCTGTGCTTGTGTGAACCGAGTTGTTGTAAGCATACTTAGCTATCCAGAGAATATTTTTCCAAGACTCCTCGAAGCGTTGCAACATACACCTCTAAAGTTTGGTTGGTTCGTTCAGTTTGCCCATCAGTTCGAGGGTGATGGCTAGTGGACAACCGGCGGTCGATTTTGGCAATCGTACAACCCTTTCTCCAAAAGGCAGAATCAAATTGAGTTCCGCGATCAGATACTAATATTGATGGAAATCCATGCAATCGAACAATTTGCTCTAGGAACACAGAAGCGAGAGTTGAAGCAGTTGGGAGTCCCTTCAGAGGGATGAAATGGGCCATTTTGGAGAATAAATCCACAGCGACTAATATGGTGTTGTATCCATTGCAGGGTGGAAGATCTGTGATGCAGTCCATCGATAAGGTATGCCAAGGTGCTGGTGGTACTGTTAGGGGATGTAGAAAGCCAGCAGGGTTCTGTTTCTGAGACTTGTGTTGTGCACAGACTCCGCAGGTTTCAATAAATTGGGTGATGTCTTTTTGCCAGGTTGGCCACCTGTAGTTTTGTTTCACCTTAGCCTGAGTTTTGGCTATTCCTGGGAATCGTGGGAATTTGTGATGATTTGCTTTTGCAGTTCTTGGTCTTGGACATATAATCGTCCTTGGAAATACGGTAGATTGTCTTCGATGGTATACTGGTCACCTTTTAACAGCCATTCCTGTTGTGTTGATTGATCCATCGGGGATTGCAAACTGGTTCTTTGGTCATCCACACACGTGGTGGCAGCTATTCTGGTTTGAATCCTTTCCTCAGGAATTATGGCCACTGGACGGATGCTGTAAAAGCCTCTTTTTCTTCACTCATGCGTGATAGAGCTTCTGCCTTCCCATTGCGTACTCCAGGTCATAAGTGATAATGAAATCGTATTCCATGAAAAAGAGGGCCCAACGAAGTTGACACGAGGATTGTGCTTTGGCGGTTTTCAAGTATTGCAAGTTACGGTGATCCGTGATGACAGTGACCGTATGTCTCGCCCCAAGAAGGTAATGTCTCCAGGCCTTGAATGCTGCTTTAATCGCCAGTAATTCCTTATCTGTGATTGGATAGTTCAACTTGGGGGCTGAAAATCTGTGGGACCAGAATGCGACAGGGTGTAATTGTCCTGTTTCAAGGTCTCGTTGTGACAAGACAGTTCCCATGGCTATGTTTGAAGCATCTGTCTCAACTATGTAAGGTAGGTCTGGTCGTGGGTGTCGAAGGACTGGTGCTGTATTGTAATGCTAGTTTCAACTTCTGGAAGGCCTCTTCAGCTTCTGTCGTCCAATGGAACTTTTGATTTGTCTTTATCAAGGAGGTATTTGGATGTACAATTTGTGAAAACCCAGGTATAAACCGACAGTAAAAGTTGGCGAATCCGAGTACACTTTGAACTCCTTTCGTGGAAGTTGGTGAGGGCCATTGGAGGATTGCATCCACCTTTCGTGTGTCCATATGTACGCCTTGTGATGTGAGCATGAAACTGAGAAACTCAACCTCGGTTACATGGAAAAAACATTTTTCCAACTTGGCATACAATTGGTGTTGTCGAAGCTTCTCTAAGACTGCCCGGACATGGCCTACATGTTCTTCCATGGAATTTGAGTAGATAAGAATGTCATCAATGTAAACAAGAGCGCAAACGTCCAATAGTTCACAGAGTACATCATTCATAAAGAATTGGAACACTATGGGGGCATTATATAGCCCGAAGGGCATGACCTGGTATTCAGAGGCCGTACTTCGTGCGGAAGGCCGTTTTCCACTTTTCTCCCCCTTTTACTCTTACAAGATGGTACGCTCCTCTTAAATCCAGTTTTGTGTAGATTTGAGCATGTTTTGCTTGATCCAGGAGCTCTGATATAAGTGGTAAGGGATATCAATTTTGTACTGTGATCTGATTGATGGCTCTATAGTCGATGCAAGTTCTTAAGTCCCCTCCTTTTTAGGAACGAAGAATAAGGGCAAGGAGGCAGGTGACTTGGACAGGCGAATGAAACCGTTCGCCAGGCACTGATCCAGATAAGTTCTAAGATGCTGGTTTTCCTGTTCCGTTAGAGCGTAAATTCGGCTTCAAGGGATCTGGGCTACGGGTATAAGATCTATTTGACAATCGTGCAGGGGCAGAATGTTGGCTTGCTCTTTTTTGAAGACATCCTGGTAATCTTGGTATTCAAGCGGTAAGGAGCTGATGAGGCCCAACACGATTCCTTTCTTCGGTTTCAGATTGGTGTCATCTTTTTTGTAACATGTGTCGGCCCAATCATAAGGAAATCTCAGAACTCGTTTCCGTCAGTCGATCCTAGGATTGTGGGTCTCCAGCCAGGGCATTCCCAATATCATCTGGAACTGAGGAGCACCAATGAGATCGAAAGTAATGTCCTCTTGATGCCCGTCCTGACACAGAAGCTTGACTTTCTAGGTGTATTGTGTCACCGGGCCGGATGATAGCTGAGAACCATCCACAGCAGTGACATTTTCCGATTTCTGCTTCTGTCGGAGAGGAAGGCCTATTCTAAGAGCCAAATTTTGGTCAATGTAGTTACCCACAGTTCCACAGTCAATATATGCATCCAAGGCATGTATTTTTGATGGTTGCTTGTGATTCACCAAAAGCACTGGAAGGACTAGATGTGAGGTATGCACGGATTCCTTTTTCATGCTCAACAAGCGGACCCCTACACTTGCCGGGCATTGGCGTTTCCCGAGTTCTGTTCTTCTTCTTCATCAGTTTTGTCTGTTGCACCAACCGTTTTCTTGGGTGGTTTTACCGGGCAGTCACGGAGGAAGTGACCTGCTTGTCCACACTATAAGCAAAGCTGTTGTTGTCTTCTTTTTTCCCTTTCTGTTTTGGTAAGGGGACTTTGTAATCCACCAATTTGCATTGGCCCAGACTGTTCATGTGGTTTATTCTGATTCTCACAAGGTCATACATAAACTGTCCGTCCCTCTGATCTAGCTCCACCCATTTTCCGATTCTGCAACCTATGATCAAGGTGCACCATCAGGTCTATGTAGTCCGCACACCTCTCACGGGGATTCACCACTTGCGCCAGCACATCCTTAAGTTCTCCACGTAACCCTTGATAAAAGAGTGTAGTCCTCTTCTCCTCTGGCCGGTTTGTCTGGGCTACGAGACAATTGAAAGTTGCAATATAGGTTAATACATCTTGACTCCCTTGTCTGAGTGACAACAACTCGTTATCCAGAGCTTGCCCTTGAGTATGATGGGCAAACAATTTCTCCATCTTATGTTGGAAAATCCCAAAGTTCTGGAGTAAAGGGTCATCTTGGTTTACCAAAGTTATAGACCAGTCCGCCGCACTACCTCCTAAATACGAGAGTACAAACGCCACTTTGGCTTGGTCATTAGGAAAGGTTCCTGGTATGCACAAGAAACGAAGGTGACATTGGTTCATAAATATAGCGAACTTGTTTGGGTCGCCAATGAAGCGTTCGGGAGGGGCTAGAGGCACTGCTCCAGGAAGAACCACCTGACCCGGTGTTGATTGCTGTGGTGTGGAAGAATGAGAAGAATGGGTTGCTCCAGGCAGTGGAACCTGTCCTGCTTGTGCTTGTACCATTTGTCTTGCCAATTGGTCAGTTCTTTCTCGGGTTACAATAAGATCCCTCCGTAATGCATTGGTTTCCTGTCTTGAAGCATGTACTTCAGCCTGTAATTCCCCTAGTAAGAGGGCTAACTGATCTGTTTCTGAAGTTTCCATAACGCCCAGGCAGAGAGTTTTTGAGGCTTCACGTTCTGTTACGCTCACCTGGTCTCTGCAGAGGTGTTGGGGCACGGTTGCAGCCCTCCCTGAACTTGACTCACCCCCTATCAGGCCTCTCCCTTGGTAGAAAAGTGGTGGTAAGTGGTGATACTGCTCTTGTGTGGAGATAAGAGTGTGTGAGTGCGCCAATCTGTGATTGTTGTACCTCTCAAACCCTTCTCCCCAAAGTACGGTTTCTGTGAGCATAAGCCGGCCCATAAAGCTCACCTGTGAATTAAGGAAGGTAAGCTCTCCGTCCTGCTACTTCTGGCAGGGGCGCGTTGAATGGGATCTAGTTCCTTCACTGATCCCTGATGAGGATTAGTCCAGTCCAGCTGTGACTATGCTTCTCCTTATGATTGGTAAGTGTCTCTTGAGCTCTTGTGATTCTGTTCGTTCTGTTTAATGTCTTTATATGTTGCTCCTTATGCTCGCAATAATGTCTCTCTTCTATTTTCTTCCCTCAGATGGAAATGCGGCCTCAGTGCAGCTGTGAGACGCGGCCGGATGGAAGATTGATGCTACCGCAACGTTCGACAGCAGGTAAGTGATGGTTCAAGGAAAAGCGCGAAGTATGGCGAACCTTGTCTTCTGTTTTTCCTTGCAGGCGCTGCTGTCGACGATGGAGCGTGTCGTGCTGCGGTGCCAAGATGAAGTTCGGCGTTCGGGAAAGTGTAAATATGAATGCTCGGTTTGCCGACGAGATGTACAGGTAAGAACAGCTTCCCCCAGTTGGTAAGTATGCTGGCAAGAAGCAGGATGTCCAGGAAACAGGGTCTTTTCAAGGTAAGCAGGTCTGACCTTAGGTAACGGTAAGCGTTACGCTCCTGGTAAGTGCAGGATAACGCGAAGCGTCTGTCTTGAGGATCAGGGCAGCTTATATAGCTGTGAATCCATTAGCAGCCGCACCCAAGAATACACTTGGGGCTGCTTAATGGATGGAATGTTCAAGGTTAATGCATCTGAAGTGCTTAATGGATGGAATGTTCAAGGTTAATGCATCTGAAGTGCTGTGTCAACAATAAAAGCTTTTTGGTGTTAAATGGATGTTCTTGTTTACTTTTGTTCATGAGCCTGGCGCCAAAGGCGCCAGGACAGTGTCCACCCAGGTCTCCTGTTCATGCGACCCCTGAATGCCTGTGCCCCTGACTTCATGACCATGACAGTGAGATGGCATGGTCTACCTCCTCTGGTGTTAGAGGGGCGTTCAATTGGTCTCGATCTGTGGGTTGTATTGGGGGGAATGCTACCTTGGTCATAAACTCGGATGTACTTTCTTGTGGGGGATTATAGTCTGAGGTGTATAACTGTTCGTAATATTGGGCAAAGCAGGCCGTGATGTCTGATGGGTTTGTCAGAGTGCATTCTGCAGGGGAGTTTATTTTGAGGACAGCTCTATCGGCTCTTTGTTTGCAGAGTCTGGCTGCGAGCAGAGTGTGTGCTTTGTCTCCTTTCTCAAAATACCTCTGTTTTTGATTTGGGCTTTTCAGATGAGTTTTATTCTTTTCAATGAGGCTCCCTGCGCTATGAGCATGCCTCTCATTGTTGCTTTTGCCGCCTCCCACACTGTATCGCGGGGGACATCTGCCGTATTGTTTCTCTTGAAGAAGTCACAAACCTTCTCATCTAGCAATTCCCTGAAGAGTTTATCTTTTAAGAGCGAGTTGTTGCACGCCCATCATTTGTCTATCAGCCTACCCGGGCCTGGGTCCATGTCTATAGTGACCATGTCGTGGTCGGACCATCCCACTACCTCTATGGTGGCGTTAGTCATCAGATGTTCGAGGTCTTCTTCCACGAAAAAGTAGTCTATACGAGAATAGGTTTGCTCTGGGGGGAATAGAATGTGTAGGCTTTATGGAGCGGGTGTTCAGGGTCGGATTGGGTTGTCGGTCAATCGGCCCGTGGCCGAAGCTAAATCATGGCCGGAGACCTGGGGGCCGGTTCCTGAAGCCCACGTGGGCCGGTTTCGGCCCAGGCATGGGCTTCACACTTCAGGAACCAGCCCCCAGGGCCTCGGCGGACGGATTCAAGTTGCAAAGGGTCTGTAAGTAAGCAACTTACAGATCCTTTGTAATTGCAGCCCCGCGCCCGCCGCCGCCGCCGGCCCGCTGCAGATGCAGAGAAAGGTAACACTGAAGTGTTACCTTTCTTTGATAAATGCGGCGGGCCGGCGGCCAACTGCCACGGCCCGCGATACCCTGGCGCCAGCGGCAGTCACTGTTACAAAACACTGGGAGGGAGCGGCAGGGCTCCAGCCATGATCCCCGTTTCTTCGGGTTTGGCGTTGTTCAGCACCCACTCTCCTCTTCACCCAGCTCCAGGCCCTTGCAGAAGATCAGTAATTCCAGGCACCTGCTTAGCCCTCCGTGGTAAGGCCGGCTACATATACACAATACCAGAATGACAGAGGGTAATCTTCGTTTGCAGGAGCATATAGTGGCGTTTGAAAAATGCTGCAGCTGTTTGAAAGTACCTTAGCATCTGTCTTCGATGTCAGTGAATGGGGGCACCATGAGCATTTAAGACAGCCACCAAGTGCTTAGCCATCTCCATGTTGTATTAATATCTCTGGTGCGTTACACTTATCCTCTGTTTTGATTCAGGAGGCTTGGCGTACGTAGCCTTTGGAGGTGTGTCTCTAGTGATTCGGGGCAAGGTGTACTACTTATGTTCAGAAGCTGTCTGTTGTTCGACTAAGAAACATGCACCAACATGCATTTTGGTGCTGCATTTTTTTAGTGTAGGAAACCTCTGGGATTGAAACTTTGTTGTAGCATTGCACCAGACAGCAGTTGAACACGTGCCACAGTGGGCACTTCTTGGTAATATTTTGATGAAACTGTTAATGCAATAAAGGTCTCTGAATATTTCAGACATAACCAATTTATGTTAAAAAAATATCAACCTCAGTCCTAGAGGACATTTCATTAAGACGCATTTGGTTTTGTGTCGGATAACGCTGCCTGTGTCCTGGTCTGTTGGCAACTGCTTAACTTTATGGGCGTACAGCCTGTGCCTTTGGATGTTTGAGTCTCTGGCCTTGGAAAGGTTCTCACGGTCTGTGTAAATCCCCATCTCCTTTTGAAAGGCACTGTGTCTCAGTTACCAGATGAATGGTATCCACACTACGGAATAATTGCTCTATTTTACTATAGCCAATATGATAGCTCCTTGGGTTGAGCGCTCGCTGCTGCGATGAGTGTGTGATCTGCAGGTTGCAGGTTCAAACCATCTCAGCCTTTCATCCTTCTGAGGTCGATAAATGAGTATCAACACAGGTTGGGTGATATTGTATGCATATTTGTTCTATAAAAAAGAGTTTAAGCGTAAGTCCTGTACAATAACATATTGTCATATGCTGGTATTCACAGTAATTTGACAATATGGATCTATACACACAGATATTAATGATACATATGGTGATCCATTCTTGTATGAAATGCATATCACATTAGTGAAATCATAACCATATTAGTCTACTTTTGATGCCACTTCCTGTTTTGTCAACAGGTGAAAGGTCATGTTTCATTAATGGCACTGATACTGTAGAAACATCCATGTTTGCGCAGTGAGAAGCGTGGTAGGCGATTCACGGATGATGGTTTGAGGGCCACTTTTTTTGAAGGCGCAGGGTGGGACACTTTTTTAAAGCGAGGGTTGGGCCATTTTTTTTTGGGTGTCCAGGCTTATTTCTTGTCCGAGTCCGAGCCTGCGGGTGTTGTGTCCATCATGCGTCTATTAACAAGTGGTCTGCGATTAGGTCTCGAAAGGATTGTCTGTCTGTCGGAGGGAGGGCACCCTCTCTGTAGGATCTCCAGTCCAGGTCTGGGTTCATAATGAGGTTAAAGTCCCCCCACAAATTAGTGTGCCTGTTCTTTCCCTGTCTAGTCGCCCAAAGAGGTCTATACAAAAGGCTATCTGCTGGGAATTTGGGATGTATGCTGAGCATAAGGTTATTGCCTTGGATCTGATGGAGCCCTGTACTATGAGGAACCTACCTCCTGGGTCTCTGTGTTAGTGATATTTGCAGTTTGAGGGAGGAGCAATACAGGATGCCCACCCCCCGTTTTTTCTCCAGCCCAATGCCCACAAGCCTCCTCCCAAATTTCTTCCTCTCAGGGCGAATTCCTCTTTGTGCTTAAATTTAGTCTCCTGCAGGAAGATGTCTAATGTGGCCTGCTGGATAGCTCTGACAACCATAGATCTCTTCTGTGGCGAGTTGAGGCCCTTGACATTCAAAGTCCCCCTGCGAATACTCTCACCTGCCATTTGGGTTGTGTGTTGCGTATGCTCTCTGAAGCCTAATGAGCTGTGTCGTACCCATGAGCTGTTTTCCCTCGTTCCTTAGGTGTGCATGTGGATCGTGGTAATTTATTATTGGTATCTGCCTGCGCATATGCCTCGCTTGATCGAAACGTGAACTATTTTGATAGGAATTATGATACCCCAGACTCCCCTTTGCTTCCCATGTACCCCGGACGGACCCAGTAGATTCCTGTGCTTTCCCCCACCCCACTCCCCTATGAAAGAGAAAAAAAGAAATTAAGGGAAGAAGAGAAAGACGGCATTCTCCCAACTCTGGAGTTGCCCGAGATGTAAACATACAGGTGGAGCCCAAGAACCTTTTGTTGAAACATTACTGTCTGTTGCTGATGATTCGCGTGAGTGCGTAATGGTGGCTTGTCTATATGCCCAGCCCGACTTTTTGCATACAGTGGGGCCTGGGATGGGCTTGGATGGGAGAGGGCTCCTCTCCCGAGACGGGAGGACTTTTTTCCCTGATCAATGGGTTGAGCTCCGCCCTTTTTATTTTACAAGGAGAAAGAAATGCGGCTGCCCCAGCCAAGGCCCAGTAGTGATACTGGCACTGTAATTCAGTGTCTGCATTTCAAGGGGTATTAAGTCTCGTAAATGTTCGTTTGCTCTTTGAACAGCCTCTCTGTGACCAAGCTCCCGAAGGCTTCCTGGCTGGCTCAGAAGAGGACGGCATCTCTTTGCCTTCCATTGGGCCCTCTTTATCTCGTAGGTCTCTTAGTTCATTGCTTGCCTCCTCACCGACACCACCTTGTATTCTTCTTCATCGTAGGTGAATGTGAGTGCAAAGGGATAACGCCATCTGTATCTCGTGTTTCGTTCTCGCAGCCAGGATGTCAGGGGGTGGCAGGCTCTGCTCTGAGCAAGTGAAGCAGCCGAGAGGTCTTGATACATTTTTACCCTTCAGTCCTCGAAGTCGATTCTTTGACTAGTTTGACAATCTCAACTTTGTGTCTATAATGATGACATTTTGCTAGGACTGAGCGGCGGCCGCCCTGGGGGCCTCCTGCTCGGTGCACCTTTTCAAATTTCAGTTCTGGGATCAATGGTGCGGGTAGGAGGATGGCTATTAAGGCCTTGACATTTCTTTCTAAGCTCACTGTTGTCTCATGTGGAAACTCTTTGAGGCCTTGAATCCTAATGTTCGCTCTCCTCTCCCTGTTTTCCAGGTCATCACTTTTTGCTTCCAGGCCTTGATTCCTTTGCTCCAAGTCTTGGAACCGCCCTTTGACTTTTAGTTCTGAAATGTCTGCGGATTGCTGATAGTTTTCCAGCACCACAATTTTATCTTCGATTCTGTGCACCTTCTCTTGGAGTGCGGTGACTGTTGTGGTCATGCTGCTTCTAAATGAGCAGATTTATAGAGAGTAATAGGTGCACATCTTCTTTGGTTGACGTTTCTTGGTCTCCCCCCGGGATGAGTGGGGCCTCCTGGGATTGGGAGGTCGTCCTTATTGTATGGTCTCGTCAGAATGCCTGCAGTCTTTGGGCCGTCCAATCTCGCTTTGCATGTGCTTTTATCTGTTGCTTTGCAGGGAGGGATCTATCTCCTCCTGTGCAGTTTCGAGGGCTAGAGCTGTGGTGCTGCTGCATGCATTTATGGTGTTTCTGGAGGGCCCATTCACTGTATCCAGAGGGGTCAGGCTGGGTTACAAACTTGTCCCCTGTGCAGCCTCTGGGTGTTTCAGCAGTGTGGGAGGGGGCAGCCGGGGTGTAAGATGTGCTTTCTGAGAGGGCGTTGCTGCAGACAGGCACTATTAGAGGCTGGTTGTCCTCTCTGCTGGTGGGTTGTTTGTGGCACTGATTGAGGGGCTTGGCTCGATACCACCCCAGGAGGAGACGTGTTGTTGTGTTCTCCCGTTTCTTCTGTACGTTTGAGGGCGAGAGGGAGAGAGCTTTTCTTGCTTTCCTTGGCGTTTTGTGTTGCACACCTTATAACATGCTGTCCAGCGGGGGCGCCTCAGGGGGAGGGGATTGTCCGCCTTTGCTACACACCCTGTGGTGAAGGCATGCTGTAAAGGTTGGGCACCCTCTGTCCACTGCAAGATCTGCGGTTGTCCGTCACCCCACTACGGTGCTTCAGGTGCTGGTGGGCGTTGATGTGCTTGCAGTTCGTTTGGTGACTCCGAGTAGGGAGGGGGTTATCGGGACACTGCAGAAATGCTCTTTCTGGCTGTCGTTGATGACTATGCCTGCTGGAGGGCCTTTGCTTGCAGAACTGAGCACCTCCGTGATGTCCTGCGTGAGAGGGCAGCCGGGTGGCGAGGCGCCAGTGTTTGGTGGTGTGTTTCTGCTGGGCTTGGGCTTGCCTCTGCTCTCGCTGTTGTTGCTGAGTCCTGCCAGTGGTATCCCTAGCAACGTTTAGTGGGGGGAGGCCCCATCTAGTCCTGGCTTTGGGTAGAAAAATAGTAGGCAGTCAGCGCTGCTTCTTCGTCCCGCCCCCGGGTGAGCCGCAACTTTACCCACGTTGCAGGTCAAATGTGGATCGGACTCCGACCCGGTCCGTTCCTTATTTGAGGGAAACGGGTGGGAGGGGGGCGCTGTCTCACCCCTGCCTCCATGTCAGCCCTGGGACGGGGTCCGGTTTTGGGTGATCTCAGTTTTTGCCGCTGGGTGCAGCCTCCCCCGCTCTCCTCACCTGGTGTCTGCAGTGATGAGGAATCCTACTTCAGGTGCCGCCACGGTACTGTGTCTGGGTTGTTCACAGGCAGCTGTGACCGGCAGGTTGCTCCAGCTGGTATCTGGGACACGCAGACCTTCTCTTTATCGCATCCGCTCATCGGCAGGCACCACTCGGCAGCGAGGCTCAGAGCGCCACCTTTCCAGTTCTATGCCTCCGGAGGGGGGGCAGCTGCAGCAGGCCTTCATGATCGCCCAGTGGCACTGGGGGCCGGGGGGTCGGTCCGGACCATGTCTTCTTTCTGGGTGGTGAAGGGTTTCAGCGGCTCTCTTTATTCCTGGCTCACTGAAGGCCATGGGAGCGTTTGCTGAGCTCCCGGCCCACGTGACCGCTTCCGTTGGCGGCTCCTCTGTCTTGTGTACTCCGGAGGCCAGGGGCTTCACCTTTGCTCGGTCCGTTTATGGCGTGGCAGTGACTGATTTTCTTTGCGAAAGGGAGCATTGCTGCCTGGCTCCTTCTTCTCCTCTTGTGCCTCGATGGAGCTTCTGGCAGGCACGGCAAGCGTCGGTGCTCTGCAATATGGCGAGTGTTCTACAGGAGCTCGGTGCTCAGGCTGCCATTTCGCCTGCGCCCCCTGGTGGTCTCTCTGCATGCTCTTTTTAATAAGTTTTACAAGACCTATAATGAAAGTAGAATCAAAACAGAAAGAGTCAAATTTGAACTGAACTAAGCAAGACATCCTTTATTGCTGGTTTGCAAACCACATAAAACAAACAGCACCCTATTAACTCACCATCCAGATCTAACTCAACCCGCCTCCAATTTCCTTTCCCTTTATGTTGCTCCATGGTCGGTCCCTTAATAATACATATGAACTATTGGTAGCTAGGCCGCAGGGGTGGAGCAAATCTATGGCACACCCTACCAAGTGGAAATAGATGCTCTGTCTCTTAGAAGGATCAAGTGGGGAAAGATTCATGGTTCCGACCTGCATTTAAAAATATTGGCAGGGATTAAACCGGAAATAATGGGAATTCTTGAGAACTCAGCTGGTCCCCGGGAAGTGGTGGGTTTCTTTATGGTCATTTTGGAGGCTCTAACTGGGGGCTTTTTATTGGAGTCTAAACGAAAAAGGAGATGTGGGAAGAGGGGCTGGTTTGACCGGGATTCTAGGATGACAAAATTAGCACTTCTAAATGCGCTAAAATGTCCAATGATGGACAGATGTAACATTGTCCAAGCTCGTTCTGATTATCGTAAGGTAATTGAGCAAAGAAAATGGCATTGGAAGTTCAGGCCTGGGAAGCATTTCTGGCGCCAAACAGGCTGAATGATGCTAAAGTCTTCTGGGAATTTGTTAAGGGAGGTCCCGTTGATAATTGTATGCAGGGTCGGAGGGACAACAAAGTAGGGGTGGCGGACTGGGTATCCTATTTTGGGACACTTTTTGGGGCTGGTTTTACCCAAAAGGAGAAGGACTCCTGGGGGTGTAACATTATGTTTTTCTTTGGAAAGTTCACGAAAGCAATCAGGGCTCAGTCACAAAATCGCGCCACTCGTCCCGATGCTATTCCGGCTGACCTCTTCTTGGATCAAATTGACTTATGGGCTCCAGTGTTCACCCTACCTTCAATGCCTGTATGTGTTTAGGGCATTATCCACCATTATGGAAGTTGGCGACCATTTTCCCCATTTTTAAAAAGGGAGACATAACCATGCCTTCATAATATCGCCCTATTCTCTCTTGGACACCTCATTTAAAATGTTTGGCCGGGTTTTGCTGGGACACAAGGGGAGCTGGTTTACAGAGGTGCTGATTTTGACTGACATTCAATACGGTTTTTGCTCCGGTTTAGGCACGATCAAACAAGTATTGAATTTGTACCTTCTGGTGTCAAACTCTATATTTTGCAAGGGCAAGGTGGTTTATCTCGCCTTTATGGGCTTAAGCACAGCCTTCAACAAAGTCGATCGGTTGAAGTTGTAGGCTGTGCTTGATTCCATGGGTTTCCCTGAGGTAATCCTAGGGGTGCAGCGGGAGATTCAGACAGATAATAGAGCTAATGTCCGATTTGGACCAGGGGGTAGGTGTACTGAGTGTTTTTAATATAGGGTTGGAGGTTCGGCAGGGGTGTGTGCTCGCCCCATACTTTTTACCTTGGATATTAATGATCTTCTGCCTGCCCTTAGAGCACTGGTGCAGACTCTTTGAGTCTGGGGGGCAGGCCTTTCCCGGTATTAGCATATGCTGATGAAACGGTGCTTATGGCCAGAACCGCCAGGACCCTACATGCCTTGGTCGATGATTATGCTTCCTTCATGCCTGGCTTGGGTCTTAAGATCAATACTGTTAAATCAACAGTGATGGGATGTAATGGGGGAAGGAAGATCATGAAGATGCACCCCATAGTCTGTAGTGAGGAAGTTATTCCGAGGGTAGCTTAATATGATTATCTGGGGGTATGGTTTTCCGAGACCCTGTCGGGCAGTGCCCATGTAAAAAAGCAGTCCCTGAAAATGAGGCAATATCTGGGGGGCTTATCTCGCATTTTAGCAAGATGTAAGGGACATGCAATCAGCCCTAAAGGTGTATACCTTGCAAATTAAGGCAGCAACTCAATATGCAGGAGCGTCGTGGGGCTATTGTAAGCCCGGTGACTTACAGGGGAAGGAAAACCGGTTCTTTAAAAATCTTTTAGGGTTCCCAGGTTCATCATCCTGTGCCTCGGTCCATAGGAAACTGGGGATGGCCTCTTGGGAGGATGATTGGGCAGCCTCCCCGAGCAATCTCTGGTTGAAACTATGGGGAAATAAGAACACAACTTTATGCTACTTTATGTTAAGAAATACGTTGAACAAAGATAGGTGGGCCAATATACCTTGATTGAGGACTGTTAAGGATCTTTTGATTTTGTGTGATGTTCGTGTTCAGTTTCCTCTTGTTGCAGTGTTATTGCCGTTAGAAGTAAGAACATTTAAGGAGGCAGTGCCCCGGGGAATTGTGGTAAAACGCGCCCTGGCTGCATGGGTGACCCATGTTGACAGTTATCACAGGCTTATAAGCCGTATCCTCAATATACAGCCGTATCTTGTCTGGGCTGGGAAAAAGCATCATAGTTGGCTTATTACGAGGTCAAGATTTGATTGTTCATTGCGGAGGGGAAATACTGAGAAATGGCCTGGATATCCAGATGACCCCAGCTGCCCTGTGTGTGGAGCTCCTAAAGAAAATTTGAGTCACTTTATTTTATTTTGCCCAGGTTATGGGGAGATTAGAAAATTGACAATCTTGCAGATGCTAAAATGTACAGATCTATGTCAGTATGACCCAATATGATGTTCCTTCTGACGGCAGGAACTGAACTGACGGACGGCATGGGCCCTATTATCCTACCTGAAGGCTGCTATGTATAGAAGAAAGGTTTTTTACAGGGATATGATGCTGTATTTTACTAATTGGATAATGTGTGGTTTCAATGTTGTTTTTTTGAAATTTCATGAACTTGTTCTGGTGAGTGATGTATTCATTATGTATACTTTGCTTATTTTTCTAGGTTATGTTTTGTTTGCGTTTGATGGATGTTTTTCTTATCCGAATAAACTAATAATGATGATGATGACATATCATATCCGTTTGACCTCTCCCACCACTGACCCTTCTTGTTCAGTTCCGTAGTCCATCTTCCATCCCGTTTCCTGTCATCATGTGGTCCTCTGCTTCTGTGTCAGTCGCTCCCGTCTGACAATATCCGGTGTTGCCATTCTCAGGTGAGGTGTGTGAGGCAACACTCCCAGATGCACTTCCAAACAAGAATAATGTCCCATTGTTCGAACCAGTCTGAGCCGGCATAATCCAAGATGGAGGCCCAAGTGGCCTTCACCCAGTGCTGCGAGAGCTCTTGAAAGCGCTGCCTCAGGAGTCCTACAGCGCATGTCCATCTTAAGGATCCCTCAGGGCAAGTATTGCCTAAAGCCAATGAGTGATGATTTCCCTATCCAATGTCCACTAGGAATTAAAGAAATATAATACACACTTGGGCTTTATATGTAAACAAAATGCTTCAGGTATTCAAATATATCCCCAGACTCCTCTCATATCAACCTTTAACCTCATAAGTGTTCACTGTCATCTCATGCCTTTATGTCACCATCACATCATGAATCTTGTTATCTTGTTCCCCTCTCCCCCCGGGGGTTATCAGCATTAACAATACCTACCTACCTGCATTTTAGCCCTCAATTCCACCCTTTCATAGAGACTTCTTGCTTTGCCATGACTTACACAGCTCAAACGGGTTAACAATCATTTTGGTCGCTTTGCAGGCCCAGAAAGTGGGCAAAAACAAGTAGCATCGTTCAACAACAACAGAAGCAGCCAAGATTTGTTTCTTGACCTTTTCACCCACAGCACCTAATTGGAGGAAGAATTTCCAAGCACACTAAATCCTGGAGAAGCATCACCTTGTTGAAATGGGTGTTTTGGTGATACTCACTCTGGTCACGCTCTGGAGTTTTACATTTGCCAGCATCCTTGTTTAAACACATTGAGCAAGAATTTGAACCTGACATTGAAAATTGAATTTGAACAGCTCTTGATGAAGGGGAAGAGTAAGAAAAATATGGGTTGTAGTCCAGGTAGCTCTTTGTGTAAAACACATTCTGCAACCTGTGACTCTCCAGATGTTTTGGACTATGGCTCCCATGATCCCTCGCCATTGACTGTGCTGGTTGTGGTTGATGAGAGTTGGAGTTCAAAGCATCTGGGGAGCAAACAGTTTGAAGAGCCCTGCTGTGAAAGACATCAAGGGCACAGACCCTAGACTTAAGATGCTCCATGACCTTCTGTGAATCATGGATTTTCAAGATGCCTAGTTGCACATCTCTTACATTCAAGACATAGGAAATAAAGAAGATTTAAGGGGCATGACAATCACTACCATTTCTGAGTCCTGTCCATCAGGCTACGTCAGCTCCAATACATCACTGCTAGCCACTACCACTTAAGGAACCTTGGTGTTTTCCCATCTGGAGAAAGATTTTCGGGGTCATAGAAAAAACACCTGACCCTTTGTTATTTTTCTGTGTTTGGCTCTGTAGAAAGCTTAAAATAGGATTGTTTGTGTTTGTCTTAATTGAACGTTGTGTCACTATGAATAGCTTAGCTCCTGTCCTTATGTGAATGGACACTCCTGGGTACAGGGATGTGTTTATCATTTGCACCTTTGGCTTTTTCATTGTAATTATTTTTCTTCTCTCTTCAGGGTCCTCCAGGCCAACGTGGATCTCCCACCTTCCAGGTATGTCTGCATTCTCCACTGATGTGTACTGGATTTCCTTTCTGTCAGTGGAATACCCTTTATTTCTATCAGGAAAGGAACTTGTATTCATTGTTAAATTCCTTTTTCCTAGGTATCTGCTGATGGGATATGGGATCTTTTGTGTCCACCTCTCTGTACTGTGTTGGGTTTGTGTGTCAAATGCCCTGTGCCAACAGAGCTTCAGGGATATGCAGAAAATCCCTAGAGGGCGGGTTGGGTGTAGGTGTGTGTGTGTGCGCACACACGCATGTGTTTGTGGTGGATGAAAGAACTATTTGCTTGTGCAAGTGCTGCATGATTGGTGTAGGATTTGTTTTATTGGTATGATGGGGGAGTAGTAACTCCATGTTTATGACAAAGTTCAGATGAATGTAGGACCTCCATATAGAACTGTGTAACCTGCCCTAAAACTTGTGGCACAGTATCAATAGATTTCTTAGAGGAAGAGATGGGTGCGCTGTTGTTGCTTCAAGAGCAGGAATGTGAAATGGGAAAATAAAGCCCACCTCATCAAAGTCACAAGTTGAAAGGGCTTAATAGGAGCCTTAATGAAACTCTGACCCTTGTGATGTTTATATAACATCCTGAATTTTAGTCCTGCCTACGCATTTAAATAAGCATGTCTTTACAGTGTACATTGCTGTGATATCACTCTATTTCATATTCTAAGACAACCCCACTAACGCCACTGACACACCTGCACATTTTGCAGTCTTTCATATCACTCATTTTCAAAGACAATTTTGTGTTCCAACATTCTACACCAGCTCATGTATGCCCACGCCTGTTCCTAACCTATGGTGCTCTGTCCTGTTCATGCTTTAGAACCCTGCAGCACAGATTCAGCTCCCAGGGCTTGGCATATCTTGGGGCTTGTTTGTGTTCATTGCTTGCATGGTAAAAACAGTTGTTCTCCATGTAGCTAGAGACTGGACAATCTATGAATAAATGGGCTGAGAATAATGGTGCAAGGTGCAAATTTCAAGGGCTTTTGTTCTACAAACATAAAACTCAGGGATTTTAATTGAACTGATATTACCTATTTGGAATCAGCAGAACAGAAACAAATCAAGCTTCTCTCCAGGACCTTGGTCCCCTGTACCTCCCTCTTTCCCCCATGCTCTATCTCCCTGGCTAGAAACACAACAAAGCCATACACAGTCTTCTAATTTTCTAAGTGCCCCACACTTCTTTCTTGGTTGTTAATTTTTCTTGCTTGGTTTTATTAATGATTGCAGGGTGTAACTTTTCTTCTTAATCAAAATGGGCACCACCACAGCTAGTTCCTTGGGTTGTCTTCATGTGGGCCAGGTGTCAGAAACTTAAAGATCCTTTGCAGGGTCCTGTTGTGCCCTGGTGTTGTCAGGCATATCCCCTTGCACTCCATTGGAAACCTCATTGAATATGTCCCCTCTACCAAATTAAAAGTTTCGATCAGTGCTTGGGTCTCAATCAGCTTCTTCTCTCCTGGCCTCTCTCATTAGTCGCCTCCTCCTTTTCTCTTCCTATCTCCTCATATCAAGCCTTCCTCTCCTTCTGTCACTCGGCTTCTCTAGCTTCCTTTCCCTCTTGATAGTCCGCAATTTACTGTGAACCTCCCCTGAACCTCTCTTTCCTGTTCTGGTCTTGTCTTCCTCCTCCTCTGCTGCGGTTACTCTCTCCACCTTAAATCTTAGCCATGTTTCATCCTCCTTTCAAGATTCTTTCCCTCATTCCTCCTTAATACACCTCTCCTTCACCTCCTCTTGCCTACTCTCCACCCCCTCTGTCCTTGTACTCCTCCTTGGTTTTTCTGACTTCTCTCCTCCTACTTGTAGTTCCTCTACCACCTTTCCTCATTGGTTTCTTCTACTTCTGGCCTGCTTCTCCTTTGTGTCCCCCACGTAGTCTCATTTCTTCTCTTATGACTGGTGTTTGCCCCACTGCCTACTTTTTGCTCCACGCTACTCCTCTCGTCAGCACTTTGCCATGCACTCCCTCTCCTATCACCTCCAACTCCTGTCCCCCTCATCTTCCTCACTTTCCCTCTCCTTTTAATAGCATGATAGGCTCCCCCTGAGTGTCTGGATTGCTGGAGTTGCTGGATTGGTCTCTGCTGTATTGCAGCTAGAATGTTAATCGTCATATATTTTTGGGTAGTGCTAGAAAGTTTTTTAGAGCCACTACTGATGTCGACTTCTGCGAAGCCAACCTTGTGGACCTGCATAGATTTTTCACACAAAGATTTAAGGATGAGCAGGAAGGCTTCGATTTAGGAAAACAGGGGTTTGTTGCAGAGTACAGTTAACTACACCAGTGATTGATGAGTGCTAAAATGTCCACACAGCTGATTATAAAAATATACTAATTATAAAGAACAAACTTTCATTACGGTCAAGACACTACATACTGAGTAAATCAATATCTACATATACACAGATCACACTTTGGTAACCCCACATGTTTTACACATCACCCTAGTATTAACATTGTTTCAAGGCAATACTGTTACAGTATTATAAAGTGGGGAAAATGTGTTTGACACAAATTGCAAGCCTTGTAATGTTAAGGCACGAGACCACTTGTTACTAAAGTGTTAGAAAGTCATAGGTAAGTAGGCCTACTGTATAAGGTACTTGTAGGGTGGTTCAAAAGGGCCTGTGGCATGACTGGCATGACCATAGGAAAACACAGACTTTAAAGTCGCTCAAAAAGCACAGCATCTTTAGTTAGGCCAATTTGTACTATAGCAAAGTTGTTCAATGTTAGTGTTGAATCCTGCATTTTAGTGGAGCCCCTAGACGGGCCCCCTTTACCAAGGCTCCACCAATTATGGCAAGACAAGGTTAACTGCAAGTGGACAAGTGGACTTAACATCCCATTTATTTCAATGAGGAACAGGTATCTTAGTATCTTAAGTGCATATAAGCAATGTAGCACCCTGGTCGTCAAATAGAAAAACAACAATACCAGACAACTGAGGATTGTTGTGGACAACAGGGCTCAGTGGTGGATCTACAGCAGGAGACTCACTCGTCATGGGTGCAAGTCGTCTTCTAATGGTCAGATCAGACAGCAGCGTGTCCCAACTGGATGGGATGAAGACAGCTTGACTTTGCTTCCCATGATGCTGGTGGACAGCACAGCAGTTCATTCAAACATGCATTGTGTCACCAGACATTCAGAAGCAGGATAGTTGGACTTCAGTTTCAAGCAGGCCCCTCTACTTGGTTGAAGATCAGCAGCAGTAAGGTGATTAGGTCCCAGTGGTGCTGAGAAGATGCTTTCAGCAGTTCCAGCACCAAACCTATATGTTGGCCATCCACATAAAACAGACAGGAGGAGGCAAAACCCAATTGGTGAACTTACACACTAATATTCGGAAAGAAATACTTAAGTAAAGCCAACAGCATTAGTTTTGGGGAAGAGGCACAACCAATTCACAGGTGAGTTAAGTTTCCTTACATATACTTTTCAGAATGGCACAACACACATTCAAGGTAAGTAAGAACTTTTGTAACTGCTCACTATCAGAGTTACAGTTATCAACCAACTCTTTTACAGGGAAGTAAACATTTAAACATGTGTTCTCTTTTCTAGGCAACAGGCCTAATCCTTAGACAGTCTTCCCCTTATTCTTGGAGCATGACTGTTCTCAGTGGCAGAGGGAGGACGGGGGGGGGTCTCTAGGTCTCTTGTGTCCCACGGGCAGTTCAAGATCAGCATAGAAGTAGCAAAAGTCAGAGTTCCTAAGGAAGACTGTTCAAACAGGTAAGTATTACACTTTAGAGAGGTTGCAAGGGCCCAGGGATTCCAGGAGAAGGCCTGGGTGAACTGGTAAGAAGACTTTGTAAGGAATTTAGCAGGAAGGATCAATGGGAAAGGCTTGAAGCAAAGGTTTCATTGCGGCTCGATGCAGCTATGTCATTATTGCTCTATTTTCAGGAGCCTGAAGGAAACAGAATATCGATGATTGGATTTCCGTTGCTAATCTGGTCCAGACCTCTGGTGAGGGAACTTCAAGGACTGGAGTCACGTCGGTAGAGGTCCAGCAGGATGCCATCGAAGTTTCAGCTTCATTCAGAATTCAGAAGATCATGCACTGCACAATGGCATGAGGTCCCAGGGTATTGGCATAATGCAGCCCGCTAGGTCGCAGCATGGTGTCGGATGGCTCAAAAGGCAGGTCATCTTGAGTCTAGTGGACTTCACCAGGCTCTGGGTCAGGGTCATCGTTTTGGAGACCCAGGATCGCTTGGAAGGAAGGGTAACAGCAGGCTCCAGTTACACAGCAGGCTCTCTGGTCGCTTGAAATTGTCTCTGCCGTGGTTTTTTTATCTTCCTCTTCAGATTCAGGTCCAGTGGCCGACTATCTTTTCAGCTTGCAGGATCGGACTTTTATGCAGGAACGCAGTCAATCAAACAGGCATGCAACATTCAAACTTGAGGGGGTTGGCAGTCCTTTCAGGAAAGCCAGGATCCCAGTTAGAACTGGATTCTTGCAGTCACGCTGGAAGACAAAGGGTTGCAGAGTTTTGGTTTCCTCCCTTGCTTCCTGCTTTCACAGACTCTGGAGTCTAGGTGGGTTTGACCAAGGTATCCCGCCAAAGATAAAATCACCTAAAGGACTTTCCCACCCTGCAGGGCAGAGGAAAGACCAAAAAGGGTCAGAACACACAAAAATGGCAAAGAAAGAAGACAGGGGCCATTTTGGTAAAATGTGCATCCATGGGAGCCTTTACCACAGCTGTGAAAACAGCCTGCGGTAAAGGTGCACCGGGATTGTGAAAAGGTTAATTGCTACCAACCTTTTAAGGTAAGTTTGTCGATGTAACAGAATTGTTACAGTGCTAGTGAGAAAGGGGATACATTGTATCTCTCCAGAACTCCACACAAGGTGGAGTGTGCTGCTTTTCACCTAACAAAATGTAGAAGGGATACAATTATCCTTTCTACCTTTGGGAACTATAGTTCTCACAAGGTTATCCAGAGAAAGAAAAAGGGGAGCCCCAAAGGCAACCCTGTAACAATAAAAAGGTATATACCAAAAGCTGTCAAAGAGGATAAAATTAAAAGGACACTATGGAGAGTCTTAAAAATGGCACCCATAAAAAGAGTTAAAGGATCTGTGAGAGTGGAAAAAGGTTCCCACCCACTGAGGTATAGGGAACAATTATCTACGAGTTCAGCAAAAAGATTTGAGGTTAGCACTAAAGTTAAAATCTTACCTACCACATGCCATTTGGACACAAGTTTATGTTCCGAAGTAGGTAATAAAACAAGTACCTTTTGACCTATAGAAGAGGTTCTGAGATAAATTCCTTTATCGCAGGAGGTCTTTTGTTGCTCTTGTGTCTTGACCATTTAAGTCTTTACCAAAGATCTTCCAGCCATCATGTGTTCCTTCAACCTATTGGCAGTTTGGGAGAGTGTAGTTGGGGCTTCCTCTCTCTCTTCCCAGGTTTCTCTTAACATATCCAGGACATCCCGTGGCTCTTGCCCATAAAGGAGTTCAAAGAGGGAGAATCCTGTTGTGACCTGAGGGGTTTTCCAGGCTGCAAACAAGGCCCAGGGTGTCATTTGATCCCAGTGCTTACCATCTTGTTCAACTAACTTGCAGAGTACGGTTTTGAGGGTCTTATTAAATATTTCCATCAAGTCATCTATCTGGTGATGGCTCACAGATGGTCTGATGGTGGGGATCTGTAACAGTCCTTTAACTTCCTCCATGAACTTGCTCATGGAAGTAGGACCCTGGACAGTCAATATCTCCTTCGGAAACCCCACTCGGGAGAAAAAAGAGAGAAAGTGTTTTGGAAGTGTTTGTGTTGTGTTGGCTCTTAAGGGGAAGGCCACGGGATCACAAGTGGCATAATCTACAATAAGTAGAATGTGTTTGTTCCCTAGTTTGAAGTTTCCAGGGGTCCCACAATATCATTACTAATCAGGGAAAATGGGACCTCAATTATTGGTAGTGGATTTAAGGGTGCTGGATGAGGAATCTGTGCTAGCTTTCTGGCAGACCACACACGCTTGAACAAAGGTTTTAATGTCAGCGTAAATTATGGGCCAGTAGAACTTGTTTGTTATATAAGCTTGAGTTTTGGCCTGCCCCGATTGTCAATGGTTTCCCCTTTTCTCACTTGTTTTCTCTGTTTTGCGGAGTCCTTTGTCGGGGTTTTCTTCCGAGCAGTTCGGGTCTTGTACAAGCCCGCTCGCCCATCTTCGGATTCCATGATTCGTTCAGCTTCTTCGTCCGGGATCTATGGAAACTCCAGGAAGCTTGGAATGGAGGCAGCACACGGAGGCGGTCTGCGCGGAACGCAGAAGAAACAGGATCAAGGAAGGTAGAAGGAAAGGAGAAGGAGGAAGGTCCGGGAACCAGGAAGCAACACAGTTCAGGAGAATGAACTACGGAGCACGTCAGGCCACAGCTATCGGTAGTGTTGAGACGCGCGGAACCGCAGGGGAGTGGCTCATTTATAGAACGTGCTGCATAGGACGTAAAGGTCGATAGACCGCGTTCCGTGTATACGGCCATGTTGGGTGTACTACAGCGAGTAACCCCCGATGTGCCAGGGACCAGGAAGACCAGAAAGGGTGTGATCGACGGATCATGACAGCATGCCCCCTTCTAAAACCCGTTCCACCGGGTTTACCTGGATGTATTCGGTGGAACCTTCTGAGCAATCTGGGGGAGTTCAAATTTCAGACTGGTTCCTAGGTACGTTCGCTGGGTGGATAACCTTTCCATTCCACCAGGTATTGAAGTTTGCCTCGTCTATATCGGGAATCACAAATACGGGAAACTTCATATTCGAGCTGGTCATTGACAAGCACAGGACTAGGTCTAAGAGTAGTCCGGGTAGTTTGGATGAAAGGCTTCAACAGGGATTTGTGAAAAACTGGATGTATCTTCTTCCAGGAGTCCGGGAGTTGGAGTCGAAAGGCCACAGGATTGATGATCTCTTTTATAGAGAAGGGTCCATAATACCAGGGAGCCAACTTATTCGGTCTGAGATGTCGGGGTAGAAGTTTCAAGGATAGCCATACTTTATCCCCAATGGAGTATGAAGGCCCTGGTCTTCTCCTTGAATCTGCATAGTGTTTGGTTTGGATTCGCACTCTTTCGAGATGTTCCTTGGCTTCTCTCTGAACATTTATGAGTGTTTCAATCCAGGAATCGACAGTAGGAACAGGTGTAGGCTGCGGAAGAACAGAAGGTAAGACCGAAGGGTGAAATCCTTGGCTGCAGAAAAAAGGGCTGGTCTTAACAGCCGAATGGTCCGAATTATTGTAAGCGAATTCGGCTACTGGTACTAAAAGTAACCAATCATCCTGGACTTTGGTAGAGAAACAATGAAGATATTGTTCAAGGGTTTGATTTACTCGTTCTGTGACACCGTTGGTTTGGGGATGATATCCCGAGGAGAGAGCTCATTGAATCCCTAGTATCCTGCAGAGGTGTTTCCAGAACTGAGAGATATACTGGGGTCCACTGTCCGATATGATCTTGGAAGGAAGTCCATGCAGTCGGAAGATGTGTTCCAGGAAAATACCAGCAAGTTCTGAGGAGGATGGTAATTTATACAGAGGAGTAAAGTGAGCCATATGAGTGAATAGATCAATGGTGACCATGATAGTGGTATAACCTCTAGAAGGCGGCAATTCCACAATGAAGTCTGTAGCAATGATTTCCCAAGGTCTGGTTGGTGGTGTAGGCTGTAATAAGAGACCTGCTGGTTTCTGGTTATCATGTTTGTTCTGAATACAGACGGAGCAATATTGAATATACAGTTGTACATCGGTCTTCATCTTGGGCCACCAAAATTGTCTTTGTATTAGACGGAGGGTGTTGGAAATACCACGATGACCGGAATGAAGAGTATCATGGCAGAGATGTATTATTCTTTGTTGTAATTTTTGTGTAGGAATGACCAGATTGGTATCTTTGAACAAGTATCCCTCCTTGACTCTCAAGTTCCATTGATTCCTTTCTGAAATTCCTTTTAAATTCCTGAGTTTGCATATGAATCTCTTCCAGGAGGTTGTTTGCTTGAGCTACGAATATGGTATGAGGAAACATCTTGGGATACCTCCGATCTTCCGGAGGTTCATAGTCTGGACGACAAGAAAGTGCATCAGCTATTACATTTTGGGTTCCAGGGACGTGGTGAATTTGAAACTGATATTGGGCAAAAAAGAAGGCCCACCGAGCTTGGCGACTATTCCTACATTCCAGGGCTTGCAACACTTGTAGGTTTCGATGATTCGTGCGGACATGGACCGGAAATTTGGCTCCTAGAAGTAAATGACGCCATTCTGTGAAGGCTTGAAGGATGGCTAGCAGCTCTTTTTCTAGGACGGAGTAATGGGTTTCACTAGGAGTTAATGTCCGAGAAAGGTAGGCGATGGGATGTTCCAAGCTATCCTCGAATTGCTGTTTTAGGACGGCTCCAATGGCGTAATTGGAGGCGTCTGTCTCCACTATGAATGGTCGATTAACATCAGGCTGAGCAAGAATGGGAGCTTGTGTAAATTCAGACTTTAACTGTTGGAAGGCTTTCTCTTGGGCCATGGTCCAATGGAAGGGAACATCTTTTTTCAATAAGTCAATTATTGGTTGGACAATCTCGGAAAAGGAAGGTATGAATTTCCTATAGAAATTAGCCAAGCCCAGGAAGGATTGTATCTGTTTCACCGAGGTGGGGCTAGGCCAGGATAAAATAGCCTTAACCTTGGATTGATCCATACTGATCCATCGGGAGTAAGGACAAACCCTAGGTAGTGAACAGTATTAGTATGGAAGATGCATTTCTCGGGCTTCGCCAGGAGTTTATTTTCGCGTAAGCGTTGTAATACTGCTTTCACATGTTCTTCGTGCTTGAGAGGGTCCTTCGAAAATATTAGAATATCGTCCAGATAGACAATCACAAAAAGGAACAGCATGTCCGAGAACACTCGATCCATGAAACGTTGGAACACCGCTGGGGCATTAGCAAGTCCAAAGGGCATGACTAAGTATTCAAAATGCCCAAAGGGTGTTCTAAAGGCTGTTTTCCACTCGTCACCTGCCCTGATACGAATCAAATGATAGGCGCCCCTGAGATCCAGCTTGGTGAACACAACTGCGCCTCTTACTGCCTCCAGGATGTCTGAGATCAAGGGCAACGGATAGCGGTCCTTGAGAGTACATTGATTTAGACCTCGATAATCCAGACACGGTCTGAATTCTTTAGTGTCTTTTTTAGGAACGAAGAACAGGGAGGCCCCTGATGGAGATTTAGATGGTCGTATGGTGCCATTTGCAAGATTTGTATCCAGGTATTCACGAAGGGCTTTCTTTTCAGGTTCTGATAGGATGAACATCCTTCCAAAAGGAATCACTGCGGAAGGATCCGTTTCAATAGCACAATCTTCAGGTCTGTGTGGAGGTAAGGCCTGAACAATGGCAGAGGAGAAAACATCAGAATATTCCTGGTAAGCCTCCGGAACCCGGATGATGTTTGAGACTGAGATTGTGTTCTGATGAGTTGTAGGAAATCCTTTCGATGGTGTAGGATCAAGGTCTGGATGTAAGCAGTGGGACATACAAAACTCAGAACCCAGGAACAAGGATCCCGCTGCCCAATTGATATAGGGGTTGTGTCCAGGGCATTCCCAAAACCATGGAGTAATGGGCTGACTTGATGATGTCAAATCTAATCCTCCTTGGTCTGCAGGGTTATAGGTCCAGAAGAAAGGGGTCTTCCATCAATTGCTTCTACAGGTTGTATGATAGTCCGGGATTCGTAAGGAATATGGTGTTTTAGGACCCATTCATGATCTATGTATACCCCCATAGCTCCACAGTCGACCAGTGCCAGGATGGGGTATATTTCTTTCTTGGATGTTGTCAAGAAGGCCTGTAAGATTACCAATGAGTTTTGTCCAGGAGAGTTCAAGGATGGAATAGAGGTGGAGCAGACATCTCTCTCCCGAACCTGCGCCCCGTTTAGGATCGGGAGCTGGCGTTTCCAGAGCGCCGTGGGGGGGCAATCGGACATTCTCTTACTAAATGTTTGTCAGATGCACAATACATACATAATCCAGTATGAATCCTTTGCATCCTCTCTTGGGGGGTAATGGGTCCACGGAAGGCCCCTAATTGCATAGGTTCAGGCTCATTGATTGGAGTAGAAATGCCTTCTGAGCTCGAAGGGGTTCCAATGGGGTTTTTCTGGAGTGGTAACTTGGTTTTCTTTTTTTCTGCCTTTCTCTCCTGAATGCGAAAGTCAATCTGTAGAGCGAGATCCATTAGGGCTTGAAAGGAACCCGGGCGTGCCACTCTGGCTAGTTCGTCCTTGATCTCTTTGTTTAGCCCTCTTCGAAATAAAGTAAAACAAACTTCAGAGGACCAATCCGCTTCCTTAGCCAGCTGTTTGAAGCGTGTGACATACGAGAGCAAATCCTGGGAACCCTGATGAAAGTCGAGTAAACATTCCTGGGCACTGTAAACTTGTTCCGGGCATTCGAACATGGTCTTGAGGGCCTCTATAAAGCCATCGTAGTCATCCAGGAGAGCATCACCAGAGTTAACCAATGGGGTGACCCAGGTCAAGGCATTCCTGGAAAGATGTGAAATAATTAAGCCCACTTTAGCCCTGGGTGTAGAAAAATAATAAGGCTTAAATGTAAAGTGGACCAAACAAGAATCTAGGAATCCACAAAGGCTCTTTGCTGAACCGTCGTACTTGTCAACGACACCGCCTAGAATTACACTCTCCTTCGTGGCGGAATCACGGGATAACACCAATTGTTTTAACGCAGTGTTTTCCACTTTTAAGTTTTGCACTTCGGTCGTCAGCTCTTGCATGCCACACATAAGATCCTGGACGGCCGCTTCCATGTCTGTATCGAGATCGGTCAGGTGGCGTCTCAATCTGTCACAGGTTTCTCCTTTTCTCACCTGTTTTCTCTGTTTTGCAGAGTCCTTTGTCAGGGTTTTCTTCCGAGCAGTTCGGGTCTTGTACAAACCCGCTCGGCCATCTTCGGATTCCAGGATTCGTTCAGCTTCTTCGTCCAGGATCTATGGAAACTCCAGGAAGATTGGAATGGAGGCAGCACACGGAGGCGGTCTGCGCGGAACGCAGAAGAAACAGGATCAAGGAAGGTAGAAGGAAAGGAGAAGGAGGAAGGTCCGGGAACCAGGAAGCAACACAGTTCAGGAGAACGAACTACGGAGCACGTCAGGCCACACCTATTGGTAGCGTTGAGACGCGCGGAACAGCAGGGGAGTGGCTAATTTATAGAACGTGCTGCATAGGACGTAAAGGTTGATAGACCGCATTCTGTGTATACGGCCATGTTGGGTGTACTACAGCGAGTAACCCCCGATGTGCCAGGGACCAGGAAGACCAGAAAGGGCGTGATCGACGGATCATGACACCGATGGCCTCCCATCAGATGTGAATAGGCTATTTGTAGAACTGCCCATTTGTGACTTTTAAGGACCATAGACTGTGTTTTTACCAGGCCCTCCGAAGTGGTATCTCCCCTATAAAGAAGCCCATGTTTCAAAAAGAAAAAAGGTCCTCCACGACCCTCTGGCTCTGATACCATTTGCAAAACTGTTTCAGCTAACAAGGGATAATTTCTTTGGGCAAAGGCTAAGTACGGAAGTGTCTCGGGTTGTTCCTCTTGGGCTTTTCTGGGTTCAGGTTTGGGAGGGTCATCAGGTGTCTCATCAACCTCGCCAAAGCCTCAATTATCGGACCTCAATACATTGCACACTCCCCAGCGAGGGAAAACCTCCCTGATCAAAAAGGTGGCTGCACATTTGGCATCTGGATGTGCACAAGGACCTGCCTTCTCCCATCAGGAGAAGGGAAACACAATCACTATCATATAGTGATATCCATTACATCTCTCACCCATGTCTACGTAGTCAATGTGCAACTTACGGAATGGTCCAGTAGGGTGGGGTATGGTACCTCAAATAGTTCTCAAAGTGTGGCCACTACTGTACGATTGACAAGTAGTGCACTTGATTACCATTTTGGTCAGTATCTCCTTCAGATTTGGGACGAAGCAGTCCTCCCGAAAATCTGGGGCAATATGATGTTTCGACACATTAGATGGGTGATGCAGTTGGTCGAATCCGACCAGTAGCAGCTCACGTGGGATAACCACTTTGCCTGTTATTTCCTACTGCCACAATAAACCTGTTGGGGACTGTTTACACCCTCTCTTCTCGCAAAGATCCTTCTCTTCCTGTGGGGCACTGCCTTGCAATTCAATATTCTAAGGCAATTGGCAACAAGTTGTAGGATTTAGTCAACTGTGCTCATCCCTGTGCTATCACTGGGTATTCTGAAACGCTCGGCGCAGGGAGATAGGCTGCTTGTTTGGCCGCCGCATTCACGGCAGCATTGTCGAGAAGATCTCATCTGTGTCATTTGTATGGGCGGTGCATTTCTCCACCACCACCATGGAGGGTTGGGACAACGCATCTATTAATTTGTGTAACAATGCTGCATGTTGTACTGTGGACCTGTCAGCCCTGCTAAACCTCTCCGCTTCCACCGTTCCAGCCATGAATGCACTGTAGTAGTGACATAGGCTGAGTCAGAGTAAACAGTCATGCGGCACCCCTGGGACACTAGAAGCGCCTTGATGAGCGCTATGAGGTCTGCTGCTTGGGCCGAAGAGTGCATGGGTGGTCTTTCCTGCGCAATCTCCTCATATTCTCTGTCCACTAGGTGGACAACTTCTGCACCAGTATGCCTCAAGCCAATCCCCTGGTCAATAGTTGCTGACCACGAAAAAGGACCCCCTGCCCACTCAAGCGGGCCTGTCTTTTGCTTTCAGTATGTCCTCCTCTTCCCCTCCGAATGTCATACAGTCATGCTTTGCAAGGACTTCACCTTTCTCACAGAACTGTGTACTGGCGGAGCTTTTCTCAATTGCGAATGCTCAGCCTCAAGCGTCTGTTCACAAGTGAACTGGCCCTGCATCCCTGAATCTAGCACTCCGCTGGAATAGGCCAATGGCTTGTGGCCCATAGTGCTCTTCTGTGTGAGCACCACAGTCATCATTTGACCATTAGAATGGGAAAACAGATAGAACTCTTGCATATAATCAGGGGTTGCCAGCACGGGTGCAGTACATATAACCTCTTTTAGGCCATTGAAGCTGGTAAGCATGTCCTCTGTCCACACTATCTTATTGTCTGTCTTTTGCGCTTCCTTGAGGTCCTGAAACAGGGGTCTGGTGTATGTAGCGTAATCTTAAATCTATGCCCTACAATAATTACACAGGCTGAGGATTTTTTTTATTTTTTTAACCATTTGTGGCTGGGGGCACTGCGCTCTGATGCAGCAGGCTCTGGTATTATTTTCTTTCCATGTACAGATATCAATTACCCCAAATAGAGTACTTCTTGGAGACAGTACTGTAGCTTCACTCTGTCTACTTTGTATCCCTTATATGCTAACAGCTGCAAGAGAGAGACACAGTCACTTTGGCACTGTTCACTGTCACTGCACAGTAGCAGATCGTCCACATATTGTATGATGGTACTGGACACTTGGATGTTTCCTAAGTCAGCGTACAAGATTCTGTTATCTATACTGGGTGATTCGCAATATCCGTGTGGCAATCTTTTATGTTCGAACCGCATTCTGCCATGCGTAAACACAATGAGGTATTGTGAGTCTGGATGCAAGGGTGTGGAAAAGAAGGCATTCTTCAAATTCACAACAGTGAAATGAGTTGCTTGCTTGGGAATGCTACACATAATAGTTGCAGGGTTAGGGACTACAGAAAATTCTGCCTGAACAGTGTGATTTTGAGGGCAGAGATCCTGGATCATTCTCCAACTCCCCCCTTTTGCCTTTTTTATTGGTTATATAGCCATGTTGCATGGGGAAGTGGAGGGTAAAATAATCCCTTGGTTGAGGAGTATGGTTATGGTGTCCCATATTCCTTCCTCTGCTTCTTTCGACAGGGGATATTGCTTTACTTGAGGCAGTACTGCGCCTGGTTTGAGTGTTATTCTCACATGAGTAACTCCATGCAAGAGCCTTAACTCGTGGACATTGTTTGCCCATAATCGCTCAGGAACCTCCTCTAGATCTTTATCAGTGAAGGAGGGTGGGGCGACAAGGGCCATCAAGGTTCTTTGCACTCTACAATACTGAACCATTATTTCACAAGGGATGCAAATGGCCAAAAGTATCTCTCCATCGTCAACACGATCCTCAAACAATTCTGCATCTGTAACTTCTTTTAGGGTCACTGTAGGGTCGATACACAATACAGTGCGCCACTCGCACCCATCTGGGTTTGTTCCAATCACAACAATTCTTTTCACAGATACCACTAGGCCTTGCAAATCTAATGAGAGTATTGTCCCTGTCACAAGTTCTGGGGTTACAATGGGCCTAAAGATGAAATCAGATGGTACCTGCCAACATGCTTTACCAATTTGGGGCACTGCATCAAGTAAAACCGTGATCCTGTAAACAAACATATCAGGGTCAAAAGGGATGCCACGGGCCACCACGTCTCCTCCCCTGGCATGAATGATCACCATTGCTCTCAGTGCATACATCCCTGGAGTGCCACACACTATCCCCCTATCTGTAAAGGTGACTGTTATGTTCAATTTGCTCAGGAGATCACACCCAAGCAAATTTACTGGTGAAGTCTTTGAATATAACAAGGGTGCATGCTCCACTTTCCCTCCTATTTTGATTGCTACTTCGTCTGTGTATGGAACCGTGGTGGGGACAGCCCCAGAGAAGCCTTGCGTGTCGAGAGTTTCACCTAATAGTGGGACGTTTCCCTCACTGCAGTATGATTTAGTGGCACCCGTGTCGACCATAAAGATGAAAATGCTTGTTACCTATCTCAGCGCCCACTAAAGGGTTCCTCATCAGGATGGGTAGTCATGGACAGGACTGGGCACACAAGGGCTTTACGTGGGCTGTCGTAATCAGGATATGCGTTGGTACCCGGGAATGTGAAAGAATTCCCTCCCACAACATTCACCCACCGATACAGTGCCACTGTCCCATTCGGGACTTTGTTATTTTTAGGTGCGTGTCCTCCGTACAATTGATTTTGTTGGGCTGCTTGCATTTGGACATTGGATGGGGCCTGTGTCTGTGGGGGCCATGGGGCTAATTGTGTGTATGCCTGGTGTATATCGTATGGTATGGATGTGGCCATAGGGGGCATAGGGAAGTGTTTCTGTTGTTGTACCGGACGAGTAGGGGCATATGGATTGTAGCCCACCCCTGTCCTATGCCTGCATTCTATCACAAAATGACCCTACTTCCCGCACCCTCAGCACTGAGCTGGTCCTGCTCCACCTCTCTGCCGCATTCTTCCATATACCCCATTGCCCCCTCTGATCCCTCCTCTTCCATGCTGCTGACCTCCTTGATACCACTCAGGATACTGCTGTTGCGGTCCACTGTTCCATTACCTATGCCCCCCCTGGCCAGAATGCCACTATTCTTACATCCATCCGCGCTGCAGCCTGTTCTGCCGAATCAGTTTGTGTGACTGCTGGTACTGCCCCTTCAAGTATTATTGTTGCTAGGTTTTTATGTACCAGTTTCGCTTCATCTGCCTGCAACCTTTGTGACGTTTCCTTCTCTCTGTCTTTGATCCGTTTACAATGGTGTATAAGGATAGTCTGTATTTTGGCCCACCCCTTCGCCTCGATGCCTATTATCTTCTCAAGTGCCTTTTGTACCTTCTTGTGCAATCCCCTTTTGATGACAAAATAGAAAAGAGGAACTGATCGGTCCCACTGGGCTCCCGTCTCCGCACCCCACATCTGCACTTTTCAAATGTACTGAGCGGGGTCTTCATCATCCCCCGTTGTGTACTGCATTATGGACTGCAAGTCCGGCGTGTCTGGGTATGCTCGTCGCAAGGCATCCCACACCTCTGCTCTTATGTTAATAAAAGGGCCCCGTCATGCGTATCATCATCTAGCTTAACTCCTCGATATCGCGCCTTAACCTACATGTTTCCAGCCTTGTCTCCTACCATTGCTACATGCAAGCTTTATATGTCTCCCACAGCTAAAGGGATCCCAGCGGTCTGCTTCTCGAATGCATATATCAATTTAGTAGCCCCGCAGTGAGGGGAAGGAACACTTTGATCAAGTTATTCTTATCCATCTGAGCCCAGTGTACGTACTGCACCCTCACAGGGCCTTTATGCAAAAATGGCACCTGCGTACCCTCTCCTTGCTTTGTTTTCTGTCCATCACTTCCCTTTTCCTGGCTGCTGCGACCTGATCAAATCTGTTCCTCAACTGCAGATGCCCCAAACTCTTTACCCTTGGGGTAGTTCATGGTGCCTCGTCCGCATCTTCTTCATCCTTTAATTCATCCAGGGTATTCCATTCCCCTTCCTGCAAGTCCCTGTCTGCCTCTCTGTCCAATTGGACTCTCCCATACCCCACACTCCCTGCTCCTCGGTCGCTACCCTTCCCTTTCTCAATATGTATGTCCTTTATTGCAATGCTGTCAAAACTAAACAAAATATCTCCAGCCCTCCACTCGTCCAGGCCACACTGTGGTTTGCTCCCCCCCTTCCCTGAGTGCTCTCAACCAGGCCAATTCTACTTGTGCTGCTTCCCAGGCCTCTTCTAGGTCTTTCTGTGGCTTACTATCCCGTGATGTAGTGTTGGAGCTTCCGAGTGTAAGTGCGGTTGGCCTGTCAGAACGCCGGCATTCTTAATATGTGAACACTTTCATTCGTCAGAACAGGCCAGGTATTCGATCAGCTGAATATGGTCTGTTGTCCTGGTAAAACGGATGCATCGCGTAAAACGTATACTTATCAGTATTAGCACGAGTGCAGCATAAAGCGAACGGTGAAAAGGACGCCGTTGCTTTAAACAGCTCGAGGATACCCTGCAGTGACGTGCAAGTCACATGACCATCGTTGGGCTATATCTGCAGAATTAATCCGCCCTTGCGGCGTAAGCCCTGTGGCAGACGGGCTGTCCTACACCTGTTTAGCTGTTTGGTGGCTTTGGCGTGTGGCGGGTACCATACCCGGCGAAAGAAGCAGAGGCTGCTGGACCCGCGAAACGTTCAGGCATCCTGAGGAGCCCAGTAGCAGAGTTTCGCCCGTCTTCTGTCTTTTGACTTTTTTTTATTACCTGAGGAGCTGCACGACGAGACACTGCTCGCTCCCTTCCTCGATAAATCATTCTCGAGCATACTTGCGGCGTTCGGATTACAACATTCGATTCTAGTTGATCCCAAATCGCCCCCAAGCGTCCTTGTATCTGCGCTGTGGTCCATCTGCAGTAAGATTCATTGATGACGCTGACTGCTGAATCCACAGGCCCCCAGACACGGAAAAAAACTCTCCAACATCGGCGCACGCTTAATCCGTGGACGGCGATGAAAGCCTCAGCCTCTAAAAAGGTAAGCAAAACTGCAAGCCGTATCTTACTTGCTTCACCCATTCTCCCAGCAGTTTTCTCACATGGCACATCGGTCCGTTCTTTAGGACTACAAACAACAAACTCCATACAAGATGTACAAAACACCTTAAGTTCAACTGAAGAACTACTTCCCTGTATTGAAAGACGTACATCCCAACTAACAACTGACAATTTATCTGTCACTGACACGGCAGTTTGGGATCTTGTACACCAGATCCATCAAGGGAAACATATGAATTCTTCCATAACGTCAACTCATGCTCAACAAGAAGCAATCAAAGGTGATGGACTTGAAAAAGAGCTTGTAAATTCCGTGCCCATAATACTCTCTCATAGTCACCCCACCAACTTGATGTCAGCACCTCCGGCCAGCGTTTCGGATGAAGACGCGGCTCCCCAACTTGGTAAGCTTTCATTACCTTCAATTGCCACTCACTCAAATTCCAACTTGCGTACTACAACACAACTGAGTACAGACGTGACCCGTGTCTCGCAACAACAAGCACATTTAGTAGACCATGACATAGTTCAGGTCGGAAATGCAACGACTTTATTTCCCTGCGAACTAATGGACTCTAACAATCATGTAATGTTGCCTTTTGTGGTGAGTGATGATGAACTACTAAACATCTCAAACGCGATGCCTCCTCACCTTCTTTCGGCAAATGTTAACTCTGCAAACCCAACATCTTCACTTTTACAGACAAAGTCTTCCAGGGCTGTAACTTCGGCAAACTTAGGCTCTTGCACTTCTACTTCTGTTCCTAGCAGCCAGTCCAACCGGCCTCAGTCAAATTTTTTTTCAAAAGACGCCGAGTCCTCAAATCACCATGAACGGCCGATAGTGCCAAAGGAATCTTCCTCTGACCTAACCCACAAGACCTACAATCCTCTGGCCCGATCGACTGTAACGTCCAAGATGATTTATCCGGGAACGAACCACAAACCTGAGGCCCCTGTACTAGGCAATAATAGTGGGTATGCATGTCAGGCGCCAGAGGTTTTAAGTGCGTCTCTGAGCGGTCCACACCGGCACCCCTCTGACTTGACCCCCCAAACAGCAACAGCAAAAACATCTGACCTGGATCCAAGCTCTCTTGCAAGAGCGTGTCGCCTACAAAGAATTGCAGAGTTAAAATCCAAAATGCACTTTCCGCAAAAACCCGATGACCAGCATGCTAGTCACGCAAGTACACCTCACCGGCCGACTGAGTCTGTCAATGGCGATACTCACCTGCCAAATCTAACAAAAACTCTTTCACCAATTAAGGCAAAGTTCAACCTGAATTGCTCTTATGCGTCTTCAATCGAGGAACTACCTTTAGCAGGCAAAGTCAAATCTGTGAATATATCAATGGAAGCTTTATCACAAATTCACAATAATGTTTTAGCAGCATCAGCGGTAGCCTTAGCCCCGTTCACCAAATTATATGAAGCTCTACATGGACAATTAAGTGATCAAGGTGCGATTTATTCAAAACTTGACGCAAAAAATAGAAAAAATTGATCACTTTACGAATTTTCTTCAAACAGAAATGGAAATAAATGCTGATATTTCCACAAGATGGCAAGAGCGGTTAGGTGACCTGGCAGCTAGACACCATTGTCAAAACGACTCTCTATCAGAAGGTCTTCTAGAAGCACTGAAATGGATGAGAAAAAATGCAACCCAATATCCCCAAACGCTAGTCCCTCTAGTCCCGGCTTCAAGTTCTCCGCCAACTCAAAATGTGGACGTAGGATTACCAAACGCAACAACTCCGGACTCTAATGCTGCTGCATTAAATTCGAACGAGGTCCAGCCCCCTTCACCTCAGACCCACTTCTTGCAACCTACAGCTAAGCATCTTAGCTCAGCTGAACGTATTAGTGGTCGTGACGAACAATTAAAAAATGCTCTTCGTCATACAAAAGACACAACTGAGAACCAAGAAGTATCCTCTGGTTCAGTGATCTTTAAACTCACTTCATTTAACATCTTTACTGGCCCTGCCAAAACTCTAGATTTAACCAAAACTCATAAGAAAGGCTCAAAACCCGATGGGATACCTCTGATTAAATCGGGTCCAAAAGAAGCATTACAAAAAAACAAACGAACGAATGTCAAAAAATTCATAAGAACTTTGACGACCCCGAAAAAAACTAGTCTATTTGTACGTGACAATGTAAAACCTCACAATGATCTTACACAATCTCATGAGCTAGTACATGCAACTGACCAAAAAAAAATCATGACCAAATTACCAACCAAACGCCGTCGCCTGAATACAGACTCTGATATCTCAAATATGTCTGGCGAAAACGGCTCTGTCGACCTATGCGATTTGTCTACGTACTCCATTAGAAGCGAAACTAATATTGACTCTTCTCCTGTAGTTTCGGCACCAATCGACAAAGGAAACCAGGCAAGGAAGAAATCCCTCTTGAAAGAAAACGCGTCTAGACGTCACGTTAGAGATTCTATAAGGACGGTTCGGTCCACTTCCTTAAAGATCCAGTCTTCACCTGTTAGCTCAAAACTAGACCCGAAACAAACAATAAACCAAAGAATAAACGGTTCACACTCACACTCGCGAGTATCCGATAGACTAAGTGCCAAACCTTAATAACAAGTAACAAGTTCATGGAAGCTTCGTCTCCAGAATATCGACTCTGACGGAAAAGAAGTAAACCTGAACAGAGCGAACGTCCTAAAACTATTCGCCTGTGTTCCCCAACTCAGATCAATAACTACAGACGACATCAAGATCGTTGAATATGCAACGGAAAAAACAACTGATCAAGTACTATTACACATCAAATCGTCTGCAGTAAAAAACATCCTACTGCAAGCAGTCGAAGAACTGCTAGTATATGGATTCGATATAACCCTAGAACCCGACTTGAAAACTCAGAAAGAAGTTTCAACTAATTTACCAAATTCAGGAAACTTCGAAAGAGCAATCTGTCGCACATCCCTACGGAAGTCACTATCCCTCTCGCACAGATTACAAAATGATATGGATTATAAACCCACCATCAGAGGATTCAGACAGAAGACTCAGTCTATTCACAACAATCCTCAATAACCATGAACGACACGGACGAAGTTAAGGTTACTCTCCTGAAATACTCGCGGATTCTCTCATCTGTTTGATAATTTTACAGAACCGCTTGATGAGGTCTTCGCAATCTGCCTTCAGGAAACATGGCTGCGCGATGCTCCGAATCGTGACGGATTTACCACTCATCTGAATCCAGCCAAAAGAAATACTAAGGGTCGTCTATATTCAGGCTTAATCACCTTACTGAAAATTCAAAACTGGATGACTCCCCAGGACGCGGTTAACCCAAACCCGTTTGTTCAGGGTACGATCATTCGAATTGGGAAGGAAAACTCAGGAATTTCAAAGTATCTCCTTATAATCAATTGCTACTGGAACCCGGCAATGATTTCCACCACAGAATTTATCGATTCAATAACAACTCTCATTGACGATGCTTTTCTTAAATACTGCAATCTATCGCTGTTAATATGTGGTGACTTGAACTGCAGCTGGTATCGATTTAACCATCACACGTTGGAAAACAATGCTATTCCCAAAGACGAAGTTACATTACGAGGTAAACTGTGGACACAAGCACTTTCGTCACGAAACTGCAAGATGGTTAATGGCAATGCCAAAGGTGACCAACCCTCCAAGACAACCTGGAAGCGACTTCTACTTAGAAACACTCTTCACTACATTTGGGTCTCTTGTAACCTATTTGAAAGAATTGTTTCACTAGAAGTAGTTCAAAAAGATGCAAGTGACCACGATTTGCTTCGTTTATGTATGGACTTCGATACTTTTGCTCATCCGAAGACCTACAAACTCCCACTGACAATAACTGCGGCCGGAAATCGGCTAAAAACCACTGGCTCGTCAATAGAGAAATTAACCCTCCATCTCGAAGCCTCAAATAACGTGGACTATGTTCCTTTGCTGTTTGAATGTTCACAACAACACGCCAACTCAAACACACATGGTCCTACATCGAAAAATCTATATAGCTCAGAAATAGCAGCGGCCAAAAACTGTTGAGGAAAGACCTTCGAATGTTAAGGAAAACACATGCTGATCCAAATGACATACGAAGAAGCGCAAAGGCACGACGCCAGGAATATAGAAATTGGCTTAAATCCCATTCTGTCATAATAGAGCAAAACAGAGCTGAAATTATGTTAAAAATAATTATTACAAAGAACTCACGAGAAATTTGGACCATCCTAAATAAAGGAAACACAAGAACCAATCCATTCATCTCGAATGCAATCTCAAGCTCTTCATGGGTGGATTACTTTACGAAAATTTATGAACGACCTTATCAAATCCCCCAAGTTCACCGTCTTCCTTCCACTAAAGTATGGGATATAACTCCATCATCTGCTGACCTTGAATCAGCAATTCAAAAATTAAAAAACTCAAGAGCAGCAGGACCCGACCAAATAACTAACATCATGCTAAAAAAACACAAGCACCATTGGGCCAAACTTATGGAATCCTTGTTTCGACAAATTTCAACCTCGAGAAAAACACCCGAGTCTTGGGCTAAGGCAATTGTGGTACCAATTTACAAGAAGGGTAACAGAGATGATCCATCGAACTATCGTCCAATTGCCCTGCTTGATACCATGGGCAAAATATTTGGCTCATTCCTCCGAACGAAGTTGACTGCTTGGGCTTCAAAGGCGAATCAAGTAGATTGTCGACAAACAGGTTTCACGAAAAACGTAGGCGTTGATGCCAATTTAACTATATTAACCATCCTAAAACTTGAAGCCCTGAAAGCTAAAACAAAAATCTTTTTTGCTTTTGTCGACTTAAAACAAGCCTTTGACGCAGTCCATCGCGAAAAACTGTGGGCCAAACTAAGCGAGTGGAACTGTCCATCCCAAATTCTTGATCCTCTAATAGCGCTTCACTCCAACACTTCTGTAAGTAAGAGTAAATTCCCAAGGCGACTTGACCGATCCAATTCCAACGTATAAAGGGGTCAAGCAAGGATGCCCACTGGCGGCTGACTTGTTTAAAATATTTATCTCTGACCTACCGAATGGATGGAAGCCACACACTGTTTTCCCCCAAAGATCAACGCCAAACCTATTAACTGCCTTGTGTATGCTGACGACATTGTGCTGATTGACCGCACTCAGATAGGTTTGCAAAACCTGTTGTTGAAGTTGAACGAATATCTAAAAATAAACGAACTGCAACTGAACACAGGGAAAACTAAGATCACGTGTATTGGGAACATTGTCTCACGGAAGGACAAAAATTTTCGATGGGCAATTGAGAACACTCTGCTTACTATTGTGTCATTCATACGATACTTAGGCATAATGGTTAACACCTCCATTTGCGAATCAGCCTGGACGAACGACCTTATGGCAAGAGCCAATACACTTTGTATTCAAGGTATGAAAATTAATAAAGACTATGGCAAATTTTCAATTGAACCATTAATAACATTCTATCTGCAGAAGTTCATTCCCACTATATCATTTGGTGGAGAGTCAGGATGGAACCTCGATCATCGGTTATGGCAAAAACTCGAAGGAAGGTTTTGGAAACGGGCATTGGGGCTTTCAAAGGACATCTCAATGGTGGCTCTGAGATACGAATTGGCTCTGACCTCACTTCAGACGACAATTATTTGGAAATCCTTATCCACTCTGAGGAAAATGAAGCTTGGTCAACAAATTCCAGCATATGAAATCTTTGTCAATGACACTGCTGGTATACACTCGGGCCTACTTCAATCATGGCTTTCCGCTCTGACAAATATCATGGAAGCCGCCAATATCAGCATTGAAGAATTAATTGATCGCCCACAACATGTGAAAAAAAAACTCGAGCTATGGGACTGGATTCTCACCTACGAACATCGCACATCTCTTAAATCCACTCTACCAGGTTCCAAGAGCATGATCAAATTACACTCCCCTCCCAAATACTTATTTTCTTGCCCCTCTTGCCACCATCGGACTCAATTCCTGAAATTCAGACTGAACGCCCTTACAACAAGAGAAACACTCTGGCGACGACGAGATACTACAATCAACTCCGATAAATGCAGGTTCTGCAAGACAGGAGAAACTGAGTCATTAAAACATCTTATAACTGAATGTACTCAGCTCAAGACATCTCGCGAACTACACCTTGGTGCTTATAAACCGTTCTTTTATGATGCCGATGACTGGTGGGACACTGTTTCGATTGGGAGAAATACCAGGCTCACATGTAGCTTAATCAACTTCTTAGACATGATCTTGCCCACTGACCGAAAATCTGTCTGTAACCAAAGTACTTAATCTGAGGTGTAAGGAATCTTTTGTTCTTCCTCTTCTTTTTGAACACCTCAAAGAACTCTAATGCCATATTATAGGTGTGACTCAAACATGCACTCTTAATGGGAACCTAACAGTTGAATCTCAGGATACTGTAATGTAACAAAAGTTTGATCTTGTATTAAACTGAAGTTTTACAATAAAAAAATAATAAAAAAAAGATGTTGTAGTGATGGGTGTTGTTTGATATGGGGGGAGTGCTGTGGTGGGTGAAGGCACATAGGTTGGGTTAGTGTATTCTGTGGCTGGGTAGTTGGTAAGCGTGTAGAGCCCCCATCTGGCTGAGGGTGGCTGGGTTCCTTCTGGGCTGTTGGTTGAGCTACAATCGGGCGGGGCTGCAGCCACACTGGGACTTGCAATCATCATTGTCCTCTACATCCCCTACCATTTTCCACAACTTTAAAATCTCTTTCCTCTTCTGAAGCTTTTTACCTTTATATTTGGCCGCTAAAAATGTGGACATGTGTTCTTATATCCCTCTATCGTTCGTGCCGTGCTCTGGCCATGAGCGGGACATTCCCCCTGTGTCCCTGCCACCCACTGTCGGTGATATTTTTCCATCTTACTCTTATACATCTTATAGAATGGCAATGCACTAAACATGTACTCCAACAGAGTGACCACCCCCATATTGCCAGTCCTTATATTATCGCAAGTACTAGACCAAATACATAAATGCAGTTTATGGAATATATTGCTACCAGTCCTTCACTCTCCTTCCCCTGTTGCCCACTACTCACTCTCCCTCTGCACACCCACACACATACACACTCAGGGCCTCATTCCGAGCAGGCCGGTCTGTTAACAAGGGTGCCGGTAAGCCTACCAGCACCGTTGTTACCAGACCGGCACACTCCGAGTCTGCTAGCGGCTGCCGTCCCGCCCGCCAAGTCTGACCTGATGGGACGGCAGAGACTCGCAGACTTTCCAGGAAGCACCAGCACCGTTATTAATGGTGCAGGTGCTTCCATCATCCCCATTCCCATTGAGTCCTAGGGGACTCAAATGGGTATGGGAATTAACATTTTTCTGGTGGCTGACTTCCAGGAACACTGGGGTCGTAATGCCCTGTTGTTTCCGCAAAAACAGGTTCCGTAAAAAAATCACAACTCTGGTGGCAGCCTGCCAGTTTTACCGGCGTGGCTACCACCGGAGTTGTAATGAGGCCCAAAGTCCTCACACCATTGACCAGTGCTACCTTTCTCACAGGCCCTCCCTCAGCCGTCACCTGATACAAAACAAAATTAAACCACTAAAACAATAAACTAAATTAAAATAACCACTACTTTTTCTCATTCCCCTTCCCGGGATATATTGGGTACAGGAATCCAAGCTCTCTAATTATACAGAGCCCCTACTTTTTTAATCCTCTGTTCACATGTAAAATATGGCGCCATCTTCTTCCATAGCTCTGAAAGGTTCACACACTTCTGTTTCTCTTCTCATATACTTATAACAATAATAATAAAAATAATCAAACGCGCCCTGTGGTCTTAACACACAATCCTGCTCCACTCCACATCAATCTACCACACGTTCTCACTTCTTCCTCTTCACACTCACCATTCCCCCACGCATTGTCCTCCATCTTCTCCCACTTCCCTCTTACCACACTCCCTTGTTATTGTCGCTCATAAGAGGTTTACTTACATCTGTGTGTTCACCCGAGCTCCTCCGTCACAGTGTCTAAGTAACGGCCTGCACCTTCCCAGAGGCCACGCTCCGCTCCAAATAGCAGACAGAAATTCTGTGAAAACAGCTCCTGTACACCAATGTGAGTTGCGCACTTTGGACTGATCACTGCAGGTTAGCCCGGCCTGGAAGCCTCCGTATTTCGTGGAAAATCTGGGACCACGTCGGGGTCACCATGAATGTAGAGAAACCCCTCAGCTCTCACACCAGTGAAAATACAATCCACACCTCTTGCAAGGAGAACAATGTTTATTCTAATAAAAAATAAAACAAGTACGCAAAGCAAAGAACTCCACTGTGGCAAAATTAGTATAAACATCACTTTTTAAAGATGAAATGCATCACAGTTGACCTACTCTGCATAGGGTACAAATCAGCATAGCTGGTTGGTGTGACCCTATACATAGGCAGCCTGCTCCATATGGGATGCCAGGTCATTGTTCCCAGCGTCATCTGCTCATCTTCCTCCACATGGGATTCTTCTTCATTCTTCAATTGGCCGCAGGGCTCCTAATTATTAATTAGACTCACAGAATTGCATTGTCTAAGACCCAATGTGACCTCGGCCTGCAGACATGGGTGCAGAAGCTACATTCGAGGTCACACTATCTTATAAACTCCAGCTCGTTTCCAGACTCGTCAGCGCTGTTACAGTTCTTTCCATCCTGTTCTTAAATGTGTTACTTTCCTTCCCTGGCACCTCGCAGGACAAATCACAGGGGCCTGGGGTATTCTGCTATGATCTTTTTGATAGATTGGCGAGCTTACATCTTTATGGTTGGTGGTCAGGGACTGATCTGTACTCTGGAATGTTGGGGTCTTGGGATAGCGGCATCTGAGCACTATAGCTTAGGGTATGGGCTGGGCGAAGTCAGAGGCTGGTGCTCTCCTTCTCGTGGGATAGCTGCTCACAGGGAGCTCTCGAACAATCATGGCCTTGTAGGGCACATTCCTTTTGAGTTACACGTTCTCATGGCCTTGTAGGGCACATTCCTTTTGAGTTACACGTTCTGTACTTACTCACTGGCTCTCTGCGCCTGCTTCTGGTGGCTCCTGCTGCTTCTTCTCTGCTTCTGAAGCCAAGAAGTCCACCTTTTGCAAGCCCTGCTCGCTTGCCGGGTGTTTCCCCCTGCACGCTGGTGATTTAAATGCCTCTTTACGGACGCGCAGACGGCCTCCTCTCTTCTTCGGGCTCTCTCACAGCTCCTGCTGCTCGCACTCTGTCACGTAGGCTCCCAGACCTGTAGCAAGTACATGGTCCACTTACTTTGGCAAGTCCTCTGGGATATCTGCTGGTGTCCTGGCTCCTTCTCCAGTCCCACCACGGCTGCCTCCTCTCAGACAAGGTCCCCTGGTGGTCTCTCCTACACAGGCCTCCCTGTTTCTCCTCTCTCTGCTCCACTGGTCTCCCAGGCTGGCAGGCTGCAGGTGTGGATGCCTAGTTAGACTTGCCTGACCATAATTAAAGGGACATGTTTGACCCTCACAGTACTAAAGTGGTGAAATGGTGTAGTGTTCATTACTCTTAGTTGCCTCCTCCGCGTACCAGTACTGTCAAATGTCACATGTGCGGAAATGGGAACTGCTTTATAGCAGCTCATAAAGGTCAGAGGAGAGTTAGGTTGGTCCTCACTAGGAAAAGGGGATACCTTGTCTCTCCTCTTGGTACTCCACTCCCAATCCCCAAGGACCCTCCAACCAGGTGGTCCTCCCTCGCTTCTCCAACCCAAGGGTCAGGATCCAAGAGTGATGACCTTTCCCTGGCCACCTGAGCAGAGGATCCATAGGGAGTAGGAGTGAGAATACCCTCAGGTTTCTCACAGCATACCAAACACTAAGCAGACTACCATTGCAGGATCCCCTTGAAAGTACATGCACTAAAAGCCTAATTTCCAACATGAGGGGGCAGGAAGATGGCCAAGAAAGTATATGCATCAACAAACACAGATTAAAAAAAGAGGATCAGCCGTCTTGAGTAACTGGTCACTGAAAATTAATTACCATGGTAAAAATATGTAACCTTAAATAGTGGTTCCTCAGCAACCAGCCTGTTCAGTTTACATATTAAAAGTAACAATGTAATCTATAGAAAAGTAAAGGGGAAAAAATCGGGGTAATTTTATTAAAAGTGCAATTTGCATGCTGTGGACCACCAACATTGGCTGTTGGAAGTTTTCATGTTTTACAAAACAAATTGCAAAAGTAAGAGTTAAAACATGAAAAATATCCATTACTCATTGCTTTTAAGCTCTATTTTGTCAAATATGCAAATCTTGCCTGCAAATTATTCTTTGCAGACAGCATTAGAAACGGATTACTATGAAATCTGTCTGCTTTTAGTAGTTGCTAAATGCAGGCGATATCCATTAGTTTGATGCAAGCATGAGAAGAGATGCTGTGGTTAACATTTGCTCTTTGGGGGGTGGAGTCAGAATGCACGACGTAAACCTTATTTTCACTTTATGCCCCTACTCAGCCTTCTGAAAGAAAGAACAAATCCCAGAGTGGAAAATCAAGGCATGAATCACTTTCCACCTTGCTTTTACACCTTGCTGTCATACAAAATAATGATGGTAGAAAGATGTGAGACGCTCTCCCTGCACTGCTGAACATAAAGGCTGACCATTGCACCCCAAACAATGTGACGTGAGCAGATGAGTGAGGCTAAAAAGACTTCAGTTACCCCAAAAGTCTGTCAGCGTCCATATCAGGAGCAGATATACTAAGGGTGCTATGAAGGCATTGGTGGGGGGCGGGGGAACTGCAAAAACAAAAACTTTCGTAACAGTCAAGGCTTTGAATGGCTATGCAACCCGCGAGCTTGTCAGAATTGGCTGCCATCTGGGATGTCTTTCACCTGTTATAGTCATAATGGCAGTTCTTCTTGCTACAGGGTTCCGTACAGCGTGCAGTGTGTGGATTTCTGAATGTACTCCGCTTCCCACAAACCCTGAGGATACGAGTTTGCACCAGTACGCCGTTGCCAGCCACCGTACAATGTCTTTGATAAATTGCTGCAACCGTTGTTACATGTACCGCTGGAATCTGTAGGCTAGGCTTCGCTGTCTGCTGGATTTTTCTACATGAAGTCTTTGTTGTTTATTACGTATATTCTTTTCTAGCCTGGCAGACCTTCCAAGGGAATTTTTGGTATCTTTCAGGATGGCAACAGTGGCATTTCCCAAAGGGTTATTAGTAAGTTCTCTCTGAACAGGGAGTGGTCAAAAACTCTTGTTGAAATGTATGAGGACCTTTTTCATCCAATACTTGGATTCATAAATGCAGAAGGCAAGGGATGGACTGGGGTGACTAAGATATCCTCCATTTTCCACCTCAGTGGAAAGCATAATTGAATGGTTGGTGGTCCTCGGCCTGAGTGGCCTCCCCAGTTCCATCCTCTAGCTTAAGAAATTGTACTTTCCCACAGTGTCCACAGATATACACTTCACATATTATACTCTTTGGTTTACCTGCAGAAATGTTGCTGGTGTTTCCACCTGAGGTGTTTGGGTACCTCAGAAATGCTATACATGTAACTTTTTGTAACATGTATTTTGTATTTTTTGTATTTGTATTTGTATTTTGTTTATTTGTATAGCGCACCAGGCCCGGGGGCAACCGGGCGCGTTACTTGGTTACAGACAGAAGTATTTACATTAAGTTATAGGCAATAAAATGTACAGTAAATATACAGGATATAGACATTACATAACCACGGTGGCAAGTTAAACAAAGGTTGTACAAATAATTACAAAGTCATGGGTAAGAGGTATGATACAAAGGTCAGCGCTGCCATGGGGAGCCGTTGGAGTCAGTGTCATGAAGAGTCGTGGGTGGACAACCAGGCTTTGGCTTTGCGCTTAAAGGCTGGGAAAGAAGGTTCAGCTCTGACCAGGTTGGGTAGAGCATTCCACAGCTTAGCTGCCAGGACAGGGAAACTGCGGCCTCCTGATCTTTGGAGGTTGAAGCGCGGGCTGATGAGGCAGTTGGTTTGGGTGCTTCTGAGTGGTCTCGCAGCTGTGTAGGAAGTGAACCTGTTGGTAAGGTAGCTGAGGGCTTGGTTGGCGATACTTTTGTGAGTGAGTGAGAGAGCTTTAAGAGAGATTCTTTGAGAGACTGAAAGCCAACGGAGGTTCTGTCTGTATTCTGTGATGTGTGACGTTCTGGGAATGTTAAGGGCCGCTCTGATTGCATTGTTTTGAATAATTTGAAGTTTATTGATATTGCATTGGTTAGTACCCAAGTATAGGGCATGGCAATAATCAATTTTGGAGAGGACCAGTGTCCTGGCTAGTGTAGTGCAATTGTCAGTGGACAGGAAAGGGCGGCATGCAGTGATGAGCTTGCATGTGTAAGATGTAGCGGACGAAACTGCATTGGTTTGTCTAGATAAGGAGAGGGTGGAGTCAAGGTATATGCCTAGTGTCTTAGTATCCTTGGCCACTTTGATAGGGTTGCCATCAATGGTGAAAGATTGGAACAAAGGGTCGAGCTTGCTGAGTTTATGGGGTGAGCCAAGGATGAGGAGCTCAGTCTTCTCATCATTTAAGCATAGTTCATGTTGAGCCATCCAAGCCTGGATGACTTGGTAGATGGCGTTAATGGCTAGCGAGTCAGTTTTGTGGTCACCTGTGATGGGGATAAGTATTTGGGTATCATCAGCGTAATTGGTAAACGTGACGCCCATGAGATCAAGGATGTCAAAAAGTGGTTTTGTGAAGACATTGTAGAGTGTTGGGGACACGCAAGATCCTTGGGGGACTCCACAAGTGACAGGGGAGGGTTCAGCAGTGGCAGATGGAGAGAAGACCCTCATGGATCTATTGTCCATGAAGGAGGTGATCCAAGCAGTAGCTTTGTCCGAGAAGTGGGTGGCAGTTTTGAGATGGCGGCAAAGGATTTGATGATTAATTAAATCGAATGCTGCGGAGAGATCTAATAAGAGTAGGAGGGCCAGTTTTCCCTTGTCTTTGAGGTCTTCGATTTGAGTTTTGAGGTCTAAGAGAGCGGTTTCTGTGCCATAGTGGGGGCGAAAGCCAGATTGTCTAAGACCTAGTAGGTTATTGGTTTCCAGATAATCTTGGATTTGCAAATATGCAGCTCGATCAAGAATTTTTAGAAGGAAAGGGACTGTGGTGATTGGTCTGTAATTGGTAGGTGTGTTAGGATCCAAGGTCGGTTTTTTCAGGAGAGGAATGACCCAGGCGTCCTTGAGATTGTCAGGGACAATCCGGGAGCTGAAGGATGAGTTTATGAGTGTGGTGATAAATGGCGCTAAATTGTGAGAGGTCTCTTTGATAATGGCAGCGGGGCAGGAGTCTCCCTGACAGTTGGAGGGCTTCAGGTTGTTAATAATGTGTTCAACTTCCATGGTAGAGAGAGGTGAGAAACAGAATGGTTGTGGAAGTTTAGGTTCAGGTTTGTGGTTAGCCTGAGGGGCAAGCTGAGATATAAAGGAATCCAGGCTATTTTTTTTCTCATTAATTTTGGTTTGGAGTTGGGCGATTTTTCCCAAGAGAGCCTTTTGGATATTTGTACACCAAGTGTTGTCTTTGGGGCACGTGTCTGGTGGAGAGGCAGGGGATTGCAGTTCCTTTAAGATTTTGAAGAGCTCCTTAGTGTTGGATTGGGCCTGTTCAATACGTTTATTGTATGTCTCTTTTTTGGCAGAGAGTATGGCTTCCTTGTAGTTTAGGGTTGCTAAGGCCAAGTTGGCTTTGTTTGTTTCAGTGGGGTGGCTTCTCCAGCGTGTTATATGGGTTCTTTTTTCCTTCCGTAAGGTTCTCAACATCGGGGTACACCAGGAGTTAAGATGTGCCCGGGGTTTAGGTTTGCATAGTTTGGACGGAGCGATGAGATCAAGTGCATTGAGCATGGTCTGATTGTAAGTGTCTACCAAGACAGTGGGATCAGAGCAGGATGAGGCAAGGTTATTGAGAGCAGGGAGGATGAGAGGGAAAAGTTTGGCACAGGTAATGTTACGCTTATTCCTGGTGGATGTGGCATGTGCTATATTGGGGCAGGCAAGGATAGTTTTTGCGGGGATGCTGAAAGTGATTAGGTGGTGTTCGGTCCACGTACAAGGTAGGTTGGAGTTGTCATTAGAATATTAGCAATTACTGAGGTGTAGGGTTTCCTGTTTCCATTGTTGATATTTTTCTGATTCTGGTGGTGTTTTTCAAGGGTTTTCCAAATTTTGATAAATCGGTGTTTATCCGTGTTTACCAATTGTTTAAATCAAATAAATCAAGGACAACTGTGTTTTCCAGTGTAGACAAAAAGGCATCTTTTATTGCTGCCTATATATTATGCATAATTCTTTTAAAGCAAAAAAATCTGATTATTTTAAAGTTTTATTTTACTTGATATATTTATGATATGATATGATTTCAAAACTGAACTTTCACATTACATAATGTAATACAAATTACAAATATATATTATTATTTGACAAAATAATACATTATTTACAATCAATCAACTAATGCATTAAAACAGTTAACATTTTATATACATCATTAATACAAGTTTAAGCAAAATAGTCAATCATACAATCGCCTTATAAACAGAACCGCTCAATAACAATTATCAAGACAATTACCACAATTTGTTACAAAAGTAACCCACTCCCAGCAACAACATATATCACCATCCAACTATATCATATGATTCACATAGAGAATACCTAGTTTTAACACAGTCAGACATTCCGTTCATTGTATGCGGTAAGCAAGGCGATATATAATAACTTGTTTAATCAACACAGTTGTCCCGTGCCATTAATAGAAGTTCAGCCTGAAGCCATATCTTACACAAGGCAATATTCAATGAGATAGAGGAGCCACTAATACAACTCTCCCAAAAATAATCTGTACCTATCCTACTAATGTCATGGATACATTTCTGGAGATGAATCTCATAATGAGCAGTCAAAGCCACACAGGTAGTCAGCACATGCTGATTAGTCTATGCATTGTATATATTATACAATCGACAAATCCTACTTTCTCTTTCAATCCCCATTCTAACACCCATAAGGTAGGGCTTTGTCAAAATATTAAGCCTAAACTGTAGAATAAATCGTCTAAATTTAGGAGAAGTGTTAACAATCAAATACTGTTGCAGAGTATTAAGTCTGCAGGCATGCCTTGCATAACCGATATTGGATTTTAATTTATCCAAATGTATATAGTTTTGAATCCAGTCATAAAGGCCTCCTTCATATTTAAATTTGTACCGCATTTAGATTTCTATGTTCATCCAGGGCATGAGCATTTTCTGGTTTCATATTGTTACCTAATATAGGTAACAGAGGACATAACAGAGTTTTATTAGCCTTAATATATAGCAAACCCCTCCAGAGTTTCAGCATAGCAGAAAGCTAGATCAGGCCCAATTCTGTCCTGATTGACTGGATAAGAATGCACAGTGCCCAACCCATTACTGTTCTCCAAATGTTTGCCTGGAGAATATCTAGCCGTCTCAAATCACTCATGTAGCTTGCATCTAGCCAATATAACAAAGCCAGAATAATAGCCTGCTTGTAGACTGTGATTACACCTTTGAGCGTGTAACCGGCAGACTGATCAGTAACATTTTTGATCAATTTCATCATTGAGATAGCATGCACCTTCTTTCCAGCCACTAATATGGGTGACTTGAAACTTTGCTCTAGATAACATAGCCCAAATAGTTATAAGATGTCACCCTCTCTGCAATACCCATGTCAAAATGCATCTTCCTACCTTTATCTTTGGTCCTGCCAATGTTAATGTATTTAGTTTTTATCAGTTGATCTCCATTCCATTTTCTTCAGCATAAGCAAATAACTCCATCACAAATCTCAGTAGTCCGGCTGGAGTAGGAGCCATCAGGACTATGTCATTCACATAAGGGAGCCACCTCACGGGGTGGCTACCGATCATAGAAGGGAAAGAGTCAACTTTCTCGAGTCTCTGGGACAAGTGCGCCAGGTATTAGTTAAAGAGCATGGGGGCCAGCACACACCCCTGCTTCAAACCCAATGGGGGTGCTAATATATTCAGTGCAGGCCGCTATGCTGTTCACCCTGGTGCTAGTATTTTCATGCAACGGATGTATAAAATAAAGAAGTTCCGAGTCTATCTCCCAATTAATCTGTTTTTCCCAAAGTAGCCCTCTCCTAACATTATCAAATGCTGACCGAAAGTCGACGAATAATACAGATAAGAGAGGATTACCTACTCTGCAAGTGGCACTAATGAGAGAGTTCGAAGTTAGGAGATTATGAGTGGTTTAAGATCCTTTGCGGAATCCAGTTTGGTAGTCACTTAATATCTTATTAATATCTGTCCGCCGCTGCAAAGAACGAAGAAAAAGACAAGCAAATACCTTGCTTGCTACATCTAGCATAGAAGGGATATGATAATTTGTTGATCATCCCTGCTATGCTTCTTATGAATGGGAATAAGATTTATTCTATGTCATAAATCTGGAATGTTCCCCTCTATAATCACTCTATTATGGAAAACAGTGAATATTTCAGATCAGATTTCTGGGTCACTCGCCAGTGTAATATTTGCAAGCCCTTCAGGTCCTGATGCTTTAGGCATTTAATTTGCCATAAAGCCTGCTCCTTAGTAATGATCAACTGATTATCAGGTGCTCTGTCAAGTCTTTTACCGCCAATATCGAATTTTTCTACTTGACTACAATATTATTTTCTGATAAACAGCACACATTCCATTATCCCTATGGGGTTGGTCATAACTCGATATTTAATACCTTTGACCTGTTGTAATATCTTCCAAATAGATTTAATATCATCCCTACATGAATAAACTCTGCCATTTGGAATTATCAATAGTCCACCTCCTCCACTTCACCCACTTGTTAAATTTATTTTTACCAGCTCTTATGCTGTCCATGGGAACCGAGGATTTAATACATACCTGTCGAAAGCCTTTTTTCAGCCATAATCTCTTGATCAAATGTATATGTACATTTGCTACAGATGGCAGTTTTGTAATTGTTCCCAATCACCGGAAAAGATTGGATCAATCTTGGAATCCACTTCACAATAGCAGCCATATTCATATCCTGCAATTGAACAGTCAAGTTCAAATACCCATCAGTAATGCATCTCCTAAATTGCTGTATGTTCTTTTCCAACCATACAATTAGCTTTCCTTCATTCTTAATATCAACATCTCCGATTCTATCATACAGTCTCCAATAAGTGTCCATACCGAAACTAATTTGCAGCATCGCATGGCCACTGTATGATGAATTAATTTTTTGCAATTACCTAACAAGGCCAGGCCAAACATGGATTCACTTACAAAAATGTAATTGAGCATTCAGATTACTTAGGATTGTGCCAAGTACATTGCCCAGTAGTGTCCCCCCTTAGTGCGGCCATTGAGCATTGCAAAATTCCATTCCCCAAAGTTATCCACTCAGCAGCTACCCTTAAAGTTAAGTTTGGTTTATACCAAGCGATTTGTGTACTGATGTATGGAGTTTCAGAATTGCAAAAATCATCTTTACAGCCTGCATTCAAATCACCACCCACCATCATCATCATCCCCTCAGAATACTCCAAGACAGCATAATGTCATACAAATCCTCCAGGATCTTCTTTGAGTATTCACATTCAGGAGGGTCATAGATCACAGATTATGATAAGGAAGTCCTTGCTATCTCTTTGTATTCTTGGACTTGTAGTGCTGAATTTATAATGGAAAAAGAAAACTACACAAACAAAAATGAAAATAATTAAATAAGGAATTGATGGTATCCAGTTTCCTGACATGGGGCAAAGTAAGAGCTTGAATAAAATCTGCAGTTAATGCTAAGGCATGCATACCCAAAGTTAATATTAAACATGGTGTTCAAGGGGGGGTGCATGAGGGGCTGCAGTAAGTTTATCTGCTTACTCGTTTTCATAGCTGTGCACCGGACAAAGACATGAGCAGCATGTTTTTAAATAAAACACTTGTGGGGAATTCATATTCTGATCATACAGATTACAGTTCCCTTGGTAGAAATATCAAGTTTGCATATTTACAAAGTAGATGGTTACATGGATTCTAGAATCATTAAAAAAAGAGATGGATATTTCATTTGATGGGAACTAGAGATTCCAAAACACAGACATAACCCTGCCATTCTTTAACTGAACAGTACAATCAAATTTTGCTGAAGCCTTTACAATATGGCCATAGAAGTGACCTTTCCATGGCCCATTTCCCCAAAAGAAATTGAAATTGAATGGCATAGTGTTTGATGGAGGATGTTTGGAATATAAGGCACCATTTGATCAAGCAGTCCACTTAGATGTTCCCTGACAAGTCGCAAACTGAACTTTTTCAGCGTTGTAGTTTAGGGAATCCAATAATTAACTCCAAATTGCTACTTTTTAAAAACAATACACGGGCCATACAATAAATAGGAATAATCTGAACATTTCACATGACCTATTTCAGTTTAGATCATATTCAGTACAAAAATGTTTGAAAATGTCCACTAGATGGCCTTGCTTTTAACTTTCACTTGAATGCAGGAATCCATGTGCAGCAAGGCCAGCGCTGCCATCTAGTGGACGTTTTCTGACATTTTCGGATAAACCTCTAAAAGGGAAATTAATTTTTTGAGGCAAGGAATCGGATTTAAATCAGATTTGACTGAAATCCAAAAAGCCTAGGTATAATTTAGCTTTAAGTGACCTCCCAAACTGAAATAATTGATGCAACAATTCAAGAACCTTTGTTACAAAGGTTGAATTATTTGCCAGAACAGAAACTTGTGTCAGTAGCCAGGAATGAGACGAGAACACAGAGAGCTCATAGCTTTGGCTATAAAGTTTCATTCAAAATAAAAGGAGGTTTGGACAATGCCTAGCTGTCCCTACTTTAAGAGGTGTTTCCCTACCTCAACCAAACATTAAGGGTCTGCCAAATGTCAAGATGTCCAAAGCATAAATGTCCTGTGTCCGAATTACTATTCTGGCCCTCACATTCTAAAATTACCTCTAAGGTGAAAAGGATAATGTCTTTGGCCCTGAAAGTGTACAGATTTTCAAGTTCAAAAGGAAAGGTGTAACTCTGGCACAAAATTTCCCAATGGATAAAGTTCATGGTTCCAGAGGATTACTCCCTTCCCCCAGGTTTTCTCTTCAAGATATTTTAAAACTCCTAAGGTATGAGTCTTTCTTGGAGTTCTCTGATCAACAAAAACAACTTGTATACAAAACAACTTGGCTGTTAGTCCCAATTTCGAACGATATCTGGTACACTTCCCTGCCAGGTTTCTTCTTCACTTTAATGTAACCTTTTCTCACAGTCTTGGATTTTCCTAGTGTCTTCTCCTACCAGGACTTCCTCATGTGATTCTCTTTACACACTTGCCAACTTGACTTTGCCTGGTATACTCTCCAGCCAGGGATTTCTCATGTGCTTCACTTAGCACACTTACAAACTTGACTCTGCCTGTTATACTCTACTGCCAGGGATTTCTCATGTGCTTCACTTAGTACACTTGCAAACTTGACTCTGCCTGGTATAGTCTACTGCCAGGGCTTTCTCGTGTGCTTCACTTAACACAACTTGCAAACTTGACTTTGCCTGGTGTACTCTCCTGCCAGGGCTTTCCCACTTGCAACCTTCTATATATCTTGCATTCATTTCATTATTTCCCCTTTTTAAACATTGGGTCTCATATTCCCTTTTATCTGTTTCCTTTATCTTTATTTGTCCTTGATAGGGTCTCCAAAGTGCCCCGTTGTCCCAGCTTCCTCCTGAGGACTCAGTGGCTTTCTGTGGTGACTTTGGTAAGGTTGCCGAAGCATCCTAGCTTCCCTCCCGATGCCTCACCGGCTTTCTGTGGCATGCTTCGGTTATCAGTGGAAGCCCTTACCTCTTTAGACTTGGACTCCTTTGACATGAAGAGGTAAGGCCTGTCCTTCCAGGTAGCCACCGTGCAACCCAAGGTTTAGAAATCAGGTGGGTCCTGGGCCACCCAGAGAGCCAGATCCTAGGGAAAAACCCCTTGTGGGGGAGGGGGGACAACCCCCAAGGTGAAGAAGAAGCCTTGCAGTGGAGAGGATGATCCAAAAGGCAAATCCACGTGAGAACTACTGTAGAAGTGAAGACCCAGGATGAGCGCACTGTCATGTTCCATGGCCGCTGGCGGCTGCTGCCGTACTGTCAGCTACGCCGCCAGCCACTTTTCTAGATCCGTCATGTATTTTTCTCTGTATTCTACGTGATGGTCTAGTGTTTGTTTTTGTGACCGCTGGGAGGGATTTAACACCCTTCCTCCCAGCGGTCATTGCGTTGCAACCCGCTCGCGTGTGTACCTTCCTCCTTTGGGCTAGACGCTAGTTTTCGCTTCTCCTGAAGCTCTTCTTGCCCTTACTTTCGAGGCTTCTCCTCTGTTTCCCTCTGCCTCCCTCTGTTTGTTCTGTCGCCCCGCCTTCCGGGGATCTTTCGTTTTACCGGCTCCTCTGTCTCGGTGGTCCGGTATTACTTTCTCTCACTGTGGTTTCTTTCTCTCCTACTGTTTACTTCCAGATCTCTTTCTCCGGTCCTTGGTGAGCCCTTCGGCTCGGCTCAACTATACCTGTATTGTTACTGGGTCCCCGTACTCTTCTGGCACCCCGCACTTGAGACGCTGCTTCCTTACTTACCTCTTGGACAGTCCTCAAGCTCTCATACTCCTCAGAGTTCTTCTCTGGATTTTCCGGCCATCCTTGGATCATCTATTGCCTGCACCTTACTCAAAACAACGGCAAAGTGTTTTTAATGCCTTCCGGCTTTTTCCCTTCTTCATCTCAGCCCCTCTCGGGAAAGGAGTCACAGGACTGCTGTATAACAGGCATTCACTGTGGCTTTCTCCCGCAGCAGGCAATTCACATCAAGGAAAGAGAATGATTACCTTATTCAGCGCCACCTACAATCTGAAGAGACTGACAACAGTGGTTCAGGTGAGGAGGAGAAGGAGGAGGGACGAGGGAGGGTCGAAGAGGTCGAGTTGGATGACCAAGACACGCACAGAGAAGTCAGCTGCTGGAGTTCTGAAAATTTCGAGGGAGCTCCGTCTGTAGAGAAGGCTGACAGAAAGGGCAACACGGGGTGCCCTGTGAGAACACACATGGAGATCCAAGGAGAGGAGTGGCTGACTTGGAGGCCATTAGAGGAGCAGGAATGCTAACGTGGGGGGATCCGTGAAAGCAGATGAAGAGCAGGGAAGCGGGAATGAAAGACAGCTGCTCGCCAGCAGGACAAGAGAGAGAAAAGAAAGCGGGCAGCCAACGGGAGCAAGGACAAGGTAGGGAACCAGGAATAACGGGAGAGCGAGGACAAAGAAGGGAAACCAGGAATAGTCAAAGGCGAGGAGCACTGGGCCAAAACTAACCAAGCACACAACTACCGCAACGTAAATCAAAACGTATTGCAACGCGCCGTTCCGTTAAACTGGTGACTCTTTATTTCCGGATGGTTGACTGGAAAGAAGGACGCACCCGTGCTGACCTCATCACGCAATGGTAGCGTGCAGCCGCCATCTTAGGTTGGGAAGCAACCCGGGAGTGCTTCCAAAGGAAAGCCTGATCAGAGAGTTGGCAGGCACGGGAGTGCATGACATTGGTTGTCCCATGGTGAGTTTGAAGTGCATCCTGACCCCACATCCCAGGCTCACTGAATTCGCTTATTGGCTCCTGTGTCCTTCGCAGCTCATGCCTGCCTGCTGTGTGCTTCCCCATCTTTGGACGGCGTGGATACTGCTCTCCAGTTCCCACGAACACCAGGAAGTCTTCCCATCTCTTCCTCTCGTGGCTTCTACACGTTTTGCTGGTTACTGCAGTTTTCTTTCTCTGGCATTCCCCTTGAGCCGGTTAGCTTTAAAATCTTCTTTGCAGCACAGTAGTCCCTCGGCCAGCACCAAGAGGACAAGGCTTCACCAGGAAACGCCTCCCACCTGTCAGCTGGTTCGGGTCTTTGAATGTCTCTGAACCTATTATGTGCTCGCAACCACAAGAGCGCATCTGGTGCTTCTCACCTTTACTTTTCCTTATTACTCAGTTCAGCTTTCTTGTCGCAGTACTTTCACATGCATGGAATTGGTAGTCAGTACTTGGTAACTTTTTTTATAGAACATTGGAAGGTCATTCTCATTAGCTTCCATGGGTAGTTGAAGGGTGCCATGGCAATATGCCATTAAGGCATGGGGAATGGAAGGGTAATCCTTAAGAGGAAAAGGGGGATAACATGGGCCTCATTACGGATCTGGTGGTAACCCTGCCGGTGCTCACGGTGGGTTGCTGCAGGACCCATAAAAATTTACCAGCCCCTGACTTCCCTGTGCCACCGGGATATTACAACTCCGGCGGCCTGGAACGTCAGACGCCAGTAAAATGTAAGTCCCCATTCCCATGCAGTCCCATAGGACTCTATGGGAATGGGGACACGGAAGCACCGACACCTTTACTAATGGTGCCGGTGCTTCCATGACTGGTCTGCCTACTGTGGCCGCTGCGTCCGGCAGGGTCAGATCTGTCAGGCACAGTGGCTCCGGCAGGCAGACTCGGAGTGTGTCGGTCGGGAAACAAGGGTGCCGGTAATCTTGCCGGCACCCTTGTTTCCGGACCGCCACACTCATCATGAGGCCCCATGTCTCATCTTTTGATGTCATGTCAACCCTCTGAAGTTCACCTTCCCATGTGGCCCTCCCTCATATAGCCACCACCAGGGTTAGGATCACGTTGTGGCTGCCATCCATGGCCACATGGGGAGAGGTTACCGCCAGGAAAGGAGTGATGACATCATCAGATTCATCACTATAGATGTGGTCAACTTGGATGAATGTGTACAGAATTGCAAGCTGAAGTGGTCTTCAGGTACGAGGAAAACTATGTTAATTAAAGCACACAAAGAATATCACATTCAGAGTCTCTGCAGGCTTATTCCAAATAGATACTTTCCCCTCAGTTAAGTCTAGTTTGTCAAATGACTGAATGGTAAAGAGCTGGCTTATATTGTCTGGGCGAACACCTCGATCAGATGGTCAAGTGATGCATGGAAAAATGGTTGCAAAAAGATCAACTGGCAGCTGCCTGCTGCTGAAACCATTGGGGTACCCAGGACCTTGCGGAGGCCAGTTTACTGAGATTTCAATTTTCGTTTAGTCAACAAACTGAACCATCCAGCCTACCTGCCTCAGTGTCTGTGAAGGGAAGGGAAGGGCTAGGATGCTGTTTGTTGTGTGTCTGTATGCCTGCCGGCCACTGCCTCTCTTCTTGTGCTGGTTGGGGAGGCACTAAGTGGCCTCGGTACCCTCACAGTCACTGAATTGCAGACACAGGAATGGACAGGTGAGAAAGTTCTATGAAGTTAACGAGGCAAGAGACGTTTAGTGGCCCTGTGGCTCAGGCCCAACAAAGGTAAATTGGATGGAAACCCTTACTGATGTGGAGTGGGGCTAGGAGCCTGGGAGCAGTGACATGAGCAGTCCTTTGTAGACAGATTCACATCCCACAGGTTTCTCCTCAGACTCTCAATTTTTGAGCCAGCATCATTGTTCATTTTAGATGGGGCAAATCTTTACCGTAGACTTGAGTAACACATTTATAACATTCGTTCACTTTGTGAGGACATTTTCTTTTTGTTGCTTTCCTTCCATAAACGTCTATGGTAAACTCTTTTAGCTTTGTTTTTGACTGCTTACCTAACTTTTTGGAGGTAAGAAAAGCCTTTTGCTTCACTTCTGCAAGACTGTCATTACTGGGAGACTATCGGGCTCAATACGAGTTCCCCGGTATGCCTCTGGCAATTCACTACTGTACCGTCTCCGCCGCCCAATATCCAGTTGTTACTGGAATATTACAGGCAGCGGAGATGCCTGTAACTCCCCATTCCATGGAGTCCTATAGGACTCGATGGGATGTGGTTACCCGAATCACTGACACTATTAGTAACAGTGCCAGTGATTCTCTGCCGGCAGGTCAGGCATGCCGTTAGATCAGTGCCCGGAAAGTTGCCGGTATACGTTATTAACGGCACCTTATTTGCAGACCAGCAAACATGTAATGAGCCTGTATGTCTCTCTTAGTGAATTATTTGAATTTTAAAGGGTGCACACATCATCTTAAAGTGAAGTGTGGTTAGAATACTTAGTATCCTTATAAACTTTTCTTTTGTAAATTTGTGGTTGCAAAAGCAATATGTGCAGTTTGGGCCAGTGGCAGCAGATATTTTTCTACTGTGCTTTGAACTTGTTCCTCGTGCACTTTTGGTTATGGTTAGCACTCTAAAATGACTGTGCTATGAGATTTTCTCCTGTCATTTGGCCATATTATTGTTTGGGTTTTTTCCTGCGCTCTTGGGTCTGGAATTACCTTATATGGAGTGCCATTTTCTGAGGAAAGCTGTTGCTTTCCCGGGAAAAGTGGCAGTCTGTGTGTAAGCCCGGATGTGGGACTGTCTGGTCCCAGATCACATCCAGGGGCCTTAATGGCTTTTGCTGGGCAGAATGTGTGACCAGTGGCTATCCACAGCTGCCAGTTTGAATGAGCAGATCTTTGCCATCAGTGGACCTTGGTGAGCTTCCAGCCCAGACCTTGGGATACATGCAGGACTCCTTCATTTGTTCAACTGATCATCATTTGAGCTAAGATCCTTATGAAGATGTGCGGCCCACTGATGACCCGAGGATGATGACCGTTGCAGCTGACCAGCATTGCTTCCAGCCAAGTCCAGGTGAAGCCCTGCTCCTCTGTCCTGATCTCAAGAAGGCCCTCTTCATTGCTTCGACCCCTGGACCAGTGGGAGCAACCAGTCCCGATCCCTGCTCAAGGATCCATGCCTGCTCAGCCTTCGGTAGTGTCCCTGATCCACACAGGGGACTGACCAGCTCTCTAATGGGCCACCTCGCTGCAGCCGTCGCCATCCAGAGTGTATCCTAGGAACTTTGGCAATCTTCAACGTGTGCTATAAGACTCCTGCATTTTCTACTTCTAGTGTCAACGGAAGCTGTGCTGGCCCGGTATTAGGTAATATTGTCCCTGCATATAATGTTGCCATACATATAATCACTGGGAAACAGCTTAGGCGACATTATATATGGGGACAATATATGGGGTAAACGGGAGTAGGGGTTGCAGGGGTGCCTCACGCTCCCTTAAAAAAGAAAATGTCAGGGTTTGCAGGGGGGCCCCTGCATTTTCCTAATGATAATATCTCTGCCAAAAAAAGTGCAATTTTTTCATGGTGACATTTAGCTACACACAAGGACGAGGCGAACAAGAGCACTGCGCAGTTCCAGATGGCATAACGGGACGAAAAAAGGTGAAAAGAAGACAGAAAGCCAACACAGGATATTTTAAAGCAATAATCCGTGGGACCCGATTGCCAGACAAAGGGATCCTGTATAGACAGAGAGACCAGATGAATTAAAAATCCGATGGATAGTCGCAAGGAAACAAGAAAATAAGAAATATAGAGAACCCCAAGTCGATCGGGGTAGAATCAAAGAACCAACTAGTGCAAGAAAAACAAGATACTGAAATAGCGGCATAACGAACAAGAGGAAATCCAAAAAGACAGTACCACCAGATTGCAAGAAAGGCGACTACTGAAAAGTCTTCCCAACGATAACTACAAATATCGCTTGCCCCCAAGTAAGCAATCCAGAACCAAGATCTTACTATTCATATACCCAAGCCTGGTGATATTTTAAAGCATTACTACTCTCACCACTCAATGGCGAAATACTCCTGATGAATGTTCACTACTTATGAGATAAAAGCACAGAAACATATCGAGACAATAATCTTCAGTATAAATACAAGAAGACTAATGGAAAACTTGAGGTTAATAAGAAACCAAGCAAAAGTCGAACTTTTATTTGATAAGATGTAGATGTTCCAAACAGACCACTTTGAGTGTGAATACATTTACTTTGTCCCCACCATTGGTTGATGTATTATACAATGCTAACTGTTTTTGTAATTGTACAATGTATGTGTTGATTTTTATTCATTTTGATTTAAAGAATACAACGTTTTTTAGGATAAAAAGTGTTCAGATCACCGGAGTACCTTGAATGCTCTGCTCTGTCAAATAATAGTCTCTATCACAACTAGTAACAGATGACATTTTTGCGGGGACATTATCACATGGAACTGCTGTGCCTACTCCTTTGTTCGCCATTCATATATCGCCTGTCGACACCTGACTGTGGTGACTCCTGTTGCCATCCGTCTTCATTGCTTTCTGGAAGTCTCCTGAGGTCAACTTGAACTGTGATTCAGGTACTCAGTCAGACTGTAGCTAAATCATGCATAAGGAAGTGACCTCTGCACACGTAACCCCCTTGACCCGACCCAGCACAGAAGGATGTGTCCCCAACGGAATCCAGAACCTCTTGAGTGGTCTCTGAAGAAATCAGAGTAATGGGGGTAAGTTAACACACCTGTTCCTTTCACCCCCTATCCTCCATATGGTTACATGGGCGTAAAGTCTTGTCCCTCTGGCTCTAATTCCTGATTTACATCGGTGGTGGTCTAATCAAGGATCCACTCCTTACGCCTACATGTAGTGGGATTGAGAGAGTTCTTGATCTGAACTTTCTTTAACTTTTTAGAACTTTGAATCAGACCACTGGTGTCATCCACGCACATAATAAACCTACATGAAAAGTAAATCTTGTAGAACTGATGAGGTTAGGGCAGTATGCCACAATCCATTGCAGGGCTAGACTTATTGAATAATAGGGATCCATTCCAGTTCTGCTCTTATGTGTTTTTACTGTGTTTTTGCATCTAACTATTTAACTGTATTGCACTAGTTTTGAATCAGATGTTTTTTCTGTCTTCTCACAAGAGTTAATTTATATATGTATTTTATAGTAGTTGTGGGATAATACTTAACTAGAGTTTTCATTGCTTATTGTGTATTTTAAAGTTCTACTAATTCATTGTATATTTTTGTACTTCTCTGTTTAACTGGAATTATGGGAGTGCTCTATGTGTGTCTCATTGTAGCCCTAGACCACTTTCACACCCCTCCTGAATCTAACCCCTACCGTTCTGCTACCTACCTTGATTGGGTTTGCCTAGCCTTCAGTGTGTTCCTGTTCACAATAAAAGGGGGAAATTCATCTTAACACACTAATATACATTTATATATAAATTGCACTCCTTTTGTTTTATATGCCTTCACGTGTATTGCAACATTACACTAATGCAGTGCTTTATGCAGCATCAGTAAGCAAGAAACACATTAGCTGAGATACATACATCAAATATACTCCGAATATACTTATTTAATTGAACATTTTCCAGCTTTTGGCTGATACAGAGTCATTAAAACAATAAGGACGATAAGGTTTTACACAGAGTTTGGGATGTCTCCCTCACTCAGACTAATCCTTACTTTTAACCTAGGTTTACACCAGTCATGACATCATCCCCAATATTCATACCTGTATGAAGACTCCACTTGGGAGTCATCTGCATCTATAATCCAGCTCCAACTCTCTGAGGGTCAGACGCTTCTCCAGACAGATTGTGGGGTGTAGATCTCTTTCCTCTGCTGGGGCCTCCCTCTGAAACAGCCTCCCTGCCTCTCTCCAACTTGAGCGGGACCACCTACGGTTCCAGAAGCAACTCAGGACCTTCCTTTTCGCTTTCGATTTCTCTCTCCCGCTCCCTTGCTGAGGCACCTGACTGCGCCGCAACTGGTCACCTGGTCACTCTCTGAACTCCAGACTTCCCCCCACATATATGGTACAATTGACCTTCACCATTCGGTCAATTGTGAAAAGGTCAATTGTGACCCTTTAAATTCGGTCAATTGTTCATTCGAACAATTGTAAACGAACAATTTGGGTAATACCAACCTTTATGTGCTATTATTAACCAGTGGCCCTCAATCTCCCACATTTTACATGTGACAGAACTGGGATGAAGAAGAGACCACCAAGAGCAGTGAAGATTACCTCTTTTCACCACTTTGGTACTGGGAGGGGGAAGATGCCTACTAAGTGTTGTGAGGGTCAGGCATGTCCCCCTGTTTGTGGTCAGGCAGGGCTAATTGGTATGCCACACCTGCAACATGTCAAAGGGTTGCAGGTGTATAAATCGAGATCAGACAGACAGTAAAAGAGGGAATGAGCGCAAGATGGGGAGCAGCTTGTGAGGAGGCAGCCGTGGTGTGACAGGAGCAGCACAAGCCAGGACGCTGACAAGACACCCAGTGGACTTGGGAGACCTGATGCAGCTGGGCTGTGTGACTTCCCCAAACCTGGGAGCTTCCAGACCCGTGAGCGCGCAACAGGAGCTGCTGTGGAACTGAAGCAGAGAGGACGCTGCCCTCAAGCCGACCAAGGCACTGGAGATGCCGGTGTACATAGAGACGTACAAGGCATGTGAGCTTGGCTTGCGCAGCTAAAGCAAAGAAGGCTGGTCAGTGTCGGGAGGGCAGAGAGGCTCTGGGACTCTCTAACAAAACCTCAAGGGAATACTGTGCTGTAATCTGAAAACAACAGCATGCTTATTGAAGAACAAACTGAAGAAAAACTTGAACAAATTAAATGCTCATTGAATATCGAGCTAAAGAGAAACTTAATTATGAACAAACAAATGTTCCTTGAACACCGAATAAAAGGGACACTTAAACATTAAAACGTAATGGTACACATTGAATCTTGAATTGAACAGAACTTTAAATCTGAATAATAAAAGTACAAACCTGAATACTAAACCGAATTGAGCACATGTGGCACAACAATCTAATTCAAACATCAAAGACAAGAGTATTCAAAAGGGGAAAGAGTCAAACAGTGGCCCTTTTGAGAGTGAATGCAGTGTGGCAAAGCCACAGCTTGGCAGGAGGTGGGGAACACATGGTGGCAAGTCCATGAGGCTAATAAGGAGAAGCCAAGGAAGTACAAGAATGCCCACAAAGCCAAGAGGCCAATAAATGGAGCTCAGTGAAGGCGACTTGGTGCACATGAGCAAGTGCCAAGGAAACCTGTGTGTGTGCTATGAGGAGTCCTGGGGTCCTGGTTGCGTGGTCCGTAATGGGTGGACGGTGTGGTCCAACTACTGCGCCTAGACCAGGGAGCCTTGCATGGTGAAACATAAAAACTTCAAACAACAGCCTAAGGAAACCACTGCATACGAGCTGGTGAAGTGGGCCAGAAAGAAGGTCAGATTGACCTGGTGTTTTGTTAAGACTTTCTTTGGAAAAACTATATCAAGTAGAGGCAGCAGAATGTAAGTCTTGGGGAAGGGAAACCTGAGGCTTCCAAGAACTACATTTGTTGTCTTGAGAGCGGAATCTCAAGACTCCTTTTGCATTTGGATTGTTTTACTTGAAACTTGGGGAAGGGAACCCCAAGGATTTGTTTAGAACTATAGTTCATTGAACTGGGAAAAGGCACATTTTGAGAGATTTTCATGGAACTGTCTTATACTTGGGGGAATGGGAGCTAAAAGTAAGCTATGAGCTAGAAGAAGCTTAGATCTTTGAGTTGAACAAAATTCCCTTTAACTGTGAAATCCCTACACATTGGTTAATTGTAACAGTGAGGGCAAAGATAGGTTTTGAACATGGAAAGACTTTTAAGTTGATCTCCTTGACTCAGAGTTTCCTTAGTTTTGCTTAAGGTAGGGAAATTCCACCTTAGCATAGGGCAAGTTAGGTCTTCAACCATCCTGACATTTAAGTTAATACATATCTTTTGTTTGAACTTTTAAGTCTGTTGCCTGTGTCATACTTCATGGTGCCTTCACAAATGGTGTCGGGAGTGGGATGTGGCTCAGCCGAAATAAGTTGGGGAACCCTTGAAAGTGATAAAATGATTAGGGCCTCCAATCCACCACTTATTAAAATGAACCCGAGTAACAACTGTGAGGAATTGAAACAATCAAGGGAATTAGACATTGGAACCTCTAACTCTGACAAGAACTCTAGAAGAGTTGAGACAGACAGTTTAACATTTTTCTCCCATCAGTCTTCTTCCCAAAGATTAGCGACCCAGCAGTCCATTTACGCTGATTTAGGATCACCAGACTCAGGAACCCAAACCCTTTTCAGCCCAAGTTTGGGAATAACCTTTCATCCATTAGTAGCTCAGGCCATTTTTCCTACACAGAGACTAGTGGAGGGGAGCAGCTATTCTGTCCCCAGGAAGGAATGGTCCCAGCAAGAGAAAAGATCATCATATGCCTAGATCTCTGGGTAGACCTCCCCTCTAACTTGGCTCTATATATTCAGCCCAATAGAAGGTAAAATCTGGAAATATTGCCTCTCCTCTCAGTTAACAGTAGACAGACTCCTTCCACCAGGCAAACACAGAAACATTGAGTAAAATCCTGAAAGTCGGAAAAGGGAGGGATCCTGATAGGAATTACACCTTAGGGGAGACTGCCAACCTTTCTTTTAACACACTCCTATATAGATAATTCAGACATGGGACAAGAAACCACTAAACCTGTTACAGCCCTCCTTGAGACCCCTAAGCCTGGGAAAGAAAGTGAGGAAAACATCTCCCTATAAACACCCAAGAATTAGGAGGGTTTAGTAAGTCCCCTAATAAACTCAGAGAGATTGATGGTCGCAGGGAGAGAAAAGAGACAGGACAGATACCATATGACTATTCACTTGCTCCTTAGAGGACCCAGACCCCTCATGGGAGCAGTTTGGTTTCCCTCTGGGATACTCCTCTTTGATACTTAGGGAACAAGATCTATCTCCTCCAGAAGCATGCCTCAATAACTCACTAGAAGTAGTAAATATAAATTACTATGAGCTAGAGGTTGGGTGCAAAGGAAAGAGAGAGATCTTAGCCATAGGGACCTCAATAAAACCCCCTCTAACTTACCATCTCTTGTACCAGAACCAGTTGCTATCCCTTTAGCCCCCAAAGAACAATCAGGAGACTTTACTGGCCAGACCAACATTTGATTCTCTACTGAAGCAGACATCGAGAGAATTGTTCCCTCGGCTTCCTACTGTCCCCTTAGATGAACCAGATCTCACCTATTCAAACCGCTGTTTTTTCCATGGGAAATAGTGCCCTATCATGGAGTCCTGTCCTGAGAATGTAGAAAAGAAGGTAATGGAGACCCACCAGAAAGATGCCACCTTGTGAATCCCATTATCTTTTGAAAGAAAACTAGAAGCCTCCTGGGGCGAAATGCCAACAACCCTAGAGTGTTATTCATCAGATCAGGAAGAACCACCCCTTTCCAATCCTGAATTAAAACCCTTGCTACTCTTGCAGGGAGGTTGGTCATACACCATCAGATTTCCCCTTAAATAAAAATTGGTTCCGCCACCTCCTCATTGAAAGATAACCCCAAATGGGATAAGGTAGAGAGGGATGAAAAGGTTGAATTATCGTATAATAACATTTTATAGATCGAATCCCATGATATGCTAACAGGAGAGAAAAAGAAACCTGATAAAAAGGTTATATGTGATTTTACCAAAGGTAAAATCAGAGTGGTACATTTCACGAAGTCAAAATACCGAAAAAATACTGAATTGTTTTTTCTTTTTTAATGGGGGGTCCCCCCAAATCCCCTGTTTTTCTATCCTTTTAACCCCAATCCCATCCCCACCCATGTTACCCCTTACCTCACTACCATATATATATATTTAATTAACATTTTCGGTATTTGTTTGGTATTTTGGGTTTTCGGTAAAACTTACCACTCGGTTTTATTTTCGGTAAAATGACTGGGTACTGCTAAAAAAGGGGAAAAAAGTCAAAACAAAAAAGGACACCGCACTTTTTTATATATTGAGGCTAAAAACACTTGGCGGGTAACTGCTACCTTAGATGGGAGAACCCTTTAGGCTCAACTCGATAGCGGGAGTAAAAGGTATGCCCTACGAGTTGACTTACTTCCCCAGAAATGGAAGGGAATAGGTGAAGTAAAAGTGGGCTGTGTGCATGGCCATATTGAAAACTATTGTAGTGGCGGCATGGTATCACAAGTATGACATGGCACAATGGATACAATGTGTAAAACCTTTATTGAAAATGTTGGGGCTGGAGAAACTCCTACTTTGCCCTATAACTAAGATGGGAGTAGTCTCGACCATCAAACGATAAACAAAACAGTCCTAGTCAAGTCTGTCAAATCAAAATGGCATATGCTAACAAAACCTAATGCCTGCCCTATCTCTTGTACAAAACGTGTAAAAGGAGAAATGTATGCAAAGGAAAATCAGTGTTCAAAGGAATAAATGTGGTTGGACCAGCTCTCCTCCTCACGTTCAACCTCACAGAGTAAGACTGTCCCTGCATGCAGGATGACACACTCTAGCTCGGTTTCCAACACTATAAACAGTTCCAAAACCGCAGATTGAGGCCCGCCTGGCCTTCCACGTTAAAGTCTCTTTTCTTGATTTCCAAAATTAATACTTCAACACAAAGTTCACAAAGATCCCCCTCTGTCGGGCTCAGATATTTTACCACACAGTTCACGTAGGTCCTCCTCTGTCGGGCTCAGACCTCTCATGTCAAAGTTCAACACAAACTTGCAAGGGTGCTCCCTTCCACAAGCTTATTATATTTCGGGTTTCCCTCAGTCGGGCTACATACAGTGTTTAGTTATGAACCGCCAAGCTCAGTGGAGCTCAGATACACTGTGTTTTTATTTTGCATTTAAACACATCAAAGTGAGATATACAGGGTAATTCATAGAATCCAGCGCACAAGTAGCGCACGCGGCTGGCGCACAGCGTGCGCCTGCGATAGTCTGCGCCAGGCACGTGCGCTAAAACTGATTTCCGCGCACAGCGTATTCATGGATTTCATGCTCCCAAACCAGCCGTGGCGCAGAGAATCGCAGCGAGCCTGCAGCAGCGCCAGTAACGCCCCCAAGAACGCCCTCGCGCAAGGAAAAGCCATCAAAATCGCCAAATCATCGCTAAGGCCTGCGCTAACCCTGGACCACTTCACAGGGCAGGCAAACAAGGAAAGCAAAGCGGGCAATCTTCAAATCAGGAGTACGCGGGAAGTTCTACACGCGACTAGGCAGGGAACGTGAATTACAGGGGTACGCGGGAATTATCACACGCGAACAGCCAGGGAATGCGTATTACAGGGGTACGCGTGAAGTAGAACACGCGATAGGCCAGGGAACGTGTATTACAGGGGTACGCGTGAAGTAGAACACGCGATAGGGCAGGGAACGTGTATTACAGGGGTACGCGGGAATTATCACACGCGAACAGCCAGGGTGCGTGTATTACAGGGGTAGCGGGAAGTTCAACACGCGATTGGCCAGGGTACGTGTATTACAGGGGTACGCGTGAAGTAGAACACGCGATAGGCCAGGGAACGTGTATTACAGGGGTACGCGGGAATTATCACACGCGAACAGCCAGGGTGCGTGTATTACAGGGGTAGCGGGAAGTTCAACACGCGATTGGCCAGGGAACGTGTATTACAGGGGTACGCGTGAAGTAGAACACGTGATAGGCCAGGGAACGTGTATCACAGGGGTACGCGGGAATTATCACACGCGAACAGCCAGGGTGCGTGTATTACAGGGGTAGCGGGAAGTTCAACACGCGATTGGCCAGGGTACGTGTATTACAGGGGTGCGTGGGAATTATCACACGCGAATAGGCTGGGTGGGCCCTCACAGGTGTACCCTGTACACCCTCCACGGCCCCTGCAGGCAGCCCACAAAACAGGGGACTACCCTGCACACCTGATCATGTCCCCCTGCACCCCCATCCACCAGGGGCACCCTCCACCAGGCCCCCACCCATGTCTCCCACCACCCCCACCCCCCAGCAGTGCAGGGGCACCTGCCATCAGGCCCCCACCCATGTCTCCCACCACCCCCACCCCCCATCCACCAGGGGCACCCTCCACCAGGCCCCCACCCATGTCTCCCACCACCCCCACCCACCAGCACTGTGGGGCACGTGGCCAGCAGGCAGTCAGGCAGCAGCAGATGGCAGGTGGGAGCGTGCTCAGGGCTCTGGGGGACTGTAATTTGGCCTCCTGGCCAGGAGCGTGGTCTTTCGTGTTTGAACGCGTGGACAGCCTGATAGGGAGTGATTTTGCACGTGAAAACCCCACACTCAGCGAATCGCGGGAAAACCCGTCACCAGCATATGTGCGTCTATAGTTACCTGCACGTGCAGTGTCAAAGCGTGTGATTGGTGAAAATGGATCTACACGCAGGAGTGACAAAGCGTGTGATTGGTGAAAATGGATCTACACGCAGGAGTGACAAAGCGTGTGATTGGTGAAAAGTGAGCTACACGCAGGAGTGTCAAAGCGTGTGATTGGTGAAAAAGGATCCACACGCAGAAGTGACAAAGCGTGTGATTGGTGGACATGGGCCAAGCACGTACACGCCGTAAGTGACGCTGTACGTGTGGGCCTGTATATAAGGTAGTGTAGAACACCATTTCCTTGTACGTGCTTTTCGTGGAGAGCGAGTGGGTGAATTCTGTACTTCTTGTCGTTTCACACGCGATTTACTTCACGGCGTTTCCAGTTCGTACTCCCTGTTACCTCTGACAGCTTTTTCTCTTTTTCCTCTTGTACTGGTTTACCTGGGCCTGTTCCCTCAGACAGTGTCCCCTTCTACTGTTGTCCTGTCTCCTCAGACAGCGTACACATCTTCTTTTGGCGGGGGTGTTGCCAACCAAACGCGCTCATTTTTCACGCTCTTTTACCTGGCAGACGGTGAGTCACGCACGTATCTAACTTCTGTGCTTGCCCCGTGTGTAGCCTACCCCTTCAGAGGTCATTCTAGGCTGCGGGTGACACGCATACGTTCATTGTGTTACTGGATGCCACAGCGTAGTGCAGGGTTTTCCATCAGCACACGTGGTCTAGGAGGGGTATTGTGCACGTTCCTTAACTTTTCTGGGGTGCCTGTGCGTTGCGTGACCCGTCATCTTTCCCCAGGGGTGTCATATAGCCTTGCCACTGCACTAGGGTACGAATACCATCTGGTACCCAACCCCTTTGACACCCAATTGCCCAGGACAATTGTGCACACCGACTCCCATACGCACAATAACATCAGTGCCATGGTTGGGAGGCGTGCAAGCCGTAAGGGTGGCAAAGGTGGCCGAGCCACACGTGGTGGCCGTGGAGGATCCACTAGGGGACGTGGTTGTGACTTGCAGGGTGCCCCTGTCCCCCCCAGTCTGGAGGACCAGTCAGGGACACCCATGCCCCCCCCCCAGTTGAGGGTCATGTGGCTGATACCAACCCTGATCAGCCCTTGTCGGACCAGCCCATTGTGGCAGCAGACCTGTCCGAGGGTGATCCCATCGCTGACATCCAGGTCAGCAGGTCCACTGCACGTGCACCGGTGCACATTGGTGTCATCAGGGCACGCGCATCTATGCCAGATAGGTCATCTGCTGGCCCCCGTAGCCAGGGTGTGGCTCCATCCACCCCACCTCTCATACACCCTGCCAAGACTGTGTCGGTCCTAGTTCATGCACCTCAGATCAGGCCTGACCCCATCCCACTACCCCCAATGCCTGCACCTACTCCCATGCTGAGTGTGCAATCCCACACACCCAGTACTGAGTCCACCACGGCTCCTGCCCCTAGTGTCCACAGCGGCGTAGGACACTCTGGATCCCCACCCCCTTCCAAGCGCAAGAGGAAGAGTGCACGTCAGGCACAGGCTGATTCCCCAGGCACGGCTGCACAGTCCGGCCCATCAAGGAAGCCAAGCTTCACAGACGCCGAACTGAATGCACTTGTTCAGTATGTGTCAGATCATGATAGGGAAATGGTCATCGTTGCAGGGTCCAAGACCACACATGCCAGACGCCAGGCACACTGGCAGACCATTGCTGACAGAATAAGTGCCCTTGGAGTAGTGAGGCGCACAGCTAGTGATTGCCAGAAGCGCTGGAATGACCTTAAGCGCAGGGCAAAGGATAAGCTGGCCTCAAGTCATGCCGCAACCTTGGTGACTGGAGGTGGGTCCCCAGCACAGGAAATAGAACTCACACCACACGAGTCCGTAGCTGGATCCTACGTCACCGAGGGACAACTCCAAGGTGTGGGAGATCTCCCTGATTACGAGGCATCATCCGGTGAGTGCACATGCATGTGTGTATTATCCATGTTCATGGTGTGTGTGTGAAGCATTCATGTTGGGTGCCTGTCAAGGGGGTGTGTGGCAGAGTTGATAGTGGCACCCATGTGCCTCATCCAGTATGTTCAGTGCAACACCATCTGCCCACAGCACTATCCCAACTGGCAACAGTGCACATATGGCCCTACACCATGGAAGTTGCCCTTGAATTGTCATTTTGTCACTACATTGTTGCTCATACTCCCCTGTCTATTCATCTGATGTCTTACATACCATTCCTATACTTTCCCCCAGCCAATCAAGTTTCATCTTCACATGCCTGACATGCAATGATACCACATGCTAATGCGTCCTCTGTATATAAATGCCAACCAACATGCTGTCATACTGTGGATGTTGCCTTGACATCCACCTCCTACCTGTGTGCTTTGGTACCGTCTGGTTTCGAGCCCCATTCCCTCACACTCCATGCTGCTCTTCATGGTCTATCTTCCCTGACTTCTACAGTTCAGACCATCGTGCCCTACTCACGACACCTGCTTGCTAACAGTCAAATGAGGGCACCCTGCCCTCCAATGCGACCCACCCTATTGCTGACAAGTGCATCTGAGCCTACTCAAAGCCAACTCTCACTGACATCTGCTCATACATGCCTTTGCCTGTCCCATAGACCCTTCACATGGTCCCTGTCCTCTCTCCTTGCTCCTCTTCCACCATCAATGGTGGGACCCGTTGGGGTGTACTCCTGGCCTCCTTCCAATCCTCAGAGGCCACAATTGATGTGCATGGTAATGGGAGCATCTCAGTCCAAGGCCCTTAGGCCAACCTCATTCTCCTTGAGAAATGCTAGCCACATCTCATCAACTTCCTTTCCTCTCCTGCTGTCCCCCCTCCTCTCTCCTCATCAATCCTGCACTGCCTCCCTGCACCCTCCCATGATCCTTCTCCGCCTCCCACTCCAACTCCTACACATGCTGCACCTCTGATCTCTAGCACTCCCCGTAAGTCCTCCAAGGCTGTCAACCTCCTCCACAATTACACTCCTTTCACTGCGGCTGCATCAGGCATTCCTCCGATATCTGTCACTTACATGAGGTTATGCACCTTGACATCCTTGGTCTCATGGAAACATGTCTGACGGCCAGCTCTGTCTGCATCCTTCACACACTCCTACCTGATGTTCAGGAGACCCTCTCCTTGGCCCGCCACTACTGTGCAGGGGGGGTGTGCCCTTGGCTTCCCTGAGGGTATTCCTGCCACTGTCACTCCTACTTAGACCTACTCCACTCTGGAATGGCTTGTGTGACGTCTCTCTCTACCACACCTTGACATTCACAAACTGTGCGTACTGTGTCTGGGAAAACTGGTCAAATGTACTACTTCCTTTCTGAGTGTCCTCACCTCTCCTCCTCACTCATGTCCCCAGACACAGAAATCCTCTTCCTTGTTGCTGTACGCATCCACCTGCATGCTTGTTGACCCCCCACGTGACCTTTCTGTGACCTCAGCAACTCCCTCTCACCCTCTAGACTCCCGTCTGTCCCTACTCATTCTGCAGGGCACACTCTTGATGCTCTGATCTCATCTGACTTCCCCTCTCCGTCCATCTCTGCACTCCTCTCTCCTGGAGTGATCACATTCTCCTCTCCTCCCAGCTCACCCTCACCACCCCACAGGCAAAGCCACCCTCACCACTGTCACACACCTTCTTGGTATTCCAACCCATGAAGTGTGTGTCAGTCGAGGCTCATGCTGCCAAAATCGCCCCCCCATCCAGCTCCCCCTTAGGCTCACTCCCATCCTGACAGGGCCCACTCCATGCTCCACTCTATGTCAGGTACACTGGATGTCTTTGCCACGGTCATGACCACCTGTCTGAAGCCCCATGCCAATGCAGAGTCCTGGCATGACTCGGATCTTGTGAACCCAGACCACAGGTGCCGGGTGGCAGAGAGGGAATGTCCTGCATCATGCTCATCCTCTGGCAAACTGGCCTGCCACATGCTCCAAAGGCAATAGCGCCTCACCCTTTTCACCAAGATGAGATCCCCAATCCAAGGGCACATATCTGCGGCATGTGACAACTCTGCAGGACACATAGAAATCTGCAAGGACCTTGCCGAGCCAGATGCAGTGTGTACCTCCCCTGTCCCCTCCGAGCCCACAGCACTGCATGATTGTCTCTGTACCCCTATAGGCCACCCCCCCCAGCACTTGTCTGCGCCTAACACCATCTGCCCTTGACGTTAAGTCCTACTTACCTTGTACAGCACTTCCAGCCGCCACTTCCCCTTGCACTTCATTGTGCCACCCACCCCTGCACTTGCGTGACATGAATGACACCAGCACCAGTAGGATTGTTGACTGGCATCCCCTACTGCCCCACCACCCCTCAGTGCTCCGCTGTACCTTCATACATTTCTGGACCGGTGCTTCACGAATGCTATATGATTCCTTTACAGGTGATGGGGAGGTGGAATCTCATTGTTTACTGCATTTTGTTGATGTAGACAAGGCACTGTGCATCGTGGCCAATTTGGACTAGCAGATCCATGTACAACATGTTAACTTATTGATGTGATGATGCAATGTCAGGACCAGAGTGGTAGAAATCCAAAAAAGTTGCCCTCCTCTCCCTCTTCACTTGGTGGCTATGTCACATGCCATGTGTGTGATGGCATGTGCCTTTGACATGGCAATCACCGGCCAATGTGTGATGGCAGTGCTAGGCAGCATGGTGAGCAGGCGTTGCTCTCCAATCTGTACATTGTATGCCCTGAGCCTCCCCTACAGACCCAGTGATGGTGAATGCATAGGAGGTCTCCCAGTCATGTGGGACATGTGTCGTAGAACTACTGCCTCTGTTGTTCATCAGCCCTTGTTGCATGCCATGGTGCTAATGCCTGTTTCCATTTTTCTCTTTCATGTCTTTGCAGGGGACGAAGCACTTGTTGATGCTGGGGATGTGGTGGTTGAGCCGTCCCAGGAGGGCAACCCGGGCCGACCTTCCACAAGTGAGGGACGTGGTGTGTTTGTGGGTGAAAACCCACAAGTGCTGCAGGTCGTGCTCTCGAGGGGTGTCTCTGGGGGTTCCTCCCCCGAGCAGCATTCAGGTGTAGACTCGGAGGATGACACCTATGTGCAGTCGCAGGTGAGTGTTCTTGGGAGAGAATCTCCTCTGTCCGACCCACCTGCAGCCGGGCCATTGCCCTCAATGGGGATGTCAGTGTCGGCAGCTCAGCCTCCGGTGGTTACGGATGCAGGGCCACACCACACAATCTCTGATCCTGTTCCTGGGGCTGCAGATCAGAGAGGGAATGCAGTCCTGCAGCCTGAGGCCTTGCCGGCACAGCAAGGCGCAGTCCGCCTTGCCCCAGGCAGGTGTGGTGCCCGTCAACGTGGTGGCCGTATGCCACCTGGCAATACCGCTTGGGAGCAATCCATCTACGGTATGGCCAACCAACAGGCAGCATCATCCGAGATGATTGCACAGGCCATGGATAGGGTGGCCACTTCCATTGTCCCCCCAGAAAGGCTGATGGAGCGACTGGAGCAGGCTACAGAGTCCATCTGCCAGGCACACAGGGAGGATATGTTGGCGTCCAACAAGGACAGGCGGGCGGCACTGGCGACTCTGCGGGAATCACTTTCCATGGAGTCCCAGCGCCACAGGGAAGGCCTGAGGGAAGAATTCCATCACCTCAGGTCGACCCTGTTAGAGCTTGAGGCTTCATCCCATAGAAGGACAGAGGAGCAGCTGGAGCGTCTGACACGGACGCTCTCGGCCGAGATGCAGGCAACTCGTGCGGAGGTCAGGTCATCCCGGAAGTTACTGCATGGGGACCTCCGCATGATTATAACCCAGAACCAGAACTACCAGACCCGCCTGCTTGCAGCCATGGAGGAGCAAACTCGTGCTTTGCGTGGGCTGCCTCCCATTGTCACACCATCTTCTGAGGCAGCTCCCCCACCTCCTGAGTCAGCTGCAGGGTCTGGCCAGAGCGATAGCGACTCATCTCCCACAACAGAGTAGCCGTGTGGGCCACGAGCCTATGGGGTGTTTTAGTTTCCCATGATCCACACAGGTGGATTGTGGCGTGCATCCTGTCCTCGGACCTCATAGGTGCCCCCCCCCCCCCCCGCCGGCCCTTTCATGGCCATTTTTTCTCAATTTTCTTTTTTCTTTTCCAAGAGTGTTGCCTTGTGTGGGTACCTGGGCATACACTGTATTGTGGCTGGGCACATGCAGGCTTGTCTTGAGTTTGGTTTCGATGCTTGGGTAGCAGACATCCACACCCCTCCTGCTTCCGTTTCCATGGGCTTGCAAAGGGTGTGCCCAAGTGACAGCAAATTACACGGTGACATTGGACTCCCATGTCTGTTGGCCAGTCCATAGTCAATACTGTGTAGACATTCATAGTGTACATTGTTGTTGCACCTAACTATGCATGATGGTTTGATATGTGCCTCTACTTACATATGTTGCTCATGTTTTGCAGGTATTTCACACAGTTCTTCACACGGGCATACTCTCTGGAGTCAGACTACATGTCGGTAGATGTGCACTGACACTTTTGCGTGGCGCCATCACTGTACATCTGGACGGTGAGGACATACCAGCAGAATCAGGTAATGAGACTACCATTGATTACATGCATTGTGTCTTGTTTGGGTGGGCTTCAGGGTGGGTTGGTGTGTAATTTGATTGAAATTACTCTTACACAGGTGTGTAGTAGTGGCTCCAGCGCGGTTAGCTGTTCAAGTGCGGCTATGTTCCATTTCGGGCACTGCTATTCGTGACACCGGTGTCATGTTGTGATGGCCAGTTTGTTTGCTCTCACATACCATGACATGGTGTCCTCAGTGGCGGGACTGTGAAGGGAATGGGTGACATGGCAATGTTGTCATGTAGTGAATCGCCTGTGGCAATGCATATTTGATTGATGGAGTTGTGTCTTTTCGTTGTGATGCATTGCTGGTGTATGTGTAGGTAGGGGTGCACACATAGTGACACTTCCATGTTAACAATCTCAGGCTGATGTGTATCTGACAGTTTATTGTCAAGTAATTTTGTGACATTGTCAGGTAGTGTCATCATTGATTGTCAGATGGTATGTGCCAGAGCAGTGTGCACTAGCCAGCACTGTGATTCCTAGGTGAAGAAGTTGGCCACCAGTTGCGTACGGGCTGCCACCCCCCGTGCCCTTTCCCCTCCCATGCGCAGCGGGCGTGCATGTGGTTGTGGATGTGGGGGCACCACCATGTCCACGGGCAGGCCCCGGCGTGTTGCAACGTTGTGCAGGACACATGCTGCCACTATGATCCTGCACACTATTCGGGGAGCATATAACAGCTGCCCGCCAGAACGGTCAAGGGAGCGAAAGCGTGACTTCAGCACTCCGAATGTGCGCTCCACTATGCCCCGTGTTGCAATGTGGGCTGTGTTGTACCTTACCTCGGGTGGCGTGGTGGGGTTCCGGATTGGGGTCATCATGTGGGGGCTGATAGGGTAGGCACTGTCCCCTGCGGAGGTGGTGATGGGTATCATTAGTGGTGTTGTGTCATGACCCAGTATCTGACATGCATGCATGTGCAGTGGCATTCATGCTCACCAAGCAGCCATGTATCTCCATGCTGGCCAGCCTCTAGGTCCCGGCATAGTGTAGACATTCTGTAGATGAAGCTGTCGTGGGTGGACCCGGGATAGTTGGCATATACTGATGTGATGATTCCCTTGGCATTGCATACAACTTGCACGTTGATGGAATGCCAGTGCTTGCGGTTTCTATAGATGTGCTCTGTTGCCCTGGGTGGACGTAGAGCCACATGTGTGCAGTCAATTGCACCAAGCACTTTGGGGAATTGAGCCACACCATAGAATTCCTGGATGCACGTCCGCCTTTCTGCATGAGTCCTGGGGAGATATATGTGCCTGCGGACTGATGGCCGTGCAGTGATGATGTTCAAGACCTGGTGTAGGCAGCGTGACTGCGTGGCCTGTGACACACCACCCACTATGGCACTTGTCCGCTGAAAGGATCCAGTGGCCAAGAAGTGCAGTACATTCAGGACCTTCTGCAGGGGGCTGAGTGCTTGGGAGCACAGGGTGGGTGATGTGAGGTCATCCTCCCACTCACTGACCAGGTCCAGTATGATGTGTGCTGGAAACCTGTACCTCCCATACACCTGGTCATCAGGCATCCCGAATAGGCTGGTTCTGGGTGTGAATATTCTGGCCCTGACTCTCCTCCTCCTCCTCCTTTGGTAGCCCACTGCCACTGCTGCTAGGAACGGTATGTTCATCCTGGCATCTGGCTTGTTTATTGATAAGTGCGCAAATTAATGCCTTGCGCATGTTCTAGGCGAGCGTGTGACCCTCGCACCCCTGGAATCTAGTTCCCACTCCAATAGCGTGTGGAAATTCCCACGCAGCAGGCATACAGGTGCGCTGACGTACTTGCGTGTGTAAGTGCCCGCGCACCCCTGAAATACACGTACATAGGCCAATCACGTGTACGCGCACTTTTGGCCAATTACACGCGATGTAATACACGTACATTGGCCAATGGCGTGTACGCGCACTTTTGGCCAATTACACGCGATGTAATACACGTACATTGGCCAATCGCGTGTACGCGCACTTTTGGCCAATTACACGCGATGTAATACACGTACATTGGCCAATCGCGTGTACGCGCACTTTTGGCCAATTACACGCGATGACACTCTGACGTGCAGTATTTCCACGTGTGCTCCGTCATCACCTGCTGAGTGGGGAACGCCCGTGCGGATCACGTCAGACGCGCTTAGGCGGTGAGGGACTCTGGTCCAATAGAATCGCGTATGCGTGCTGACGCACTTACGCGCTAAGGCCCTTTCCTCGGATTTCACGCTGACGTGCAGGAATTTCACGTGCCAAATCACTCCGTATCAAGCTGGCCACCCGAAAACACACGGAACACCACGCTCCTGCCCAGAAGGCCGAGTTACTGCCCCCCCAGTGCCCTGAGCAGCCTCCCACGTGCTATCTGCTGCTGCCTGCCTGCCTGCCTGCCTGCTGCCACCGTGCCCTGCCATTTGGTGCCTGCACATCAGCCATCTGCAGGGGTCCAGTTGCTGTGTCCACCCCTGCTGGAACTGAAGACTCCCAACTGGGATTACATCGCTCCACAGCCCAGCCCCAGGACCCAGTTGCCCACCCACACCTGCCTCTGGGGTTGCCATGTCGGGCACTTCGACATCTAGCACCAGTGGCAACCCCAGGCCAGAGGGGCAGAGGGGCACCAGCTTCACTGCCACCGAAGTTGGTGTCCTGGTGGAGCATGTCCTGGGGCAGTATGATGCCCTCTTTGGATCGTCCCGCGCCAGCAAGGAAGGACGGGAGAGGATCTGGGCCGACTGTGTGGTTGCCATCAACGCGGAGGGGGTGGCAACCCGCAACGTCCAGAAGATCAAGAAGCGCTGGGAGGACTTGAGGTCCAGGACCCTTGTGAAGGCCCGGCGCCTCGTGGAGGGGGGCCGGGGCCGCATGAGTTCCATCCAGAAGAGGGTCCTGGAACGCGTACGCCCAGCGCTCCACGCCCAGGTCCTTGAGAGGGAGGCCCGTCTGGAGTTGAGCGGTAAGTGTGCAAGCATTACTGTGTGAGACAGGGCATGTTGCGGTGTGCTGGTTCTATGATACTTGCCTGTATGTGTGCCATGGGCCATGTATGCATGTATGTGTGCAGGGACATCATGGTAATGCATGTGCGACCAGTGATGTGTGACCCACATGGTTGTTGCATGTGTTGAAATGTGGCATGGGGAGCCCTATGCAGATTTAGGACATGAGAGCATGCCAGTCTCTGTACCTGGACATGGATGGGGGTGAAGGATGGGTGCTGATGCCAGGTACATATATGGTAGCCATGTCTGTGTGCCTGACCTGTGTGTCTGTGACTTGTGCATGCCATGGATGCATGACACATGTGTGTGACAATGCACAGATTCTGTGACGCACCCAACTAACCCTTGTTTCGCCTGTGTTCGTTGTGTTTGGGGCCAGATGGATGTGACTGAGGTGAAGTGTGTGCATGTGATATGCATGAGCCATGATGCATGTGAGTTACATATCATTGAATGTTTCAAGAGTCAATTGGACATGCATGGAAATGTGCATGGCATGCACCATGCCTGTTACTGTGTGTGTTTTGCCTGGACTGACCCATGTGTTGTGGAGGGACATGATGGAAGTGTACTTTGACAGGGGTGCTCATCTGCTATTGCTTCCTGTCTAGGGGACCATTTTACAGTAGCCTGATGCTTGTGCCTTTGTCTCCCTCTACGCAGCGGCTAGTGAAGAAGAGGGCGGAGACGGCGCTGTGGAGCAAGGCGGCGGGGATGCCCCCACGGCTGCAGCGGAAGGGGTGGGTGAGCCCCCACAGGGGCCTGCTACGGCGGGAGACGGTGAGGAGCCATCCAGGTTGGTGGTTTGCACAGAGGAGGAGGAGGCCGACACTGGTGCACACATGGGGCCTGGTGGGAGCATCCCTGCTGGTGCAAGTGGTGCAGTCCAGGGCCAGGGGCAGGAGGCAGCACAGGTCACCGTGGAGGTGCCTGTGCATGTCGCTGTCCCTGACCCTGTGAGTGCACCACCATGCACCAGCAGGGATGCCCCGTCCCAGGCCCGTCCGCAGGTAGTGGGGATGTCCATGTCAACTGACTCCCCTCCACCTGCGGCCGTGGGAACCCCTGGCCGCGTGGAGCAGGTCCTGATTGGGGTCGCGATGCGCACGGCTGTGATTCGTGATGACGTGCGTGCTTCCCGGGAGGAGCACGCACGTCATCACGAAGTGCACCGTGCCGACGTGGCCCAATTGGGATCGGCCATGTTCGGGGGGTTCCTGCATGTGTTGGCCAATCTGACGGCCCTCTCCTCCTCTGTGCAGGCTATCCACCGGTCGTTCTCCTTGCCGTCTTCCGGCCCAGATGCCACCATGGCCCCCTGTGGACCTGCCCCGACCAATGCAGCCAGCTCGGTGGGGATCCCATCCCTGCCACAGTTGGGAGTCGGAGGTCCAGCAGGGGTGGACGACACAGCAAGTGGACCCCAGCAGATGGAAGATGTGCCGGCATCATCGGGCAGGGCACGTGCACGACGGCGTCGGTGGTTACCATCAGCCTGGATGCCGTCGTGCTGGCAGAGGCAGTGGCGTCGGAGGCAGCAGCGGGCTCGACGTGGGAGGCATCATGGCTCAGGGCCATCAAGATCAGAGGGGCAGGCATCGGCCGGAGGGCAGGGCAACCCTGGCATGGCGGTGTGTTCCGTGTGGGAGGAGTTTGGCCAGCGGATAGGTGCGGAGCGGCAGCGGGCGGAAGAGGAGCGGCTCGCCATGGCCAGGGCGGAGATCTCCATGCGTCGGGCATCGAGGCGGGCTGAGTGCCTCGAGGAGGCTCGCAGGGATTTTGGTGAGCACATGGGGTTGTCCCTGCGAGACCTCGGGGCCAGGACAGAGTCCCGCCTCCAGGACATTGACATGGAGTTCGAGGATGCCCTGGCCAGCATCACCAAGTGAGCCGCAGGACTAGCCCGCTGCCTTTGTATATAGTTTTTTAGTTAGTTAGTGCTAGGTTTCCTTTATTTATTTTTATTATTTTGGACCGCTCGGACAATGGCCACTTTTTTGTACATATTTATTTTATTAGTTAGTATTAGGTTTCATTTGTGCTGTTGGGCTCATGGACCCTGGAACATTCCTGTATATATTGTTATATTTTGGGAGATACATTTTTTAATTTTTTTATTGTTTACACCATGACGTAATGGTTTTTCTTTGATTTCCTACTACATGGTTTTGCTTTGGACAAATTATATTGATTTTTTAATCCTTTGTTTTTTGGTTTATCATTTTTGTTCTCGGACATGGACCTTTTATTTACTTTGCCACATAGTTGTATGTTTTATTGGTTTACTTGATTTGTGTTTTTAATACATTTTTATATTATCTTACACTTGTGTTATTTTCTCTTTGGTTTCTTACATGTCATGATATGGGTTTTGACATTCACTTGCACCCATTGTGTATGTGTGTGTGACGGACATGTGTTCTTTTGCATACTTGCCTTTGGGGTTGTGTCATGTGATTGCATTCACTATGTGGGTGCATGCAATCCTTGCCTGGGTGTTTGTGCTGGGTATGCTGGCCATTACTGCCATGATTGTGTATCGTCAGGACCTGGGGCCAGGGGGACATGGGTGGGGGCCTGCTGGCAGGTTCCCCACAGTGCTGGGGGTGGGGGTGGTGGGAGACATGGGTTGGACATGGGTGGGGGCCTACTGGCAGGTTCCCCACAGTGCTGGGGGTGGGGGTGGTGGGAGACATGGGTGGGGGCCTGGTGGAGGGTGCCCCTGGGGGGTGGGGGGTGGGGGTGGTGGGAGACATGGGTGGGGGCCTGGTGGAGGGTGTCCCTGGTGGATGGGGGGTGGGGGTGGTGGGAGACATGGGTTGGACATGGGTGGGGGCCTGCTGGCAGGTTCCCCACAGTGCTGGGGGTGGTGGGAGACATGGGTGGGGGCCTGGTGGAGGGTGTCCCTGGTGGATGGGGGGTGGGGGTGGTGGGAGACATGGGTGGGGGCCTGGTGGAGGGTGCCCCTGGGGGGTGGGGGGTGGGGGTGGTGGGAGACATGGGTGGGGGCCTGGTGGAGGGTGCCCCTGGGGGGTGGGGGGTGGGGGTGGTGGGAGACATGGGTGGGGGCCTGGTGGAGGGTGTCCCTGGTGGATGGGGGTGGGGGTGGTGGGAGACATGGGTTGGACATGGGTGGGGGCCTGCTGGCAGGTTCCCCACAGTGCTGGGGGTGGTGGGAGACATGGGTGGGGGCCTGGTGGAGGGTGTCCCTGGTGGATGGGGGGTGGGGGTGGTGGGAGACATGGGTGGGGGCCTGGTGGAGGGTGCCCCTGGGGGGTGGGGGGTGGGGGTGGTGGGAGACATGGGTGGGGGCCTGGTGGAGGGTGTCCCTGGTGGATGGGGGGTGGGGGTGGTGGGAGACATGAGCAGGTGTGCAGGGTAGTTCCCTGTGGTGTGTGCTGCCTGCAGGGGCCGTGGAGGGTGTACAGGTAATGCCTGGGAGCACACAGCCAATTCGCGTGTGGAACTTCCCGCGCACCCCTGAAATCCACGTACCCGGCCATATCGCGTGTGGAACTTCCCGCGCACCCCTGAAATCCACGTACCCGGCCATATCGCGTGTGGAACTTCCCGCGCACCCCTGAAATCCACGTACCCGGCCATATCGCGTGTGGAACTTCCCGCGCACCCCTGAAATCCACGTACCCGGCCATATCGCGTGTGGAACTTCCCGCGCACCCCTGAAATCCACGTACCCGGCCATATCGCGTGTGCAACTTCCCGCGCACCCCTGCAATCCACGTACCCGGCCATATCGCGTGTGGAACTTCCCGCGCACCCCTGAAATCCACGTACCCGGCCATATCGCGTGTGGAACTTCCCGCGCACCCCTGCAATCCACGTACCCTGACTAATCGCGTGTGGAACTTCCCGCGCACCCCTCCAATCCACGTACCCGGCCATATCGCGTGTGGAACTTCCCGCGCACCCCTGAAATCCACATACCCGGCCATATCGCGTGTGGAACTTCCCGCGCACCCCTGAAATCCACGTACCCGGCCATATCGCGTGTGGGACTTCCCGCGCACCCCTGCAATCCACGTACCCTGCCATATCGCGTGTGGAACTTCCCGCGCACCCCTGAAATCCACGTACCCGGCCATATCGCGTGTGGAACTTCCCGCGCACCCCTGAAATCCACGTACCCGGCCATATCGCGTGTGGAACTTCCCGCGCACCCCTGCAATCCACGTACCCTGACTAATCGCGTGTGGAACTTCCCGCGCACCCCTGCAATCCACGTACCCGGCCATATCGCGTGTGGAACTTCCCGCGCACCCCTGAAATCCACGTACCCGGCCATATCGCGTGTGGAACTTCCCGCGCACCCCTGCAATCCACGTACCCTGACTAATCGCGTGTGGAACTTCCCGCGCACCCCTGCAATCCACGTACCCGGCCATATCGCGTGTGGAACTTCCCGCGCACCCCTGAAATCCATGTACCCGGCCATATCGCGTGTGGAACTTCCCGCGCACCCCTGCAATCCACGTACCCTGACTAATCGCGTGTGGAACTTCCCGCGCACCCCTGCAATCCACGTACCCGGCCATATCGCGTGTGGAACTTCCCGCGCACCCCTGAAATCCACGTACCCGGCCATATCGCGTGTGGAACTTCCCGCGCACCCCTGAAATCCACGTACCCGGCCATATCGCGTGTGGGACTTCCCGCGCACCCCTGCAATCCACGTACCCTGCCATATCGCGTGTGGAACTTCCCGCGCACCCCTGAAATCCACGTACCTGGCCATATCGCGTGTGGAACTTCCCGCGCACCCCGGAAATCCACGTACCCGGCCATATCGCGTGTGGAACTTCCCGCGCACCCCTGCAATCCACGTACCCTGACTAATCGCGTGTGGAACTTCCCGCGCACCCCTGCAATCCACGTACCCGGCCATATCGCGTGTGCAACTTCCCGCGCACCCCTGCAATCCACGTACCCTGACTAATCGCGTGTGGAACTTCCCGCGCACCCCTGAAATCCACGTACCCGGCCATATCGCGTGTGCAACTTCCCGCGCACCCCTGCAATCCACGTACCCTGACTAATCGCGTGTGGAACTTCCCGCGCACCCCTGTAATCCACGTACCCGGCCATATCGCGTGTGCAACTTCCCGCGCACCCCGGTATGCACGCACACGTTTATTTTTTCTCTCAGCGCGTGTCTGTGTTTGTGGGTACCCCTTTGTACGTCATTTGTCCTGGAGGGCCACAGTATTGGACATTGATCATGTCTGTATATAGGTGCTATTTGTTGGCGCACCTTTTAGCGCACATTTCTTGCAGGCGCAGAGACGCTACCGCCTGCTTTCTTGTGGCGGTCGTGTTTGTGCCTGTTTGTGCCTGTGCGCTGCTTTGAGCGTGCGCTTTTTTGCCCTATTCTATTCCATGAATACGTGTTGTATGCGAGCGTGTGGGCGTTCCGCGCACTTGCCTCCTATACTTTCCCCGTGCCGCCCACATTCTTCCCCATTCCGAGTGTTGTGCCCCATTTTATTCCCCATTCCGAGTGTCCCGCCCTGTGTTCCGCCTACTTTAGAGCTGTGCGCTGCGCTCGGAGTGATAGCGCAGTGGCCGTGGCGCACGACGTTGGTTGACCTGTGCGCCGGCCTGCGCCGCACGCTTTTTCAGCGCACGTCCTCTGCTTTTCTTGCGCACGGACTTCCATGAATCGACGTGCGCTGGTTTCCCTGCGCTTTTCGCTAATTTTCGGCGCAGCGCACGTATTGGCCCCTCTGCGCCGGGATTTTCGGCGCACATTTAATCCATGAATCGGCCTGATAATGTGGGATGGCTGCAGCCACTTCAGCAAATGGGTGATTGGGTGCAACTCTTGTCATACAAGAGGTGCAAAAGGTAGGTTATTAGAAATGGGAGTCATGCATAAAGCTGAAAGCTGTATGAAATAATGACTGCAAGTAGGTGAAAGTATCATGCATTATCATTCAGTGAGTCTCTTTCTGTCTTGATTTAAAACCCAGATAAGAGATTGTTTTAGGCTCACAAAACTTTGCTTTTTGGGAATTGTATGTTTCTGTTAGGATGGGAAAAATAAAGCTACACTCATTCTGTTTTTGCTCAACATGCTAATGTAACAATGTGTACATTGCTAGGTTGGTTTGTTATGTGATTTGTGCATGTTTCTTGTCCTTTCCATAAACTTGAATGCTACGTTATTTTATCTACATGTTTTTACATGTTTTACTAGCCTATCATTTATCTACCATGACTACACCCCTTGCTCCACCCCCATTACTCTGCTCTTCCCAATGGAACCATAGAGGAGTTTCCAGCATTTTCAGCAAGTTGCACTCTGCCCAGGTAGAAGGGGGCAGGGGTTAGGGACAACCTGCCTCCATTAAAGCTTCCGTTTACCCACAAGCAGATGTGAAAATGCAAAGGTATGAATGACATTGCGTTCTTCCTAGGTTCCAAGTTGTGTTAGTTGGCAGGAAGAAAGCATTGCAGGGCATGGGCTTACAAGCCCCATTCTATTGAAGGTGGAAATGCAGCGCTACAAGTCAGAGAATGCAATGGTATAGTGGCCATTCGCATCTCCCGAATGTATTTCATACCTCTTCCCGGTTGCCATCACAACTTCAACATAACGCATGTTGGATAACAACCTCAGTGTCGTTATGGTTGAACTTTAAGGACATATTCAATGTCTTCTGACCCTCAGCACCCGTGTCAGCGCACCCAGGATTGTATCACTTAGGCCCCACTTCAGCACATTCAGCAACTTTGAGGACTGATACCTCCCTATAACGGCACTGACTTTTACACCAATGCAACCAGTGTGCAGGTGGAATGTGCTGTGCAAATATTGAGCTGAATCCGCTATATCTCTGGTGCTCGGACATCCAGCTCAACCATCACTTCATCTGCCGTGTCTCAAGGGCAACACTTTGCAAGCATTATAGAGGTTCAGCTCAATGTGAGCTTATACTTGTGTGCACTCACTGTGATCCTGACACCCGGCCCTTGTGCTCATGACTTCCAATACCAAGACCTTCTTCACACACAACCTCTCACAAATATGTGAGTGCAGGGGTACCGCAGCACTAGAAGGCAGAGGCCAATTGATAGTCTGGCCCATGATTGGCCCACATGTAACAACAAAAGAGACATCATTGGTGAAAGTGGTGGAAAACACACAAAAAAACAATCTGTTCTTCGACTAATTCCTCCCACTAGCATTGTCAGTTGCCTGCTAATCATATATGCTTCTCCCAACATCCCTTCCGCTCTCTATTCTCTTTGGCAGTCGTTTTGGAGGAGGCAGTCTGCCAACAAAGTGACCTTTCCTAAATTTTTGTGTGAACATCAATTTCACGAATTTGTTATGGACACACATGACAATGTCCCTCTCTCTCTCTTTTTCCTTTCAGCCTTGTGAAATAGCGGCCCTTGTTCGAAAGCACTGTGGTAAGTGAGCGACCCGCTGCTTGATGGGTGGAGTATGTGTTTTCTGAACACACATTGCAGTCACATGGCAGAGTATCAAACACAGACCCGCGCTACAACTGTTCGAGCACCTGGCTGTGTTTAGTGAGGCACGCACAGGCGGGCCAATGACTATATGAGGAGGCTTTAGTGTGAATGCCTGACTGAGCACAGCAGCAGCTGGAAGCACAAACGCCTGCAAGGAAATGCAGGCTTTCTTGTATGCAATCACTTTCTCATAGCCGGTTACCTTGATATGATATGATATGATATGATATAATGATATGGCATTTATAACGCGCTTATACACAAAAAGTGTGGTACATGGGATAATAAATAAACAAGATAAATAAAAGAATGGCCAGCAGGTGGCAAGTGAAGGGTGAGTGCTGACGAAGTTCTGGTGAGGGGATTGCAGGGATGCAGACAACAGCCACCAGGTGCAGGGGTTGCCAGGGAGGCAGTGCAGGCGTGCAACTGACACAGGCTTGTGCACGAGATCAGAAGGGTGGCCAGGTAACCAGTGCCGTCTCTGTATAAGCCAGGAATTCAGCAGAGGACAGGGGGAGAGAAAGCAGAAGCAACGAGGAAGGTTTTGAGGTCCTTGCGGAACCGAAGGTGGTTCTCCTCAAGTTTCAGGGAGACTGCGAGGCTGTTCCAGAGGGAGGCCCCAGCCGAAGAGAGACAGCAGTCCCAATAAATGAGATGCCTGCATTACAAAGACACACTTTGGGGTCCAGGTAGCCTTCTTGGGAGAGGTCTACCCTCTCCCCAAAGCTGCCCACAGCTGAAAAAAAGCTATTGGTCCACTGCAGTCCACTTCTACTTTCTGACTTGAGGATAGGTAACCATCCAATGCTTTGCAAGGACATGAGGTAAACCATTGTAGAACTTCCTTGCGAGTTAGCGAAGAACACGCAATACTCTGGGCTTAAGAAGACACATAAGGAAGCGCCCTGCTCTCCATGCTCCTACAGTAGGCCAGGCCAGAAGATGTTTATAGAACCCTTTAGTGAGTGTGTTCCTCCACACTGCTTCAGGCACCTGGTACTATTCGTACCGTGCCTTCTATCCAATGGACATTCTTGCTTTTCTGCTTAGTGGCTAGGCTGGGCTGCTGCTCATTCTGTCCTTAATCTTTTTGGTGCCTTTAGCCGGTCCTTCCTCTTTATTAATTTTCATTACTAATGAACTCATATTGCTAAGAATTTTTCTTTTTACGTTGTGTGGGGCATTGCCTCACACTTTCTTTTGCTTTTAAACAAAAAAATCGGAGAGAATTAGGTTTCATGGTTTTACCAATGTGTTGGTTTGCTCACCACTTTGGCACCACCACGGGTTGCATGCTTGTATCACTTGCTTCAAAGCATGTTCTTCTGGAGGTGCCCTGTTTCGGCTGCGGATCTGCACAGAATCTGCGTCACGTGCCAGCGCAATCTAAATCCAACCCTCACTGGTGCCTTTTGTGAGAGTCTCATGAAACAGCAGCTTAGGAGTCATTTACAGCATATCCAGGCAAGATATATGATATGATATGATATGATATGGCATTTGTAACGCGCCTATACACAAGTGGTTCAAGGTGCGAAGATGCAAGGAAGGGGGAATAAAGGGAGGACAGAGACAACGATCCTACTAGGCCAGGTGTCATTGAGATTGCGCAGGTGTGGGGGAAGGGAGAAGGAGGAAGGAGAAAAGTGCGAGGGGAAAGGGGAGAGGGTAGTGCTGTACATGGGATCAAAACAATAACAAGAAATGTAGCCAGCAGGTGGCAGGTGCAAGGGTAAGTGCAGACAGCAGGTGTCCAAAAGTGCAGGTAGAGGGCCAGTCCTGCAATCTACGGTAGAGGTCCTGCTGGGATCTGAGAGGCAGGTATGGTGGAATCGGTACAATGCTTAGTGCTATGTGTTGCAGGGTCACTACTGTCAATGAGAAAATCGCAGCCCAAGTTCATGGGCTTTCTCTGAGCCATTAAGGAGCTGTGAGTCCCCAGCCTTCAAGCACATAGGCGCCCGGTAAGGCTGGCAATTTTCATGGTGTAGCGGTGTGTACAGTTATGAACAAGGGCTCCACGGTAGAGGTCTTGCTTGCCCTAGGGTTGGTCGGTTCCAACCACTATCCCCCAAAGGAGTAGTGTGGTTCCATAAACCCAGATCTACCAAGATGGCACACTTGCCGACTGGGAGAGAGCTGTTTCACCTTAGTGTGGTTTGGTTTGATCCCAGAAGAGTAAAACGAGGAGACATGGTTCTAAGCATCATAGGGATAAGAAAGCAACCAATGATTTTCACCCTTCGCGGTTTTCAGCATCTGTCTGTATCCCTGTACTGGGCCCACTTTAAAAAGTCTTGTTTTGGCTCAGCCTTTTCTTCAGAGTGTATTCCTGAGGCCTTTGGAACTGATGTTTCATATGAGGTTGTGGGCTCTTTGCTGTATGCTCCTTTCACAACTAGCTTCACTCTGAGATGTTGTCTGATTCTGTTGAACTCTTCTTTACAACAATCAGTAATTAATTTGTTTTTGTGAACATTGAATATCTATGACCTAATTTTGATAACAGCAGTTGCCAAGGCTTTTGGTACTGACTCCACTGGAGCCGTCTATGTGTAAGTAAAAGTCCAGCAAAAGCAGTAGTGGGACTGTGAACCTGGCGGGGTGAGGCGGTGTAGGAGCATGGACCAACACGTGCAAATGGGCTGGTAAATGGCCAGGTGGCTTGGACAGAGACAATATGCAGATTCTTCTGGATTGCCTTTCAATCCAGTGACAACAGATTCCAGTTTAGATGTAATTGCTATGAGGGCTTCTGAAGTGTTTCCTCTAGAAATGCGGTGGAGGTTTGCATTTAGGCGTTTCTTTCATTGTTAACCCGGGTTTGGTATTTTATCTTCTTCCACAACGGTTCCACACTTTAATTTATAACAGTTTAAGTTTAAAGAAAACCTCTAATGGATTGCATACTTCCACAGATTACTCATCTCATATATAATCGACAATATCAGCACAGGTTCATGGGAGCGTTCCTCCATCACAGGGCGCAGTGGGAATCTGGTGTCCAAGTACCTTGGCACACCTATTCCTCGACTCTGGAGGTGACATTGGGTAGCCCATATGTACAGCGCACCATGCCCTGTAACCTCAGTTTATTTTATTTGGCACGCTCAGTACACTATCTAGAACGTTTTGCCCCCAGTTTTCTGAAGGAACATTTTAGACAAATGTCCATCATGCTGGTTCTCAGGGGTCAAGCAGTGCACTGACCTCGATTTCAAGATATCGTTATGGATCCTCACACCATTTGGTCGTGGTGTTTGGAAGCAGACCATGACTTGGGCTATTGGGTCGTGCCAAGCAATGACCCCAAAGGCTTTGATGGAAAGGGCAGCCAAATTTCCCTTAGGCCAGTCCTTTTGTGACCCCCCAGAGGGTATTCCGTCCAAATGTAGTTCCTCGTCGGACATGTGCTCCGAAACTACCTAACGCAGTACTGACAAGGGCCCCTCCCGCAATAGTGAGTCAAGGAAAATACGTAAAAACCATTGGAAACGCTCTCACTCGAGAAGCAAATCTCACCAGTCATCATCTCCTCTTTCTGCAAAAAAGCGGTGTCGAACCTTAAAGGATTGCTCTTCAGAGACTTTCCTAGAGAGGGAGAAGGTATGATTCCCAATGAAGTCCTCTTCGGCAGAACAGTGGGAGATGTTCAGACTTCAAATGTTGCACCTTTTTGCAAAGGCCCTGGTGCTGGCAGCCTCTTCTTCGGCACCGACCGCAGAACTTGATCCCATTGTGCCCTTGAAGAGGCATACAGGGTTATCATTGAAGCCAGCAGCCATATGCCGAAGAGCTCAGACCTTACTTCGAGTACAGTGGTTCCTTGAGTTCCCTCAATACCATTGTTCAAATCAAGTGTGAAGAATTGGACCATCCACATAGTGGGTGTGCGCTAGCCTGTTTTATTTTTAACTTTTTAAATGAAATCAACCTCTGGAAAATGCGTAGGGATAAACTGCACACATTTTCCTATACTCACCGCACGACATACCATAGACCTTTGCACTCTGGGTGGACACAGCCTACAGACGCAGTCCCCCCTATCATATTTAGTTGGGATATGACAGGAGGAGTACACAATGCATTTCCAGAAGGGGGAGGGCCAAACCTCCCCACTGCCATGGCCAGCCTACTTAACTACAAAGGCTCCATGGATCCACCCTGTCCTTTTGTTGGGCCTCCAGCTTGTGACAGCGGTTTGCATACTAATCAGAGAGTAGTTCAAACAGGCCCACATGTGGCATGGCTGCACAGGGTAACAAAGGAGACAGGAAATCCCAACAACCTTTCATATGCACTGGGCCTCATTACGACCCTGGCGTTGGACCATGGTGCTATTAGCACCATGGTCCATGCCGGATTCCGCCATGGTGGATGGCGGAATTACCGCCCCATTACAAGGTTGGCGGGGCGGTAATTCCCCATTCACCATGGCCCCTTCCCCATTCCCATTTTTGGCCCATAGGGCACAATGGGAATGGGGAAGGCGCTAATTACGGCACCGGAAATTACGGTGCCGTAATTAGCACCAAGGTCGCTTAGCGCCTTGGACTTTAACGCCTGCAAAAAGCAGGAGTTAAAGTGGGAATCTGGTGTTAAGGGTTTAACGGCGCCGCAGCCTTTTACGGCGCCGTTAACCCCTTAACGCCAGGGTTGTAATGAGGCCCACTGGGTCAACCTGAAGCCAGTTCCCGGCCTCAGTATCGATTGTTAGTGTACTGTAATGTCTGGGACTGCGTGTTTACAGTATTGCACCCCACAGGGGGACCCCATTCATAAGGTGTGAGAATTTGATTTGTCGTAGTCAGAGAGTCTGGACTCGCCTTAGCTTCAAGGGAGACCTGCTGCTTTAATCAGGAACCACATAGTGCCTCATTAACTAGAGAGACCCGTTACAACAGGCAGGAAGATGGATGAGACTTTAGTATTACATGTTTTCATCCCTTTACCTTTTCTGTGGCAAAGCACTCTGGTTATGACCTCAAGCATAAATGACATTGTTGGTGGGGACACAGAATTGGTTAATTAAGGTAGGCTTAGCCTACACTAATCCCTGTGGTCCATTTGGCTTTAAAAGAAAAACATATGAATGGTTGTTGGGGTTTCCTGCCTCTCTTTTCGCAGATCATCTGAAGGCTTCACCAGATGAAGAAAGAAAAACTCATCATTGGACCCTGGCTGAAGGTACAGTCTGCCTTACATCTTCTGCCATTGAAGGAAGGCCAGGACCTCCAAGAGGGAAGCAAGATCCCTCCCCTAAACATCTTCCAGGGAACCGAGGGAGATACCAAACCCAGAGGACCCTCCAGACGCTCCAGAACCAGTACTCAGCCAGCACACAGTGTGCACTGCTAGACTCTGCAGTGTAGGAAGTGCCGAAAGGTCTCTGAACCCGAAACCAATGACAGGGCAGCTGCCTGCAACACCCTCCTCAGCTTTGGCCCACCCGCATAAAGGACGAGACAAGCCCAGTGCAGAAGATAGGGGAAGTGCCTCGACGAGCATCTACCAACGTCATTTTTGAGCCAGTCGAGTTCCTCGAGGTGCAATCGACTGCAACGCTGACCGTTGTTATGCCGCAGTGGCTTAAAGACATCCGAGACATATCGACCAGTGCTTCAAAGTCGCCAACCAGCACTGAGACAACGATTCCTGACCCTGAGCCGCTGTGTATGCCAGCCCCTGCTGTTCCTGCTGCCTCTTTTGACCCCTCCCATATCCAATGAATAGTTTCTGACCCTGGCCAATCTGGTCCTGTCTTACACGCCCGGGAAGGATCAGATTTATAGCTTCTTTCAAAATGTGAGTTACGCCTGACCCCTTTTCACTGTGCAGGGCCGCTGTGCTGCGGTAATGTTGGCCTGTGCTGCAAAGTTTTCATGTGCATGTTAGAGGGTCGAGGGGTGGTTCCCCTTGAGGTAAGCATAGTCAGGTGGAGCCGCTGTTGCTCTGTTTCAAGCCTCTGGTGGTCTTGGGGGATGCTCTGCCCTCCTCATCCGGCATCCTGAGGCTAGCGTGCAGTGTACTGATTCCGGTTTGCTGTGTTGGTGCTCTGGCTCCTGTTTCTGTCACTTCCCCTCCCACTGTGCTGGTTTCATACTGCTCCCGTAGGTTGCTAATGGGGAACCGAGTCTCTGTCTCTTTCTCTGTTGGCTTTCACCCTCCACTCGAGCGCTCGGGCGTCTCCGCATGGTGCGCTGCTGGTTCTTGGCCTTATGGGTGGTGAAATGAGAAGAGAAAAGTCTGCTAGCATTTGGGGTTATAGACATGGGGTGATGCAATTTGCTACTGCATCTGAACAGACTGGCACATGGGGAGGGGACAGGAATTGAAGCCCTCCAACTACCACCATCCCCATCTGGGGTTGGGCTGGCTTTAGATTTCTACCCAGTAAGCCTCCCACCACAGGCAGAGGGGATCCCATCCCCCCTTGGCAAGGTCAGCAAACTGACCTTGTCTGAGTATTTAAAGGCTTTGAGGGTTTTCGCCTTTGAACAGCTGTGCTCTCCTTCATTAACAGTTGAGACATTTGAGCGGCAATAATAGCCAAAGGCAAGGGCCCAGGGATTCTATGTCAGCACGAAAAATGTCTATATATTTGCTTAAAGCCTGAGAGAAATGAGAGGTACCTGGCAAGTTATTCATAACCATAGCAAGCGTCACTGGAAACACCAAGAAACAAATTCTCTAAGTGGTTAAGTTCGAACAGCATATGTTGGTCCGCCATCGAACAGCGTGTTGTACTCAATCAAACACAAACAGGCAATAACTGGGCGCTGGCGTGATCTAGTTCCGCCTGTCTGGCCCCTAACAGTGATTCTGGCCACCTTTGTAATTCAGCATGCCGCTTGGGATCGATGAGAAATGTAGTGTCACCCCTGTAAGGGTGTCGAAGAAGGAGACTGACACAAAGGTGGCATGATTTTGGTTATAGACTTTTATTTTAGAAATGGAAAAGAGGTCCTCACTATCCCTAACTTCTAACAGGGGTTTCCCTGCCTCAAAACTCAAACTAAAAGGACCTGTTAGAATGTCCGTCCTGTGTCAAAACCTATGTCTATCCCTCTCACACTAAAACTAAAGAGTAAACAAACATAACGTACCTTTTTAAGGAGAGTGACTCCTTTCTCCTGCATCTTGGATGGTGTTAAACAAAAGGTTCCTTCAAAACAAAAATGACTTTCTTCCTCTAGTTCGCAGGTTTCAAAACAGTCTTTACACAATGTTTTCTCCATGAGAATGGCTCCCTTCTCATGGTGTGGTTCTGCACAACTTCCAATAAAACAAAGTGGAATGACCCCCATCCACTGGGCTGTCTTAATACAATGCACAAAGGGTGAATGACTCCCTTCCCCTGGCTGCAGGGGCATTGCTAGGTTTGTAAACGATCCTGAGCTATGCTAATGGTGGGGACTGCCGGGACTCGGCACTAGCTACCTTTTTGGATGTAGCCCCTGAGCTTCTATCTGCAGCTGCAGCCAAAAGACCCGGGCTAGAGCCCCCCCTTTTGTTTTGTACACTAATCCCTGTGGTCCATTTGGCTTTAAAAGAAAAACATATGAATGGTTTTTGGGGTTTCCTGCCTCTCTTTTCGCAGATCATCTGAAGGCTTCACCAGATGAAGAAAGAAAAACTCATCATTGGACCCTGGCTGAAGGTACAGTCTGCCTTACATCTTCTGCCATTGAAGGAAGGCCAGGACCTCCAAGAGGGAAGCAAGATCCCTCCCCTAAACATCTTCCAGGGAACCGAGGGAGATACCAAACCCAGAGGACCCTCCAGACGCTCCAGAACCAGTACTTTGCCAGCACACAGTGTGCACTGCTAGACTCTGCAGTGTAGGAAGTGCCGAAAGGTCTCTGAACCCGAAACCAATGACAGGGCAGCTGCCTGCAACACCCTCCTCAGCTTTGGCCCACCCGCATAAAGGACGAGACAAGCCCAGTGCAGAAGATAGGGGAAGTGCCTCGACGAGCATCTACCAACGTCATTTTTGAGCCAGTCGAGTTCCTCGAGGTGCAATCGACTGCAACGCTGACCGTTGTTATGCCGCAGTGGCTTAAAGACATCCGAGACATATCGACCAGTGCTTCAAAGTCGCCAACCAGCACTGAGACAACGATTCCTGACCCTGAGCCGCTGTGTATGCCAGCCCCTGCTGTTCCTGCTGCCTCTTTTGACCCCTCCCATATCCAATGAATAGTTTCTGACCCTGGCCAATCTGGTCCTGTCTTACACGCCCGGGAAGGATCAGATTTATAGCTTCTTTCAAAATGTGAGTTACGCCTGACCCCTTTTCACTGTGCAGGGCCGCTGTGCTGCGGTAATGTTGGCCTGTGCTGCAAAGTTTTCATGTGCATGTTAGAGGGTCGAGGGGTGGTTCCCCTTGAGGTAAGCATAGTCAGGTGGAGCCGCTGTTGCTCTGTTTCAAGCCTCTGGTGGTCTTGGGGGATGCTCTGCCCTCCTCATCCGGCATCCTGAGGCTAGCGTGCAGTGTACTGATTCCGGTTTGCTGTGTTGGTGCTCTGGCTCCTGTTTCTGTCACTTCCCCTCCCACTGTGCTGGTTTCATACTGCTCCCGTAGGTTGCTAATGGGGAACCGAGTCTCTGTCTCTTTCTCTGTTGGCTTTCACCCTCCACTCGTGCGCTCGGGCGTCTCCGCATGGTGCGCTGCTGGTTCTTGGCCTTATGGGTGGTGAAATGAGAAGAGAAAAGTCTGCTAGCATTTGGGGTTATAGACATGGGGTGATGCAATTTGCTACTGCATCTGAACAGACTGGCACATGGGGAGGGGACAGGAATTGAAGCCCTCCAACTACCACCATCCCCATCTGGGGTTGGGCTGGCTTTAGATTTCTACCCAGTAAGCCTCCCACCACAGGCAGAGGGGATCCCATCCCCCCTTGGCAAGGTCAGCAAACTGACCTTGTCTGAGTATTTAAAGGCTTTGAGGGTTTTCGCCTTTGAACAGCTGTGCTCTCCTTCATTAACAGTTGAGACATTTGAGCGGCAATAATAGCCAAAGGCAAGGGCCCAGGGATTCTATGTCAGCACGAAAAATGTCTATATATTTGCTTAAAGCCTGAGAGAAATGAGAGGTACCTGGCAAGTTATTCATAACCATAGCAAGCGTCACTGGAAACACCAAGAAACAAATTCTCTAAGTGGTTAAGTTCGAACAGCATATGTTGGTCCGCCATCGAACAGCGTGTTGTACTCAATCAAACACAAACAGGCAATAACTGGGCGCTGGCGTGATCTAGTTCCGCCTGTCTGGCCCCTAACAGTGATTCTGGCCACCTTTGTAATTCAGCATGCCGCTTGGGATCGATGAGAAATGTAGTGTCACCCCTGTAAGGGTGTCGAAGAAGGAGACTGACACAAAGGTGGCATGATTTTGGTTATAGACTTTTATTTTAGAAATTGAAAAGAGGTCCTCACTATCCCTAACTTCTAACAGGGGTTTCCCTGCCTCAAAACTCAAACTAAAAGGACCTGTTAGAATGTCCGTCCTGTGTCAAAACCTATGCCTATCCCTCTCACACTAAAACTAAAGAGTAAACAAACATAACGTACCTTTTTAAGGAGAGTGACTCCTTTCTCCTGCATCTTGGATGGTGTTAAACAAAAGGTTCCTTCAAAACAAAAATGACTTTCTTCCTCTAGTTCGCAGGTTTCAAAACAGTCTTTACACAATGTTTTCTCCAGGAGAATGGCTCCCTTCTCATGGTGTGGTTCTGCACAACTTCCAATAAAACAAAGTGGAATGACCCCCATCCACTGGGCTGTCTTAATACAATGCACAAAGGGTGAATGACTCCCTTCCCCTGGCTGCAGGGGCATTGCTAGGTTTGTAAACGATCCTGAGCTATGCTAATGGTGGGGACTGCCGGGACTCGGCACTAGCTACCTTTTTGGATGTAGCCCCTGAGCTTCTATCTGCAGCTGCAGCCAAAAGACCCGGGCTAGAGCCCCCCCAGAGCCTCTATAGCAACGCTTCTGCCTGGCTGCTTTGCATTATGTTATTCATTTGTTTTTATTAAATTTCTAAAGCGCGCATTCACCAGAGGCATCTTGGTGCCAGTTATCTGATTAAAGAAGTGCTACAAGAGAGCACTAGAATAAAAGAGTTTTTAACAAACGCCTGAACGCTAGATGGTTTTCCAAAACTCTGACATCACGTGACAAAGAGTTCCACAACTTGGCGGCTGCTACTGAGAAAGCGCGGCCGCCAGTACTGACAAGTTTATAACACGGAACATCGAGGAGAAAGCCATCCTTCGAGCAAAGTACCTGTGAAGGGACATAAACCTGGAATTTGTCTCAAAGTCGCAGTGGCGACTGAAGCTGCCAAATTTTTAAGTCGCTGAAGACGTTGAATTAAATGCAGGGATTGTGCCAAATACAATGAATTGCTATAATCAAGGCAACTAACAACCAGTGAGGGAACCACCAGGGCATGAAAATGCTTAGGAAGAAACAGAAGAACCTTTCTGCAATATTTTAAGCTGAAAATAATCTGCCTGACAGGTGGCCCCAATTTGAGCTGCCATAGAGAGGGAGGAGGACAGCTTCACTCACAGGTCCCTGACAACAGACACAGGTGTAGGAAAAGGTCCAAGTGTCGAAGGCCAGAAGGAAGAGATCCACAGGGCAGTGGCAGATGGAGGGCCAGCCACAAGGACCTCTGTCTTGTCCCCACTGAATCTGAGCCAGTTTGAGGCCATCCAAAACCCCACGGCTTCCAGACAACTCCTGAACCGAGATGACATATCAGTATGCAACAGATTCAGTTGGACAAGAATCTGTGGGTCATCTGCATATGAATAGAATCGTAAGCTATGGGAGTGCATGAGGCCCATTAATGGTTGCATGTATACATTGAAAAGAATTGGAGACAAAGCAAAGCCCTGTGGAACCCCACAAGAGAGAGGTACAGAGACTGAGCGGAAAGGAGATAGGGAGAGTATTTGTGTCCTATCAGACAAAAAAGAAGAGAACCATGCCAGCACCAAGCCGGCAATGCCATCTTGGGCGAGGTGATCCAACAGAATAGAGTGGTCAACAGTGTCAAATGCTGCTGATAGATCTAATAGGGCCAGTGCCCCGACTCCACGCTGATCGGACAGCTGCACCAAATCATCCAGAGCAGAGACAAGGAGACTCTCTGTAACCTGGCCTGGATGAAAGTCAGACTGAAACGGGCTAAAGAAACCAGCATTTTCCAAGAACTGGCTAAGTAAGGGAGAGATTAAAGACTCAAGAAGTTTCATGGGAAAGGATAGAAGAGAGATAGGTCATAAATTCAGCAGGAATAGCAGAGTCCAAAGAGGGTTTTTAAGGAGAGGAACCACCAGTGCCTGTTTAAACTCCACAGGGATCAGACCGGAGATACATGAACAATTTACCAACTTAGTGACCCAAACAACCATCATAGGCATGATTTCTTTCCAGATGTTCAAATGGAGGGGGTCCAAAGGGGATGCCGAATTGAGTTTCATAGTGGCTTGGAGAATATCTTCAGCCGAAAAAACAGGTAAGGAGGAACAGGAGTGATTACCTATTTCCTGATTAGAGATATTCTCAATGAGCACAGAGGCAGATATACTTGCCCGAATATCAGTTATTTTCTGAACAAAAAAAGAGAACAGGGAATCCAAGAGAGCCTGAGAAGGAACCACAGTAGAGGAAGAATTAGCAGAGGAAGAAAGGGAGCACCCCAGGGAGAATAATTCATTAGGTTGATTTAAAGAACTTACAACCTTCCCCTGATAGAAGGCACTTTTGGCCTCCCAGACGGCACTATGGTAGGCAGAAGATGCAGCGTGGAATGTTAACCTGTCACCCGATATATAGCCCATGCACCAGAGACACTTGGCCTGTCAATTCTTAGTTCAGGGCCAAGAGAATGCCCCCTTCTCTTGGTAGCTTTTGGCACAGTTCAACATAAGGCCAGCGGGAATGACTCCCTTTCCCTAGAATCTCCAACTCAACTCCCATTTCAGGACCAAGAGAATGCCTCCCATGCCTTTATCCATCTTATGCTAGGCCCGCCTGGTTCACTGTCCTGCCAAGTACTTCCATGACGGAGAATAGTCATATTGTTATTTACAATCAACTTTCATTCCTTTTCCAACTTTATGCTCCTCCTTGTTCTCGCGTTCCACCCATTAGCTTCACTGGCTTTGGGACACTCTGCCGTTTCATCCTGGGGTCTTGCTTTATTTTGGAGCATTGCATAGGCGTTTCGTGTCTCCGTGGCTCCTGGTCCACGTGTCTCGTTCCCAACCTCCAAGCCGGTGGTGTAGGCACTGTTGCAGGACCGCACACTCCACCTTCCCAAGGTTGTGCCACCGCTTCTCAGCCTTCAGCCACGTTCCTGGCCAGTTCCACACCACTGGGCCAAGCATTCTCGTTGCCTGCTTCTCGTCTTCAGTAAATTATGTTTTTCGCTTGCTCAGTGTGTTCTCTGTATCTTCCTGGCTTTTACCGGGCTGGACTGTCTCCCGTGCTGCTCTACTTCTTGGCTGGTCTGCCTCCAGGACTGTTCTCTCTTTCACTGAGTCCTTCATCTATTTTTATGTTGCTTAGGTGAGCACTCCCCCGAAGAGCACTAGAACGTTTCCTCCCGTTCCATGGGTAACTCTTCATGGCTTATTGGGGCCACCTCTTCTCAGTACTTGCATTGGTGTTAATCTTTATGCCTCGGATGATCTTCCTCTCAGTTGGGGAGACAGAGATGTTACAATAGCACATGGATTTATCAGTCAAAGGGTGTGTGTGAAAGCGTAATAGACGTTTCAGGCAGGTTTGGGTTCAAGTGCTGTGCGGCCTATCACCCACATGGTCATCTTGATCCCCAGTAGGGAAGTCCCTCCCAACGAGGTCCTTCCGCATGAAGCCACCACCAGGGGGAATATTGGGTAGCGGCCTCACCTCCGTAGCCTCATGAGAAGTGACAACACCTAGTGAATGGTCACACCCCGATCATCATCAAATGTACAATGCACAAATGAGTGCGGTACAGTATGGAATTGAGGGCCAGACTTCCCAACCTTAATAAAACTGAAAGCACTTACTAAGATTTCTCCATTACGCAATTACACAAATAATAAAACTGTAAAATATCTAAATACACCTTTGTCAACTCATAATAAACAGCAAGAAGGGCATCAACAACACTATTAGGATGAAGAAGCTGACTCTCACGCTGATGCAATCCAATAATGCCTTTCAGACCTATAACTGCGATATCAGTCGCGTTCATAATGTAGCATGCCAGCTGGGGCCGATGGGAAACATAGTGTTTCCTCAATACACAGCGACTTTCCTGATGCCCAGCTTGGCAATTTCAAAATCCCTTCATGTGAATGACATGGCTCTTCCCTAAGTACGCTTTTGAAAATGCTCCTTGTTCTATACAGAACTGGTGATGTTTGTCACTGACTTGGGATAAGTCTTTAAGTCCACAGAGAAATGGGTTGCCATGTTTTTCCAAATCTACCATCGTTATTCTCATCAAATGTCTGAGCTCCTGAGGGGCCTGGGATCAATAACATCCTGCATTATTGCCTTGCCTTTCTTAACTCCATAGATCCACACTAGCAACATGATACCTTTTTATAAGGTGTGCTTTTTCTGTGTAATGTACATTTACATCTGCCTAGTTCTTTCCTTCTAACCCCCACATTTTAGTAAAGGTGAGTAGCTTTATTGTACAGCCTCCCTTTGCTCACTCACTTTGAATATCTTTCCTTTTACCCCCACATTTTAGTAAAGGTGAGTAGCTTTATTGTACAGTCTCCCTTTTTTCACTCCCTTTGAATATCTGTACTTGTCAAACTGTTTCTTCGAACATCTGATGTTTGCATTTTATCCAGCACCCTCATCGGATGACACAAGGTTAGAAACTGTAGATTGGTTTTAACTTCGTAAAAAGATGTTCTTTGAACTTTTCAGCATAAGGTGGTTGTGACATTTGAAGTAGATTTCCTGATAATGCACAACACCTTAACGCCACAGGGTACTTCATTTGCAAAATCTGTTAATGGTATTTAGGTAATCTTTCAAAAATGCAATTTTTTCTTACTATACTAGTGGTAACATATGTTTTTTTGGGGCAACCTGGAGTTGTCTTCTACACCTCTCTGTTCTCTGCAAAGTGTTCGTGTCCTATATTCACCTCTTCTCTTACTCCATCTGGCTTTATTTAGTCTTTACATCAGTTGGCACCCCACACACTCATCTTCAGGACATTTACAGTACCACCATTTAGACAGAATTAGTGCTGGCTCAAGGACATGTGCTATCTTGTTCAAACCTCACTGAGAACATGCATAAGTTTGTTAGAAGTCTGGTGGAGTTTTTGTGCTCCACACTGATTGATAGTTAAAGTGTGGTGGCAGGGCAAAGTGTATCTCCATATAAAAATAACATTCCCTAGTGACCACAGTCATATGTCACTTATTTGGTCATCATTTTGTAACACAATGACCTTAAAGGGAACACCCTTTTTGGTGGCAAACCAAATTCACATTAGGCGGAAGGCAGGATTTCTCTGAAAGTGATACAAAATACCTGCTCTTTGAGTGTGATGGAAAGTACTGCAATTAAGTTCCATCACTACCTCTTGGATGGCGGACGGCAACAATGTATGAAGCCGCCTCTTCATGTCAGTGATGTAGTCCTTTTGATAATTATTAGAGGCTTTGATACTATCCTAAGGTTTTCAGGGTCATTTAGGCTTCTTCATCCTGAAGACTTTCACTGAACACTGGGTCTTGTAAAATCTTACATGCAACACCAGCTCGTAGTATTCGGAATTCTCTGTGGCTCGTAAGCTAGTGTCCCCCAAATGTTTACGGTGCCAAAGGCAAAACTATTTCAAAAGTCTTTTAATAAATATTTCCACTTGTAGGGTTGGGTTGTTGTATTTCTGCTTCTGTGATTTGTATGTATGATCTACAGCACCCCCTTAAGTTGGGGTGTCATAACACAATAACTAAAGGGCTTAAAATAATCCCCCTGAACCGTGTGTGTCAAAGCGATGCTATTGGAACAGCAATATAAATAATGTTGTCCAGTTGACTCAAACCGATTTAGCACACACATTAATTAATGGCTTTCACTAAGAATATGAATGAGAGAAACATTGGTATAAGCTTTACCAAATCACAAGTGATGAGATTGTGGCAAGTAATATAGCGATGGCCACCATCGGTGGACAAGGGTGGTAATGGCCTGTCAGGTAGGCCTGGATAGAGCAAAGGCCTCACGAAGGCTCAGGGACATTAAAAACCCTGTCAAGCCCACTTAACGGTGGTTACCTCAGTTAGAACCCCAAGCTCCCTCCGGACTGCTAATTGCAGATAGTTGTTTTTTAGGGACAAGCGCTTTGCACATATTGCATGTGACAATTTTTTATTAAAAAAAAATTGGAACAAAGATGGCCTCCACGGAAAATAGAAAAAGGGGTTCAATCAATTTCCTGTTTCCATGGTGACCTTACAGAACGAGCGGGTCAGAGTAGAAAAAGCAGCTAAGTGGGCTATAGGGAAGAGTGGCCATTCTAGGGTTAAGTGGGAGGACCTTTGGGGATTATGGGTCTGAGAACGACAGTAAAATGGCGGGCATCCAGGGGAGGCGTGCAGGTGGCTGAATAAATACTGGTCGTCACTGATGGATTCTATTCATGTCCCCAGCCATCTGATTGGCTAGACGTTCACCCCTGGGTGCCAATCAGTGATGCAGGTCCATTATAACAAAGCAGTATGAACTACCACGAGGAAGTAATTCTGTTACCTGGGAGTTATCATATCAAATGCAAACTAGTGGATTCTCTGTATTGAAGCATAATAAATAACAATCACTTACATTAATCAGGCTTTGTTATGTCCTAGTAACAAAGCCGGTGGTCTCCTAATTGAGCCCCATATTAGAATATATCTAGCTAAATGCTGCTGTGAGCCTTTGAGTAAGCAGCTAGATCCCCGAAGCAAACTAAAGAAAATCAGGTTTTGACGCAGATCCTTTCTATACCAGAGTGAGCACCTGCTGTCTTATCCACATGGTGGGGTTGCCTTATATAGGGTATACAATTAAACTTTGGTTAGAATGTGGAAGAATCCTCACCTATCTCTTAATCAATTATTGATTTCAGATGTAACGTGCAGTGAGATGGCCCTAGGTGCAGATTGCAAACCCTTATGAGTTTGGAATTGGATACACTGACTTTGCCTGCATGGTTTTCAAAGCCTTCCTCTATTCCATCTACTCCCAGGGCAGATATTGTTTTAGAAAAGCTTGACAGCCTGATGATGGAGGGATGTGAGGATTAAGCAAGGCCCTGATAAAGTCCAATTTGCCAGTTGAATCAGTTGACAAAATGCAGAACCATCTTACCTGGAATAGGTGGCGAAGAGCAAGATCTCACCTTAATTGGCTACGGATTATCCTACTACCCCTCACCACAATTAGAGGTAATTGGCAAGTTTTAGGTCTATCAGATTGTAAGTGATTGAGGGCTTCTGCTGTTCTGGAAGTAACTCAAGGCCCTGCTCTTCAGAGAACACCCAGGGGATCACCTAGGCATATATCTTCCCTGTAGTATGGAATATCCAAGCATATCTTGCAACCTTCCCTTCCATCAACCTCTGTTATTCCCAAATTACATGTACACCCTCTGTTACTGCCACAAATGCAAACAGAATAACGTGTCTATTGAGACGCTCTAGATGGAAAAAATACTCCCAGTTAGCATGACTCTGCCGTTTATTAAAATCATCATAAAGCAATGGAAGAAGAGGAAAGAGATTCGAAGCGAGAAGTTTCTGCTTAGTGCGGATTCCTGTCTGTGGAAGGACCCGGCTGTGCAAATTGATAATCGCACTCTTTGTTGGATTTTTGGGAAAATATATGGTGGGTATTTGGAGATTAGGCCAAGTGTATGATGGCCAATCTATGCTTGATTTTGAGTTTATGTATTTCAAGTATAAGCTGCAGTCTTCAGAGACCCATTGCTATCTGGCTTTGAGGAAACCTTTTGATGTATAAGTTTTGCTCGCCTGTGATTTTACATTTAGATAAAAGTATGCCGCTATCTGCCTCCTTGCTCTATAAACTTCTTGCTCCTTTTGGGCTCAACATGGCATCTCAGCATGGTTGGGGCTGTTAGGATTCGACTTAGGGTGCAAGATGTCTGATATTGAGTGGAATTGTATAGGTGCTGGTCCCCGCAGATTTAAGATTTACTCATAGCTGGGGTACACATAGAAAAGGATTACTCATGTTATTAACTGGTCCCCATTGAAAATGTGGTCATGTAAGTTAAGTCATGATGAAATCTGCTCGAACTGCAAAAGGGATGGGGGTACCACTCTGCACATGTTTTGGTTATGTCTGAAGGTGCATTTGTTTTGGGGGGAGGTCCTTCAGTATAAAGATCTTGCGTTGGGTCTTTCTCTGCCTCATATGTCTATGATCTGTGTAATGGGTCTGTTCCCAGCAGACATTAATTTGCCTGCTGGTAAGCTTTTCTGGGTTTATAGAGCCCTTTCAATGGATTGCCTTTCTCCTGCATATTCCTCATCAGATAGATATCCATTTCCGCGTCAGCTGCTCAGAAAACGTTTCGAAGGTGGGCGTAGTGCACCTCGACTTGATCGTCTATCCACCTTGACTCGATGCCTGGTCGTCGGATCCAGACGTGACGTGGGTCGTCATACATATACTGCATCACTACGCCCCCGTACCGCAGTTCCTTTATTGGTTACATGTCTTCATGACGAAGCATTTTATAACGAATGCACATATAACGAAAATTATATAACAACAAAACCTAATGATTTTGTTCTTCTTTTTTTGGGGGGATCTCCCCAAACCTCTGTTCCCCACCCCCTAAAAACCCAACCCAGCCATTTACCCACAGGATTTAACCATTTACCCCACCCCACATACATTTTTGTGATGTTTTTCATTATATAATTTTCGTTATATATTCATTCGATATAACATTTTCGTTATAAAGACCGTATACTTCTTTATTCTGCATGCTCAGCACGCTGCTCGAGAGGAGCTCTGCGATAATTTGAGATTTCACTCAAAATGTGTCGTTTTTGCTTGATGCGAGCTCGACCATGTTCGCGCCCCGAGTCTCAGGATTCAAATGCTGCAGAGACTGCTTGAAAATGTCCGTGACCGATCGACATCACGTCTGCGTGTGGTGCATCAGCACCAGTCACAACGCTGAGAGCTGTGCGTCATGTGGCAAAATGAACCCGAAGTCCCTCAGGGAAAAAGTGGCAAAGCTCGCGGTGGGCTGACCGCCCTCCAAATCCCTGACACAGTCGACCATTCGACCTTCGGAGGCTGAAATGGAGGAACTTACCTCCGAAAAGGAAGATAGCGCATCAGCGAACAACAAAATAGAGATTGCATTCCTGAAGCCATTTGTCCTCTTCCTCCTCCCACAAGAAGAAGCGATGCCACCGACACCGGTGCAAGTCCGATTCTTCTAGTGTATTAAGTTACGCATTTTCAAATTCTCTAGGTTCTTAGGAGCCACGTCCTGACTGAATAATATCGGGGTGTAACTCCCCGCTTCTTTTAAAAAACACCTTTCAGGCTATAACCTAGATCGGCATACGGATGACCTACTCTTTGGAAAGGTAGGTACCATACAGTTTTAACAAAAGACAGGCACAACCCTGTAAATGTAATGGCCTCTCAATCCCCACAGGTTACTGATGTTTAGATTCCATGTGGTGCTATAATAGAGGGACCAGGCATAAACCACGGGGTGTATGGACCTCCGACGAATACACATTAAGGATTATCGAGTCCCCTATTGTATCAAAACCTTCATTGAAGGTAAGAAGTTTCAAGCAAATCCATTAACTTGAGATAAATCTTAATATCCGGGTCTGAGGAATACTGATTACTATTTTATTTACCAGGCTGGAAACTCACGATGGAGGATTTGACAAGTTCCAGCATTTGGGAATAAATGCAAGTAGCGTGGACTGTACAAACCCTGACACACACCAGGTGAATCATAATGGGATAGACCATGATAGATTCAATAGATTTGTTGTAGTATTGTAATATGTGACTATCTAAAGTAATCTCTCATTGGGTTTGTAGATCACTGTGCGGACTAAGGCATGAGAAAAAGTGTGACTAATTGCTCCTGAAGAAGGGATCTTCATCCCGCAACGAGTAGAGCAGACAATCTCATCTTGCTAATATTATAGTGTTTTGATAACTGATTTTGACACTTGTGTCTTGTCTATATATTCACATAAATAATTAAGTTCACTGAATGAACTATACAAATTATTGCTTTTTGAACAAAGACTGATGGACTATATTGTTCATTTGGAAGTCTTCTTAATACTTGATTGGTATACATAACTCTAGGTGTACAGGGGACGCGAGTGCTCCACCCGCGAGTGTGGACACCCCATTGTCTGTTCGTATTGTTCATAACCCAGTGCCAGGGTTGGTTTTCTCCCCTGCACCCTTCCACATATTCAAATAATATCTAATCACAATTGAATATCAGTGTGCTCCTGACCATTTGTTACACTGTGCACAATGTCCACCAGACCAGCCACATCCACATCCCATCTCCCAAACGATAGATAAAGCAAAAAAGTTGACGCCCTGGCGAAGAAATTCTTTTCCTCAGGCAGCATGGCATTGAAGGCGGTCGAAGTCTCCTTCAGATTTGCCAAATATTCTTTCTGTTTGTGCAAGGCCATTGAGAGGCTGCCCAGGAAATCCCCAAAGGGGAGATGCAGGAAGGTTTCCAGCATTCGCTAGACAACAGCAAGGAGGTGGCCCGGCAGTGTTTGCAGACGGGCCTGGACGTCGCAGACCGTGTCAGCAGATCTGTGGGGTCGGCCAAGATGCTTGGGAGGCAGGCTTACCTGCATACTTCAGGATTCTCAACCAATGTCCAAAATAAGCTCCTCAACATTGCTTTTGGTGGTGAGAATCTTTTCGCCCCAAGACCGACGTCTCTCTGGAGAAATTCAAAGAGTCCAAGCTAGATCCAAAGTCAGTAGGCCTAGCTGTGCAACAACCAGCCAAGCCTGGCCTTAGTTTTTCATCGAGGGGTAGAGGCTATCAGCGCTACGTCCCCATTGACAGGAAGTCTCAGCTCCCACAAGCCAGGCAGAGGGGTTTTCCATGCTCCGGAAAGGGACAGGAGTGCCTCTAGAGGCCAGTAGATAGTGACAGCAGTGGCTGGGGCGCCCCCCCCTCAAAGCTGATTTGATTTCTCCCCCCACAAGTCCCCGGTTGGAGGAATGATAACTGAGCACTGGGCCCAATGGCGGGAGATTTCCTCTGATGCCTGGGCTCCTCAGCTCATTCTGTGGGCCTGCCATCTGCCTTTTTTTTAAAAGGCAGCCGGACAGACCACCACCACCTCCTCATCAGCCAGAACAGGAGCTCTAATAAGAACTGCATGCCCTACTGTTGAAGTGTGCCGTGGAAGAGGTACCTCCTGAGCAGAGATAGGGTTGGGTTGCTATTCCTGATATTTTCTGGTATCCAAGAAGGGGAGAGGTTTCCACCCCATCTTGGACCTCAGGGCGTTGAACAAATTCCTGACTGAGGGCAAATTCAAGATGGTGACGTTGAGAGAGATTCTCCACACTCTCGAATTGCAAGACTGGCTGGTGTCCGTTGATCTTCAGGACGCATACTTTCATGTGCCCATCCACCAAAAGCACAGGAAGTTCCTGAGATTCCTCATAGTGGACAGGCACTACCAATTCAACGTGCTCCCCTTTGGGTTGACCTCCGCTCCAAGGGTCTTCACCTAGCGCATGGTGTATTCGCGGCTCACCTCACCAGATCCAGCGTCCATGTGTTTCCGTACCTGGACGACTGGCTGATCCGAGGGAAGCCGGTGGAACAGATTTTATCCCAACTAAAGGGTACTTGTTCGCTACTCCCTGAACTTGGCAGAAGTCCCACACAAAATCGGCACAGAGGCTCCAGTTCATCAGAGCAGTCTTAGACACTCAGGTGGGGGGAAGGCATTTCCCCCCAAGGAGAGAGAAACCAGCGTCATACAGATGGTCCAACTCTTTCAGTATCACGCCACCTTACCAGCGGGTTCCTTCCTCCGCCTCTTGGGTCTCATGGCCACCTGGATTTTTCTGGTGCCAGAGGCCAGGCTGTGGATGCGATCTTTGCAATGGCACCTCCGGGATCAGCGGTCCCAGTACTTCGGCACTTTGAGGAACGTTCTCAGAGTGTCCAGGTCAGTGTTCGACAACCTCTCTTGGTGGGCCAACAGCAGCAACATATTGGCTGGTGAATCTTTCTGGCCTCTGTGCCCTCAGGCCAGGGTGGTCACAGATGAGTCCTTGAAAGGTTGGGACTCTCACTGCAAGCACTTGCAGGTAGGCACCCTTTGGTCAGCAATGGAAGCCAAGTGGCACATCAACATGCTGGAGTTGCGAGCTATCAGGTTAGCCCTGAAAGCATTCACACCCTCTCAGAGGGGAAAGCATGTCCTGATCTTGACAAACAATATGGTGGCCATGCACCACCTGAACAAGCAGGGAGGCGTGCGCTCACTCCTCCTTTGCAGAGAAGAGATACAGCTGTGGTTCTGGCTTTTGGATAAAACGGCTACGAATGGCTCTTAGAACCTCATATACAAGTAAAGAAAAGTGGAAGGATCACCAAGCAGTGCCACACTCACCAATTTGATCCTCAAATTAAAGAAAAAACGAGAACTCCGAAAATTATGCCGGTTCTATAGGAAAAGCTCTAATAAAGAAGATCTGATTGTAATTAGAACTGCAAAACGGACCTATCGAAACTGGATCAGGACTCACAAATCCACCATGATGCAGAAGGATGCCAAATCCATGCTCAAGTGTTTGAAGAACCGTAACACGTGATTTATGGAGTCTCCTGAATACATTGTATATGAACCAACAACACCTCATACAAAACGTGACAGAAAACAGATGGAAAGATTATTTCTCGGACTATATAGAAGAAGAATGGGAGCAGTGGACGCCCACTGCTAAAGTACATGAAATTGGACAATTACCAGAGCAAAGGAAGAATTCATAGAAATCATTAAAAAGCTAAATCCATCAAGTGCTCCCGGGCCCGACGGTCTGTCCAATGAAACTATCAAAAAGTCACCTGAATATTGGGCAGACATTATGGTTCAAATTCTGATCATAATTAATCAGCACAAACAAATTCCATCAACATGGAGGTCGGCTACACTTATACCGATCTTCAAACAGGTGGAAAAAGAAAACCTAGCAAATTACAGGCCCATTGCCCTTTTAGATCCACTGGGAAAAGTCTTTGCAACCATGCTGCTACGAGATCTTTCAACGTGGGCATGTGAACATCGTTTTGCTAAGAGACAGACAGGTTTTACTCAACAAGTGGGCACGAATATCAACCTCTTCCTTCTTAATCTCATGAAACAAGAAGCCATCAACAAAAAGACAACAGTTTGGATGGCATTTGTGGATCTACATTTGGCGTTTGACACAGTAAATCGACAACTACTATGGAATAAACTTGAAAAGTGGAAATGCCCAGTTTACATCCTCCAGCCTATCAAATCACTTTACTCGGGGACCAAGATTCGAGTAAGATTGACCAAAGAGGGGGTGCAGACCGTATTCATCGAGACATGGAATGGTCTCAAGCAAGGCTGCCCCTTGGCAGCAACCCTGTTTAATTGGTTCACCGCAGATCTAGAACAGGACATGTGGCAGACAATAACAAACCCTCCTAGACTAAACTCTACTCCAGTGCCCCTGATGATGTATGCTGACGACATCGTTCTGCTTGACAAAACCCCTCAAGGTTTACAATACTGCTTGGATGTAATGGAAACGTATTTGACCAAAAACTAATTGAAAATAAACGTTACAAAAACGAAAGTAATGTCCATAATAAAGACCAAATCCAAAGGGCGAACTCCAATCTTCAAGATCAATGGCCTTATAGTAGACAAAGTTCAGTCTTTCAAATACCTGGGACTTATGATCAATCAAACAACTGACAAAAAAGGAATGGACTGAAATACTCCACAAGAAAGCATATGCCTTAGCTAGACAGGGATATGCTATTCATTGTAAATTTGGAAAGTTCGCCTTTGTACCAATCGCAACATTTTGTAGGAGTAATGTCATACCAGTAATAGTATACGGAAGTGAAACCTTTATAAAACTACAGCCAAATATATGGGCAAAATTAGAGGCTATATTTTGGAAGAAAATCATGAACCTGCCAATATAATTTCCCATTGCAAGGATACGCTTTGAGGTGGCGATTTAATCATTGAGATCAATCGTGATATGGAAGAAACGGTGACTGTATCGAAAGATAATTGGCAAAGAAAAATTCCAGCAATCGAGATACTGAGATTGAACCAAAATCCCATAAGTGCGAAAGCACTGATTGAATGGAAGCAGCAGATGAATCAACTCCTTACACAAGAAGAAATCTCAACAGACATGCTACTCAAACAACCACAGTATGCAAAAACGAAAATAATGCAGAACGACTGGATAAAAACAACATATAAAGAGAATCTGACATGTGATACAGAAATAAGAGCTCTCAACCAATTACCTGCATATCTGATGACCTTTCCAGATAATAGAATCAGAACGTTATTAATGAAATTCCGATTGAACATCCTGCCAACGAGAGCCTGATTGACCATAGTCAAACAGCAAAAGAAGGAAAGTCAATACTGTAGGTTCTGTAAAAACGAAGGAACTATAGAAACACTGCATCACGTGATTATGACATGCCCTGAACTGCAAGAAGAAAGAGCACTATGCAGATCCTACTTCAGCATTTCTAATGAAACTCTCATCCAGGAAACGAGATGGGCACAAATACTGTTGGGGCAGGAGAAAAAGCGGATATATATTATTATAAAATTCTGGCAGAAGACTATGAACACGCTAACATTATGACCCAAGATAGCGAAATAGCCATTGAAGTGTACTACAAGACCTATGTTATAGTACTTAAGAACGATCATGAAAGAATGTACCTTTAATATGAAATGAAAAGTTTATGTATAAACGAAATAATTTTAATAAAAAATTTAAATAAATTAGTGAACGCTCTGAGCAGGCAGAGCATGGTCTCACACAAGTGGGAAGTGTGCCAGGAAGTCCTAGAGGGCCAGGAAGTCCTAGAGGTGGTCTTCTCTCTCTGGGATACCCCAAGCATTGGATCTGTTTGCCATGGAGTCCAACAGGAAGTACAGACAGTTTTGCTTGAGGGAATCCCCAGCGAACGGTATGCTAGCGAATGCATTTATAGTGGACTGCACCTTCCCCCTTCACTATGCTTCCCTATGATTCCGGGGAGGAAGGATAGCTCAAGGGTAACGCGTTTGTCATGGACGCAAGACAACGCAGCACAACACAAGTTTGAATCCCGATGCCGCGCTTAGAAACCATTTGTTGGTATTAAGCATGTTATAAAACAATTATAATTATTATTCTTGTCATCCCATGGGTTCTCAGAAGGTTGAGGTGGTTTCAGGCAACCCTGATCTTGATTGACCCTGATTGGGCGAGGAGGACTTGGTACTTGGACCTTCTGGACTTGACCATATGCCCACCTCTCTGGTTGCCTTGTCACCCAGATCTCCTATCCCAGCCGCAAGGTTGGATACTCCCCCCGAACCTTGAATCCCTCAACCTACATGCATGGCTCTTGAGAGGATGAGATATGATGACTGGGACCTCTCTGAGGAGGTACTCGAGGTGCTGCTGGCTGCACGCAGACCGTCAACAGGATTGCTGTATGCGTGCAGGTGGAGATGATTTGAGGTGTGGTGTAGGGAACGCAAGATTGACCCTATCTCTTGCCCCACCACTACAGGGATGGATTCCTTCTGTCACTGGCCTCTTCTGGGCTTCAGGTCACCACAGTCAAATGATTCTTGGCGGCTTTGTCTGTGTTCAAAAGGTCTCTGGGTAGGGGTCCTTCTTCACAATCCCAGTTATGCCCAATTCCTGAAGGGCCTTGTGAATAGGTTTCTGCCTACTCCTTTTCTAGTTCCTGACTGGGACCTTAATCTGGTCCTCACATTTCTTATGGCGGCTCCATTTGAGCCTTTACATTCATGTTCTTTGCAGTAACTTACTTTGAAAACCGCTTTCCTGGTGGCCATCACTTTGGCCAGGCGGGTCAGCGAGCTGCAGGCCCTATCTTGGAAGCCACCTTTTCTTTGCTTCTTTCGAGAGAAGGTTTCTCTAAAGGTGAGGCCTGAATTCTGGCCCAAAGCAATCTCTGAATTTCACTTATCCCAGGCAATTGACCTTCCTGTATCCTCTAGGGAGGCGGAGTGTTTTCACACACTAGGCTCTAGGAGGGCATTGAGTTTTTATGTGGCCAGGATGGCTGTGTACAGGAAAATTGACCAATTGTTTGTGGCCTTCTCTGTGCCCAAGAAAGGTTTAGCAGTTTCTAAACAAACAATTTCACGGTGGATCATGCTGTCACACTGTGTATCTCTGAGTGCTATCACAGCATGGGGAAAGATTTGCCCCAGAGCATCAGGGCCCATTCCACCAGAGGGGTCTCTACCTCTTCAGCGCTGCAGAGAAGAATACTGGTTAAAGACATTTCCCGGGCTGCGACTTGGTCTTCACTCCATACGTTTACACAGTATTACAGCCTGGATGTCGCCGGTGGGGGGAACGCTCGGTTTGGAAGGGCGGTTTTACAGAACCTTCTGCTGTGAAAACTTTCATCCGCCTCCAACATGAGTACTGCTTTGGGAATCTTTCTGATGGGGAATCTGCAGGAGAAAGGCAATCAATTGAAGGAAAAAGTACTTACCATAATGTTCTTTCTATGGATTCTTCTCCCGCAGATTCCTCATCACCCCTCTCATCCATCCCCGCTATGAAAGCTCCAGCAGTAAGTGGCTGCCTTTCTCTTGAGAGGAAAGAGGTGAATGATGGTTCTAGGGTATTCTGTCCCTTTCTTGGAGCCGAAGAATGAGCATTGAGTCAAGGCAGATCGACGGCTGAGCTTGTCAATTCTCTCCAACCGAGAGAAAGTGCCTTTCCAAATTAGGGGGCAACAGGATAAATACAATGGGCCTCATCACGACTTTGGCGGTAATGCGGCGGATTATCCGCCGCATGTAAATAGCGCTAACGCCAAGGCCCCTGGCGGATAATCCGCTAGATCACGAGCTATCGTGCACGCGCCCCGGTCCAAGGCGGTATTGCGAATAGCGCAAACCTTTAAATCCGGCGCACCGTGCGCTACCGACATATCACGCTCATAGCGTGTGGGAAACGCGTCACCGCCGGAACGGGAAATAAAGCGGCGGCCATCTTGGAAATCACAATCCCTCGGATATCACAGCCCCTGGAAGCCATCCACGCCATCCAACCCCAAAACATGTCTCAGGAGCGCACTAGAGGCAAGACCGCCCTGGACAGTGTGCGAAAGCCCAAATTCAGTGACCAGGAGCTAACTGTACTGGTCGAAAGAGGCTGAGATACACCACGAGGAGCTGCAACAGCACAAAACAAGTCGCCAGAGCAGAGCACAAATTTGGCGATCAATCAGCCAAAGGGTCAGTGCTGTGCGGCGCGTGCCCTGGGATGGGGAGGATTGCCGCAAGCACCTCAACGACCTGCGCGTGCGAGTCCGTGGCATCCTGTCACAGCACCGGAGTGCAAGTAGGGCCACTGGAGGAGGCCCACCACCACCCCCACCCGAACTCACACCTTGGGAGGAGAAAATGACAGCCCTGATAGATGTTGGCACCATCGAGGGCATTGGTGGAGCGGAGGCAGGCACTGGCATCGACCCAACTGCAGGTGAGTCCCACCCCCGAATGCATGCAGCTGAAAGTACCACACATGCAGACCCTGAGTGAATGAATGCGAAGAAATATGTGTGAGGTACTGCATACACCCATAAGTGAGGCCTACATCCATTGAACCGTAGTGCTGCCTAGACAACCCTGCACGTGCAGTGCATGAATGCCAGGGGCAGGGGATAGACATCCATAGCCATAGGACAGCTAATTAGAGTTTGAGTGTGCATGAATTCACTCCCAAAACCCAGAGCGCAGTGCAGCCCAACCAGGCATGCAATCTTGTCACTCCAACATTCCCATGCAGTGTATCTCCATACACACTCACAACAAGCACCACATGGCGACTGAACAGAATGCAAGTTGAATGCGTGATTGATACTGTCCTCAATCACACTTGTTGGCATGAACTGCATCACACAAATATATGTAGCATTGAACTCAAACCACACCCTATGTACCCCACAGGCACACGTCGATCCCAACGGGACGAAGATGATGGGGAGGAGGCCACACCAACACAGCGCCCACGGCAGCGCGCCTCCACCAGCACCACCACCCCACAAAGAGGCCATACGGAAGGGAGACGACCCAGGCCAACACCCACTTCACCCCAACGCAGCCCCACCAGACAGCAGCAGCAGCCACATGGCCGCAGGGAGGCCACTGCCAGCTCCTCCCAAGCCACCAGTCACAGCCCCGATGCTGAGGGACAGAGGTCTGGATCTGAGCCCAACGTGGGAGCAACACCTCCACGTGGCCATCATGCCAGAGGACAGCACTCTCCCAGAAGCAGTGAGACCGAAGGGATGGTCACACCCCAGGGAAGCCCAAGCCCAGGCACACACCATGCACTAAGTCGACATGTGCCTGTGCTTCGTGTCCGCACACCACAGCCGGACGTGGACACGCCATCATATGGCAGCCCAGAAGACCGGCACTCTGAGCCAGGCAGCCCAGTCCAAGCTGGCGCCATGTCGCCATGCAGCCCCCCCCCCCGACAGCACACAAGTCGCAGGCCAACACATGACACACCAGGGGTGCCCTTCGTCACTGGGGCAGCAGTGATGGGCCGACTCGACATTATTGAGGCAAAACAGGCCAGGGTGGAATCAATGGCCAAGGTGCAGAGCCGGCACATCAAGGCTGTCAGTGCATCTATACGGCATGGGTGCAAATACATAGCGTGGGACAAAGCGCGCACACGCAGAGTCGTTGAACAATGTACCGCTGCCCTGACAGGCTTTGGGCAACGAGTGAGGGAGTTGACGGAGGCAGTCTCAGCACTTGCTGAGCAAACCAGGGAGGGAAACAACCTCATGCGACAGCACATGATGGCCGCCCCTTCAGTCCCTTCGACATCAACCACACCCACGGAGGGATCCCTCGAGCCATCTCCTAGGCGCCGGTCCATGCGCCACCTAAGGGCACGCACACCAGAGGGGCCCGGAAAAGGAAAGCGCCCACGACCATCCTAGTGGTGCATGGCATTGTTGTTGGTGCCCTGATAAGACACATGTGCCTATCTGCACAGTTGGGGGTAGTTCACAGGGGGGAGGGGGGATTGTGTGCTGGGTGTTCACTGAGGGCAGGGGGGGATTGTGTGCTGGGTGTTGACTAGGGGGAGGGGGATCGTGTGCTGGGTGTTTACTAGGGGGAGGGGGGATTGTGTGCTGTGTTTTTACTGGGGGCAGGGGGGTTTGTTGGACGGAAAATAAATCACGTTAGAAAAATCATAATGCATGGACAGTAGTGATTGTTACTAATGCAATTTAATGTTGAAGTGACATATTTCCAATTTACCCATTACCCATTTCTAAAATAATCCATCTATCAATCCGTGTCTTGCCAACCTCCCCTCCCTCAGCCCAATCCTTTGTGCATGTTCAACACCTTCTGGCACTTCATCGCCCTCACTACCATCCTCAGGTAGCTGCACATGAGCATCAGGGGGCGGTGGCACATTTCTGCGACAGCAGATGTTGTGCAGCATGGCACATGTCAGTACAATTTTGCCAACTTTTTCTGGTGCATATATCATTGCCCTTACCGTGCGGTTGAGGCACCGGAAGCGTGCCTTCAGCAGTCCAAATGCCCTCTCCACACAGATCCGTGTACGGGCATGGCCAAGGTTGAATGCCCGCTCCGCCGCCGTGTGTGGGTGATGCACAGGGGTCGTGAGCCACGTGTACTGGGGATATCCAGAATCACCTGAAGGGGACAGAAAGCCGGTAGGGGGACAAGGTAAGTCCAGTGGGTGTACAGAGCTCTTTCATCAGTGTGATTTTGCCATATTTGTCATTTGGCCTATGACATTGTGGAGTGTGCTGTCCTACGGGCACGATTGAATTGATGGGGTACTCTCCACTTGGGACGCCTATGTTTCTGTATGTAACAGTACTCATTCACTTGTCGCAGGATAAGGGGGCCCTTCCATCTACTTCTGCATGACAGAAGTGGCTGCATCATGTGTCATTGCAAATCCATTTGGCTACAGTTGCATTTGCTGGTCGTCACTATTCTGTACTGTTCTCCATGCATTTCCCTGGCCATTTTGGGGACAGTGTTCATGGGATGTACATTGTCATTACTCGGCCTACTTATGTGTGGTGCATTTGTGGATGTGCCAGCTTATGGTTTGGAATTTCATTACTGTCGGATGGCCAGGGTGGGATTTCTGTACTGTCTCAGTTTTGGGAGCCATGGTGCTACTCACACAGGAGGCTTTATTGTGGTGGGGGTTCCATATGTCACTGTGCCGCCACATGTCTTACATCCTGCATGGGTGTGTTCTGCTGTGTTGGACATGTCCAAGGTTTATCGTGCAAGGTGCTTGAATGTGAAGGCTGCAGTAATGCTGCTGCCTATTGGGAATAATGGATTCTGTGACAGGCACCATCAGTTGTGGATTGACATGCTTTATGGTATACATTTGTACTTGCCCAGTAGCTATGTGTTTTGGCCTCGGTGCCTTTCCATGTACGCCGGCAGGGTACTGTTGCGCAGGACCCTGGATTCGTGGGTGGATCCTGGGTAGCGGGCACAGCAGTGGCTGAAGGTGAGGTCAGGACCACGTCATCTGCACGTTGAGGGAATGGTACTGTTTACGGTTTCTGTAGGCAGCCTCATGTGCCTGGGGTGGTACAAGTGCTACATGTGTGCAGTCCAGGGCTGCTATTACATTCGGGACTTGGGCAATGGCATAGAATTGACCCTTCAGCTGGTGCACCTGTGCCTGTGTGGCGGGAAATGCAATGTGTTCGTTCACATGATTCAACAGTGCATCAAGCATCTGTCCCAGCATGGCACTGAATGTGGACTGGGCCATTCCATGCATCATGGCAACGGTATGTTGGTAGCTGCCAGTCCCAAGAAATTGAAGCACAGACACAAGCTTCACTAGGGGAGGTACTTCCGTGCTGGTGGCTATGCGGCTGCCAATGTCACCCTGGATTGTGTCCAGCAACTGGGTGATGGTTGCTCTGTCCAGCCGATATTCTGTCACCAACTGACCATCAGTCAGGGCCCAGGGTGATGGCCTGACCCTGGGGCTGGCTGGCCACTTTGCTGGTGCTGCTCTCCTCCTCCTTCTCCTCATCCCCACTGCCCCCTGCACTCCCAGGGCCCTGGCCTGGTTGGCTGGCCTCTGTAGCTCCAGGCGCAGCAGGTAGAAGTCAACATCAAGGCTCCCGGCTCCAAATGGCAGCATGGTGTTGGGGAGGGTGTGTTGTGCATGGGTGGCTCCTTTGTAGGCCTCTGATTTGCATTGGTTCCACCTGGGCCCTGATTGCTGTCTCCTCCCTGCTCCTGCTGGTGTAATGGTGTTGGGGAGGGTGTGTTGTGCATGGGTGGCTCCTTTGTAGGCCTCTGATTTGCATTGGTTCCACCTGGGCCCTTATTGCTGTGGCCTGTGTTCTGTTACCTCCTGCTTTTTGCTGGAGGTATTTTCGGCGTTTTTCTGGCGCTAATAGCGCCTACGCCGGACGTGATTGCTGATCTTTTAGCGCAAATGGTTCCTGGCGCTGTTATGGCCGGCGCTTGTACAGCCGGCTGTACTTGCGCCGGCTGTAATGGCGCCGGCGGTATTTTCGACTTGTGATCCGACGGACCCTTAAAATCGGCGCTAATAGCGTTACTGCCGATTTTAAGGGTTACCGCCAAAGTCGTGATGAGGCTCAATGACATTTGGAGTGCTTTCAATGATTCATTTGACTAGCTCCCATTCTCCCATCTTCTTTTCTTTTTCCTCTTCTCTTCTATTTTCTTCTTTTCTTGTATGGTGCTTGGATTGAGGCATTTATGTATTTACTGTGTTTTTATACGGCTCCCTTTTGTAAATACGTTCCTGTTCTTCTTCTTACTATGAAATCAATGAAGATTATTAGAAAACGTAAAAATAAACACTCCTACATTTCCTTCTAGTCTGCCAATAATGTGCCAGTCTAAGAAGTAACTAGATTTTTCCTCTCAAATGATGTGTGGATATTTGTAACTACGGCATTGCCTTTTTGTTTAACCTGATCATTCAACTGGATGGGCTTGTAGCATTCACATGAGCACTTTACATTGAAAAGGCTCTCTCAGATTGTCTACCTTTTGACATATTTGGTCAGTGATCAGACATTTGCACTAAGACTTGGGGCCTCTTTGTGAGTTTGGCAGTATTTTGGTGCTAAATCTGCTGAAATACTGGCAAAATCTGTTACCATTACTGCAACTTGGTCCAGCAGATTTACAGCAGGATTACAAATTGTGGTAAGGCGCTGTAAATCACAGTTTTTGGAATCCATAGGACTCAATGGGGATTTTTGCATTATGCTGGGGGTCACTCCTCCAATTCACCGCCAAACTCGGGATTTGGTGGAGCTGTAAATACGGTGGTAAATCCATTATCGCCAAAAAAAGTAAGTAACCGAATTATCCATCACGTTTTTAGTGCCCAACCAAACTCACAATGACACCCTTTGTACCTTTAGCAGGCAGGTTCTGATGTGTTGTGCCGTCGACTAAGCACTTAAATAGGCAATCTAGATGTCACTGAGTGAGATCATTTTTTAACACATTGCACAACTGCATGAATTAATAATCTGTGTTCGCACGCGTCACAACAGTCCCGTGTTTTAGACCTTACATGTGTGTGATTACACTCTTCGGAAGATGTTGTTTTTGATAGATCTGCTGGCCTTTGGTAAAGTAATGCTAAACAAAGATTTTAATGTTTTTATTTTTTTTATAAAGGTTAACAATTGATATGTGTGTTCATATGTCCCATTTTCTTTTTTATTAGAATGTATGTTTTTTTTTACTTTCAGTTCTTTTCTGGAGAGAGTTCGCCTTCATGATAAAGAGTATTAATTCCCTTCTAATGTGTGTTTTGTTTCTTTTGCAGCTTGTTGTGGCAAAGGTGAGACATATCAACATTTCTGCAAGTAAAGAGCATTGAAAACGATTCGGGGGCAAATATGGCATGAATCATATTTCACTGTTCCATATACATGTTTGTCATGAGCCCCATCAGCATTTCCAGACTCTTTGTGAGGTGGTGGATGCAGGCTAGAATTGCGGCCAATGGGATGCTGAAGCGTTACCAGACATTTCGTCGAAAAAAAATGGTCGACAGGACATTTGGTCGAAACCATTTGGTCGAAAGACAAATGGTCGAATTTTTTGTTTTATTTTTATTTTCCCTTTTTTTTTTTTTTTTGGGGGGGGTCCCCCCAACCCCCTTTTTTTTCTAAAAAACCCTTTTTTTCCCTAAACTAAAACCTAAAAAATACATATATATATATATATATATATATTTGAAATGTGGGTGTCTGTCCTTTATCACCTTAAATTTTAAATTCTAATTCTCATATTCTTATATTCCTATATTCTTATATCTTATCTTCTATCTATATTTTTCATTTATTTTTTCTAGTTCTTTACTATGGTGTAATGAAAAGAAAAAATGTAGGATTCTCAAACTTTCTTTGTGGAATCAGGGGTAAAGAAAAGGAAAGGATAAGAATGCTGGTCATCAACACTTGCCACGTGATCATTATCAAAATATCTTAAATAATTGGAATTCCACATTGTTTTAATTCGTACAGGATACGATTTTAACCTTTTGGTGGTTGCTTTCTCTACTGTTTATTTGGTTTACACATGTGTGGGATGCAGTTGCGCCCTCCCCCTTGTTTTTATAAACCAGAGTTTGACATATAACCGTTATAGCAGAGCCTGAACTAATAATTGTCAAGATAATATGCTGCAATAGACAACACAGTAATACTTCAGACAAATCGGATGAGTCCTAGTCTGGCATTTTGCATTAGCAAGTATATTCACATAATGTATATTTTCTATTGACTGTTGCACTCTGAAGAGATCGGTGCAATTTTTAGCGATTACTGTACCTCAAAGAGTTGGTTGTATTGCATTTTTACATGTTGCGGGCACTATGCACTTTATAATGATCCCGGCATTTCACCGAGTTATCTCAATGATGAGATCCAATATACGATTATCTGGAGCAAGAATAATCAGATTGTCAACAGTAGTCGTTATATTACTAAACATATTTGCACTTTGCACCTTATAGTGACTTTTGCACATTCAAAGATCGATGCACTTTACTACTTTGTTGTTTGCACTAAGCACTTTAGAGTGATTGTGTATTCTATAGAGGTACTACAGCAACAAGACTCTTTATATAACTGAGGGTAGCCAATACACGTACTGGATCATCAACAGACATTTGGCATACAACGGGGCTCCAAGGGGAAGCTCTTACCTTTCGAGGCAGACCATGGCGGACCATTAAAGAGTTTGAATTACACTCAGTTCCATACTCAGATTGCACACTCTTAAGGAGAGAACCACTACAATTAGGTGGATGTGGCATGTATAACTATGCAATCAACATAGGATCAATAACACTAAGATGGCCGCCATGAGCCGACCTCGAATGGGTTGAGTTTTGAAATGGTGTCCCCTTTCTATGTCGGCACAAAAGATTGCCGCACGCTCTGCTTAAGGGTTTAAAACTCTATGGTTTAACAGGAACGAATTGTTGTGATCAAGCGGCGAGGAAAGCCGCGAAACGCGTTAACGTTCCTAAACGCGCACATTTTTGCACTTTGGGAGAGCCTTATTTCTATGGCTTTTTAATTATATTTTGCCACTTTGCAAGGCATTAATAAAGAACATATCTTATTTTTTCAACTTGGATGTCCGGACTTTGTTTATTTCGAAACTATGAAGAGTGCTACTCACCCAGCCTGACGTCTTTTTCAGTGCTTTAAAGATATATATATATATATATATATATATATATATATATATATATATATATATATATATATATATATAAAAAAAATTCGACCATTTGGTTTTAGACCAAATTCCGTCGACCAAATGTCTTTCGGCCAAATGTCTTTCGACCAAATGTCCGGACACCTTGCTGAGGATAGTGGGTTGAATGACATGACATTTTCCCTCTTCACCTTCTGACAGGTACAGTAAAAAGATAGACGCTTTGCCAAAGGGGGAGTGTAGCATTGAAGGCCAACAATGCATTGTGGCCCTTTTTAAAATGCTCCCACGTATTATGGATCGTAATATCAGAGGCAACATCATATTTACAGGTTTGATGAGCAGTAGCTCAGTAACCAGCAGATATTGCTGGTTGAGAGCTATAGGGTTTCTCCCAGATGTCCAAGCTAAATTAATGAACAGGCCCTTTTATAGAGTTCACCTGTATGGATCCAAAGCTGATGAGTCCCTGAATACATCATTATCTTCCAAAGCTAAGGTCAAGTTGCTTGCGGCAGCAGTTAGTGATCTATCTGGGTAACCTTCCTCAGCTCCAGGGTGGAGGGGTCAACCTTTTTCCTTACTTCTTTAGCCCTTAAGGGAAATGGCTGGACAGAAGCAATCAGACAGTTTCTAAAGCACTATTCTGTGAGGGGAATGCTGCTGCGGTGTTCAGGAAAATGGTTAATCTTTACGTCGGATGCATAGGTCCGGCAAAAGGTTATCCAAGGCTACTGCCTTGACGTCATTTGGTGACTCAGGCTTGCCCCTGTCTGGTCCTTCTTGGTCACCAGCCACCGACTCCTGCAGGAGGTCAGACCTCAATTGGTGAAAGCCATAGAGCTAGAGCCCACGACGACGGAGAAGGGCCAAGGGTGGTATCATAATTTGCTGCTGCAGAACAAGGTTGGTGGACTGCACCCCATACTGAACCTGTGGCACTTGAAAATGTTTTTCAGGAAAAACAAATTAAAGATGAGGACATTGGTACAGATCCGCTAGGCCCTTAGATTCACAGGATGGGGTGGTGTCAGTGGACCTTCAGAATGCCTATTTCCATTTGGCAATGCATCCACAGCACAGGATTTACCTGAGGTTTGTGATTGGCAGCACCCATTTCCAGTTTCGGGTCCTGCCTTTCGGTCTGACCTCTCGGTCTGACCTCTCACCCAATGTTCTTCACCAATATGCTGTTGGCAGTGACAGTGAGTCTCAAGGAGAGAGCAAGTACATTTATTCCCCTACCCTGACAATTGACTCATCTGAGTTTGTTCTCTGGAGCAGATCCTGAACCATTTAAGACACATGTGTTATCTGCTGCACACATTGGGCTTCTTCCTGAACTTCAAGCGGTCTCAGGAGACCTCCCCACAAACACTCCAGTTCATCAGAGCGGCTCTGGACTCCCGCTCGAGGAAGTCTTCATCTCCCAGCAGAGGTGCCATGATTATCTAACAAGCGGGGCTTGAAGCTAATGTAGTTGGGCCCACAGCAGTGGCATGAACACCTGTAAATGCCCACACCACGCTGCTGAGTGGGCATTTACAGATTTTGGGTGGTCCATGCCCACTCAGGCCCTACCGTGTCTACGCCTCTGCCTCCCAGTGACAGGGTCAAGAACATTACTCAGATTATTATGTAATTTTAGAACACTGAATTTCTGCCAGCTGCAGACTTTCTTCAGTTGCTGATCCTCATGCTTCCTGCATTTCCTTGGTGCCAGAAGCTCGTTTGAGAAAGAAGTCCTTTCAGCGGCTTCTCGGATCCCTGTTTTCAGGCAGTATGATGGATCTCTTGGCGATCACGATTCAGTTGTCACAAGGCCTTCTGTGGTGTGCCAGTTGAGAGAATCTGATGGTGGGAGAACCTTTTTAGTAACATTGACTAGTGCGGACTGTGGGACACCCACGCAAGTTCACAGTGTGCATTCAGGCTCTGGTCCCTAGCAGAGTCCAGGTTCGTCTGTTAGAGATGTGGTCGATCAGACTGGTGCTAATAGCCTTCCTCCCTTCAATCCAAGAGAAGAGTGTCCTGATCCTGATGAACAGCACAATAGCCCTGCACTACCTAAATGAGAGAGAGGTCATTGACCCTGTGCAGAAAGCAACCCAGCTCTAGTTTTGGTCATTTGATAACAATGTGTTCTTCTAAGCAGCCCATCTGGCCAGGACATAGAATGTGGTGGTAGATGCCCTGAGCAGGCAGGGTTCAATCTCCAAGCAGCGGGAGCTGTGCCAGGAGGTTCTTTTGGAGTTATTAAGCCTCTGGCTATCCCTGCAGTTTTATTTTTTTCACCTTCTTTGCCAGCAGGACGTTCAAAGTGTTATGCTCTAGAAATGTTCCTTGAAAAGGGATTGGGGGGATACATTTGTAGTGGATTGCAATATTCCCCTCCTGTATGTGCCTACACCAGTTCTCGTCATCCCTCATATTTTCATGTTGAGGACGTTTCAGACGATGGTGATCCTTGTTGTCCCAGATTGGGCATGGAGGAGGTGGTACCCAGACCTTCTGAATATGTCCATCTGCCCTGCACCTGTATCTACTCCAGAGAGTGGATTTGCTCTCCAAGTCCCTGGGTCTTGTCTTTCATCAGAGCTTCAGCACGCTCATCCTTCATGCGTGGCTGCTGAGAGGCTAAGGTACATGGACTGGGATCTTCCAGCAGACTTCTTGGTTGTCTTTCTATCTGCTGTTAGAGCAACCACAATGGCTTTTTACAGCTGTCGCTGGTGAAGATTCTTTGCTTGGTGTAGAGACAGAGATTTAGACTTGTTTTCATGAACCACAAGTTTGGTTCTTTCTTTTCTGTTGAACCTGACCAGCAGGGCCTACAATCTCAACAGTTAAAGGCTACTTGAAGCACTTTCAGTTTTTAAACGCACACCATAGAAAGTCTCTTACTTTTCAATCCCCGCGGTTATGCAATTCCTTAGTGTGTTAGTGAATATGTTTCCACCTGTGCAGCTCATCCTCCCTTCCTGGGTCCTTAATTTAGCACTAACGTTTGGTGCAGAAACCGTCTGAGGGTCATGGAAGTACTGCCTACCATGAACCCGAAAAAGGGGGCCTGGCTGGAGGGAGCACACACACAACACAGGCCAACCCCTCCTGGTTGGAAGTGGGTTATCTAATGCTCCTCCTTCATAATATTATTGGTAATTCCGGCGGGTTCCCGGGAAACTGACCTACCCTTACCGGCACCTGATATCCTGGTATTACCGGGAAATTACAGGTGCCAGCAATGGCGGTCATTCCCCATTGCATGGAGTCCCATAGGACCCCATAGGGGGAATTGATATTTTTGGCACCGGAAATACCGGTGCCTGTAAATACCAGCAGTTTTTTTCAGGTGGGGGTTTGATTTCCGTCCAGCTCTTGGCTGGAGGTAAGTCAGTGAATCCCCATTCGTAGTTTGGCGGTGCAGGAAAAGTGGCAGTAACAGAATTACCGCCACTTTTTCCCGCACCACCAAACTTGTAATGACCCCCCAAAAACTCTGCTTTGTATAGTACTTTTCATGGTCAGTGCTGTGTACAGTATAAGGTTTGCCCCCATCCTCAGAAGTATGTCCAGACATGGGATTGCTGTGGTTGCAGTCTGGTTTATGTTATACGGTCCAGTTATGGGATTTGATGTGTCCTGTGCAGTGCTATGCATGGACTTCAGACCACTTCATAAACTTGCTTTATAGCAAATTATTGTGACAATTTTTCTTGACCTCAGAGATGTGAAGTGTCCACAGGGCAACATGCTTCGGCTCAGTGAAAAACCGAAATGAACACAAATATGGGTTTCAGACAAGCCTGGCCGGTATTGTGTATAGTGTTTTTACCAGTCCTGGGGCAGTGTTGTGTATATGGGTATGACTTGTTTATGCAGAACCATGCATACGGTTCTGAGTCCTGGGCATTTCTTTAAGTATGCTTCTGATCAATCCTACATAGTGCTTTTGGTGGAGATCTGACCAGACCCTGGTAGTGCTTTGCTTGGGTATCTGAGCACTCAAGAGCAATGCTGTGAATGAGGTTCTGAAAGGTTCTAGACAAAGTTTTGTTTGGGGTTCTGATCAGTACTCTGCATTTCTGTCAATGAGCTTCAGACTGGATCTGGCTAATGCTGTCCGTGGACTGTGTATCAGTCTTGAACAGTTCTATGCATTGAGTCATGACCTGTCCCAACCAGCGCTGTGAATGGGGTTTTGACCAGTCCTGAGAAGTGCATTGCGGTTTGGGTCTACTTGGTCAAAGATATTTGACCTTTTCCAATTTGACCTAATTTCTTTTGGTTGTTTTAATTTTTGTCTTAAATGCGAGGGGAGACCCCCCACACTCCCCCCCCCCCTTAACCTATTCCCTTCCCCTTCCCCACATAGTTATTTAATTTAATTTTACCGAAAAAACGATCACAAAAATTGAGTCAAATCGCTTTCGATCAAGTATGCTAATATCGTGCATTGCATGTGCTTCTGGCCATTCAGGCAATGCTTTGCAGGGAGTTCTGACCATTGCTGTAATTGGTGTTCCAAACATTCCTGGCCAGCAACAACTATGGGGTTCTAACTAGTCCAGGACCATTCTGAGTATGGAAAGCGAACTAGTAAAGACAATGGGCCTCATTACGACCCAGGCGGTAAGTTACCGCCTGGGTCGTACCTTTACCACCATGGCGTAAACTATGTTTACGCCATGGTGGTTGGCGGACTTACCGCCCCATTCCGAGGTGAGTGGGGCGGTAAGTCCCCATTAACCCATTTACCCTTCCCCATTCCCATTTTTGCCCCATAGGGCATAATGGGAGTGGGGAAGGCGTTAATTACGCCACCGTAAATTACGGTGGCGTAATTAACAACAAGGTCCCTTAGCGCCATGGATTTTAACACCTGCTAAAAGCAGGTGTTAAAACCTCCATGGCGCTAAGGGACCTCGGAATCAGGCGGTAAGGGTCGGCGCTGTTTACGCCGCCGTAAATCCCTTACCGCCTGGGTCCTAATGAGGCCCAATGACATAGGGTTCTGACCAGTAATATGCCTAGAGTTCAGGCAGTGTCTTGGGCTGCAGCGAATATGTATTCAGACCATTTCTTTGCAATCCTATTTAATTGTTGGAATCAGTCTGAGACAGAGCTCAACTGATCCTGAACACCATATGCATGCACATACATACGCATATTTTCTGCCTTTTAAAATATTCCATCTTTGTCTCACAGAACCGGATGGTGCTCCCCTGTGCCCGGTCTACCCCACAGAACTAGTCTTTGTCTTGGAGATGTCGGCCACTGTGACGCCTGCCCTCTTTGCCCGCATGAAAGCAATGGTCGCTGCTCTCCTGCAAGACCTACGCATCAGCCATAGCAGCTGCCCAGTTGGAGCCCGCGTGGCACTGCTCGTCTATGCACACTCCTCCAACTATCGCATCAGGTTCCAGGACTTCCACAGCAGCCACCAGCTTCTGCGGGCTGTGTACAGTCTCGTCCAGGCACGCTCAACCCAGCGAGGCCGCCTTGCTGCCGCCATGAGGTTTGTGGCCAGGAACGTCTTCAAGAGGGCAAGGCCTACATCGCTGGGCAGAAAGGTGGCCATCTTCTTCTCCAGTGGCGACTCACAGGCCATAGAAGGCATTGACAAGACGCTGCTTCAGATGGAGGCCCTGAGCATTATTCCCATTGTCGTTACCTTTCGGCAGGTGCCAGAGGTGGTGAAGGCCCTAGAGGTGAACAAGGAAAGAATCAGCTATGGAGGATATGAAGAAACAGTGCAAGAGCATTGTCTGGGAGGGACCTGTGAAGAATGATGCTGCAACAAATAGTGTACAGGCATCTACTAGGAGAGCGGTAGTGCAGTTGCATAGGAGTGAACGCTGTGTGGAGTCTGCGTGTGGAGAATAATGTGCATGCGCACTGATCCATTGGGTATAACTATGAGGAATGGGCTTCAAGCTAACCAGCGGTAAAATCCCTTACTTATTGAGAGTCATTGGCTTGATTTTACCTGCAGCATGGGGTACTGACTGACATATACACCCAAATGTCAAACAAATCAATGCAAATAAGTGTCTCGTCATCAATGCAAATAAGTGTCTCATCTCCCTTTGCACACATCTTGAGTTTAGGAACAATGATGGATTTTTTTCAATGAATGGTTTATTCAAAATATTAACTTTGAATAAACCATTCATTGAAAAAAGCCATCATTTTTCCTAAACTCAACATGTGCGCATAGGGTGACGAGACACTTATTTGCATTAATGTGCATGTGATGGCTTTGTTGGAGCTGTAGTAAATGGTGTGCAATTTCTGCTCAGTGGGTGACTTTTAGCAAATGATGTGAGGGTTCCAGCTGTGGAGGATATCTAGGCAATGGCATAGATGTCTCGACCACAATGAGATGTAACGAATGAGGCAGGACGGCTGGCTGCCGGTGAGCTGCAGACACAGTTTTTTAGGTGAAAGTAGTGAGTAGTGTAGGAGTGAAGCCTTTAAAAACTCTGTAAAGAATGTTGTAGTAATATGGTTTGTTGGCGAGTCCTGGAGAATGACACAAAAGTGTACTTATGTCTTACTGTGGGGAGTGTGTAGGTAATTGTGTAGTGGTCTGCATGATTGAGCTCGTCTGAGGTGTCCTGTCAGTGGCTAAGTATCTCCCTTCTGCCCTAGGTCAATGGAATGTTCAAGTACATTCAGCTATCAAACGATGATGACTCTCAGGATATTGAGAAGCTTTGGGATCCAGTTTCCCGGTGCACAATTTGCTTTGGTAAGATTTCCTCATCCCCCTACCTTCCTTGCATGTTGATCCCATTTCAGGTAAAAATTCACCTTATTGTATAGACAGCTTGACATTCCTCAAATCTGCATGAACTGAATTGTAATGGTCATTTTTATCATCACCTCACTTAACCATGAGTTTAAGAAGGCCGTAATCCTTGCTGCTGCAAAGCAGAGATGTTCCCGATGCACACAATCAATTCCTTCTTGCTCAAATATTTATTTATGCTTTTTTATAAGGACATTGCCAACGTAGAGCAACGAGGAAGGGTTGCATGTGCAGAAGAGGAGGAGGAACCACACAAGAGTACCATGACAAATAGCAGGCTTGACAGGGTCCCCATGAGTGTCCTTGGTGTGCGATGGTAAAACCTTAGTATGGGGAGCCCAGGATGCTGATTCATCCCTGGTCGGTCTCATCAGTCAGAAAGGTGGATGAGAGCTTACAGCAAGAACTCTAGGGCATGTACAACAAGGAAGTGGGTTGTCTTCAAGTCTCTCCTGATATTTAGGAAGTTCTTTTCAACTAAGGGTCGGGGAGAATACTCCAGAGGGAGAATATCTGGAAATTAAGAGTTCTTCCCTCTAAAAAGAGTTAATATGGACGGAACACTACTATATAACAATAAGGATACATCAATTTTAAGTGTTTTACTGGTAGATTCATTTACCAGCATCTCAGAGTGAAAGAGTGAATAACAGAGCACGGTTTCTAAGCAACAGAGGTAGGCACAGAGGTAAGAGCAAACTCCTTTATTCAGACAGTGAAACTCCTTACACTCCTCTTATTTTCAACTCCACAGCCCCCTTCTCTAGGTTGAGACCTATGTACAGGAATCCATGTAGTACTTATTGTAGGTAAGGTGTTGAAGGACTGTAATATGATGTTGTCCCTCAGATGAATTGGTGAGTTCCTGGCTCTGCTGATCCTGCTCTGTATCACAGCTTATACAGGAAGGGCCCTTGGGGAGGGATCTTCTGAAGATGGTGCTCCCTCACTCTCTCCCAAGGTTGAGTCATGGGCTGGGACCTCCAGGGGTTGCATCTCCAGCAAGTGTGGTTGTAAATCTACCTGAAACTCAGGAGCAGGCGCCACATACTCAACCTCACATCACACAACCCTGTTACACTTTCACCCTGCCCCATTCTCCCCCCTAACCACATGTGTGTGTACCTGAGTACACACACATGTGGTCCCCAGAACTTGTGTGCTGTGAGACTCTTCGCTTTACTTTTGCCTATTTCTAAACAGTGAAGCTCTCCCTTTTCTCACACAACCTCGCTGGTCCTTATACCTTTTGTATTTCTCATAAGCGTGTTTATTGTTGCTTCTTCTCCTTGACATTGTCTATTTCTATGTTTCCCCTTGGTCATCTCATATTCTAATGGATTGCATCCTCCCACAGATTCCTCATTGTAGATACTTCATAGGCAGTGGAAGCTAGCATCTGAACATTTCTTCACCAGTAGGGGATGGGGTGTACCTGAAAACCGATCCTCCTCAGTGGTGCTCTTCTTGGCTCAGGAAGTGATGCCGTTGAGCTTAGTTATAGGGCACATCAAGTCCCATGACCTCAGTTATTATTTCTGCTCGCTGAGCATGTTGCTCTTCTCTGTCATTAAACGTTTTTATAGTGAATCAAGGATAGAAAATCATGCCGGGTTCAGCTAGGGCCTCCGGATTCAAGCAGTGCAGAGACTCTATGGGCCTCATCATGAGTTGGGCGCTAACGCCGGCACTATTAGCGCCGGCGCTAATAGCCCTACTGCCAAACCCCCCCAGCGCTATTAGCGCCGGATCAGGGGTTTGGCGGAAGGGTTATTGCCCATTCCCCATTGGGCCCATTCGGGAATTCCTCATTCCCCATTGGGCCCAATGGGGAAAATTTGCGCTATTACTGCCGGCGGATTTCCCGCCGGCGGTAATCGCACCGGAATTCGGCAATTTTGCCGCAGATTCCTCCAGCTCAGAGCTGGGGGGAAATCCCCCAAAGCCATGATCTGGCGGACCCTTAAATGCGGCGGTAATAGCGCTACCGCCGCATTTAAGGGTTACCGCCAGACTCGTGATGAGGCCCTATGTCTAAGATCACCATAACCCACCCCAATGACATCTGCATATGTCTCTGGGAGCCGAAAACCGCATCTTAAACAACAGTTTTTGCAAGTCCTTAAACCCTATGGCCATCTGTGAACGCTCAGCTTAGTGTAACCTGTGGCCCAATAAGGTGCCCGATTATAAGCATTTACGTTATTGTCCACTAAGGGGGAGAGCCTAGAAATAAAGAAGCAGACACCAGGGAGAATAAATAGTTTTATTGTATATATGTATTAGCTGAACTACCCGGCTTTGCCTAGGGTTTAAATTCTCAGATTTTTAAATCTGTGATCAGTAAGTCTCACTTCAGTTTCTTCAGAAGTTTCATTGCTTTGTTTTTTAGCAGCATGAATTCTCAGATCAGTAAGTGTTGCTTGAGTTTCTTCAGCAGTTTCATTTCTTCGTTGTTCAGCAGCACTAATTCTCTTAACAGCAATTCGTGTTTCAGTTTCTTCAGCAGTTCCGTAGCTTTGTTTTGTTAAGGATTCCAATCGGGCGTCACACACAGGACCAGGACACTTGGTGCCTCATTCCGAGTAGGGCGCAAAGGGATACTGACCACCGTTAAGGACATTGGTGGTGGTAATCCCTTTGCGTCCTATTCCGAGGTCCCTTAGCGGGTTCCGTCCTTAACGCCTGGTTTTACCAGGTGTTATGGACGGGGCCCATTAAGGGACTTCAGAGCTAATAACGGTACCGCAAATTGCGTTACCGTTATTAGCAACTTCCCCCTTCCCATTGAGCCCTATGGGGGCTGAAATGGGAATGGGGAATGGCTTTTTCATTGGGGACTTATCGGTCCCGCAAAGGTCGGAATAGACTGGTAAGTCCTCATTGAACGAGGGCGGACTCGGTACTGATATTGGAGGTAGTCATGGCACTAATAGTGCCATGATTACCTCCAATCTCGGAATGAGGCCCTTGGTCTTAGCCTGGGATGTGGTGCTCAATAGGAATGCTTTTTCTTTAATTCCAACAAATTCAAATTGAGACGGTACCTGTCCCATTTCACACCCCCTTTTACAAATACCCTGGGTCACAATGGACCATGAACCGGGCCGGTTGGTGAAAATGCAATATTTATTTATTTTTGAAGTTCAAAGAAAATTACATATATTTTAATATTGGGCAGCAATCACCAATGGGGTGAGAAGTACAATGAAAATCACTGATATATACTTGGGTAACCTTCTACAAGAACATGTCCAAAGTACAATTGAATAGGAACACTTTTTGAATTAGGAGAGATTGCACCCAAGTTAAGATTTCCCCCTGCAATGTTCCCTCGACCCACAATTAATCAAATTCTGAGTGGATAGGAAGAAGCATTAGGTAGTCAAGAATATTAGCAGCAAACATAATCAAAATCCGACCTTCCCTCACAAAAAAAGAGAATTTTAAGCCCCTTGCAATGGCATAAAATGACACTCGGAAATTGACAAATAAATAATGAATGTGCGGTTAAATCTATGAGGCAAATACGATTTCCCACACTAGCATGAATGTATAAATACTAACAATCACAAGGCAAGCTCTCAACACAAGGCATAGAGTTCACAAACACAAACAAGTTGAAAGTAGGAACACAGTGCAGCCGAATTACACGTTGGAAAGTTGGATTTTTTTAACAAATGCAGCTTAAATGTCAGGTGGTTTTTATGAAAAACGAGTGAAATACTCTGATTTCGAATGTGGTTGTTGGGCTGGGGAACAGATATATGTCACAGGGATAATATGGAAGTGAAATAATGTCGTTAGCTACAAAACTGGATGAGATTTGCAAGATAGAAGAAGGTTTGCTTTAGGTAAAATGAAGCTGTGAAAGAGAGAAAATCAGCTGAGAAAAGAACAGGTTTCACTTAAACTAGATTATTAAGACTATATTTTTAAACAGGGACACAGTAACATCCACGGTTGATTTGCAACTTCAACCTTGTCACCCCAGCGTTCAACTTTATGTGGAAATTAGTTTATTACTCAAAATATGACTAATGGCTTATAATCTACGCACAACAGAATCAATAAAGAGATGGTGCTAGCACTTAGAAAGTCAAGGACAGGGTGCACAGATAATTCTAACAGTTTTTTTTAAACTCTTTTTTATTGATGGTCAACACAGATTCAAATTATTGCACATTGCATATCACAGTACGTACATTACTCACATTGTTGGATACATATTTCATCAATTACATTTCAATCACGTGGAGGTTTCCTCATCCGAGGCCATTTCGCACAGGTATATCCTGAACGGGGCCCATATGTCTTTTGGGCGGATACTTGATATTACAAACAATGTATATTGTTCCTCGCATTCATTTACATAGGTCAGATCACGGAGAAAGTGCTCAATTTTAGGTGAAAAAGGGTTTGTCCAACATTTCAATATACATCTTTTGGCTACTGCACAGGAGACATTGAACAATCTCCTGGTTGTTTCGCCCTGTTTACCAATGTCCCCGAATAGGTATTTTTGCGGAGATAGGGTCGCTGGGATCTGTGTTATCTCTTCCAATATTTCCGCCACCTCTTTCCAAAATGTAACAATTAGAGGGCAATCCCAATGCATGTGATAGGACCCTGCCTGGACTGTTTTGCATTTAGGGCATTCCCCCGAGTGTCCTGTGGAAAATGTGGCCATCTTAGCTGGAGTATATTGGAGCCTATTTAGGACCTTGAATTGAACCAACCGAAGGCCTGCGTTCAGTGACACTGATTTTGTAAGCATGCAGTATTTGGTCAATTTTTCCTCTGAAATGCTTGTGTTTAGGTCCTCCTCCCATTTAGCTTTGGTATTATTTATTGTAGGGATGTGTGTTTGTACTAATGAGTATAGTTTAGAGACTCCCAGTCCCGTACCTGACGTTGCCGCCTGTATGCACGGGTGTGAGGGTGGTTCATCCAGAAAAAGTGGCCAACGTGCGTTAAATGCCGATTTCATCCTGTGATACTGAAGTGTTTTAAGTGGTCCCCACCCAACCGCACCACCAAATTCCTATCTGGTCACAAATTTCCCATTCAGGAATATGTCATGCATTCGAACTTCTTTATTCGGGTCCCAGTGCCTCTGTATTGTTTTATCCAACGTGGGCAGTATACTGGGGTATTTCCACAGTGGGACATCAGGGTCCTACGGGGTTTCTATTTTCAGCTTTTTATACAATGCGTACCGTGGTTCCCACTGGGTCATAAGGACAGGAATCTTTGTATTGAAGGTTGAATATAATGGAACAGAGGACTATAGGAGATGCAGCAAATTTCTCAAGCCATATAAGGGGTGAGCGGTCTTCTTGGTCATACCAGTGTTTTCCAAATTGCGCTTGTGCCACCAAGTAATATAATTCGAAATCTGGTGCCGCCATTCCCCCTGTGCTACAAGGTTCGGTCAGCTTTTCCCATTTCATTCTGGAAGTCTTCCCGTCCCACACAAATGTCACTGCCATTGCTCTTATTTTTTCAAAAAAGGTTCTACCCGGCCATATTGGTATATTTACAAACAGGTAGAGCAATTTGGGGAGAACCACCATCTTGAGGATGGCGACCCGGCCATTCGGGGATATAGGCAGCTTAGCCCATGTTTGGAAATTTACATTAAGTACCTGTATAATTTGTTCATAGTTATATGTATACAGTGTCTGCCTATCTGGGGATATCATTATACCTAGGTATTGTATATGTCCGGTTGCCCATTTGAGATTCTCCGTTGTCGTTGGGCATATGGTGTGCGGCGTCAACGGGAGGATTTCTGATTTTTCGTTATTTATTTTGTATCCTGAGTAGTCAAATTTATTTATGTCTTGCATTAGGGGTGCTAAGTTGGTTTCAGGGTCCAGGACATATAGTAAAGTATCATCCGCATATAGCGAAATCGACTGGGGTGGGCCTGACATTAGTATTCCCTTATCTCCATACTTTAGTCGGACCATTATAGCCATGGGTTCAATGGTTAGTGCGAACAGTATAGGCGAGAATGGGCAGCCTTATCTGGTACCCCTGCCCAGTGCAAATAGGTCAGAGATTGTATTGTTCGTGAGCACTCTCGCCCCTGTTTTTGTGTAAACCAACTTAACTTATTTGACAAAGATGGGGCCCATTCCAAACTTTCTGAGCACCTCTAGGAGATACACCCAAGACACTGAGTCAAATGCCTTTTCGGCGTCTAGGGATACCGCCACTGCCTGTGCTTCTTGGTTTATCTGCGCCATTATTGCAAACAGCCTGCGTAAATTCGAAGCTGTGGATCTTGTGGGGATGAATCTATTCAGATCGGGATGGATCAGTGTCGGCATGTTTGGTAATGACCTGTTCGCCAATACCTTGGCGAACACCTTGGCGTCTACATTTATGAGTGACAGTGGCCTATACGATGACATGTCCTGCGGAGGGCGGCAGGGTTTTGGTAACACTGTTATTATCGCTTCTCTCATTGAGTCAGGGAGTTCATTTAATTCCAGTGCCTCCTCCCATACCTTCAACATGATTGGGACCAGCTCTTTTCTGAATTCTTTATATAATTCTACCCATAACCCATCGGATCCCGGGGCCTTCCCTGAACTTAATGCTTTTATCGCTTCTGTGATTTCTTCCTCAGTAATCGGGTTTTCAAGGGCCATTTTAGCTTCACATGGGAGCGTTGGGAATTCCAGGCCATTTAAGTATGTTTGTATTTCTGGTATTGATTTCTTATCGTTATTTGAATATAATTTTTGATAGAACTTCAAGAATTCGTGGTTTATGGCCCGTCCCCCCGTTACCACCTCACCCTCTCTGTCTTGGATGCTTGTGATTGGAGTATGTTGGCGATCAGCTCTGATGAGGTTGGCCAGGGACCTTCCCGCCTTATTACCTTCCCCTTTTCTACGTGCTGGGGTTGGGGCTGCTATGTATTGTACTTCCCTCGTGGCCAGCCTGTCAAAGTCCTTGAGGAGTTTGTTTATCTTTGCTAGGGTGTCTGTATTTTGGGTTTCACAATAGGAGTTTTCCAGATTTTGGAGTTGTGTCTCCATCTCGGATAGCTCGCGTCTCACTGACCTCAGCAGTCCCGTAGTTTTGGAAATCAATGCCCCCCCTCACCCAGGCCTTGAACGTCTCCCAGAGTGTTGAGTATTTATCCACCGACCCCACATTGTTATTAAAGAATTCTTCCATTTCTATGTGTAGGGATTCAGTCACATTAGGATCTTTAAGTATGTTTGCGGGCATTCTCCATTTCTTTTGTGGTTTTGGGGCATTCCTGAATACTAGATCTAGGGATACCGGGGAATTGTCTGACAGTGTTCGAGGACGTATCTCACAGTTCTCAAGACCGCCCAGTACATCCTCAGACAGGATCCAGTAATCGATCCGCGATTCCGAGTCGTTTACACTCGAGTAATATGTATATTCTTTTGTGCATGGATGCAATGCCCTCCATGCATCTCGCAATGTCAATTGTGGCATGATCTGACCCAGCGCAATGGATGCCTTCGGTTGTGTCCTTCTGACTTTAGAGGATCTATCTAAATCTAAGTCTAGGACCAGATTGAAGTCCCCACCCCATATGATGTTAGAGGTGTCCAGTGTTGCCAGTAATTCCAATATGTTGAGGTAAAAGTCTGGGTCATCTATATTTGGACCGTATGTGTTGACTAATGCAACTGATTTTTCTGCCATCTCTCCCCATACCATTACATATCTACCCTGGGGGTCGATTCTGTGTCCTTTGGTCTGGAATCCCAGTGACGGGTGTAGGAGTGTTATGACTCCTCTGGCTTGGGTGGAGTATTCTGTGTGGTATCTCTGCTTGCCCCAGGAGGCAAGTATGTTTGCATTGTTCGGTCCCTGTATGTGCGTTTCTTGTAGCATCACTACATGGGGGGAGTGTCTATTCACGTATGCCCCAACCTTTCTGGTCTTTGAGGGATTGTTTAGGCCTCTAACATTCCATGACAGGAGTTTAATCTTCAACCCATTCCCCCTGCTGGCGTTACTCATCTTTGTATCTTTTCAGTGTTGTGTTCTTGTGAAGGTACCGTTTAGGATGCATAGCGCAATTATCTGCAAGACCATTATTGGGAAAACTTTTGCAACTTTTGAACAGTTCAACGAACAGTCCGCCCTTTCCCCACCCATCCCGCCCGCCACCCCCATCATCTGCCCCAACTTGATGGTTGTGCCTTACAAACTCTTGGAGATCTCCTGAGGTTGCCATGTTGTCGCCACATGGCCGCCGGCTCCAGGCTCACAGCTTTCTTGTTCACATGCGATGCCCCCCGCATACGTCTATTTTGTTCAATTCAATCGTTGTGAAGAGTATTTGCGCAGTTCATTCAAGTAGCTGGACCGTGTCAGTCTGCCACGGGGGGGTCTGCCGTTTTGGTCCGGTCTGCGGCCTTCCGGGGGTAGGGGTATGTGAGCTTCCACATAGACCATGGCCGCCGCTGGAGTTTCAAAGAAGTGCGCTCTCCCCCCGGGCTGGATTCTCATTTTAGCTGGAAATATCAGTGCATATTGGACCTGCCGTGCTCTTAGCAGCCTCTTCACTGGTCCATACGATTGTCGGTTGGCCTGAACTCCTGCTGCAAAGTCTGGGTATATGTGGATGCGGTTCTCCTCGTAATGCAGCGTACCTTGTTCCCAAGCCTTCCTGAGTATCGCAACTCTGTGCCTGTAATTGAGGAGGCGTGCTATGATTGTGCGGGTTGGTGCCCCGGGTTTCGGCATTGGGGCCAGCGTGCGGTGTGCTCTTTCCACAAGGAAGTGATCGGAGAAGGCCTTGGTTCTGAAGAGAGTCTGCAGGAGGGATTCATCTTGTTGTTCCATTGCTCCTTTGACAAATTTTTCAGAAACGCCGACAAGCCTTATGTTGTTTCTCCTAGATCGCGATTCAAGGTCCTTGCACTTAGTTTGTATTTTAATGAAACCATTTTTCAGTTGCGCGATATCTCGGTCGTGGTTAGCAATGGTGTCTTCGTTGGTGCTGATTCTGCCTTCCGCTTCTGTAATTCTCAAGCTCTCTTTGTCTACCCTTGCCTTCAGTGACCCGATAGTGGAAACTATATCATCTAGCTTGACGTTTATCGAAAGGAATCCATTTTGGGCTGTGGTGGTCAGTCTGTCGACTCTGTCTTCGCTTTCCGCCTCATTCCGGGTGTTAGATGTAGTCGGTGTACCCGACCCCGGGTCTGCTGTTTGGCTATTGGTAAATTAGTCCATTGGACCTTTCTTCTTGGCCCCTGCCCCTTTTGACATCTTCTCGGATGTTCGTGTACCACTTATACGATCCCTCTCAATTTACGGACCTAGAATCTCCAGTGAGTTTAGGGTATTTTCCCACCAGTCGTGCTTGGGAATTATGGTGGCTTTATATTGAGTTTCTAAACATTGATTCATAGGGTGAGCGCTCCTCTCAGGGCTATTTTGGGATTGTTCGGTAATCATCCTTTGGTTGTGAAGGGGTATCTCACTTCAGAAAGAATCGTGCCGTGCACTTTTTAAATGTGTCTTTTGTCAGTAGCAGGGTTGTTTCCTCACAGCCGGCAAGTGTATTATCACAGGCCGCCGTCGCAGCTTATCCCTTTATCCCCCCCACCTGTGTAAGATCAATCTCTTTGGCTTGTAAGTGTGGGTTTGTCAGCTTTCTGTGCTGCAGTTTTATAAAGGTATTTTCTATAGTTCAATCAGTTGTTTTGGGAAGTTCGGGTTCTTACTTCCTTTGTCGCACCACTTCCTTTGTTGTGTTTTTGCCAGATAGTCCAGCTCCCAAGTTAGTGCGAGCTTCTTCTGTTTGTGAACGTTTGCGTTGTGATTTCCCACGTAATGTGGTGTTTATTTGCACTGCGTTCGGATTTCAAGTGCCCTGCTACAAGTGGGTTGTGTTCTCCCACATATTATGCTGTTTCATTGCACAGTTCCTAGTTTTCATCAGTTTTCAGATATCTTAACGTTCCCTTCAAGCCAAAGTTCATCAGCGTGATTTCCGTCAGTCCTTTCACTATAGTTCGGTATTTATTAGTGCTGCGTTCGGGTTTCACGTGCCCCGTGCAATCGCATTTGTTCCCCAGGGGTGGGATACTTGTTTTTGCAGCCTTTTTCCCTCGTCTTTAGTGCTTTGCCCAGGGGATACAGGATCGGCGTTAGCGCTTGCTCCTGCCGCTTGTTTATGAGTGGGTTGTGCTCTCTCATGTACTATAGTGTTTGTTCGCACAGTTTCTAGCGTTTACATGCTCCTGAGTATTTGGACTGTCTTCAAGATAAAGGACACAAAAGCTGCTCCAATTAGCCTTTTTCGCTATATTGCCCGCCCAGTCCGCCGCTTGTCATACGGCGGTACCCCACCGGGCCGCCGCTGGGCTGCCGCACAGTGCCACCGATACATTGCTTCTTCTAAACCCACCAGTGCGTGGGCCTCCGCTCCAACGCTGTGTTCATCTGTTTTGTGCTTGCTGCTCGAGCCCAATGCGGCCGAGCCGGTCAGGGGTGCGCGGGGCCCCCCGCGCTGTCCGCCGCCCCACTAAACCCCAAACAGAGGAGGGTAGTCAGCCCAATGCCGGGCACGAACCTAAAGTTTCTACTTCGTTGCGACCTCTCCCCGGCTCCTACTGCTGGTCGCAGCACATCAAGGATCGGATGGTGCTGTCTCTTGTGTGGCTCCGGGCCCCTCCTCAGCCACCCACGCGGCGGCACTGGTCCGTGAAGCTCAGGCGCCGTCTAGCTCTGTGTCAGGTTTTTTTCTCCAGTGCCTCTTCTCTCGCCCGACTCCGGCCACCACCCTGTCCGCTGCAGGAGTGGCGCGGTGTGCAGTCGCCCTCAGCTGGCCTTCTCCGCATCCAAGGAGTTCTGTCCGGGCCTTGGTGACTCGCCGCGTCAGGCTTCCCGTTCTCTATGTTCAGCCAGATAGAGTGTCAGCGGATTAGCCCTGGTGTCTTATGGTACTGGGATGTGTCTCGCGCATCCTCCTTCCCAAGATTTCTCCTCGACGTAACTTCTCACAGCCTCAACCGTTTCGCTCAGGATTTCTTCTGTGTATTATTAAGGTCTTTAGTCGTGCTTTATTCTCCTTTTTGTGGTTCGAGGGGCTCTCCGAATCAGGATAATATTAATACGGATGACAGCCGGGTCGGAGCTCTAGACTTAGGCAACCATTTTCGTTGCGCGCAACAGCGCCCCCAGAATTGTAACAGTTTTAACAAATTACCAGGGTATGGATAGGATCGCTTAGAGAGTGGAATACAGACAAAAGGGTCAAGATGGGGTAGACTATGTGTTATGGGATGTGGGATACTCACAGTCCATGCTTGAGTTTTGGGATTTTGGAAAAGTCAGGGTTCTGGTCACAAAAGATTCTGGTCAACGGATAGCAGTCTCTCCTTGCAAAAGACAGCTGGGCAAAGGACTGGTCCCCGGATGGCATGTACAGCTGGATGCAGGTAGTGGACAAGCCGGTCTGGTCTCAGGATACTAAAGCTACCACAGCTTTTCCCCTGGTTAATGGGATTTTAGTGGGATTTCTGGGTCAAGGCCTTTGCTGAGATGGTTCAGCTATGCTTTGGCCTAGCTGGAGTAGGGTCAGCTATGCTTTGGCCTTTCAGTGAAATCTGGATTCAGCTATGCTTTGGCTTTGCAGTGGGATCTGGAGTCTGGCAGGATGAATGTGGAAGATCAGGAACGCAGGTGCAGAACATTCAGGAAAGAGTTTTGTTCAGAGTTCTGTCAAACACCCTTTATATCGAGTATGGTGACATCACAGAATTACTGGTGGACAGGTCTGAGCTAGGCCTACCTCCAAGACTTGGATAGGTCAGCCTAAGTTAATCGCCTCCTCGAGGAGGAGTCTCAGTTTATGAGGTTGCATTTTATGAGGTGAAAAGCCATCCCACAGTACTTTTTGCCAAAAATTTGTCATAACATAATTTAAACATTTGTACAGTTGTGGCACTTTAACAAATCACACGGGCAGATTATATATTTTATTTAGAGCATAGCAGTCCAATCCTCACGGTTGTAGGACCTTGTTTCGCCCTTCTACCAGTTTTTCGTACTTTTCAGTGAGAATTATATTACTTAAAATTCTATAACTTTACACATGTGTATAGATTATTATTAGGCATATCAGTATCATATTTTACTGTGACATCCTGTACACTTTCCTCAGAATATCCACTTCTTTGCCATTTCTTTTCCCAACATGGTAGTGAAGTCCCCAAAGTCTTAAATGAAAGCCCATAAAATCACATTTAAACTGTTGACTTTTCACATTTTTGCAAAGTCCTGTTGCAAAGATAAAAGTCTTACACGTTTTATTAATAACATAGTCTTTGGAAGCAAATGGTCTGGCCTTTGTCCTTCACTGGACCATTTTTTTCTCCTCAGCTACCACCAACTGTCATCTCCCCCATAGGGAGGATGGGGGTTTCCCATCTTGATTGAAGGTTTATTGCCTCTATCCACTTCGCACATCCATGTCCCAGAAATCCTATTGTAAGAGACTAGAGCACAGACCAAAGTCTGTAAAGGTAGCAATTATCACTTGTGTTCTAGGATCTACTGTGAGGGGCCTTCTGTTGCTGGCATCCTCCTAGCAGAAACCTGTTCTGGGCTGATTTCCCCCCATGTAGCCACTGCCTTATAATTCCTTATCTTATTTATTTTTGTCCTGAATCAGAAGAAAGCCTGCTGAATAAAACTTCCCATAGATATATTCCACAGCACAACCCCCTTTCAAATTGCTAGGCAAGAATACGTTTTTATTAATCATTGTACTTTTAAAACAAGCATTGTTTTCCCTTTGGTTTGCAAAAGCCCATTCTCCAGCATGGGGTCTGGCATGGATTCACATGCTCATGAATATTCCCCGTCATCAGGCTGGGAATCCTCGGTAAAGAAAAAACCAGTATCAGTTTCGTTTCTGATCTGTCTTTCGTAGTAATATCCAATCACTGGTCTCTGCGTCATACTGACCACAGCCAATGACTGCCCTCTACCTAAGCACCGCCTCTGGCAGCCATCTTCAGATTTTTACCGCACGTTCATGTGTTGGGATCCTCGTGCTATTGCTCTCGAGCGTTAGTGCTATTTTTTCACGTTTTTTCTCAAAAACTTCGTTTTTTCGGTCAAAAGAGCCTCAAGCTCCACCGACTCTCCATCCGATCAACGGGGACCCGTGTCGGATTCGTCTGCGCCCCTCAAGGGTGAAGATTTCGTCGAGCTACGCTTTTGGAGGACTCCAGAAGTTTCTCAGGCCCGGACATGGCCCAGGAGAAGGGATGCTCGACGCCCGGAAAGCTGTTCAGGGTCTGCCCTGGATGCCAGCTGCAGAACGTCTTTAAGGAGGACGAACACTCCTTTTGTCTCTACTGCTTACATGAGGACAAGACGCACGTGGAGAAGGACTGTGCGTTTTGCGGCAACATGTCGGAGCGGACCATGAAGGACCGCCATCAACGTCTCGCCAACTGGCTGGAAGGGAAGAGCCCGTCAGGCGAGAAGAAGAAGAAGAAATCCGAGCGGTCTTCTAAGACCTTTGAGGACGCCCCGGCGACGGGGGTCCAACACAAGGCAAAGCACCGCGAGTCCGCTGGCACCGGGAGCGCCGAACGGTCGGGCTCTACGGGCGCCAGGCAGGGCGCACCCTCCCCGGCACCATCAACCACGAGCCAATGCTCTGGGTCAGGTAAGAGGAAGGCCGAGCACCCGGCGAAGCTCCTGGAGAGGCCCCGGTCGAGCTCGAAGGCCCCATCGGAGGGGGAGCGAGGCAGTGTCCCCCCCCTCAAGGATAAGGCGGTGAGCGCACCTAAGGTGGTGAAGGCCTTAATCCATCCGGCCAAGCCCTCTATCGAAACTGTCGCGGCGGCCCTAGCTCAGCCTGTGGGGGCTACACCAGTGGTGGCGACCTCGGGGCTCAGAGTCTCCCTGCCACCTCGGAGGGAGTCCTCTTTTGTGCCCATCGATAGGGCCCCCGTGCAATCCCCCGTGGGGAAGAAAAAGGGGGGGCAGGGCGTCGTCGTAGATTCGGCCTCAACCTCGGAGGAGGAGCTGGTCGAAGTCTTAAGCCACAGCCTCGGCGTGGAAGAAGACCGGCCCGTCGGGATGGATCCCGACGCAGGTGACGACGACATCATCGAGGGTACCGACGGGGCCCCTGATCGCCCGTCGGATTCCCCTCTGCCAGCGCCGCGAGACAACTCGGCGGCCATTTTGTTGGCTATACAGTCCTTATGCTCAGAGATAAGGACGAGACTACCGTTGCCGACGGAACCTCTCCCGTCGGGGGACCCAGAACCGGGACCTTCTGGTGTTCCCCCTACCAAGAAAAGAAGGATCCACCCTCCGCCTCCTTTTCAGCCGTCGCGCCCCTTCCAGCCCTCCTCCCCGTCCACCCGAGGGGATGATACGGGGACTGACACGGCAGCGACGGGTACGGACGACGAGGTATACGACGAGGATGTACCGTCGTCGCCTCCCACCAGGGCTTCTCCGCCCGACGAGATTGGATCGTTCCACTCCATGATCACCAGGGCATCCGAGCTTTTCCAACTCTGTCCTGAGGAGAAGAAGAAGGAAGGTTTCCTTTATCAGCGGCGCGAGGCCAAGAGGAAGACGGTCCTCTCAGTGCCTCTATTGGACGACATTTGGGATGAGGGCCTCACCCTCCTCAAGAACCCTTCCACGACGCCAGCTAGAAGAGACCGGTACGAGAAGAAGTACCGGGTCCCGGACACGGCCCCCCTGTGCCTCCGGGCGCAGCCTACCCCGGACTCCGTCGTCTCTGCGGCGGCCAGGAAAAAAGCGGGGGGGGGTGCGGCCTCCACATCGACTTCCCCACCGGACGGCGAGGGAAAGAAATTGGACGCTATGGGACGCAGAGTCATCTTGTCTGCGGCGACGACGATTAAAGCGGCCAACGCCTTGGCTATCGTGGCCCGCTACGACAGGGAGCTCTGGTACAAACTGGCTCCCCTACAGGACTTCTTGCCGGACGACAAGAGGGCAGAGGCCCTGGAGATCCTGCAGGAAGGTGAGGTGGCTTCGGACCACGCCATTACCGTTGCGACGGACATCGCCGACACTGGGTTCCGCCAGTTGGGCAACAGCGTTTGCCTTAGGCGGCGTGGATGGCTCAAGGCTACGGACTTCCGTCAAGACGTTCAGACCAGAGTCCTGGACATGCCCTTCGATGGGAACAACCTGTTTGGGAAAACAGTGGACGATTCCCTTCAGGCCATTAAAGCAGACACCGAGACGGCCCGGGCCCTTGGAGTTCTGCAACAACGACGGACGCCCTTTCGGAGCAGCGGAGGCAAGGGCGCCTCCAAAAGTTCAGGCGGCGGTTTCTCCACCTACCGTCAAGCGGCCCGCTCGTCGGCTCAGGAGGCCTACAGAGGATGAGGCAAGTCTGGCGGACCCCGCCCTCGTCGCCTAGAGGTCAAGGCGGCAAAGCCTCGTCGAAGCAGGATTGAACCGACCGTGGGGTCGGGCCCCCACCGAAGCACCCCGGTGGGAGGCCGGCTGGCGAGATTCGTCAGCGTGTGGGAGTCCATCTCCACCGACCGTTGGGTGCTGGACGCCTTGGCCCGGGGCCACGCGCTCGAATTTCAAAGAAGGTGTCCGCGCGTCCCCCCGTGGCCAGGAAAGAACTTCACGTCCCTCAACTTCTCCTGGAGGTAAAGGCGATGCTGAGGAAGGGCGCCATCGAACTCGTCCCAAAGAGACTTCGGGGCTCCGGAGTTTACTCCAGATACTTCCTCGTGAAGAAGAAGACGGGGGGATGGCGCCCCATCCTGGACCTGCGACGTCTGAACAAGTTCATCAAGGCGCAAAAGTTCCGGAGGGTCACCCTCCAGCACGTCCTGGGTCAGCTGGAGGAAGGAGACTTCCTGTCGTCGTTGGATTTGGAGGATGCCTACTTCCATATTCCCATCCTAAAGGGGCACCGAAAATTCCTCAGGTTTGTGGTCCAAGGGCGTCACTACCAGTTCAAAGCCCTCCCCTTCGGACTACGGTCGGCCCCCAGGGTATTCACCAAGTGCCTTGCACCGGTGGCGGCGCAGCTGCGCCGCGAGGGGATCCACGTCTACCCCTACCTGGACGACTGGCTCATCCGAGCCAAGACGAGGGAGCTCGCCCTGGATCACACGGCAAGTACCGTCCGACTTCTCACAGACCTGGGATTCTCCGTGAACTAGATGTCGGTTTCCGACGCGGCCAAGGTGAGGTCCATCAAGTCCCTCCTCGGAATGATGTCTTCCTGCATCTACCTCATTCCCATGTGCAGGCTCCGGATGCGCCCGTTGCAGGAGTTCCTGGACGCGCGCTGGATCCAAACGACGGGCAGCTTCGAGGAGAGGATCACACTCGACGAGAGTTTCCGCCGAGCGGTCCGGTGGTGGGGCAACCGCACGCATCTGACGGCGGGCATGGACTTCCAGACCCCAGACCACCAGGAGGCAGTGACCACCGATGCCTCCCTGGAAGGGTGGGGAGCGCACACCGAAAATCTGCACGCGAGAGGCCTTTGGCTCCCGACGGAGAAGTCCCTCCATATCAACGTCCTGGAGCTCCGTGCAGTGTTCTGGGCCCTCAGGTCCTTCCTTCCGTCCCTCAAGGGCAAGGTGGTGAGGATCTTCACCGACAACACCACCACCATGTTTTACATCAGGAAACAGGGCGGAACCAGGTCCCCAGCGCTGTCCAAGGAGGCGCAGGACCTGTGGCATTGGGCCGTCGCCCAAAGGATGTTTCTGGTGCCGTTTCATCTGGCAGGGATAAAAAACACCATCGCCGACTCACTCAGCAGGGAGCTGCGCTCGTGCCACGAGTGGGAACTATGGCAGGATCTAGTGGATCGCCTCTTCCGACGGTGGGGCACACCCCAGATCGACCTGTTCGCGACGGCGACGAACTCCAAGTGCCGAAGGTTCGCCAGCAGGTTTCCCCAGGCGAGGAGCATGGGCGATGCCTTCTCGTTCCCCTGGGAGGGCCTGTTCCTCTACGCGTTCCCTCCTTTGCCACTGCTAATCCGGCTCGTCAACCAGCTCAAGAGGTCACGGTGCAGGATGATCCTCGTCGCACCTGCGTGGCCGAGGCAGATATGGTTCCCGGACCTTCTGGACTGGTCAGCGTCCCCGCCAATCAAGCTGCCGGTGGACACGGATCTTCTCTCCAGGGAAGGAGGCGCCATCCTCCACCACGACCCGAAATCGCTGAACTTGCAGGCCTGGCTCCTGCAGCGCTAGAGTTTGGAGGATACGACATACCGGCCGACTGCAGAGAGGTTCTTGCAAAGGCCAGGGCGTCCTCGACTCTTAAATGCTACGGACACAAATGGAAGAGGTTCTCTGTCTGGTGCCACGCACAGAAGATTAACCCTCTACGGATTACGGCTCCCCAGGTACTGCCGTACCTGCTGACGCTGGCCAAAGCTGGACTGGCACACGCGTCCATCAAGATTCATCTTGCTGCGATCTCCCGATACACCAGAACCACGGGCCGGACGTCCTTGTGGTCTCATCGTCTGGTGAAAGAGTTCATGAAGGGACTGTTCAGATCGTTCCCGCCGGTGAAGGCTCCGGCCCCGGCGTGGGAGCTCAACGTGGTGCTGACCAAGCTCATGGGACCTCCGTTTGAGCCTCTGCACTCGGCCCCGTTGAAGTTTCTGTCGTGGAAAGCAGCGTTTCTTGTGGCCATCACCTCCGCACGACGGGTGGGAGAGATCCAGGCCCTTTCATGCAAGGCCCCGTACTTGACTTTTCACGACACGAGGGTAGTGCTCAGGACGCACCCCTCCTTCATGCCCAAGGTACCGTCGGACCTCCATCTCAACGAACCCTTGGTGTTGCCTGTGTTCTTCCCGTCGCCTTCGTCGCCGGCTGAGAGGACTTTGCACTCGCTGGATGTGGCTAGAGCGCTGAAGTTCTACGTGGACCGCACGAAGTGTTTTCGGAAGACGTCACAACTCTTTGTGAACTTTGGACCTGTCAATCAGGGGAAGGCTCTCTCGAAGGCTTCCATTTCCAGATGGCTCTCCGGCTGTATCATGTACTGTCATCGGTTGGCAAACCGACCGCTGCCTGGCCGTCCGAGAGCCCATTCCACCAGAGCGATCGCAGCTACCATGGCGTTCCTTTCTGGTGTGCCCCTGCTGGACATATGCAGGGCTGCTACGTGGAGGTCGACGCACACCTTCACGAAATTCTACTGCGTCGATCGGGATTCCAGGGAGGAGTCCAGGGTCGGCCAAGCAGTGCTGCGCAACCTGTTCGCCTGAGGTGAGCCTGGTGAGGAGGTAAGATGCTTAATGTTGAGTTGGATGTACTGCTTAATGTTGAGCCTTTGCCACCTCCCGTGGTTGTGCATGTGTGTACTGCTATGTATTCTTTATTCATGAGCATGTGAATCCATGCCAGACCCCATGCTGGAGAAGGAACAAGTTACTTACCTGTAACTGTTGTTCTCCAGCATGGGTCTGGCATGGATTCACATGCGAACCCTCCCGCCTACCCCTCTGCGGCTCTTCACTTGGTCATACTGCTACTTCACGTGCTTCCAAATCTGAAGATGGCTGCCAGAGGCGGTGCTTAGGTAGAGGGCAGTCATTGGCTGTGGTCAGTATGACGCAGAGACCAGTGATTGGATATTACTACGAAAGACAGATCAGAAACGAAACTGATACTGGTTTTTTCTTTACCGAGGATTCCCAGCCTGACGACGGGGAATATTCATGAGCATGTGAATCCATGCCAGACCCATGCTGGAGAACAACAGTTACAGGTAAGTAACTTGTTCCTTATTGACACATGTGGGGAAAGCTGGCATTTTCCTTTTAAATTTGGTTTTCCCATCTGACTTCCCAATATTGTTTTGCAGCCATAGTTAGTTTCTTGTAGGCAGCAATTTGTTTGAACACAGATGCACTGAAATTGACATAGCCCAGAGAGCTGGAGTTTCTTTGCATCAAAAAGTAAAGCGTTTTCCGTGCGGCTAAAAATTAAGTTTCTTTTATTTCCCCAGGTTTGACTTGACAGAGCCTGTCATTCAGCAGTCATGCTTTCTTCTGCTGAATCACAATGTAGATATGGATGGGCATGATAAGGCTTTATTAATAAAAGTAGTTTGGTGAAAAACCAATGAAAATAGCATCCGAGCAGCATTCTTTTTAATTTGAAATATTCCCTTTTTCAATGGGAAGTTTTTGTTTTTGCTAGCAGCAGAGCAGCGCTGCTTTGATTTGCTTCTTTTGGGTGCACCCCAGAACACACTGGCATCTTTCTCTGTGTGCTCCCGGTTCCAACTCGCCCATTTTGTGTTTGGCAAGATGGCGCAGCCATCCTTTTGTCGCTGCAAGGCACAGTTTTGACGCAATGGTGTCCCCAAGGAGCCAGCGCATGCATTTTGCTGTTGACTGCAGAAGCGCAGCTTGGTTATGGAGAAGAATTCTGTTGAGTGGGTCAATGTAGCCCACAGTTTTTTAGCTGCATAAATTCTCTTATTAGTAAATCTTGCTTCAGGTTCTTCAGCACTTTCCTTTTTCTGTCTCAAAGCATGTTGAATTCTATCAGATTCATGGTCTTGAGATCTTCCTTCAGAATGTTGATCATGTTTCAGCTTCGATGCTCAATGATGAGCATGTTCTACAAATGGCCTGTAGATGGCGGTGTAACACCACAAAACGTAATGCCGAAAAACAAAAAAGATTACTTATCTCGGGAATGGGATGACTTATTGAGCAAGAAATAGTTGCATTAATTCAGCAATGAAATACAGAAGATTGCATGCAAAATTCATGACACCAGACCTCACCGTTCATGAGGCGTTATGTCCCCAAGAACGCCACATACAAATACACAAACCCACTAACAAACACAATTGTTTTATATATATAGATATTGTCTTTGTCTATGTTTTACTTTTGGAATGATCCTTCTAGTCCATCGTGGGACAGAACTCCCCTGAATGGACTGGGCAGGGGAAAAAGAATCTAGAGTAGACTTTGGAAATAAAAGACAGTTGAACAAAAGGAAGAAACAGAAAGGAGAGAAACAATAACTCCCTGGGGTGCTGAGTGTGTAGGCGGCCCCCGAGGTCGAACAGAAAGTGTATTGTTGGGTTGCGGGGATCCCCAAAGAGTGAGAACCATGGGGCCCCGCTGCATGGCAGGAGCAGATTGGGCACTCACAGGGCCGTGGCGGGTGTTGGCCATCCAGGGGACAGACCCGAAAGGCCAGGAATATTAAAAGGCCTGGGCAACGTGCGTGGAGCTGCCTTGGCCAAAGATGGACTGTCCAGGCCGAGTGATGGGGTCGACCTGTCGAGCTGCCATGCCATGCCCCCAATTGGTCTGCCTTGTGGCTGGCGAGGCAAACCCTTTCTGAAAGTCCTCCCGGACCATGTATGTCAGGTGATCTGCGAGGTGAAGAGTGGGAAGACTGTTCCACTGCAGAAGGCGGATCAGTGAAGATAAGTTTCAGGCTACCTCGCATGGCAGCCTGGTGAGGAGCGGGACCCTGCAAGTCCCGGGCTGCCTCATCGTGGCAGCCGGGTGAAGAGAAGCCCCGGGTTGCTGTGGTCAGGCAGCTTGAGTGAAATTCCAGCAGCACATCCCCTACGTCTCTGCGACGCAATGCAGAGGGGGTGGGCAGGAGACGGCGATGAATGAGGCACTGTCCCCACACCAACGGGATGCCACCTGAAATAACAATGTCACTTGGGAGGCAGTGGGGGCCCAGCTGGCCCCCACGTCAAATGGCCACCCAGAAGAATGTGAATGTGGCCTCAGGCACAGCGGTCATTTGTGAACACCTATCTGGACAGGGGGTCACCCAAAGACATTAAAACAGCATGGGTCACACAGTGTGTTAGGGAGGCCCCACGTAGTGGATGGGGCCGCCCGGGAGCAAGAAGAATTGGTGCCAGGCCCCATATACCATCAGTTGATAAGCTATTAAATCACCATGGACAGCCCTCTAAGGTAGTGTTAAGAGGGTGACAGACTGCAGCAATCACCCCCAGGTTATATGAAAGGGAGTAGAGGGGAGGTATTGTTTTGTGAGGAAGTGGTTGCCTACCCAAGGCATCCTAGGTGTCGGCAGCTACCCAAATAGGTCATCCTCTGGCCTCACACTCCAGAGGGTGGTACCTGGAGCTAAGGAAGGGGTCTTTTGCATCAGACTCACCCTAAGGGTCCCTGAGACCCCTCCAAGGAAGGGTGGGCTGACGGAACAGAACCATATTGAGGTAGTGCTCATGCCAGCGGACGTTTACGAAGGGGACTAAAGTTTACATGTTTTTATAAATGAAGAGGGGTCCCCGTTGGAATCCCTATAAAATCCACCCTGGTGTCTATGTCCATTTGGTAAGGTAAGAGCTCATGTGGTAGCCCATCTCATGCTAAAAGCAGTTGTATTTTGAGGTGCAGTGCCCTTCCCTGTACAGCTGGCTTGGTGGTTCCCATGAGGACTGTCACAGGTCTGGGGGTAGGGAGATGTACATCCTTGCCTGGACCAGGGCCGGAAAATAAGGGTAACATAAGGTTTGAATCCACCCCTTGACAAAATCACAGGAGACCCCCTACAGAAGTCGCTCTTCAGAGTGTAGGATAAGAGAACAAACCATTCCTGAGAAAGAACTCTCTTCTGGGTGGGAGGCCCATAAGCAAACCCACAAGAAGCTCTGCAGAGGTCACATTTTAGACGAGGCTCTCTCCACAAATCGTCCTCTTCAACACACGAAAAGAAAACACTGATGTCATTGAGATGACGCTGATCAAAATTAATTGAAGTAAAAACATCAAATGGTCCACATCTTCTTTGGTGGAGGAGTGGGAGTTTTTTAATGTTGAAAATGCTAGGAATATTCTCCTAGGTATCAGTATTGACGGTAGTCGGCTTCAACCCTGATCGAGACAGCAGGTCCCACTGCCCTGTTGAAGGCTGACAGAGTTCCATCAAGGATCACCATCTGCAAACTGGAAGGCTCTGATTCCTTCTTGAAGAAAAAGGTGCTTCGGAGCCCTACAGCGCCAAAGCCGGGCAAAATGTCCTCGGTCCCCACTCTCTCTACAACCTCAGTGCAGCACAGAGGTACTTCCTCCCACTCCAGAAGGTCCCTGTCTTTTACACACCTGCCTCAAGGGAGCCTTACCTCAAGGATATGCATGATATGCAAGAAGCCAGTAGCGTCCCGTCAACCAGCACCAACCAGGAAAAGTAAGTGTGGCACGGGTGGGGACTGAAGCAATCACTTCCCTCCAAAAAGCCCTACCACTCTTACTTAAAAGTTTTACTTTGTTGAATTGTGCAGCTACATATTAAGGTCAAGCGACATTAAGTGTGCCCTATTAGTTTCACTGTTTTGAAGTTTGAATCTAGATAGTGCGCCCATCAACATTGAGTGTGCCCTGATAGTTTCACTGTGTTGAAGTCTGAATCTAGAAAGTGTGCCCAACAACATTGAGTGTGCCCTAATAACTTCATTGCGTCGTCCCTTAAAAATCCTGAACTGTGTTGAAGTTTGAATCTAGAAAGTGTGCCCAAACATTGAGCGTCCACTTAAGTTTTACTGTATTGAAATGTGCAGCTACATATTAAGGTCAAGTGATATTAAGTGTACCCTATTAGTTTCACTGTGTTGAATCTTCCATCTATATAGTGTCCCCAACAACACTGAGTGTACCCTATTATTTTCACTGTGTCGTCCCCAATTTCTTTTTACTGTGTTGAAGTTAGAATCTAGAAAGTGTGCCCAACAACATTGAGCGTGCCCTAATAGTTCCACTGTGTCGTCCCCTAAAAATCCTTTACTGTGTTGAAGTTTGAATCTAAAAAGTGTGCTCAAACAACATTGAGCATCCACTAAAGTTTTACTGTATTGAATTGTGCAGCTAAATATTAAGGTCAAGCGATATTAAGTGTACCCTATTAATTTCACTGTGCTGAATCTTGCATCTAGACAGTGTGCCCAACAACATTGAGTGTGCCCTAATAGCTTCACTGTGTTGAATCTTGCATCTAGACAGTGTGCCCAACAACATTGAGTGTGCCCTAGTAGCTTCACTGTGTTGAATCTTGCATGTAGACAGTGTGCCCAACAACATTGAGTGTGCCCTAATAGCTTCACTGTGTTGAATCTTGCACCTAGACAGTGTGCCCAACAACATTGAGTTTGCCCTAATAGCTTCACTGTGTTGAATCTTGCATGTAGACAGTGTGCCCAACAACATTGAGTGTGCCCTAATAGCTTCACTATGTTGAATTCTAAATCTTGATATTACAATCAAGCCTTAACTCCCCCTGCGCCTCGCCATGACTCCATCCCTCCCATCTAAATCCAAAATGAGAGCTTCACTCTAGCGCGCCTCTCACCTCCCTCCCCTTAACTCATTCCCCCGTCCCAAACTATCCCACCGCTCCCAACCCACCCCCACCCACCACCATGATCTCACCCCACCCCCTATCCAACTCCCAAGCCAGAGGAGCCCGATGGCGCGCCAAACATCTGAAGGCCTCTGTTTCTCGTGTCCTTTCCCCCACTCGCCTGCGAGCATACTCCCCCCACTCACCCCCCTTTACCTCAGAGTCTGCTCCCCCCGTTCCCACCACTGAACTGCCCATGCAGACCCACCTCCACCCCCCTTCGCCTACCCTATCCTCCTGTCGACTCCCACTAACATCCCCCTCGCATCTTATCCCTTCGCCTCCCTAAAATCTGTACATCTCGCCCTGGCAAGAACAGTGGCTGCATCTCCATTGCCCTCCGACCCCCCACCCTCTCTCACACGCCGACTGCACTGAAACCCCTAAAGAGGAGAAACAAACCTGGTCCCCTTCAATCTCCCACTACTCTTCACCCCTCCTACCTCGACGCATCCCCTCAATCTCTCTCCCCCACCATCTCCACCCTCCCCATCCCCCCTCCCTCACCCCACTTCCAACCCCTCTCCCTCGACTTCTCGCCCAGCAGACCCAGCATCCCTAGCCCCATGCGATTCACCCTTGAATCCCCAGTCCCAAATCCCACCCCGCCCACCGACCATCTCCCCACCCGCACACACCCGTCCAACTCTGTCCTCCCCCGCCCACCCCCTCCTCTGCCCGCCTACTCTTCCTAACCTCCATTGACCAGTCCGCAGCATTCACCACCCAGAACCCGCTACCACCCTACCCCCTCCCCCTCCCTGCTACCCACTCCCCACCCAGCAACCCCCCGCCATCCCCGCAACACCCTCCCACTCACACCCCTACAACCACCCACTTTGAAGTAAGATGCATCCCTTTTAATGCCCGCTTTGTAGCAAAAAACAGACACAGTATCTTCGACCTCCTCTCCTCTGACAATCCCGACCTTGTCTCCATCACAGAAACTTGGTTCTCCGATGACTTCGCCCCTCCCTATTACTCCCTCTTCCCTCTCAACAGACCCTCTAGAGAAGGCGGAGTGGCAATCGTTTTCAAATTTCATTTCTCCATCTCACTCGACGACTCCCAGACATGCACTCCTTCCTGCAAATCCCTTCTCGTTAAACTCTCACTGCCCCCGACATTCTGCCACAGCTTCCTAATCATCTACAGACCCCTCGGCTAATGCAGACATTTCACAACTAACCTCTGTGACTCTATAGCCACCATCCAAGTAAACCACCCCTCTCTGACTCACCTAGGAGATTTCAATATCTGGCTAGACATTCCCACCAACCACATAACCGACTCACTGGTCGACTGCCTTGATGCGCTAAACCTCTCCCTTTACATGAACGGCCCAACTCATTCTAAAGGACACACCCTTGATGCCATCTCCAGCTCCCATGACCAGATGCATCTAGCCCCTCCATACCTCTCATCTGGTCCGATCACTTCATCGTCCCTTTCACCATCTGCTCCCCTGCCTCCGCACCCATCCCTGAACCAGCCACCCCCCTCTGCCACAAATGCTGGAAGAAACTAAAGATCCTCCCTGACCTAGCTGAAGCCCTGCTTCACAGACCCCCCACAACCATCCCCCGTGATGAACCCTTAGCCATCGACTCCTTCGACTCATGGCTCAATAATTCACTAATCCCGCTAACCCCCTCTTGCCGCTCCTCCCCTCGGTCCTCATCCCAGATGGTTTACGCCTGAACTAAAGATTGCAAAACAACTAAATAAATCCCTGTAACGCAATTGGCGAAAAAGATCAACCACCCTGAGTACATCCACCTTCGCCTTGCACCATCGCCACTACAAAGCTGAAATCCGAAAAGCTAAAAAAGCCCACTACAACAATCGAATTCTTAACTGTGGAAACCGTAGCAAGGAACTCCACAAAATAATTTCTGAATTCGTCAAACCAACCTGTACCTCTGCCCAATCCATCCCATCTCAATCACTCTGCGACTCACTCTCTCTCCACTTCTACACCACCGCGCTCGACAGAATAACTTCTCTTAACAACAAACTGGCCCTCCTCTCACTACCCCAAAATCCATCCGCCCCATCAACCACCCCCCCGTCTGCCATGGCAACATCAACCCCACGCACTTTTGACTCCTTCAAACCAATCTCGAGAGACGAATTTCTTGACCTCCCTGCTCAAAAACCATCTGGCTCCCCCCTAGTCCCCTTCCCCGTCTCAGTCCTCAAGGAAATATTCTCATCCACCTGCGCAGGAGAGTATGCAAGAACCATCCTAAACGACTCTCTCAGCTCTGGAATCTTCCTCGACGCCTTCAAAATTGCACATGTCAACTCTCTTCTAAAAAACCATCCCTCGACCCCCCTTAACCCCAAAAACTACCGCCCCATCTCAAACACCAGATTCCTTGCAAAACTCATTGATTGAACCACATACTCCCAACTAAACGCCTTTGTCGAATCCAACAACCTCCTTGACCCCGCACAATCAGGCTTCAGACCCTGTCACGGAACCGAAACCACTTTAGCCTCAATCTGGGACGATTTTAAAATCACCACTGACTCTGCAGGATGCGCTGCACTAATCCTCCTAGACCTATCTGCCGCCTTTGACATAATTAACCACTCAATCCTACTTGACTGCCTCCACTCCCTAGGAATCCGATCAACCCCCTCAAATGGATAGCCTCCTTCCTCAACAACAGGAAACAAATAACCCTCCTCTCCACCTTTGCCTCGGCCGCTCGACCAATCAATACCGGAGTACCACAAGGAGCATGCCTATCAGCCCTCCTGTTCAACCTCTATATGTCCACCCTACCTGGAATCATCCGTCCGTACAATATCCTGTGCTACAACTACGCTGATTATACTCAAATCATCCTAAAACTCCTCAACTCAGACCCCAACCCTCAGCCCGACCTCGCAGCCTGCCTCCTTGACATCGACCATTGGATGACTACAAACCACCTCCTCCTAAACCCTGCTAAAACCGAAATCATGGTATACGGCAATACCAAGCTTCTCCCTCGCCCTTTACTTTGGCCCACATCCATGGGCCAGCCGCCCACCACCTCTGCCACTGTAAAAGACCTTGGATGCACTCTGGAATCTGACCTAACCCTCTCTCGCCAAATCAGCAATGTATCCAAGTCTTGTCATTACCACCTTAACATCCTTAGACGCATTTTCCCCTACTTCTCCTTTCCTAACAGACTTGCCGCTGTTATATCTATTGTAATGTTCAGACTGGACTACGCTAACCCCCTTTATCTCGGAGTCTGGCATACCACCTCATTAAATAGCAAGGAGCACAAAACGCTACTATCACTGGGCCCAAGAGACCACACCTCTCCAGCCCTCAAAACTCTCCACTGGCTCCCAGTTGGACAAAGGGCCACCTTCACAACCCTATGCATCACCCACCATGCAGTACACAAGACTGGCCCTCTATACCTGCGAGATGAGCTAAAACCCTACCTCCCACCCCGCACCCTAAAATGAAGCTACGCCCTCCTTTTAGTGATTCCACCCACCAACTCAGTCAGGATAGGAGGATCCTCGTTCTCTGCCTTGGCCCCCACTTTATGGAACTCGCTTCCTTCCCACATCCGACACACCGAAGACTATTTGTCATTCCGCAAACTACTAAAAACATGGTTCTTCCCATAACACCGGTGAACACATAATGATGTGTCTGAATTCCCCCAACAACCCGACGACGAAACACAATGAAGCTGTCCTACCTGGTGTTCAAAATCTCCGATCCTACCCACATGATAGGATAGAAAGGATGGAATAGAAGGAATGGCTGAGTGGATGGAATTGATGGACAGAGTAATCGGAGTGGGTGGACAAAGTAAACGGAATGACAGAGTTGATGAGTGAAGGGAAAAAAGGAGTTAATGGAGTAGATGGAACTGATAGAGTGAATGGAACGGACAGAGTGAATGGAACAGACAGAGTGAATGGAACGGATAGGATGAATGGAACAGATAGAATGGATGGAACGAATAGAGTAATGGAACAGACCGAGTAGATGGAACAGACCGAGTGGATGGAACAAATGGAACAGATAGAGTGGATTGAACGGATAGAGTGGATTGAACGGATAGAGTGGATGGGACGGATAGAGTGGATGGGACGGATTGAGTGGATGGGACGGATTGAGTGGATGGGACAGATTGAGTGGTTGGAACGGATTGAGTGGATGGAACGGATAGAGTAGATGGAACGGATAGAGTAGATGAAACGGATAGAGTAGATGGAACGGATGGAATGGATGGGACGGATGGAATTGATGGAACGGATGGAGTGGATGGAACAGATGGAGTAGATGGAACAGATGGAGTAGATGGAACAGATGGAGTAGATGGAACAGATGGAGTAGATGGAACAGATAGAGTAGATGGTATGGATGGAGTGGATGGAACAGTTGGAGTGGATGGAACAGTTGGAGTGGATGGAACAGATGGAGTGGATGGAACAGATGGAGTGGATGGAGTAGATGGAACAGATAAAGTAGATGGTATGGATGGAGTGGAAGGCATGAATAGAGTGGATGGAACAGATGGAGTGGATGGAACAGATGGAGTGGATGGAACAGATGGAGTGGATCGAACAGATGGAGTGGATCAAACAGATGGAGTGGATCAAACAGATGGAGTGGATCAAACAGATAGAGTGGATGGTACATATGGAGTGGATCGCACGAATGGAGTGGATAGCATGGATAGATTGGATGACACAGACGGACTAGATGGTACGGATGGAGTGGACGGCACAAATGGAGTCGACGACACGGATGAGTGGACGACACGGATGAGTGGACGGCACAGATGGAGTGGATGGTATGGATGAAGTGGATGGCATGAACTGAGTGGATGGCATAGATGAAATGGATGGAACGGATGGAATAGAAGGAACAGATAGAGTAGAGAGAGTGGATGGAATGGACGAAAAAGATGGAGTAGACGGAACGGATTGAGTAGATGGAACATATAGAGTGGGCGGAACGGATAGAGTGGATGCAATGGATAGAGTGGATGCAATGGATAGAGTGGATGCAACGGATAGAGTGGATGCAACGGATAGAGTGGATGCAACGGATAGAGTAGATGGAAGGGATAGAATGGATGGAACTGTTGGAGTGGATGGAAAGGATGGAGTGGATGAAACCGATGGTGTGGATGAAATGGATGGAACAGATGGAGTGGATGCTACCGATGGTATGGATGGAGTGGATGGCACGGATTAAGTGGATAACATGGATGGAGTACATGGCACGGATGGAGTGGATGGTACCGATGGCCCAGATGGAGTGAACGGCACGGATGGAGTGGATGGCACAGATGGAGTGAATGGCATGGATGGAGTACATGGCACGGATGGAGTGGATGGTACCAATGGCACGGATGGAGTGGATAGCACAGATGGAGTGGATGGCACAGACGGAGTGGATGGCACAGACGGAGTGGATGGTACCGACGGAATGGATAGGAACGAATAGAGTGGATGGAACAAATGGAATGGACGGAATGGCTGAAGTGGACGGAACGGTTGGAGTGGATGGAACGGTTAGAGTGGATGTGGGTGGAACAGATGGAGTGGATGGAATGGATGGTACGGATGGAGTAGATGGTACAGATCGAGTGGATGGTACGGATGGTACTGATGGAATGGATGGTACGGATGGAGTCGATTTCACGGATGGAGTAAAGGGCACGAATGGTGTGGATGGTATGGATGGAGTGGATGGCACGGATGGAGTAGATGGTACTGATGGTACGGATGGAGTGGATGGCACAGATGGAGTGGTTGGCACGAATGGAGTGGATGCCACGGATGGAGTAGATGGCACAGATGGAGTGAATGGCATGGACAGAGTGGATAGCACGGACAGAGAAGATGGTACGGATGGAGTGGAGGGTACCGATGGAGTGGGTCGGTATGGATGGAGCGGATGATACAGATGGAGTGGATGGTATTTATCCGTATGTCAATATGTATGTCCCACCGTCCTGTGCTCACGCCTTGTATCAGACGCATCTACAGATAACCACATATCACACCACTAAGCTTACTCTCTACTATACATCCATCATTCAACTAGAAAACAGCTATACCCCTGATAATTCGGCCTGGCTGTTCACTTACGAATACGACCCCATGAACACCTCATCACCCTAATAAAACACAGCTAGCTGAGCACATTCCAGCCTAGTTGTTCACATCAGCGTTCCTCATGTCCACCCACTAGACTGCACACATCCATCCTCAGCACCACACCTATCACTAGAAAGCAGCTCTCATCTTACAACTACATCAGCTGCACACATATCCAGTGCACCCACGCATCATACAACACTATCTCTCTCTACTGACTTGAACTACGGTTCCCGAGGGCGTTCAACCTAGCAGCGCTTTGAGTTCATACCACTGACACATAAGGCGCTATATAAATGCCAAGTAATATAACATAACATAACATAATAGGTGTACAATGAGGAAGGGAACCCTATCCCTTTTGATTTGGAATACCTTTAGACTATACAGTGCCAGGAACCTGAGGAGCGTATCTATTTATATATATAAAAGTGTACATTTGTGGGTTTGTGGCTTCGTGTATGTTCCCAATACAATTCTCCACCATTTCACCAATCTGCACCAAACTTTGCACAGTCACCTGTTAGGATCCACCAGACATTACTAGCTACATGACATTTGGACACTCCACCCCTTTCCCTGGATTTCAGCAAAAGTGAAAATGTGGGTGTAGGTTTGTGGGTTTGTGGCTTTGCTTTTGTTCCCTTTACAATTCCACACCATTTCACCAATCTGCATCAAATGTTGCACAGTCACCTGTTAGGACCCTATGGACATTACTGGCTACATGACATTTGGACACCCCACTCCTTTCCCCGGATTTCAGCAAAAGTCAAAATGTGGGTGTGGGTTTGTGGCTTTGCTTTTGTTCCTATACAATTCCACACCATTTCACCATTCTGCACCAAATGTTGCACAGTCACCTGCTAGGACCCTCCGGACATTGCTGGCTACATGAGATCTGGACTCCCCACCCCTTTCCCCGGATTTAAGCAAAAGTGAAAATGTGGGTGTGGGTTTGTGGCTTTGCGTTGTTCCCTATACAAATTCAGGCCATTTCACAAATCTGCACACAGTGTTGCACAGACACCTGTTAGCACCTTCCGGGCATTACTGGCTGCATGATATTTGGACACCCCAACCCTTTGCCCGGATTTCAGCAAAAGTCTCTGGGTTTGTGGCTTCGCATATGTACCCTATACAATTCCACACTGTTTCACCAATCTGCACAGAATTTTGCACAATCAACTGTTAGGACCCTCCAGACATTACTGGCTACATGACATTTGGACACCCACACCTTTTCCTGTATTTCAACAAAAGTCAATTTGTTTGTGGGTCTGTGGGTTTGTGGCTTGGCGAAGCGTTGTTCCTCATACAATTCTACACTGTTTCACCAATGTGCACCAAATTTTGCACGATTACCTGTACCTATGAGGGAATGAAAGCCAGGGCAACACAGGTTATATCAGCTAATTACAGATACACCCAAACTGACAGAGCTGTCTGCAGACCTTAGACTTGCCAGCGGCCTTGACAATGCCCTAGATTTACCCATCATGGAGGCTTCTCCTTTTGGCCACCCCAATGTAGTCTTTTGTTACACCATAGAGAAGACGGTGAAGGTCCTTGGCCTGGGAACCTCATCTAGTCCTATCCTGCAGTAGGAGCTAACAAGCATCCTAGACAAATGGCCACAAAATGAGACACTTTTATCCTCAATGCTGGAATGCTGGTAACACTCATGCTTTGCCACTACAGTTGATAAATAGTTAGCTGAAAAAATACATACTGGCTTCTTTGGAACCCGGTTTACTTGTCAAAACTCTCCACCCTGCAGAGCCTGGTGGTCCAGGCAGGTACAGAAGATATCAAGTCAACCACATTCTCCTACACTCCCAGTCAAATACGTGATGCCTTTGGGAAGAACATATTTGGGTGACGGGTCAGGGAGTGTAACCATAAAATCTGCTAGCGTTCCTTGGCAAAGTCTACAGATGTCCTCTGGCAAGTAATCCGAGATGCAGCGGAGCACTTGCCAGAGGTAGAAGTGAGGGATAGTTTAAAATGCATAGTGTAGATGGCAAAGAAGCTGTGTGTTAGTTCCTCCATGCATATTGGACATAGTTTACTGCGTGGCCTGAGGGATGGGGACAGCGTCCGTCGTCAGTAGACTTTCCTAAATGATGATGTCGGGTTTTGCACTCGATGTGCAACAAATACTGTTAGATGTGCCCTTTGATGGCTTCCATCTCTTCTGGGCAAAAGCAGATGTCTCTTGAAAAATATAAGACTTCCAAGGCCACCTCAAATCGCTGTAACTAGTGATCCAACAACCCTCATCATCTTTCTTTATGACATCCTCCTCAGGCTTTACCAGTGGTCGTGTTTTTAAGAATTACTCATCTTTTGAACACATAGATAAGAGAAATTTTGCAGCAATGAAAGGTAACCAGAGATATTTGATCCAACCGGCAGAGGCCTAGGTGCTTAAAAGAGTCAGTCCAAAGGTTCTTTCTGGCTCTGCACTACGGACAACCCAAAACCACTCTGAGGTGCCCTTGGCACACACAACACCAGTGGGGGTGGGGGGGATTTCAACATTTTTGAGCGAGTTGCATGCTACTATTCTGACTTTAGGCCTTGCAAATAAATAGTGGTGCAGAGGTATTACCTTCCATTCCTCAGGACAACCCAAGACCACCCCCAACTCAGCAAGTACCTCCTCCAGACCCCTTAATGTTGGAAGACGTTTGTGCCCTCTTGTTGAAAGCAATCATAATATAGTAGACCAGGGACGGGGTAATATGTTTTGGTTCCCAAAAAGAACACGGGTGTTCGTCCCATTTTGATTGGGAAATCTCTCGGTAAAGACAAATTCAAGACAATGGCCCTCGGCTTACTGTTTCCGCCGTCCAATATCACAGTAATACCGGGATATTACGGGCAGTGGAGGAACAGTAAGTTTCCATTCTCGTGGAGTCCCATAGGACTCCATGGGAATGAGAGGACTGAAGCATCAGGACCTTTAGAAACGGTGCCGGTGCTTCAGTGAAGAATCTGCTGGTAGGGGCTTGAACTAGTGACAGATCGGGCCTGCTGGTAGTCCACTGCACCACCGGCAGACTTGTATTTTACAGGTTTCAAAAAAGTGCCTACAACAGTCTTACCGGCACCTTATTTCCGGACCTACAAACTTATAATGAAGGCCAATGACACTTTCACAGATCTTTCAGGCCTTAGACTTCCAGGACTGGATGGTGTCACTGGATCTTGAAGACACTTTTTTATATGCCTGGCCATTCAACACAAGGAAGTACAAGATGCTCATGATCCGCTTGCACACTTCCAATTTTGAGTGCTGCCTTTTGGCCTGACCTATGTTACAAGGTTTTTCATCAAAATGATGGTGGTGGTGGTGGTAGCCATTCTCAGGAGAGAGAGGATTCATGTCTACACCTACATGGACAGTTGGCTAATTAGAGCTCGGTTTCTGGAGCAGGTGGTCTCCCATCTTCACCACACCTCCCTCCAATCTTCTGCACAGTCTTGAATTCTCCCTGCACTTCAAAAAGTCACACGTGACACCTTCTCAAGAACTTCAGTTCATTAGAGCAGTCCTGGATGCTCACTCAGGAAAGGCTTTTCCTCATTAGGACAGGATCTCAAATTTTGTCAGGTGGTCGAGAGGTTCCAGAACTCCAACTCTCTGCCAGCCTGAGCTTTTCTCTGCCTTCTGGGCCTCATGGCAGCTTGCATTTTCCAGGCGTCCGAGGCCAGGTTTAGGATGAGGTAGCTCCAGTCTTTCTTCATTCTCAGTGGTCACAGTTCTGAGGCAGCATGTCTGATCTGCTTCAGGTCTTGGCCTGTGTTACGCAGTATCTGTTGTGGTGGGCCCAGCGAGACAACATGATGGCAGAGAAGCGCTTTTGCCAACCTTGGCCCAAGACTACTGTTATCACAGATGTTTCCCTTAAAGGATTGGGCATCCACCTGGGGATCTCAGATTGAATGAGATTTTATTCTGGGCAAAGTCCAGAGTGCATATTAGTCTGTTACAGCTGTAGTCTATTAGACTTGCCCTGACAGCCTTCCTTCCTTTGATTCAAGGGAAGAGTGTTGTAATACTGATGGACAGCAGAATGGCCATGCATTACTTCAATGAGAGAGGGGGTGTACCATCACTGCATTTGGGCAGGGACACTAATGCTGCTTTGGTCTGGTTCTTGTATATTTTCTGATGGTGGCCCATTAACCTGTGAAGGAGAATGTGGTGGCGGGCTCCCTGAGCAGGCAGGTGTTGTCCTCCCACGAGTGGGAGCTGTGGCAGATGTTTCTTGCGGAAATCTTCAATCTTTGGGGAACGCCCTCCGGTGGATCTGTTTACCTCCAGTGTCAACAGGAAGTGCAAGCTGTTCTGCTCCAGGAAATGTCCCCCTCGAGGGGCACTTTGGGATGTGTTTCTGGTGGATTGGGGCTTTGACCTCTACTTATGCACACAGATTACCATCATCCTTAAGGTTATCAGGGGGCCATGTTGGGACCACAATGATCCTGATTGTTTTGGATTGGGCTCGGAGTATGTGTTACTCAGACCACCTTGACATGACCACCTCACTGCCTTGACGTCTCCCAAACAGAACAGATCTTCTCTCCTGAACTGGATAACTACCAGCCCTTTAAGACGGGTCAGCAATACATTTGAGAGGAATGGGGATGCAGCGGTTACTCAAACATCAATAAACGAAGCGACTCAGGAAGTTGGCAAAAACATAACTCTCTTAATATCAATTATCTAAAACAGGGAGTACAACGAACGTCATCGGATGTATCATAGTAAGGTCTCTCAACGAACTTCATAAAAAGCAAACCTGTATACAAAAATCTCATTATAGGCAACATCCAACCTGTGTATTACTAACGTCATCCTACGTGGCAAACTACAAAAACCTACTGAAGAGAGTGATAGGGTCTAGGGGAACATCTAAGAATACAATCCATACTCATCTAATGGGAGTGAGAAAGGTGATAGGTTTCTTAACATCAGGTGGGGCAGCTAAGCCCTTCCCTCAAAACAGGTCACTAGGAACATCACTAAATATACGATGTCCTATTGGTTACAAAATTATAGGACACCCCAGTCATGCAATCCTCTATCATTGGTTGGCTTGTAACCTCCGTCAGCATCCTTCAGCCCACGCTAGCCGCACGCAGGCCAGATTGCCAGGTGCTGGTGAGTTAGCCTTAAACATCCACTTCCCACCAATTAGAACATCATCCATCATCACCTCAGTGGTTGGTTGTCAATTAGAGCCTTTGAACTTGTCCTTGGGAGTGATCTTTTGCTCTGGGAGATACAGGGGAGTAGAGGCGCGCTCTACTCTCATGCGTAGGTGTGACCATCATGCTTGTTCAACTACTTCTCCCCACGTGACTGGAGACCACGAAATTGAGCTTTCAGTGTATTAAAAAGACTATTTTCCAATGAGCCTCTGACGTCTTCTTTGTTCTCTCCAAGCTTCTGGACAGGAGGTTCATTCCTTCACAAGATTGTAACTAATTTCTGTTCTTCTCAGCCGAAAATGACCGTGGCTTCTTCAACCTCGCCTTTCTGATTTTTGCTTGTAATCCATTTGTTTTCTAACTGCGCAATACGTGGAAACGATGGCCTTTCTCCTTTAGCTCAGCTCTGCTTATAGTCTGTAATGGGACCATCCATTCTTTACTCATTCCTATGTATCCATATATTGGCGCTTGCCGCAGTCTATTTTACTATAAAGGTAGCCTCATGAAAATGTTGTCTGGTTGCGTTTCTTTGCATCTGTACACGTGTAAACTGGCTTAATATCTTCATCGTTTCTTCAGCATAACCCTCTTCATCTTGAGCCCAAGATGTTGCTTATCTTTGATACTTTCTTGATGCTTTATAGAATATCCGCATTCTCTCGTCTCTGCATCTCTTCTATGTACATCAGCCCGACTCTCGCATCATCAGTCAGGCCTCGTGCTTCCTCTGGGATTTTGTTTAAACAGCCATCATACTGTCTTGAATGCAAGTATAGTTTTCTCAACAGGAACCTTGCCTCCAGGATTTCCTTTGGTATCTGTCGTTTCAATATTTCTGCATAGGTCACATACTCTGGTTTACAACATATAGGCATTCTGGGCAAAGTGGTGGAAGTGGGGGTACTTAGCTCCTCCTCTACACTCCTAATCGGGGGGGGGGGTCTTTCACCTGAGCCTTCGCACTCTCAATCTGCATGCCTGGTTACTGAGAAGCTGAGGTACAGGGATTGGGGCTTGCTGGAAAAGGTCCTTGATGTTATCCTCTCTGCACAAAGACTGGCTACCAAGGCCATCTACAACTGCCAGTAGAAGATGTTTTGTACCAGGTGTGGGGAGAAGCACCTGATGCCATCACTTGCTCAACTTCATCAGTTCTCCAATTTCTCTTGTCACTAGTCTTGCCAGGACTGCAAATTGGCACAGTGAATGGTTACTTGGTGGCAGTTTCTGTCTAAGATAAAATTGGAGGAGGAGACCCATTCCGCCATTTCTATATTTTGAGTGAGTTGGTGAGCATGCCTCCTTACAAAGGGACCTAAACTTGGCCCTTCCATTCCTCATGGGCTCTTTGTTGAGTCACTTCATTTTTCTATTGAGACTTTGAACACTTAAAGCGATTTTTCTGGCTGCAATAACTTTAGCAATAAGATTGAGCATGTTGCGGGTGTTGTTGGTGAAACCATCACCATACTTGATGATTTCAGGGAGAAAGTTCCTTGGTCAGTAAAACCTCTGTTCTTGCCGAAGGTAGTGTCTGAGTTTCATCGGAAAATTAATTTGCAACTTTTCTATCAGCCCCCTCATCTCTCCAAGAAAACGGAAAGATTCCATCACTCGCTCGCAAAAGAGCTTTACATTTCTATGTAGCCAAATCTAAGATTATAGAAAAGACAACCACCTCTTTGTGGCATTTGCAGGATCCAGACAGGAATAAGCATTCTCCAAGCAACCCATCTCTCGCTTGATCATTCCATGCATTTCCAAATGCTACACATTTGCAGGAAACTATGTGCCACTAAGCCTCAGCCTTGACACTACTAGGGGATAGCTGCCATTTTGGCCTTGCAAAGGAGAGTTTTGGCCTTAGACATCTGTCATTCGGGCATGTGGCTGTCCCTCCACAATATTTTCAAGCTTTATTGCTTAAACTCCATGACTTCTCATGATGCTTGTTTTGTTAGAGGGGTCTTGCAAAATGTATTTGAGCGTTTGAATTCTTCCAAACTTTCTTCCCTCTTGTGGGTCTGCTTACTGTTGTGCTAGTGTTCTAAGATAAGGAATCTGTGGGAGGAGTCAGTCCATCAGAAGAGCAAATTACTCGCCCCTGTTAATGTCCTTACACATGGATTCTCCTCTCTCAGATTCTACATCACCCTCCCAACCTACCCCACATAGAGTGCACTCTAATGAAGATTCAGCAATAGGAGCAAATGCTTTTTGTTTTGGTTCAAGTTCCCGAAGCTGCTGAGCATGGGGAAATTGTTGAGCTGGGGACAGGTTTTCCCCTATATGTATGCTGGATGCCATCACATTCGGAGCCAAGGTATGGACCATTGAGGAGTATCATTTTGAGGCACACCTCGCCCGATGCTAATAAATACAATTCTGATGCCAGATATAACTGAAGTATCTAAAATGAGTAATCTGTGGCAGATTAATTCATCAGAAAGAACAATGCTAGGGTGTCCAGCAGATGAATGTGCTTACACCGCACACAAGTGTTGTGTGAGTTGTCCTCCCTCCGTTCCAGAGCAGCTGGCTACGTCCACTTCAGTGGCATATTCAATGTGCAGAACCCACACCTCTTCGTTACTGGAAAGCAGCACCAGAGCCAATACGGGCGCCCTCCCTGCTCAAAGCGCTGGCACCGCACTATTAACGTGGCGCGAAGACGGCTCAAACAACAAAGGAAGGTACCTGAAGAGGAGACACACACTAGGCAGTAGGATAACAATAGGCCAGGTGACCAGAGGTGTTCCAGGCAGAATGCAGGTAGGAGGCAGCAGAAGTAGCTCTAGGCAGGGAGAGGAAACCATGCAGCCAGATAAGGCTCCAGACAGGCAGAAAAGAAGGCAAAAGGCAGAGCCTCATCCAAGAGAGTGAAGGGAGAGGCGATAGAGGGCGCCCAGGAATATTGGACCAAGGTTTAACAGGAAAAACTGGACCAAGGAAGTAGAAAGACAGAAGGTAGGCAGCTGCAGAGCATTGAGACGCAATCTGCTGCCTGAGGTTGGCGTTTAAATTACAGCCGTAACAGAAACGGGTGAGTCTTTTCCCACATTGCTTGTTGTCGTGGAAATCCGATATGCACCAGTTAGAGCGCATGTGCGGAATGCCGCTTGCGGGCCATTGATCCTAGCATGTACCATGCATCAGGGCAGCTCCAAATTGTAGGCGTAGTGGCCTGTAACTGCTGTTGTAGCCAGAGAGGTTCCTGCACCCATGGCAGCTAACTGGATCAGCCCATTGCTGAAGCTGCCAAAACAGATAAACCCGCCAGATAATAAGTGGACTGCACTGCAATATGTTGCGCGACAGAGGCGGCATAACACAGGGTCAATTTGTTCTTCACCAGACAGGGTTAAGTTTGCAGTTCACCTCTCTGTGCCTTATAAGCCTGAAAGGCAAGACACTTGTAACAGTGTGGGGGAACAATTCACATTCTCCACAGCAGTTGCCTCAACGTTTTCATCCAATCCCGCCCTTTGCTATAGCTAATTGTACATTTACATTAATACTCCGATCAGTCTTTTCACCATCCCATTGGTCTTAGAATGGTAGTAGTATTAGTAGTAGTTGTCATTTATATTGTGCCTTCTCTAGTTTGTATGGCCTCAAAATGCTTTGTGGTAGGAACGCCCTCTAGGACAAAAGACCAAAGTCCAGGTATGGGAACATTGTTAGGATAGGCTTAGAGTGTGTTTATGTGTATTTGGCCTAGATTAGGAATTAGATGGGCTCTAGTAAGCAACCCAAGAGGCCAGGTATGTGGATGGGTTCTGAGGGAGGTCACGATAGAGCACTACTGCAAGAGACTCGATGTGTGACCAGCTAGACTGAAAATTGTCTTAGCTTGTCGCTGCATTCTAATGGCAGAGGTGTTGAGGCAAGTCTGGTGGAAGGGGAAAAACCATTACGTGTCCAGCTAGACCGAAACTGTCTTTGTCGTAGCTGCATTCTAAAGTGTGTGGATGGATAGCCGTGCCTGCGGCAGATGTCCACCGAAGTGGTGCCTTTATACATACCTTAACCTCACACTGATGCGTTTTTACTTACAAAACCCATCTCTTTACAATATGCCTTGAAGTGCAGCCAGTTGTTGCTTGATACTACCTCTTTGTAACCCTCCCTGTGGGAATGTGAATTCCAAAATCTTAATTATCTTGTCAGTAGTCTCTTTCTCTGCTACCCTGATTTCGGGTAACACTTAAAGAAATTATCTGCCATTACCATTACAATTTAACTGTCTTACCCAGTGTTCCATACTGCCCTAAACTGTTGACCCCTAACCTGATCCAAGGACCCTTATGTTCTTCCCTGGGGCATGTTGGCCCTTTGGAAATTCTCTCTGCTGGGCAGTCCATTTCCAGCCACAAGAAGCCTTCTTGATCTTGTATTTTAGTGTTTGTCACTCCAAGGTGCCCTTCACGAGCTATGTGGGCCATTGGTGGTGGCCCCTCAACGGGAGTTACCCCTCCGTTGAAAGATCCCCCTTCATGTCCCAAAAACCTTCAAATGTTTCTTCTAAACATCTATCTGGCCAACATTTGACTGTCCTTTCCCTTACTAGCCTAACATTGGGGTCCTGGCTGCTTGCATCTGTCCTTACTGACTTCCAATGGGCACCTCCTCCGTCACTCCTGTGTAAGCCAACCTATCATCTTGTACGTTCTCCTCACTCACTCCCTCTATGGGCATGCTCTTAAGGAAATCTTCAGCACACTTTTCCTTTCTTGGGACGTAATCCACCATGCAGTTATTCTCTTGTAATCATAGGTTTCACCTAGCTATTCTTGGGGTAGCTCTGGTAAGCCCCCTGTTTGTGACAGATAGCCTGTTTGTGCCAGATAACCGGTTTGTGCCAGAAAGCCTGTTTGTGACACATAGCCTGATTGTGCCAGATAGTCATACTTTGCTTTTTGCCCAGCACCCATTAGCTTGTAGTCTGTATGTATCAATCTCTATTTAGCAACGATTACCCCATATAGAGCCACCGTGTTGTCTAGCCTTGTATCACATCTAGGAGAACTGTTGGTGGGCAATATCTCACAACTAGATGAACTGTATTCTAACTTTGCTAGCTACTCCAGAAAGAATTGTGCGCAATAACCTGCATCACAATTAGCTAGAACAGTGAATATTAGCTTACAGCACAACTAGACAGAACTGTGAATATTAGATTGGGTCACATCTAGACAGAACTTTGAGTATTAGCTTGCATCAAAGCTCGACAGCTGTGAATACTAGCTGGCGTTTCATCGAGACAGAACTGTGAATATTAGTTTGCGTCACATCTAGACAGAACTGTGAATATTAGCTTGCATCACATCTAGACAGAACTGTGAATATTGGCCAGCAGCACAATTAAACAGAAATGTGGAGGTTATTCTGTAGCCGCATTTAGATTGAATTTGGAGGCACCAGCTCGAGAAAGAATTGAGAAGGTTAGCATACGTCACATCGAGTTAGCAATGCCACTAACCAACCCCACAAACAAATCTCACTCCTCCGCACACACCTCTCACACTCTAACTAAACACAACCACACCTTGAAAGGCACACCAAACTGCACGCACTTCACTACAACAACAAAAGAAAATCACACATAGCCTTGCACAACAGAACATGACGGCTACCAACCGAAAGCACACCTAAGCTCAGCGAACAGTGTTAACCGAACTGAAGCTGCCAACAGCACATCACACCTCTTGCTCTTGATCCTATTTGGTCCCACTAACTCACCCTACCCCCTTTCCTTTTCAGATCCGCCAGAACGCCAGGGGACCACTCCGGTGGTGATAGTGCGCAGTACAAATGTAACATATAAAGCCTCCACTAATAGCTTATGGACAGGCTAAAATGCGCATTCCCAAGCAACAAGCTAGGAACACTTGTTCAATGATTGAGAATCTGACCTCAATCTTCATGACCACCTTACAAGCAAACACTTTTGTTTCCTTCTCCTGTTCCCTCTGGGAAAGCACTGCCACCAGACCTTTGGTTCTAGTATCCACTGTGATGATAGATGCTTTTACTGTGGTGAAATCCTCCCTCTGAGGCTGCCTTGCATGTATCTTCCTTTATCCTACTTCATTTTCACACCTGTTACTCCATACAAAACTTTCATCCTTGTTTAACAGCAGCCTTAAGGGGTATGTTTTGGTTACTAAATGGGGCACACATTTACTGTAAAATGCTGCCATTCCAAATAATTACCTTATCTCCTCTTTGTTATAGGGAGAGAGGGGGTTTACTTAGGGCAGTAGCCTCTTGTGTCTACTGTGTGTCCTAAGTACTCTACTTCTCTCGACCTGAATTTACACAATTGGCCTGCAGTATGATTCTTAGGCGCTTCATATGTTCCATCATACCTTTACTGTAGACCACAATCTCATCTTGGGTCATGCACATACACCACACCACCTTCAGCAACTTTGACATCAGCTGTTGGACCACAATTGCGGCTGATGCTAACCTGAAGGGAATCATGTAGTAACAAAATGCTCCAAAAGGGGTGATATAAGACCTTTGTTGTTTGGACTCATCCAACTAGCGGATCTGGTGGCAAGCACAAGTTGGAGGTCGTGAACATATTGTGAGGGGTCAGAAATGTGAGGCGGACAACTTTTGGATGATTTCTTAAAATATGCCATTTTATTAAATCATGCGTTTTATCAAGCGCCTCACTATCCCTACTCTGACGAGGATTTCCCTGCCTATCAAAACTAAAAGAAAACAATAACACAGGATTTCTGGCTCTCATACTTAAACATCAAATACATAAAGAAATATATGGCAATTCATAATAACATCAACAATGCTATTCTATCAGGTTAACAGGGAACGTCGCTCAAGTCCGTCAGCTCCCACTCCTCCTCACCTGGTTCACCGGAGCTCGTCTGAGGGATCTTGTCTCTTCCCCATCGTCTAATGCTCCGCTTTTTGTGTAAGAGATATGGTGTCCCTCGTAGGGAAGCCACTATGCCTGCCTTCTCATAATTGGCTGGCTAGGGGCCCCTTCCCTGAGGAAGCCACAAAGAAGAAAAAGCTGTGGACGGCAGAAAAAACCTCTTTGGATGTTGATCCGGAAAGATAGGGTCGTGAGCCTCTTGAGGATTGAATTCCAGAAGCGAAGAGCTGAAGTATAGGTTTCTTCTTGTTACTAGTGAAAACGTGGGGGGTGAGTAGTCCACCTTGATGTTAGTGAAGCAGGAGCTGACTCTGGTGGACCAGTAGATAGCCACACAGGGGTTCTGGTAAACACAGGGGAATGATAAGACCCAGTAAGTCCAGGGGAATGAAATTGGGGGAACCGGGAAGCCCAGGAGTGTAGCAGCGCTCGTTAACAGCGTGGACAAACGAGGATCCAGGCAAGCACCAAAGTGCAGAGAAGACAGAGAAAGCACACGGCGGAGCCGTGGGGGAAAAATGAGGAGAGAGAGAGAGAGAGAGAGCATGGCCGAAGCCGAGAGGGGGATACAGTAATCAAGAGAGAGAGCAATGTGCGAAAACAACGCAAGGAGGGAGGCCGAGAGGGCGAAAGGAGAGAACAGCACATCGGAGCTCAGGGGGAGCACTGAATTAAACAGAGAGCAGTGTCTTGACCCGAGGCAGAACACAAACAGGGTTGCAACGCCGGTTGCCATCTGGCTAAAGGCAGTCCGGCTGCGGCCATGATGGAAAAATAACTAGACTGCCAAAACACGTAACAACACTATGTGATGTGCATTTCAATGGTGGTGGTTTCTCCATAGCTTTCACAAGCGCCACTCAAATGGGCACGTGACAGTATGCCCGCTACCCTTCTGGGGTTCCCGGGCTTGACGGATGTCACCTATAGAAATCTTGCACCAGTCTAGTCATACTCTTCTGGTGACTTAACAGTAGGTACGCGAGGAGAGCGTGAGGGGCGTTGGTAAGGGTCGTCCTAAATCCGGAGCAGGGAGGCATGAACAATGGGGTGGATGTGGCTCAAGTGTTTTGGTAGCTGCAATCTGAAAGCAACCAGGTTGATTATTTCTATAAACAGGAAATGACCCAAAAATCGTGAAGACAGTTTAGAAGCACGTACCCATCGGGACAGGTATTTCGTAGCCAACCACTTCTTAGATCCTGCCTTACAGTCTGGTGTGTCTCGCCTATGTCAGTCTGCTTGAAGCCAATAGCGGGTCTTGCTTTCCTGGAGACTCTGTTGGGCTATTCTGTGCACTTCTGTTATGCTGGACAGCACTGCATCCGCAGATGGTACCGCTGTAGGAGGCTGAGCTGATGTTCACCATAGTTACAAAATAATGGGTGTAGGCCTGTAGCAGAGTGGGTTGAGTTATTGTAGGTAAACTCTGCGATGGGCAAGAGAGATATCCAGTTATCCTGATGGAAATTTATGAAACAGCGCAGATATTGTTCCGGGGATGTGTTGAGCCGCTCCATCTGCCCATTGGTCTGGGGATGGAAACCAAAAGATAGGGCTCCCTCAATACTGAGTCGCTCAAACAAAGCTTCCCAGAACCTGGAGGTGTACTGGCTTCCCCGCTCGGAAATGATTTTTTCCGGTTGGCCATACAGGCGGAATATGTGCTTGTCAAACACAGTAGCCATTCTGACTGCCAATGGTATTCCTGGCAGAGGGGATAAATGAGCCATCTTGGTGAACAAACACACTGTCACCATGATGCAGGAGCACCCTTCTGAGAGGCGGAGATCTGCGATGAAATCAGTCGCAAGGTAACTCCAAGGTCTGGAAGGCACTGGGTCTTGTTGCAAGAAACCTATTGATCTTTGTGTGCTGTATTTGCATCAATTGCAAGTTGGACAAGACCTGGTGTACTTCTTGACATCCGTGGAAAGACCAGGCCACCAGAAGTTCCGACAAATACGTTCTAGGGTGTTGGTGACCCTTCTATGTCCCGCTAAATACTGTCGTGGCACCAGGACAATACAAGACGGTGAGAACCTTCATCAGGGAGAAACAATATCTGGTTTACAAACCCCAAACCTTCCTTGTTCCGAATCTGGTCGTTGGTGGAAATTCTGGGCTAATCATCTTGTAGGCTGGTGGCTTCCTTGACCTTCTAGAGGAATGTTGATACTTGGAATACGATCTTGTTGCATGGGAAGAGTAATTCGGGCCTGTGTTTGGTGCTGCGGCCCGGTACTGGAATGAGAGATAATGCGTCCGCGAATACATTCCTACTGCGAGGCAGATAAGTGATGGTGAAGTCGTATTGTGCAAAAAAGTGCGCCCATCTGGCTTGGCGTGAGTTGACACACTCCATCTGTTGGCGCACTCTCAGGTTTTTATGGTCTGTGCGGAGCAGGAAAGGGTGACTGGCTCCTTGGAACAAGTGTCACCATTCCTCACAGGCGACTTTCATTGCCAGTAGTTCTTTTTCTATAACCGAGTAGTTGGCTTGGCTTGGTGAGAGCGTCTTATAAAGATAGGCCACAGGATGCTCTGTCCCATCGAAGTCCTGTTGCAATGCTGCCCCAATAGCGACGGCAGAGGCGTCTGCTTCCACTATGAACAGGTTTCCTTGGTCTGGTTGTCGTAGAACTGGGGCGGAACAAAACGGGGTCTTGAGATGCTGGAAAGCAGCTTCAGCGGCTTCAGTCCAAAAGAAAGCGATGGTTGATTTCTTAAGCAGAGACGTAATGGGAAGCACAACCTGGGAGAATGCCGGGATACTTTCCTGTAAAAGTTGGCTAATCCCAGGAATCTTTGGATGTCTTTCACAGAGGACGGACTGGGCCATTACATTATAGCAGCTACCTTATTTGGGTCCATCTTGACTCCCTGTTCGGATAATATGAACCCTAAATAAGACACAGTAGATACGTGAAACAGACATTTCTCAAGTTTTACCAACTGCCGATGTTCTTGTAGCTGTTGCAGAACTTCATCGAGATGACCAAAATGTTGCTGGGAAGATGAGGAGAAGATCAGTATGTCATCAAGGTAGACAATAGTAGAGTGGAACAGTAAGTCGGATAACAATCGGTCCATGAACCGCTGGAAAATAGCAGGAGCATTGACCAGACCGAATGGCATCACTTTGTATTCAAAATGGCCGAACAGTGTTCAAAAGGTGGTCTTCCATTCGTCCACTGCTCGGATTCTTATGATATGGTAGGCTCGTCTGTGGTCTAGTTTAGAGAAGACCACCGTACCCTGGGCGGCCTCAAGAATCTCCTTTATTAAGGGCATTGAGTATCGGTCTGGGATGGTTACTCGGTTCAGACCCCGGTAGTCGATACATGGCCTAAGCTCTTGGGAATCCAACTTCGTTATAAAAGACAATGATGCCCCAGCCGGAGAGCGAGATGGTTGGATTAGGCCATTTTGAAGGTTAGAGTCCAGATACTGCCCTGAGTGCCTTTATTTCATTTAGAGACAACTAGTACAATCTTCCAAAAGGTATGAGAGCCCGTGGTGTGAGATTGATTGCACAGTCTTTTGGTCTGTGAGGTGGCAGGTCTTGGGGGTTTTTGTCCTGAAAGACTTTCTTGAATTTGATTAACTCTGTAGGCAGACAGTGTACTCCCCGAGAGCCTGGGAGAGATGTAATTACCGCTTTAACGGATTTGTACATCACTTCGGACAAACATACCTTGCGACAGAAGGCTGAATTGAACTCTAGTTGGTTCTTGGACCTTGGACCAGTCGATGCTAGGATTATGTTTGCGCAGCCAAGAGATGCCTAAGATGACTGGGAAGTGGGCAGCCCATATGGTGTCCAAAAAATTACCGGCTGCACCACAGTCGAGCAGGGACGAAGAATCTATCTTGCGTTGCTTGATCAATAGTTGAATTGCCACTACCATCAATCTATTATCTTCAGTGGTAACCGGAAATGACACAGTCATGGTAACAAAGTGACTGGGATTGACTCCTCGGAAACTTGTCCCTCCTATTTCTGACATCGCTCGTTTGCCGGACGGTGGGGTGGCACTTCAGGGCAATCCCGGAGGAGGTGCAGGTCAGATTCACAGTACATGCATAGGCCCTTTTCTGTGTGGCGCTTGCATTCCTCAGTAGTTAATGGAGCACAATCCGCTCTGATCTGCATAGGTTCGTCCTTGATTGGTTGAGGTGACGAGGGAGGGAGCGCGGATGGTTCTGGAACCCAGGATGGGTTTCTGCCTCTCCTTCTCTCAGATCTCTTCTCTGAGAGCTGGTAATCAATCTGCAGCACCACAGACAAAAGTACTGAGAACGAGGTAGGTTGTGCCGTCCTAGCCAGCTTGTTCTTGATTTCCTCTCTTAGCCCTCGCCGGAAAATGGTATATTGTGCGGCTTTGGGCCAGCCAGTATCCGAAGCCAATCTTTTGAAGTGGGTGATGTAAGTCAAAATATCGGAAGTACCTTGTTGCACATTCAAGAGCAATGTTCACAAGCAATGTAGGTTGTTTCAAGCCTCTCAAAGGCCTGTTTTAGAAGATTCAAGAACGCCCCATGATCCTGGAGCACAGGGTTGGCACTGGTGGCTAACTGAGTCGCCCAAGCAAGTGCGTTTCCGGTCATGTTGGAGATCATGTACCCTACCCAAGCATGGTCTGAGGCGTAAGTCTGAGGCTGTAACGTGAAGTGTACCATATACGCTTCGACAAATTCTTTTAGCTTTTTTGGGGACCCATCATACTTCCCTGAAGCTAATGCCATCAGAGGGAGTTTGGCATGATGTTGATTCCGGGCCATCACAAGTTGTCTTAGCACTGTATTTTCGGTCTTGAGGGTTTGTACTTCCTGGGAAAGTCCTTGCACGACTGCAATCAATTCTTGTACCAGTTCAGCGGTGGCCATTGTGGTTTCTTATGGGCGTTGCAAACTATCAGATTCACAAGGATCGTCGCTCAAGTCCGTCAACTCCCCCTCCTCACCTGTTTCACTGGAGATGGTCTGAGGGATCTTGTTTCTTCCCCGTTGTCTGGTGCTCAGCTATTTGTGGAAGAGATATGGTCTCCTTTGGAGGGAAGCCACTATGCCTGCCTTCTGATAATTGGCTGGCTAGGGGCCCGTTCCCAGAGGAAGCCACAAAGAGGAAAAAGCTGTGGACGGCGGAAAAAACCTCTTTGCATGTTGATCCGGAAAGATAGGGTCGTGAGCCTCTTGAGGATTGAATTCCAGAAGCGAAGAGCTGAAGTATAGTTCTTGTTATTAGTGCAAATGTGGGGGGAGAATAGTCCACCTTGATGTTAGTGAAGCAGGAACTGTCTCTGGTTGACCAGTACATAGCCACACAGGAGTTCTGGTAGACACAGGGGAATTAGAAGACCCAATAAGTCCAGGGGAATGAAATTAGGGGAACCGAGAAGCCCAGGAGCGAAGCAGCGCTCGTTAGCAGCGTGGACAAACGAAGATCCATGCAAGCATCCAAGTGCGGAGAAGACAGAGAAAGCACACAGCAGAGCTGTGGGGGAAAAATGAGGAGAGAGAGAGAGAGCGCATGGAGCGCATGCGCTCTCTCTCTCTCTCCTCATTTTTCCCCCACAGCTCTGCTGTGTGCTTTCTCTGTCTTCTCCGCACTTGGATGCTTGCATGGATCTTCGTTTGTCCACGCTGCTGAACTGTCTCTGGTTGACCAGTACATAGCCACAGAGGAGTTCTGGTAGACACAGGGGAATTAGAAGACCCAATAAGTCCAGGGGAATGAAATTAGGGGAACCGAGAAGCCCAGGAGCGAAGCAGCGCTCGTTGGCAGCGTGGACAAACGAAGATCCATGCAAGCATCCAAGTGCGGAGAAGACAGAGAAAGCACACAGCAGAGCTGTGGGGGAAAAATGAGGAGAGAGAGAGAGAGCGCATGGCTGAAGCTGAGAGAAAAAGCACTGTGCGAAAACAGTGCAAGGAGGGAGGCTGAGAGGGCAAAAGGAAAGAACAGCACATCTGAGCTCAGGGGCAGCACCGAAGTAAACAGAAAACAGCGTCTTGACCCACAGCCAAACACAAACAGGGTTGCAATACGCCGGTTGCCAACTGGCTAAAGGCAGTCCGGCGGGGGCCATGATGGAAAAACAACTAGACCGCCAAAACACGTAACAGCAATGCATGATGTGCATTTCAATGGTGGTGGTTTCTCCATAGCTTCCACAAGCGCCCCTCAAACGGGCGTGTGACGTATTCAGTCTTTCTTGATAACCTGGGTGAACTCCCCAGCCCCAGGTTTCAAAGTAACTTAATTTCCAATGTTCAACTAAAAAGGAAAAAAAACAAAGGAATTCCGGGTTTGTGATAAAGTTTCGATGCAGTTCTTGGCACCTTCAATGTCGAGATGAAGTTCACTTCTCTTCTTGCTGAAATAACTACTTTCCACTTCAGCAAACAGTATCAATGTTATTGTGAGTCAAGATGATTTTCCACAACTTCTAGTTGTCCAAAATGAAATACCATAGTTCTTTGCTTGGCTAAGGTAAACACGACTTCTGGTAATGTTCATAAAAAACAGGTTGTATCTTTGTCAGGATGACTTCACAGAATGTCTACTTTAGCAACTTTCAACTGCAAGTAACTTCTACAAAGGTTTACCATGAGGGTCTTCTCCTTTTACTTCATAGTATTCCACCTTAAATTGTGCTACTGAAGTATCAAATCTACTGACAACCAAAGACAACCCATAGCTTCAATACTTCGAAACTTCAACAGGTTTCAGATAGAACAAGATTCACTTCATGGTACTTCAACACCATCAAGTAAGCAAGGCACTCCTCCTCTGAATATTCATTTTTCAGAGGGGTAGCCTCTTTACCATTCATGTCTGTCTGCAACATTGACAACCCAACATTGCCTTTAGGACACCCTTCTTTCTGCTTCCTATTGGCTTTGGTAATAAAGGTTGTATCAGCTTTAAGTATAACTATAAGTAGCACATTTCTCTTCCCTAACCTTGCCTTTATCCCTTTGGATTCTCCTAGCCAGGATAATTACCCAGAAGCTCTGGTGCCACTTTCTTGTCTTCAGGTAATTGTCAGACTCTGCACGTCTCAGATGTAGTGTGCAAAAAATGTGCAGCAATGTAGAAAGTAATCAGCACTTGCCTGTTCTTGCTTGACTGCCAGACGGTCCGTCTTGACTGCCAGTCCGTCCTGATGAGTGTGGAACTAAGCCCTGGAGGCCTCTCCTGTTCTACAGGTGGCTGTGAAGGAAACAGCCGGACCTGAGCAGCATGTCCAGGAGGAGCTGCGCGTAGCGAAAGCCAAGGGAGAACAGCAGATAAGCATGCCTATCCATGCGTAGAGTGGAATATGTGCGGCAAGCAAAAACACACACTACGGCTCGAGATGAGCAAAGCCGTAACAAACAGAACACACAAATAAGGAAATAAACGGCTCACAGAAACAGGCAGCAGAGCCAAGCCAACAGAATCCACAGTCGGAGTAATGACTGAAATAGAGATGTAACACAGAATAATAGGAAAACGGAAAGCGGGAAGGCTTAACCAGCGATGAGAAAACTAGCGTTCTGCTTCATAAAGCAATCAAAAAGCAACGCGCCGGGCAGCTGGTCCAAAAGCCTTATAAGGGAAACACCTGCGCTTGCTGCCCTCTAGTGGCATGACTAGAATGATAGCGTCTGCTAATGCAATGAGGACCCAGTTGCTGCCATCTTGGGAAGGTTATATTTTGTATGAAGGTTTTCGAAGCCAGCGCTTCCATAGGGACCAGGAGGCGGAGTTTCTCCTAACAGTAATGCTTTTACACAATTAGCTTAGACAATGCTGGTGTTCTATTTGGTGCACAGTAAGGTTTACACCATTCTTTGACTTTCGAAAGGTGGATTTCAGTCTGCCTTGGGAAAAACTTTGTCCGCTCTTGGCTTCGGCAATGCTTGCTCTTTACAACTTCTAACGGAAATGTTTAACCACTTAACTTCTTTTAGCAAAATTGTTTACCAGTTCTGGTACAGATTCAAAGGTCATCTTTATTTCCTGAATCGTTATTAGGCACACGCGACCATTTGATTAAAGTTCCACAATGAGGTTTCTCTACGTGAGTGAAAGAGAGAATGTTTGTTTATACGCAAGTGCTACAATTAAAGTTTTCAATTGTTAAACAATTAATGGTCGAGTTAGCCTCATTTTGGTCATACTCAAGCGTTTAATTTTCTGGATAATGTAGCCGGTAGTGCTCGCGCAAGGAATCAGAACACTCGGTTAAACTCACGGCTTCTGTATTTCTTTCGGGAGCTGCAGGACTTATACGACTTTTGACTTCACTCTAGACCCACACCCTTCCTCGCTGAAGGCATCTCTGGTCTGGCCATCTCTGGTCTGGCAATTATGGGGCTCCTTTCGCTCGTGAGACCCACAACTTCACAGCACCTTCTGACCACCGTCTCCGGCGCGCTTCCTGCTGCACAATCTCTATAATCAGGTTCACATATGGAAAAGCAGTCTTCCTTCCTGCCTTCTGCTGTACAACCTCTGCCTATCAGAGTTTGGGGGAACAAAGCACTCACAGGACAAGCATGGGAAATCTGCTGAATCAAAGTGCCAGCGTCCCTTTGGTTCTCCCACTTCTGCCTGTATTGCCAACACTGTGCTTTCTTCCTCTTACTTTTACTACTGCTGCATGCACTCCAACCACAGTTCCAGCTCCTTCTAATGGCCTACACCTGAGGGTCCTTTTTAAGCCTCGCAACTTCCCTCAGGTGTGGGCTATCAGACTTGATAGACTGACTACTACGACAACATTGCTCTTCAGTCCTCTTGCTCGTCCCAGTAGCTACAGGATTATGGGACTTGTAATCCCCAACAACAAAATCAGTTTTATTTGAGCAACTTCCTATTTTTAAGGGTATATTTATTTCCCTTAAAGGTATTTAAGGATAAATCATCAGATTTCACTGGTAAAGAAAGGGACGGTTTATTTAGGGCAACATTTATAGATTCCCTTTCAATGTACCTTTGAATGTAAATGAATATTCTATGGTTAGGGTTGTCAAATTATCTTTCCTTCCTTAGTGTTTTTTTCGGTTATTCTATTACCTGTGCCCATATCCACAGATTGAATTGGTGGTTCAGATACATCATAACGATAATAGGCCATTACATGCTTTGTAAACTTTAAAGGATTCTCCCCTTTTAAGCATACACACTGTGTCTCATACAACGGGATCTCCTCACCACCCTGGGTCTTGTCTCCTCCCAGGTGATCCAAGTTCAGGATCAGGAAGCATCTGCCTTTCCCTGGCCACCTGGTATGAGACCTAAGGCAGGGTTTTTAGTGAGTGATCTGTAGGAGTTATCACAATATCTGACCCTCTTATAGAGTTCGACATGCACATAAAGACTGGAATTGTGTATTTTCCCATCACAATGTTCTTATTTTATTTATTATTTAAGGTGCAGTCCTAGCTTGAGAGCAGCAGAGTGCTGTACGGAGTGTGGGTAGCGAGCATTTGGGTTGACAACTTTTAAAAGTAACGCATTACTGTGAGTTGAGGTTTGTGCGTCGGTACGTGCAGCTATTGGAATTAGTCCTTGGTCAGGTGTTGTTGAAAAAGCCATGTTTTGAGAGATTTGCGAAAATTGGAGAATTTTGCGGGCATTCCGAGCTGACACAGGGTTCGAGTTCCAGAGGTGGGTGCATGACAAGAGAAGGATTGCTTGCAGGTCCTCTCTTTGCGGACAAGTTGTTATTCAAGCCGGTGGGTTGATTTGCTGCGTGAGGAGCATGCACCACAAGATATGTGGAGCTTAGCCATCAGGTACGCTGCTTCGTAGATGATAAATGCAGTCTTGAACATATGCTGGCCTGGAGAGGAAGCCAATGTAGTTTGCATAGGATGGGGGTGATTTGGTCAAATTTCCATGCACCTGTAATAAGACGTGCTGCTGCATAGTTGGTTGCTGTTAGGGGAGCCAAGTGAGCAGCTGGGAGCCCTGTCAGGAGAGCATTTCCCCCATCGAAGTGCAAGACCACATGTACCTGCACTGTGGTCTGGATGTCCTGCAGGGGGGTGAAGGTTTTGATTTTTCGAAGGGTCGAGATTCGGAGTCAGGCTATTTGGGCCTTCTTGGCTATGTGTTTTTGTAAGGACAGGCTGCGGTCAATAGTGAAGTCTAAGGATTTGGCTGAGTCAGAGAGTTGTGGATCAAATCCTTCTAGGTGCATATCATTGAGCCATTGATGGACCCGGTTTTTTCTTTTTAACATTGTTTTATTGGCATTTTGAATTTTGAACATTAACAATAACTATCCCCCTTCCAAACCGACCTCCCTCCTGCTCCCTCCAAGACCCTCGCCCCATCCCTGGATCGCCATAAGGTGAGTCTTCTGAGGGTAATTTTCTGGGTAAATCAAATCGCAGCTTATAGTATATCCAGCAGCCTTAGTTTCTGGGGCACCATTGTTCGCGATAATCTTTATGAAGTAAATTTAGGACCAAGTCCCACTCGGTTTGGAATTTCGCATAATCTCCTTGGATAGTGTAGGTTACCCATTCCAGTGAGGTGTAGTGCCATATTTTAGCTATTGATTCCTGTTTGTTGGGGATTGTGGTTTGCTTCCACTTTTGCGCAATTAGGGAAAGAGCCGCCATACTTAGGACCATATACGCTTTCCTCTGTGGCTTGGTCAGTAGTGTGTCCAGCATATCGCTCAGGCCCAGACAAGTTTATTTTTTAGCGACCAGACTGATGAGGATTAATACAGTCTTGGATAGGTTTAGTTCGAGGTAGGCAGTTGACATAGAGGACTGGATGACAGCTAGGTAATCGCGGAGACAAAAAATGCCTGGCATGCTATTTACTCTCATGTACAACTGAGTATAGTTAACATATTGGTGCATGGCTATATTGGGATCTTTGAGGAAAGTGCCCAGAGGCTTGATTTAAAAGGTTAAGAAGGATTGGTGAGAGAATGCCGCCTTAGCGGACTCTTCCGGAGACTTGGAGTTGGTTAGAAGGCAACAAGTTCATCTTGACTGCCTGGTGTCTGCCTGAGAGGTAGGAGGTAAATCAATTCAGGACAGTGCCAGAGAATCCCATACTGTCAGCAAGGTGTGAGAGAGGGATGCAGTGTTCGATGGTGTTGAATGCAGCTGAGAGGTCAATGAGGATGAGGAGGCATGAGTCGCCCTTATCCATGATCTGCAGGGCATCATCTACAACCTGGATGGTGGCTGTCTCGATATGACACCTGGTGCGGAACACTGACTTAAAGTCATTTAAGAGGTACAGTTCTTTGATTCTGAGGAGATTTTGGAAAAGTATGAAATGTTTGTAATGGGCCGGTAATTGGACAGGTCGTCTGGATCTAGCGTTCATTTTATCAAAAGAGATCATATGGGACCAGTCTAGCAGTCTAGGGGGTGTCCGGGAATTACTCTTCTTTGAGGGAGGCATTAATGATGCTGAGGCGCACGTTGAGCGTCAGGACCTTCAATTGTTTAATGATGGATGCCAGGAATATATATCGTCAGAGTAAGAAGTAGGTTTTAGGGAGGGAATCATTTTTAGGTGATCCAAGGGAGAGAGAGGAGAGAATTTGGTCCAGAGGACCAGTGTACGTGCCAGGGTGCAGCAGGCACTAATGATGTGAGAGGTTGATTCGATGGTCGCTCAGATTTTGTCTCTTTTCTCAATAGAAAATGTATTGATTCTGTCTCATTTTGCTAACTCAGGGTTGGGCGAGGATTTGGTACAATGCTTTACCACTTCTAAGAGGGCTTTGCTTCTGATAGAGGCTGCTTCAATAGTGGTGTAGTATTAAGCAGCTTTGGCCTTGGTAATCAGAATCCTATGGATGGCGTGGAGAGATTTGAAGTTGGTGAGGTCTCGTACGTTTACAGTTTTGATGCCACCATCTTTCTAGGGCTTTGATTGAGCATTTGTTGGAGGCTAGCTCGGGGGCGCACCAAGGGACAGATGGTTTAATCTTAGCCCGGCTGGTTTTCGGGCGCATGAGTGTTCACCAGTTTCATAGCGCAGTTGTTGAATAATTCTATGAGGCCTGAGGCATTTCCGGTAGTGTGGATGTCTGAAAAGTTTGCTTCTAGCTTATTGACCGGGAAGGTATTGAATGAGCAGCATTGAGTAAGGGTGCGTTTAGCCTAAACTTTGTGGGCCTTAGTCGAGTGGGTGAACGATAAAGCACAGGTGATATGGGGGATGATGTGAAGACAAATTCTAGGGTGTTGCCTTTGTTGTGCGTGGGGGAGAGCACAATTTGCTTAAGGTCCATGTAACCAGTCAGTGTGAAAAGCATGCTCTAATTAAGATGTCCAAAGTCTACACACACCCTTATCTTTTCATTGATCTTACATGGCACTACAACGGGTGATAACCACTCAGCAGCCTCTACTGGCACATAGAATTCTACCCTAGCAGGACGTCCTAATTTTTGTTTTACCTCTACTCTCATGGTCTAAGGGATGTTCTTTGGTCTATAAGCAGCTGGTAATGGCACCTTTAACAATGATTCTAGGTACATAGCCCTCTCACTCTGCCCAAGACCACTTTGAACACCGCTGGAAATTCCTTTTCTTCATGAATTCCTGCTGGATCAGCTTGTGTGTTTAGACTTTTTCAGTGTTGTTGGGGTCAATTTTCCATTCAGTGCTACTTGGTCTTTCCATTCCAGGACATTCAACCTTTTATGTGCAATATACAGGGTGATTACTGCTAAAATACCCTTACATTCAATAAACACAGGGTTGCATGCCTCCATAATTAATTTGGGCCCTAATATCCATGTGGGTTCCATATGTCTGTTTTGCACACTTTGGGATCAACTGCCCTGTTACGTACCTCATACCACCTTTTCATGGACACTGTGGTGTGTGGTGAATAACGTCTCCATGCTATCGATCTTGTCTGCACACTTTGGAGGAACATGATCTGGGTAGCCGGGATGAAGATTGAGGATATAGTATTACCCACATTTAACCCTGCTTCCACCTCTGTTCCCTTTGCTGGTGACTGTGAAATGACCGTTCTGATCATATTTTATACATTTCTGGCCTAAGGCTGGGCATGATCATCAGTTAGCATGGGGATCTATCTTGCTGCATAAAAAACACCTTTTTTTTAGATATGTTAACCTAGTGAGTATCCTAGTATCCTTACCGCCTACTGCTCGTTATAATGTTCATCTGATTTGTGCATACCTGCAATTTGTTTGGCTACCTTGAATCTCAAGTGCTCTTTGTCCTTGACTCCCTTCGCCCACAATTTGGTATGCTTGACTTTCTTTGCTATAACCATAGCCTCCTCTAATATGGGATTACCACACATTCTCAATCTATCTTGAATTTGGGCGCTGTTAGTGTGGATAGTGATATGATATTAGATAAGCTAATTGGGTCCCAAGCCCATTCCAAAATAACATGGCACTACCAAGTTGTCTAGAGTCACAACATAATCATCTATACATTTGCCTGTTTGTGAAACTAAACCTTTTAGCAATTGATTCCCATGTTAGTTTTGGGATATTTAAGGGTGCGGAAGTAGACGCGGGACACAAAGGCACAAAGGTGACATGCTTGTGGGCTTAAACCTTTATTTTACAGAAAATAAGGAAAAACCCTGTCTGTCCCTACCACTAAAAGGGGTATCTTGCCAGGCACTGTTTGGCACATAATGTCTTCTGGAATTCTTCCAAGTACTGGTACGAGGAAGATGACGATTCTTGCACTCTGGTTTCAGCAACTGGTTTTACCCCGCAGATTTCTCTTTTGCCCCCACTTGGTTTACTGCTGCCCCTCAGGGTCTTAACAGGGTCTTTGCTCTGCCCCCTGCTTTTTAGAGCAATTACCAATTCCTTAACATAGTTCTCTTTACAGATTCTCTCAACTCCAAGGGCTTGTTCCTTGCCCCTGCTCTGCTGGTTGTTTCTCTCTCTGGCTCCCAGCTTCTCCGGGCTTCGCTCACCCCTGGAAGTTGTGTGGCGGTATCACAGCCCTTGGTCCCTATTAGTAGAAAGAGAATGGGAGTGTTTTGACCCTAACTGTGTGGCGGAATGTGTTGGGGGTACAGTGGTAATGGTTATACCACGTTCTCCCTTGATCGTTTTCCCTTCCTCCACAGAGGGGGTCTCCTTCCATGGGATCTTCCCGCTGAGTACCACCCTCAGGGGAACTATCTGGTAGCAGCTTCACCTCCCTGGAAAAGGTCCCTGTAGGGAAGAAGTGACCACATCAAGGGATTTGTCCCAAAAAAGCCTAACTCTTCTCTAATTCTAGGAACTATCAGATGTTCATGAGCAAACTAAAAGGAAAAGGGCAAGTACATGTGCTGATGAGTTGCAAAAAGTGCTTTCCAGAACTCAGCACGGAAGGTTGCAACATCTGTCTTGAGGGGACCACCTGGCAAAAGCCATTATATGCATTCCCTTGCTGGTCCTGTGCTATATGAATAGACATCACTTCTTAGGGCCCAACAGATCACTGAAAGAGGGTCTTCTCCTGTTGTCTTTCCATGTGCGGTTTACCATCAGTTGGCTCCCTTCACTGCTTGTCACTCATGATGAGGGCTAGCGGTCAGGTTCAATAAGAAAACAGGCAATTTTTTTTGTAGAAATATGCATTCAACCTGGGCCTATTGATGTTTTCATTTGATAACCTACCTATGTCATTTTGATATTAACATTTGAAGTATTGGCATTTGTGGGTAAATCAATCGGGCAAGGCTCTCACACAGCAGACAGGAGTGTGAGGTAGGCATGCTATCAAAAGGTAGACACAGACACACGGAAGCAAGTTTGTAAAACCTTTATTAACTTGAAAATGGGTTGGCAACTTCCTAACTGGCCCTATTTCTAAATGGGAGTAGTCTCAACCATCAAACTAATTCAAAAGGTGAAAGGGGACCCTGACGTCTATGGAAACAAGGCGAGTCACCACACACAATAGAGACACCAGACACAAGGTTGTATTCCCAAAGCTAGGTTTTTATTGCAAAGCAAAAGTCTCAGTTGGCCAACTCGGTCTCACGCCCCGCGACCTGTATCTCTAGACCTCGAGGGACGCAAGAGAGCGAATTACGTACATCAGTTACATATATACAAAATGCATATCAAACAATCAGCTATGACATGTTTAGCATCCCCCCCTTTATTGGGTTTCTTTGAACTTGGTGTGATGATGGACATCTCCGACCACTATGACACCTTCAAACATCTATTCTAGTAACAATTTGCAATTTGTGAGTGCGAAGGCATCTTTCGGTTATTGAATAGAACACAGCGCTTCTGTTCTTGGAAGTGAACTACATACGGGGGGAGGGGGAAGTTGCATTCCGGACCCTGCTATCTATCAGGTGCTATTCGCATCCTGGGAGCCGACATGCTCTAGCGGGCTCAGCAAAGGGGGGGCCGTAAGAAAAGCATAATTCAAGCCTTTAGTGGTATTATTCTAACATATTCTCCCATATAACGAGACTGGCTGGCAGCTGTGAAATGATTAAATTCCCTGCAGCTCTGCTTCAAGGCTACATTCGGGAGGGAGCCAGGCATTCTTCCTGGCGCTGCCTACGTTTGTGTTTCAGTGAACTCTTGTTATCCTCACGGCCCTGCGGTCTTGTCCTTTTCACATACAGACAACAATGTTTCACAGTCGAGCAGTGTAAGCGGAAAATATAATGCGAAGCAATAGGAACAGAAAGCAATGAGCAATGGTTAGAAAACAAAATGGCGATTCTTGTTACATCAAAATGGCCGTTCATTGGCAAACTCGAAAACCTATATTCTGTCGTATCGTGCATGAGACGGTTGGCCCACGGCCACCAAAATGCGTTTGCGGTCTGAAAGTAGAGGTATCCGTATTTCTAGACTGACAAAGGTAGCAAATGTCTGTCAGTCAAAATAATAAAGATGTCTGTGTCAAACCTATGCTTGCCCTTACCTTCTTCTAGAACAATAATGTGGACGGCATTGAGACAAAATAAAATAGTGAATCAAATTAATATCAGGATGACACTGGAGCTGTCCCACAGCTCCCTTCCCGAAGCTTGAGTTACTTTGGATTCAACATAGTGCACACAAAGTTCCTTCAGGTTTCTAAGGGCTTTCTTTCTCCACAGACTTAGAAGCCCAACTCATCAACTTCTCTCAGGAATTTCACAGTTCACAATATTTTGCTTTCACACGACTCTCTTGCTCTGGTTTCATCAGGGGTTTACAATTCCAACAACTTGACAGTTCAATGGTTTCTCTTCACATCAGATTCTCTTGTTCAAAAATGGGGTTCCCTTCCCCAACAGTTAAACAATTCTCAAGAGCTCAACAACTCTTCATATCAGAGACTTTCAAGAGCGCACAGTTTTACTCAGCCCTGTGCGGGACCACTCTGATACCTTGGCTTCATGGGATCGTGCCCCCGGCACTCTATCACTTTTATCACAGTTCACAAACAGGGTTGTGCCCCAGGCACTCTTTAGCTTCTTTTGGGGTTTCAGTTTGCTCTTCCTATCTCGCGCAGCTTCCCTCTCATGCTTTCTCTTTTGCTCCTACTTCGAGCTTCTCACAACTTCCCTGCACTTTTGGAGAGTGATTCAGTTTCAACATAGTCTTTCGACAACGTGTAAACGTACACGCGACCACTCCATTACTTTGTTTCCTTTGCTTTAACAATGATCGCTTTCACATTACAGTTAACAATGGACAATTGAAGCTTTCTCTTCAGCACGTCTTTCATCCTACGCTGTCATTTACATGCAACAAATTATCTCTCGTGCTTCGTGTGTTTCACCAACCAGGCTCTCATCTCACTTTGAACTCACTGGTTGTGATTACAGTAGTGTAAATTTTGCGCTTATGGTGCGTCGCAGTCAGGGGTTCCTCGCCTGCTCTCAGACACTCCTGGGCTGCCTCCCTGGCCCAGGGCAACGAGCACCTCTTCAAGGACTTTCCTTCAGAGATCAGCATACCCCTCAATGCCCTTCTGGCTACTTGTGGACTTGGCTCGCTCTCCAAGCTTTCACTAGCCTTCTCAAACCACAGGCTCTCAGCGTCTCGGTGCTCCGTTCTCGGACAGCAGATCTCACGGTGCTCAGGCTTTCCCAGTTGCCTATCAGCTTGTTCTCTGACTCGGGTTCCTTCTCGGGCTCCAACTCATTGTTTCTGTTTATTGCAGCTACTCCTTTTATACACCTGAGGAGTATTAAGAGGTTTCAGGTGGATACAGTCTTCACCCAGTGCCTGACTTCGACTGACCTTGTTAGTGGGACATTCATGCAATAGTAGAGTGCCTCTGAATGTAGTTTCTTCGTTATAATGGCACCGTGGTGTTTTGGCAAGGAAGAGTATACTGGCAAAATGCTCCTCTTCCTCGTCTCAGTCCTTTCATCAAAGGGATGGGGAAAGTGGGCGTCTGGGGAACAGTAAGCCATACAGGCTGAGGGCTTGTCCAGTAGGGAGGTGTTCGAAAAGGGAGATACCATGTCTCACCATTGGGTAATCCCTCCCCAATCCCAGAGGACCTTCTACCCAAACTATCCTCCCTCGCTAGACCGCCCCCAGGGTCGGGATCCAAAGCGATGGACCTTCCCTTGTCACCTGTTTAGAGACTCCCCTGGGAGTGGGAAGGAAATAACCCTCAGGTTTTTCACAGGAGGCAAAATTGAATCTGGGGAAGAAGAGAGCATATATGAATGCTTATGCGCAAGAAGTGGTTGATTTCATGGGTACTTGTGTATTATTCAACTGGTGAACATCCCCACATATAAGGTAAGCCACAGTCTTTACTACTGTGATGAATCTGGACAATTTGTCCCTTCTCCCCAGAGGGGAAACGACCCCTTTGAGGCTAGGGAGGTGAGCCCGCTACGCAAGACCCTCCCTAGGGGTCTGGGCAAGTGGGACCTCACTGGGAGTGACTCTTCTCTTGGGGACAGGGACTCCCATTACAGCATGAAACTCCCTGTCCAAACCACCCTTTCTGCATACATGGATGTTGGAAAAACAGATGCATTCATTGGTACAATTATAATTCGCAAAGATCCTTCTTTGACCCTATTGGTTTCAGGTAATGGCGCGTCTTGCCTGATTGCCATGATCAATGAAGACAGACATCCTTTCCTTAGCTCTAATGACATATTTAAGAAGAAAACTAACCTTGAATGAAGAGGGAACGCCCACGGTGGGAGGAGAGCAAATGCTACACAGAGGTGAGCTCCTAGAGCATTGACGTCTTGAAGGGGTGGAGACACTTTGAGCCTCAGAGCCAGTGGCGACTTGTCGAGTGTGAAACCTGCTAGCTGGAAGACGGGTAACTTGACCGTGCAAGAGGCTCTGGTCAAGGGGAAGGGGAGGATGAGAGCCAACCATCTTCTTGGGTTGCATGACCACTGGGGGGCAGTGGTGGGCCTGGTGCCCAGCAAAAAACGCAGAGATCCAAGAAAAGAGAGAATCCCAAGATCCCAAGCTCATACCAACAGGCACCTTGCCTGCCACTAGAGTAACGGACAGGGAAAGAGATGATGAGACCAAGTGGAGACGAGAGAGATCCAACACTGTGGGTTTACAAGAGCACCAAAACTGACACAGGTATGAAACACTGAGAGAGTGTAACTGACACGCAGCCAACTTATCCAGAGAGAAAGGGATGCAAACAATGTTATGCAAGGCTGGGATATGCACCAAAAGTCAGTTAAGTTGAGAGAATGTAACAGCCCCAAGGCCCTACTTATCCAGAAATAAAGAGATATGAACACTGTGATGCAAAGGCTGAGATAGCTGACAAAAATATGAAAAGTTAAGAGTATGGGACGGGCACACGGACCCTCCAGGTGAGAGTGGAAAACATATAGGGCCTCATTACAAGGCGGCAGTAAGGGATTACCGGTACCGATAAGGGCACCGGTACCGGTAATCCCTTACCGCCCTATTACGAGTTCCCTTTGTGGGTCCTACCAAGCGTTAAGGACGGGACCCACAAAGGAACTTTGGTGCTAATAACGGTACCGCAGTTTGCGGTACCGTTATTAGCGCCTTCCCCATTCCCATTGAGCCCTATGGGGGCTCGAATGGGAATGGGGAAGGGCCCTGGTGAATGGGGAATTACCGCCCCCGCCAACCTTGGAATGGGGCGGTAATAGCTCCACTCACCAGGGCGGAGTCAGTAAGGATTTGGAGGCAGCCATGGCGCTAATAGCGCCATGGTTACCTCCAAACGGTTGCCAGTCATTTGGTCGAAAACAATTGGTCGACTGGACAACTGGTCGAATCAATTTGGTCGAAAACCAAATGGTCGAATTTTTATTTTTTTTATTTTTACCCCTTTTTTGGTTTTTTTTTGGGGGTCCCCCCAACCCCCTTTTTTTCTTTTTTTTTTCTACACGAAAACCCACAAAACACATATATAAATAAAAATAAAAAAATTCGACCATTTGGTTTTCGACCAAATGACGTCGACCAAATTGCAGTCGACCAGTTTGTAGTCGACCAAATGACTGGACACCCTCCAAACTCCTAATGAGGCCCATAGACTCTGTACCAGAAAGCTGAAATTATCACTAAGAAGTATCAAGGAAGCACAAAGATAAATGATATATTTAAAGTGAGTGAAGTGAAGTTAAATACTCTGTACACAGACAGCAAAGTGTAGGAAATCACAGGAAGCGATAAAGATACATTTTGGTACAAGACAAAAAGACATTTTTCCCACAGAATGATTGGATTTAGGGAAGTCATAAGGCTACCAAGGTGGGAAGGAAAGAAGTATATTTTTCAAGTCATCCTGGAGGGACTGGTACATTGCAAAACTCAAACTGTTTGCTTTTCTAAGGGATAGAGAAATGCATACCGACGATAATTGTTAATTTCCACAAGCATTTGATATTCAAGCTGTGAAGACAAGCTACAAGAAACTGAAAGACTTAGACCCAGTCCTCTACAAGTGGGCCGGACAGAAGTCCATACTGGGGCTATCGTCTAAGCCTCTCTTTTCTTTTTAGTTAGTTGTTTTTTTCCAAAGTGGTAGAGCTAGTCAATTGCTATGTTTCGGGCAAAAAAGACTTTCTATTTGGACTTGACGGGCACCCTTAGCTTTACTTCCCTCATAGGGATAGGGCAAGTTAGGAGTTTTTATTTAATTTTAAACAAAGACACTGTTAAATATTTCATTAAGTTGTCCGCCTCCTTCTTCTGGTTCACCACACTACATTTCTCCTTCTTGCACATCCTCATCTCTGAGTACCAAATTCTGTCTCGACATTGTCCATCTTTCCAACATATCGACCATTCTATCAATAGATGCCACTATGGCCACAAAAATGAGTCAGAGATCCTAGGAAAAAAGGGGAAAATAGAAAGTTTAGGTATCTCGTAAAATGGGACAGCAGAACCGCCAACAGTGTAATTCTGCCCTAGCTGCTACCCTATGAATGCTGATGGCACTCTCTTACATATCAGAATACTTGAAGATTTGGAAAAATGTTGACATATTATGGAATTTCTCATGTATGCACAATATTGGATGTCACTAAACTTGCTTTGCCTCAATGTATGTAATATGAAGGTCACAATACGCATCTCTGGCAATCCCAAAGCACTCCTGTTTGTTTAACAACCCCACCTTCAATATCTCCCTCCGCGCCCACTGCTGATCTGCATTGAATTTCTTTCTAACGGGTAGGTAATGTTCAAGTCAGAGCCACCGTTCATTATGCAGATTAGCAATGGGCCTAACAATGGGCCTCATTACGAGTTTAGTGGTATTTCCAAGGTAAATCCTCTGAGATAACACCAAACGGATTTACAGTTAGCACCACTTGGTCCAGTGGATTTACCACAGGATTACAAGTGGTGGTAGGTGGTGTAAATCCCCATTTTCTGGAGTCCATAGGACTCCATTGGGGATTTCTGGCGGAATTACCACTGGTTTGGGGAGGAAAAGTGGAGGATTCACTTCCAGCATCATGCTGGAGGAACACCCTCCACTTTTCCTCCAAAAATCAGCGTAATTACCAGTAGGTAATTCCACCACTGGTAATTCTGCAAAAATGTGTAATTTGGCGGTGCAGGAAAAATTGAGGTAACTGAATTACCTCCACTTTTTTCCTGAACCACTAAACTCGTAATGAGGCCCACTAACTGTCATGTTGCATCTCTGTGAGATGCTCCAACTGCTGTTGAATCCCTGCTGGATTACCCATGCCCTCACAATGATCTCCTTCTGCAGCGACCATTACAACAGCATTTACAGTACAAAGGTTTTCCAGGCAGAAAGGTTGGCAAGCTCCAAAGATTACATAATTACACAGCCTGCAGTATTGTATATCTTTAAAAGGTCAGCCAAAACCCTGCAGTATTGTTATCATTCAGGTGAGTGCCGCTCAAGCAGAGTTGGAATTCTAAATCCTCTCCTTGCTGCATAAAGCACTGATTGGTGTCAATCAACTACCAATAAAAACTGCTGTTTCTATATTAGCCATGATCACAATAAAGAAAGTGGGGACAAACTGCCTCAAGCTAATTCTACAAGCTAAGAACAGGGATGGGGAAAATTATTTTTGGACAAAAGTTCATCTCATAGATAATCAGAGGCCTTCAAATCCATAATGGTCCATGGAAGCCATAAATCTGCTACCCACTTTCCCTTAACAGCATTTCATCATAGCACTTCCACATAGTGGCTGTCGTCGCACTGCAAGAATCCTATTCCTAGGTAGTAGATAAGTGCACCCCTTATGTAGAAGGTTGCAATTCTAAAAAAAATACGATTGTGTCCTTCAAAGTGTTGTACGTAGTACTAAAAAAGCAAATATTGAAAATAGACTGGAAATACATTTGAGTGAAAACCAGGAGTTCTGGGATTTGTTTAAATTAACAAGCATTGACACGACCAATCCGTCTAGCTTCATTTAATGCCTCTTGTAGTCTCAAATGTCAACCTACAGCCAACATAAGTGCAAAGACAGCCTTATATGGACAAGTGGCAACATCAAATGCTAGGTGCATCCTCATATAGTGAGGTGCTTCCATCATATGGTAGGTGCAGCTGTGTTGCTCTTGTGCAGCCAAATACACCCATTTTCAGTCAGCCTATGCCCAGGTCAATCATTGTGTGCCAGTTGTAGCCATATGTGCCAAATACAACCTTGTATGTTAGATATTGCATACATGTGTGTTGTTTATTTTCTTGTATAGCACACACCACAATGTAAATAGATACTAGCACAGTAAAAGAGTCTTTAAGTAACCACAGTGCAAAGGGGGAAGCAGGGCAGCTGCTAAAGTCACGTGTAGAGATAGGTCTAGTTGGCAAGTTCATCAATTACCATGTGTTTAGGACTAGAAGGGAGGTGACTTGACTAATGTTCTTGCTAAGGTTTTTTCATAAAGTTGAGGTTTCCACTGAGACCATTCCAACCCCTAAGACACTGTATGTGGTGATGAGAACCTTCAAGGGCAGTAATAGTTGCCTTATAATAATGAACATGCAAAGTCTATATTCTGTGCATTTCACTGCTGTTGCCGAATGCTGCCACTGTGCACTTGTGCTCTGTCATGGTATCATTGCATGCTGTTATAGAATAATGAGCATCTAAAGTGTTGAATGGGTATGCTTGTTCACTGCACTGTTGTTGGTGAATGCTGTTGTAGAATAATTCTGCTACAGAGTCTCTTGGTATCTGCCTGAAGCCTGGAAGTGCCTTTGCCTGCAGTCCTGTTTTGCTCTCTACGCTGACCAGAAGACTCATAAACTGACTCATGCCGCGGAGTGGCCGCAGAGTCTGCTGCAGAGTCTCTTGGTCTCTGCCTGAAGCCTGGAAGTGCCTTTGCCTGCAGTCCTGTTTTACTCTCTACGCTGCCCAGAAGATTCATAAACCGACTTGTGCCGCGGAGCAGCCGCGGTGTCTGCTGCAGAGTCTCTTGTTCTCTTCCTGAAGCCTGGAAGTGCCTTTGCCTACAGTCCTGTTTTGCTCTCTACGCTGTCCAGAAGACTCATAAACCGGCTTGCGCCACGGAGTGGCCACGGAGTCTGCTGCACAGTCGCTTGGTCTCTGCCGGAAGCCTGGAAGTGGCTTTGCCTGCAGTCCTCTTTTGCTCTCTATGCTGCTCAGAAGATTCATAAACCGGCTCGCACCGCTGCCTGTGCCCCGCGGTCTCTGGGGCACAGGCAGCTGACGGCGTGTCGAGTCCTTGATGACCAGTGGATTTGCCTTGCTGAGTTCGCCGCTGGTTTTCTCCGCATCTACCTCAGCAATAGCATCAAGAATGTCAAGGGTGCCGGGTCCCTTGACACGGCAGAAACTCCTGCAACGACGCCGCATGGTTATAGATCCCAAAATCCACAATGAGGCCACTGACAGCACCCATGGAGGTGAGTGCAACAAGGATGAATGTAATGCAGCATCTTGCGATGGCTCCGTTAATCATTCTCGTAGTGTGCCCTGCAACTCACCATTCTCCCCCCTGTTTCTGCCGCCATCTCCTCCATTAACTCTAAACACTGATGAGTTTGAATCAAACAATATTAAAGTGGATTCCTGTCAGCCACATAATCTGAGCCTTGAAACTTCTGTAAACATCCCAGTTTCGGCGGATGTCATTTGTTTAAATGATATAACCGATTCAGAACTTTTACACGCCACAATTCATGTGGTTAATGAACTGGAACACGGTAACGGCGACCTAGATATCGACATTCAGTCTGACACCTCTACAAGAAAGGCAGACGAAATATTAAAAGACAGAGTAGATCTCAACTTCAGAATACCGAATCGCTTTGATTTCAGCATGACTACTATTCCATCCACATGTCATGAAGATATCTTTGTGAGTGCGGCGGACCACCTAGCCCCTCCCCTTCAACCAAGTGTACCTGTTCCCACAGTTTTGGGATCAGACTCGATCGAGGGCTCATCAAACACATCTGCTCTTGTGGCAGAAAAAAAAGGAAGCTGCTTATCCTAAAAACCTAGACAAGATAATGCTCAACATCTCTAATACACCTTCAAGACAAAAGACTCTGAGTGATTTGAAACAACACAAACAAGAGTCAGCTGTGACTCCATCTGCCACTTGAACCCATTTGATGAACGCTCAAGGCTGCCAACCATTTTTTGACCTGGCAGCACGAGAAGTTCGGCTGATAGAAAAGCAGACTTTCTGCATGTAAAAAGACAATTTGAGGAAAGCTATACTACAGCCAACCTCTCAAGAGCTAAGGCAAGGTCCCCAAACTGGAACAACATCTCGCAAAGAGGCTTATTAACAAATAATAGATTGGCTGCCAGAAAACATCACGCGACAATTAAGCCCCACAAGGACTTAACAAGCACCCCCAACACTATTCAATTGGGGCACGTCGGAGCCTCAATCTGTAAAGCAGACACGAATAAGGCTTGTGACACACAATTGGTTGCAGATGAAATCTTACAGGAAAGCGCTCTTCTAAACTCGAATGATCTCTTACCAGCTCGCCCAGCCCTTCAAAATGACAATGAAGCACCAAATCTGGCTAGTAAACACATCTCATCAGATGCCGCCGTCTGCAAATACATAATAATGTACTGGCAGCCACATCAATGTCAATGGCCCCTTTTGTCAAACTTTACGAATCAGTGACAAGCTTGACACCCAAACTTCACTACTAGCAACATTGAATGGGAAATTAACCAATCTGGAAAACTTTACACAACAACTGGAAACATGTTTGGATACCAAGGCCGAGACATCGACTCGATGGCAGAAACGTCTCAGTGATGTTGCAGGAAATTAATCTGTTCACAACGCTGACTTGATGAAGGAGTAATGGAGTGTGCAAAATGGATGAGGAAAAACTGTGGGCCTCTGAATATGCCTCCAAACTGCACCTGCACCCAAACAAAATCCGGAAAGAAGCTACAAAAGCCCAGACCTTCATTTTCAACCCTGAGACAAAACCCCATCAGAAAGTTAATCGCTCCAACATCGGCTGTCTGTCGACAGAAAAACCGGTCGATCTTATCGCCCCTCCAATAAATCCATCAAGTGTGTCTGCTCCTCTTTTAGTCGACACTGCAGAAAAATGCAGGAAAGTTAAAAAACATATGCCGAACCTGACATCGACACAAGACATTTGATTTGCCTTCAGAACTAAAAACACTGATCTTGGGACCAATCATTCAATCAAATTGCCACAGATGACAAATTCTGGGACCAACACTGCGGCCTTGGTTGAAATCAATCCCAAGATTAGCTCACAAGCAATCACAACGAAGACAGTGCCTCTCTCCCTACTGCAAACTCAATCTGATAAAGCTCCCCTAAGTCACTTAAATGACCCTGCCAAAGATAAATGATTGGCATCTAAAGCTGCTGATACAGTGCCCTTGAGAAAGAAGCCAAAATCGAACAACTCAAAGAAATTTATAAGGAATCTTACTACACCTCCGCCTGTTGATGTCACCAAAACACTTCTAAGCGAAAGCTTGTTGCTAGGATTACAACCCCAAGCTTTGAAGCACCTGATCTTTTCAAACGGTCTGAGACAGCCGCAAATCCAAAAAAAAGATCATGATTGAACGAACAAGATCATGACACAACTTTTAATTCAGCAGACCTCGCCAACTTATCGACATATTCCATTGATGAGGAGGCGCAATTTCAAGATACATCAGTTTCCTCCTCTCAGTCTGTTTAAAAAGGCGATTCTTCAAGTGGCTCTATTCACATTGTCGAGGACACCGAATACAACCAAGCAGAGCAACCTATTCCTGCACCCAAACAACAAAATAAATCCAGCAAATCCTTTTCTCCAAAAACTTACTCTGCTTGCTATAACAGACCGTTAAGAGGGAGTTCGCATATTCAAACTTCCCACCTAAATCCAAAATTCACTCAAGCTCAAATGAAAAAAGAAGGAAAAAGAAAAACAGAGAGATTGCAATCTGTGCACAACATAAATCAATCCCAAACAATAAAGATCTTATTAGAAAATATTTTGCGTGATAAAGAGGAAGACAATCTGAATCAACGCAATATCATGAAGCTCCTGCATTGTGTACCATCTCTGAGGACCATAAGATCAGAGGACATTGACATTGTTGAGTATGTCTCAGAAATGCGTGCCGACAAGGTAATCTTGCACATCCACTCAAAATTGATCAAAAACACACTCTTAGCAGCCAGAGATGAAATTCTCCTGTTCGGATATGAAATTTGCAGCCATCGTAAACAAAACCTTTCAAGAGACGCTATGCTCCATGACAACTCTCAATCCTATGCATCAAATTTAACAAGAAATTAGCATAGATGTCAGCAACTTACCGAAAGGAACAACAAGTCATCTTTGAGGCACAACACCAAAAATTATTCAACCAATCCAATAAACGATTCGGCACTGCCAGACTCGGAAGCCCAAACCATGGCTAGTTATGTAGCCATGGAACCCAATTGGAGGATTACGCCTTGATATCTTGGAACACACAGGGCTTTTCCCATCTATTTAATGAATGTGAATTAAGGAAAGAGAATTTTTCAATAATTTGCCTTCAAGAAACGTGGCTCCAACGCACACCAGTATGCAACGGCTTCACTGTTCTATTAAATAAGGCCAAAAAGAACATATTTGGCTGTCCATTCTCTGGCCTCTTAACATTAATGCAAAACAAAGATGACTGGTCAGTAATTGATTCCATTGAGCCGAATATTTTCATCCAGGCCACAGTGATAAAATCGACGACGGAAACAAATGGATCATGCGTTCACTTCTTGATAATAAATGTGTACCCATTTCACTGACTCAGTCACACAAATAATTGATGACCATACAGCCAAATTCCAGGAAATCTATATCATGATATGTGGCGACTATAATTCCATCTGGGTAAATGTCCATGGATCACCCAGTGATATGAGTACAATCCCAAACTCTAACAGGGGGAAACAGTGGCTCAACGAAATGAATTCCCGAAATGTTACTATGCTCAACAGACAGACCATAGGTTTTAGGGAGAATTCTCATAAATGGCTATTTTCCCTTACCTAATGAGCCCCTCAGCAGCTTTGCTGGATTTCTAGGATTTATTTTCTTCACCTGGTAAGAGTGTGAGCCTTTTTTCCCACTCTTACATGTGTTTTGCTGTGTGTGTTTGTACCATTTGTGTGATCTTGGGCTCTGGAGCCTCACCTACTCCATGAGCATCATTTTATTGTGTGTAACACAGCACCTTTAGTGCAGTGACACAGGGTTGTCTTTGAGACTTCCCCCTGACTCCATTTTTCTGGGACTTACTACTGTCTCCCAGAAACATGTAAAGTTGCCATTAACTTTATGTAGTCTCTTTAAATCACAGACCCAGTACAAACCATCTTACATGGAGTATTGGAAAGGGTTAATTCCTATCCCTTTTTGTCTGTGTCTCTTGGAGCACTGTTTCGCTCCCTTTACATCAAGACATGGCTTGTGGCAGTGGTAACTACCCTAACATTTCTACCGCGGTTATCTTATATAACCGTGGTATTGTTTTAGGCTATTATATTAGCCTCGAACATAAACCTGCTTGACCAAATACATTTTATTTTGGCTCCAGCTGGGTTTATTCGCCATTTCTTTTTGTTAAAGTCTTTCTCGTGTTCTTCTCTGCGAGCCAAACCAGGGTTAATTCCTTTGTTCGCTGTCTGTTCGTCTGCACAGAAGCCCTCCTTAAGGCGCCTGAAAGTCTGGGTAGGCAGGATGTGAGGAAGGGGTCTTAGGACCACTGCCATGGGTTCCCTTGGTAACCCAAGTCGCACTCCTGTTTAATTGGCTGGGTGACTGTCCTTGCCAGGACAGCCACCCTGCTCTGTGATTGACAGCCAGGCTGAATGAATGGGGGACAACTGCATAAAAAGCAAGTCTCTGTGACTGGATAGGCAGAGTCGCCACTGGAACGAAAGAACCAACGAGGAGCTGATGGAAGAGGACCCCTACCACGACTGAACCGCCCGGTGAAGCCCTGCTGCAGGTCCGAATCTTCAGAATCCGCCGACAGAGAAGATCCTCCAGGAAACTTCTTCCCTTGAGCTGGTGGGACCAACCAGTTTGCCCAAACTACAAGCCAGGACCCCTCCTCTGGTCGAATTCGCTGTACAGAGCTACAGTGGGCCGGATAGCCAGGAAGGTTGGACCCTGCTTGGGTTTTAAGGAGCGCACCTTTTATAAATTGCTTTGCTCTGCTGCTGGTTTCTTCCCTGGGAAGTGCAGGACCCTCCAGTCTTCCTACTTCGTGTCAGTCCAACAGTCGCTTCAGGAACCTTGATCTTGCTGGAACTATCAGGAATGTCTGCCTCACCTACAGCTTCCTCTCCGTTTAAGGTACTGTGCAAACCCGGTTGCTCGTTTCATTCAGCAGCAGGGAAAGTGTGTGAAATCTTTCTCTTATCCGACAGCTTGTCCTTCTCTTCTCTTTGAACTAACTTTTCTACCAACCAACCTTGTCCGAAATCTGTGCCTCGAACTTTACCGCTAACTACCCTGAACTGTGTGGTCTTGAGCAGAAGACTTTTGTCCCATTGACTTTGGCACTAAGCCTTTTCTACCTGATTCGATCACTGTAGTTCCTCTTGCTCTATTGCCCTGAGTACTTACCTGTTGGTGTGGTTCAATTTCTATTAACTTTGTCTTTCCCACCCTATTAAATTGCTGGAGTGCCATTTTGCTCCCACTTCATTTTGTGCGCTTAACTTGTCTGGAATTTAAGGGAAGTGGTGTGGTGTTTTACTTGAAAACCTTGAGTCAGTGTTTGCCTGAATCATAGTAATTGTTGTCCTTTGTGTAACTATTTGATACTGCTCACTTACTCTTGAGATAAGTCTGGCTGCTCAGCCATCGCTACCACTTTACTGTGTAGTACAGGCTTGTACCAAAGGTGAATTTGTACTGTCATTTGTAGTCTTAATTGTGTGTGGTGTTCCCAAAGGGTACTGCATATAATTCTGCCTAACAATAGGCGACATTCCGGTGAAATACACCCGGGCGCAAATGGGTTTTAAGAAAAAATCAGATGGCTGCGAACTCTCAAAGTGATTAAAAACCACTGAACAGGTTATCATGCTGTGTTCTTTCGAGAGAGGGGCACCTTCTACCTTTTTTGTATTTTTGGAAGGAACTTGGGGTTGGTCACCCTAAGTTACCTGTCGGCAACCAGACGTGGACTCCCTGCTCACTGTGCTCAAAGAGGCACAGCTTCCCCTCACTAATGAAGCCCAACAAGGCTGAAACACGTGTATGGGGTTGCTGGTGGTACTCTTGTTCAGAAGAGAATTGCCATAGCATTTGGGTGCTGGACTGCCCATGTGGGCGGGACAAAGACTGGTATGCAAATTGATATTTCCCATCTGTGAAAGGTACAGTGAGCAAAAAGCAGATGGCTGTGAACTCTCAAAGTGGTTAAAAACCACTGAACAGGTTATCATGCCGTGTTCTTTCGAGAGAGGGGTGTCTGCTACCTTTTTTGTATTTAAGAAAACCCTTGATTACATCTGGGTATCAAACAATTTTACACATAAGATCAAATGCTTCTATGCAAAGAACTTAGGAAAAAGCGACCACGATGCGATTATATCTACTTGGACGGAGCCTGTTAACAAAGCCCCCAAATGCTATATTGGCGATCTAGAAATAAACCAAGGCCTAAATCGCCTACGAATGACTAACAATAACATCAGATGTTTAAGGAAGGCTTTTCAACTTGCAAACCAAAACGATTCAATCACTGTGGAATATGAAGCCTTACTGTCTGACTTTGAAAAAAAAATCGAGTGGCTTCCGAATAAATTATGTAAAGCCAATCCATCAATACAGAAAAATAATCGCAAACGCCAAGAGACAACTGCATCATAGTAAACAAATCAAGACCAACAAGGGCATGGCTGCCTCCAAACTCGGGTCCAGGTTCCCTGAGTGGGGAAATACCAGGCCATTCTGACCTTGGAGGGCCCGGTATATCCCCATTCAGGGAACCCGGACCCTGACCATCCCCATTCCCATTTGAGCCCCCATAGGGCTCAATGGGAATGGGGAGCATGCTAACAATGGGCCTGTTAATGACGGGCCCGTTGTTAGCATGCTGGGCTGCTCGCGGGACCCGCTAAGTACGTCTGGTAAAACCAGGCGTCCAGAGCGGGTCCCACGAGTGGACGTCGTAATGGGGCGGTAAGGGGTTAACGGCTCCGGCACCTTTACTGGCGCTGTTAACCCCTTACGGCCCACCTCGTAATGAGGTCCAATGTGTTAGCCTCCTGACTTGACGACAAAAGCGATGGTTGATTTTGATCCTGATTCTGACTTTGATTTTAACCTTGATCTTGATTTTGACTTTGACTTTGATTTTTGATTTTGGCACTGATTTCGATGTAATCTGCACTAATATTTTGCTCTATAGACAACATGTAATATGAAGTTAGAAAGGATGGAATTTATGAAAGATGTAAAAAAAGTTTTTGATTTAAAACTATATTTTACAATAAAATAAAAAATAAAAAAAAATAAGTTTCTGTATGGTAGTATCTCCCATCTCCCTTCTCTCAATCTCTCAGTGCTTAGGTTCCAGAGGGTTTTCATTATTTATATTGATTGATTGATTTATTTATTGATTTATTAAGCGCCTTACACCAAAGCGCTGTACAATTGAACAACATAATACATAAACAAACAATATAACAGTTGAAGCAAATACATTATGAATCAGACAACAAAACAGTGAAAAGAGCAATTAACTGAAGGTGATAGGTAGGGAAGGGGAGAGGGAGTGGGAGTGGAAAGGAGGGGAGTGGAGGAGGAGGGTAGGAGGAAGGAAGGGGAAGGGTGAGAGGGGAGGCAGGAGAGGGGGGAAATAGTTGGGGAAAGGATAAGGAGGGGGGAAGCAGGAGGGGGGTGATTCAGGGAGGAGAATGGAGGAGGAGAGATTTAAGGGAAGTGCGGAATGAGGTGAAGGTGGGGGTAGAGCGGATAGCAAGAGGAAGGGAGTTCCAGTGTAGAGGTGCTAGGAGTTGGAAGGAGCGGAAACGAGAGGAGGCACAAGGGGACGGAGGTACAGTGAGAAGGAAATGGTCAGCGGACCGATGGGAACGGGAGAGAGAGTAGAAGGAGAGAAAGGATGAGAGATAAGGGTGAGCAAAACCATGGAGAGATTTGAAGACGAGGCAGAGAAATCGAAATTTAAGTTGGGAGTGAAAAGGAAGCCAGCCAAGGTAATAGAGAGAGGTAGCGATGGAGTCACGGGTGGAAAGTAGACAGAGGGTACGAACAGCAGAGTGGTAGATGGATTTAAGAGGGGCAAGATGAGAAGTAGGAAGTCCAAAGAGTAGGGAGGAACAGTAGAAGATGAGGGAGGAGATTAGGAGTTTAGTAGCATGGAAAGTGAGAGAAGGACAGATTTTGCGAATATTGAAGGGGTGGTAGCGACAGGTGTGCGAAGTGAAGGAAATGTGTTGAGAGAAGGAGAGAGAGGAGTCAAAGAGAACCCCTACGTTACGAGCTTGAAGAGAGATAGGAAGATTTGAGGGAGGAAAGTGAATGAATGGGGGAGGAGAGAAAAGGGGAAGAGAGTTAGAATGAAAGAATACAACTTCGGTTTTGTGAGTGTTAAGAGAGAGAAATCTTGAGGCTTAACACTTATCTCTGAGGCTTAACACTTATGGATTTTTAAGTTACATCCCATGCTTCTAATATACCACATCAGTATCACGCTCAGTCTCTCTTAATGTTATTTTGATTTCTGCATAGAGCCGTTTGGTTGTATCATTTTATGTCTTTTTGGGTGTGCTTCTGCATGACTTCTTATCGTGTGACCTGTCATTTTTTCTTTTGCTTAGATGCCTGCCAGCCTGGAGACTGCGTGACTGGGACTGTGCCAAACCCCCTGCGATTACACATGGATCTGAGCGTACTGGTCGACTCTTCCTTTAGCTCACCATTTTCCCTTGCCGGAATGGTGTCCAACTACCTCAGCACTGTCCTGGATGGGCTTAAGATCTCTCCCAACCCGGAGCACCCAGAAAACACCACTCGGGTTTCCCTCTTCCAAACTGGGTCCCACATTTGGACCTCCATGCTCCCCAACGCATTCAGGAGTGGATCCTCTAGACATGATTCCTTCAGAAAAGGACCCTTCAGAGTTTGGCTTCACCCACCACAGATCCAGACAGGACATGAAGCAGCAAATCCAGGTAGCCGTGGTGCCCAGGACTCCTGTGCTCCCACTGGAGCTTGCTTTGGAATGGACAATGGAAAGAGGCTTCCCTCATGACTATCCCAGGCGGGTGAGGGGCATGTTGGCCGTACTGACTGGGAGCAGCAGCCACTGGGAACTGGAAAAGCATGTGGCTCTCGCAGAGTTTGCTAAATGCAAGGCCATAATCCTGTTTGTCTTGATGCTTGGGGAGGGCCCAGCTGCTGAGGAAGTGGAGGCTGCTCTTAGCAGCGTGGGGATCGCCCCTTGGAAGTACCATCTGTTACAGCTGGCATCGACTCAAAAGCCAGAAATGGAATATGCCAGGAGGACAACTCTGTCATTCCTTCCGGCGTGTCTTAGGTGAGACATTTTTT